>NC_051092.1:15877127-16477127 GCF_901709675.1 Syngnathus acus
GGCGCGCTGCTGACATCGGACTCGTCGTCAGTTGCAGTTTAAATTATTCCACAGGCCCATATAACAATATATAAACTATATATCAAATAACAATAATATAAACAACAATTTTACCAAACCATCCGTGTCACTCCAAATCTTTAAATCCATCGGAATCTTTGTTGACGCTGGAAGGAACTTCGTGCGCAGCTGACGTCAGACTAGATATATCAAATAAATGTAATTTAAAGAACAATTTTAACGAACCATCTGTGACACTCTAAATCATTAAATCCATCGGAATATTAATCTTCTGTGTCAATAAAAAAAAAAAAAAAAAACACACAGCTGTTGACACCGGAACTACATGCGCTGCTGACGTCAGACTAGATATATCAAATAAATGTAATATAAACAACAATTTTAACGAACCATCCGTGTCACTCCAAATCATTAAATCCATCGGAATATTCATCCTCTGTGTCAAAAAACAACAACAACATACGACCCCCACCCCCCCTGCTGCCTTTGGTGTGTCGCCCAGGTGGCTTGTGGCAAACTTTAAACGAGACTTTTTATGGATATCTTTGAGAAATGGCTTTCTTCTTGCCACTCTTCCATAAAGGCCAAATTTGTGCAGTGCACGACTGATTGTTGTCCTATGGACAGACTCTCCAACCTCAGCTGTAGTTATCTGCAGTTCATCCAGAGTGATCATGGGCCTCTTGGCTGCATCTCTGATCAGTCTTCTCCTTGTTTGAGCTGAAAGTTTGGACGGACGGCCGGGTCTTGGTAGATTTGCAGTGGTCTGATACTCCTTCCATTTCAATATAATTGCTTGCACAGTGCTCGTTAAGATGTTTAAAGCTTGGGAAATCTTTTTGTATCCAAATCCGTCTTTAAACTTCTCCACAACAGTATCTCGGACCTGCCTGGTGTGTTCCTTTGTCTTCATGGTTCTCTCTGCGCTTTAAACAGAACCCTGAGACTATCAAAGAGCAGGTGCATTTATACGGAGACTTGATTACACACAGGTGCATTCTATTTATCATCATCAGTCATTGAGGACAACATTGGATCATCCAAAGATCCTCACTGAACTTCTGGAGTGAGTTTGCTGCACTGAAAGTAAAGGGGCCGAATCATATTGCACGCCCCACTTTTCCGTTTTTTATTTGTTAAAGTTGAAATAGAAAAACATACACACATACATACACACATACAGATACACACCCACAAATGGGAACCAACGGGGCGCATTCTTTCCCCACGCACACACATACAAAAACAGAAAGATGACAGACATTTACGGACATTTAAGCACACACAAACAAGTCCACAAGCACTGCACACACATCCAAGCCAGCGCGCATAGTGCACAAACAAGCCAGCGCGCACACAAACTAGTTCACGCGCACTGTCACACAACCAAGCCAGCGCACATAGCACACAACCAAGCCAGCGCGCATAGCGCAAAAGTTCGCGCGCACACAAACAAGTCCGCGCGCACCGCGCACACAAAGACAGAAGGATGACAGACATTCACTGTTAGGGTGACAAACCCAAAACCACAGAAAGCGCACAAGTCCGCGCGCACACAAACAAGTGAGCCTCCTGCACGTCTTACATGTCTGTCCTATTCCCTGCTTTGTAATTCTATTACATTTATTTTGCAAATTTTAACTTAAGCGTTTACACCTAATTTGATCTCTGGCCCTTTTGCGTCTTGATGCAAATAACTCCTACCAGCAGGCACATCTAAAAGCAATCTGGGCATTCCTAAATCATTTTCACACATCTGCTACTGAGCAGTGTCCTTAAATTTCCCTCTCAGGGGACTTCCTCACTGTAAACATTCACCGGGAAACATAGACCATCCCTTTAATTTCCACTCGGCCCCCACCGAAAAAACGGACGGCTCCGCTTTCCCTTTTTATTTTTTTTCTCCACTATGCTCCTCATTCCTTTCGAAAAGCGCACACTCTCGCTGCAACGAGGGGCTGGTCCCACGCTTGTTAAACAACAGAGGCCAGCTCTTCCATACCGTCTCCATTCAGGTATTATACCAACCGATAACTTGCGTTGTTCTAACAACTCAGGGTCAGACACTTCCAGTCTGCTACCCTACTACTGCTCGACTTTGTCGTCTGAATAGCAGTAAACTTAGTCGTAGGTCGGAGCTGTATCTTTTCCGAAGCCTCCCTTGCGCGTCGGGTTCAGGGACGTACTTCCAGCTCCTAATTACTCAACGGCACTTTTCGCGTCGCCTCTACTCACACAAGACAACCAACGCGAGTTCCTACGCCTCGCTTTGTTGATGCCCCCAACGGTGGGACTTCTCTCAATGCGCAGCCTGCCAAACTTCCTCCCTCAAAGGACACTCTGAGGAGGATGTGCTCCCACGGCAAACCGCAGTCCACAGCAGGCCGGCAGCCGTCAAGAACTACAAACAAAAAAAAGTGCAAGGATCATTCCGAGCAAACGTCGTCATTAGCAACATTATTAAAACCAAATCTATGCCGTAGCTTTCGTCTTTGGCCAAATAATGCAAAACTTCAGCGGCTGCCCCTTCAAAGGACAGCGCACGGGCTTCGACCGGATGAGATGACCTCCGGGTCAAACATTCAGCTGCATCCCATTCTGATCTCCTCTTTTGCAAACTCAGGCTCTGACTGTGAAGCTCTCTCTGCTTCATCACGCAAAAAACAAAAAGTCCCCTAGTTCTGGTACAACTCTCGAAAATAAGCTGTCCTGCTTTTCTCTTTTTCCGCTTCACTACTTCGCTTTCACTTAGCGTTAAAAAATGTTTCAAGTTCAGGTGAAATCACTATCATTCCTACTAGAATGCTCTGTTTGAGTGGTACCAGCCACCGTTCACAATGAAACAAAACAGTATTATTTCTCCTGTTCCTCAGACCACCGCAGGCCTGTCTAACCAAAGATTCTAGAAAAACTCTATCATCCAGAAAACTCTATTTCTTAAAGAGACTGTTTCCGTGCAAACTCAAGGCCGACTGACATGAAATCAGTGAGTGGAATTCTAACAGCTTTTGGGAAGAAAAAACTAGAAAAACTCCACTCGGGTTCTTCTGAGCCACGAATGAAATCCGACATTGCAATTTAACTCGCAATTAATCAATTGTAGCCATTAAATGTTGGGCGCCACAATGTCAATCGTGCACTTATCTGATGTAAGTGACCGGCTCTCCGTTTAAAGGGTAAAATTCTGTACTTTAGCCCCTCTGCAGTAACGCAGTCTGTAGGGGAGACGAGAATTGATTTAAGCCGGTACGGAAAGAAGATTCGTTCCGAGTCTAACCGCTGTTCAGGTACCTGGGTTGTGCTACAAGTACAGCGGGCTGGTTCTGCTCGACATCGGCGAAAGCGAGTTTTGTGGCGTTCTGGACTTTGAAGCGGGGACATTAAAGGCGCTCGGTCTGCTCCGTCCTGAAGCGTCGCCGGACTCGCCTGCTATTCCTCCCCCGGTTGGGAAGCGTCGGAAGCTGTGTGCGAGGAGGCTGAAGAGGGGCGAGAGTGGGGGCCTCCGGGCCAGGCTGGCGGCCAACCCAGCTCGCCCGGCCGTGCCTTCCATTCTTCTGGCGAATGTTCGATCGCTGGACATCAACATGGTTTGCTTTCGCCTGCTGAGATCTACGAACCGGACAGTGCGTAACTGCTGTGCGCTCGTGTTCACTGGGACTTGGTTGACCGTCATCATTCCGGACTCTGCTGTGCATCTGAGCGGCTAGCGTGCTATCGGGCGGACCGGGCCATTGTACGAGGGGGTAAGTCGCGAGGAGGTGGGATGTGCGTCTACATCCGTGACGAAGGGTGCCGGGACTCTGTGGTGGTATGCGAGCACTGCTCGCCACTGGCGGAGTTTGTGATCTCCAGGCTGTTAGGGTCCTGAACTCTCTCCCCCCTTCTGCGTGGCGTCCTGTACTTTTGCGCTTTGTTCTGACTATCTGCTGTGCACTCTTGCTCCGTTTTGCTCCTCTTATTTACTGTGTTATTTGTTTATTTATTATTTATTCATCACTCTTATTGTTCATTGTTTGTGCCTTCTTGTTTTTATTTTGCGTTGTTTTACTTGTATGTTTATCGTGTACTGTGTCTCGTCACCGTGGGATAGTGGAAACGTAATTTCGATTTCTTTGTGTGTCTTGGCATGAAGGAATTGACAATAAAGCTGACTCTCTCTCTCTCTCTCTCTCTCTGATCTATTGTTAGATTAATTCCGTCATTTCCGGACGCCCCCGCTGAAATCAAAGAAACCCGAGCGTTGATTAACTACTTTGTCGAGACCCAGGATCTCCTTGATCGCGGCCGTTTCAGCGGCTCTCCTTTCCTATTAAGATTGTTGCTTTTGTTATCTGCTCGGAATAGTTTAGCTGTCTTTGTTAAGACCGCGGGAACTCGTTTATTTTCACTAGCGTACACTCACACTAGCTGAGCTTAAGTTCACGGTTTCGAACCAGATTCGGACACTCCCTGATGTCAAGGATTAAAGCTGTCTTCATTTAAAAAAGAACTGAACGGTTTAAAGTATGACGATGATCGAGAAACAAAAAAGATTTAAAACATAAAAGATCAAAATAATCATTAACTGAAATTAGATGATTATGAAGTAGAAATTTAATGAATAAGCAAGAAAGAGAATTACAAGTTTCAATTGTTCGAACAACTAACAACTTCCACTTACCATTCTCAATAGAGCAAAAATGATTCAGTCTCGAAGTTCTCTCGATTGAAAACTCAAAAAATATAGTAAAAAAGGGTAAGAGGCTAGAGGTCTAAAATGCTGTTTGGTGGAAAAGTCGAGTGATCAGTTCTCCTTGTTCCAAAATCCAAATTCTGTTTAAAAGAACAGGCTGGCCTAAAGAATGGAGATGACGACGCCCTAAAAATGGCTCCTCTCTCCTGCACCGAGGTCTGCATCTCCTAGCCTGTCTTTGAGCTTAAAATTTGACTAAGTCCAATTTGAAGATAGTATAAATTCATTTTAACGGACCTAGGGTTAATCTCATAAAGAATGAAATCTATCTTTGTATAATCGGCATTCTCGACCCACGGCAGTAGCCGCAGGGGCATACCCCTGACGGGCAGAGCCCACCGGGCGAGAGAGAGCGATGCTCTTTGTCCGAACGAACCTTTTATATCAGTCCAGTTCGTGGGTACTATCCCTGCTTGGTCACGTACCAGTTTTTTTACATGATGTCATACATTGGCCTCATATGACCCAAATGCTTCCAGAATAGACTGCACCTGCATCTCAGCCGGTCTCAACCGGATTCAACCAGATGAGGTGACCACGTTCTCACGGAAGTAACAATTTTCTCAGGGATGCTTGATCCTGTTTCCCACTCCCAAATCTTGTCAACTGTCCATCAACGTGACATTTGCAAATGTTTTTCCTCTGACTTGTGTTCCGTCAAACAGCATTTTGTTTAGGCTTCAACTGGATGAATAAAGGTAAAGGTAAAGACCCAATGATTGTCACATACACATCTGGGTGTGGTGAAATTTGTCTCTGCATTTAACCCATCCCCAAAGGGAGCAGTGAGCAGCAGCGGTGCCGCGCCCGGGAATCATTTGGTGATCTAACCCCCCAATTCCAACCCTTAATGCTGAGTGCCAAGCAGGGAGGCAATGGTTCCCATTTTTATAGTCTTTGGTATGACCCGGCGGGGGTTTGAACCCACAACCTTCCAGTCTCAGGGCGGACACTCTACCACTAGGCCACTGAGCTGGTCTTTATTAGTGTAAAGACGCCATTTGAGATGCATGTAGCAGAGTTGTCAATTTATAGTAATTAATGAATCACTTTTGTAACATACCTGAATTTCCATACATTTGAGCTGGTCACGCTCATATGTGGGACCTCAGTCTTCCACCACTTAGTATCACCATTAACCCTTTCCGCCTCCTTGTCTTCGCTCACATTCATTCATGTGTAAATGGAACATCAATATTACATACATGTTTGATACTGATCAAACATTGTGACAATAATAACACATACTTTCACAATAGTCAATTTAACACATAATCATAACTATGATCGTGGATTCTCTTAGTTAGCAAGTTAAAACACTCAAGCATCTTCAAAACGTATTTTGACAAGCTGGTGACCTCTAGGTCAAGCTCAAGCGTGGGATTGCAGTCTTCCACCCACGGTATCACTGTCAGCCCCTTGTCCTTACTCAACTGATGCGACTTGTACTCCGGAGCGACTTATCGCATCAGCCATAAAATGCCCAAAAAAGTGAAAAAAAACATATATAAGTCGCTCCGGAGTATAAGTCGAATTTTGGGGGGCAATTTATTCGACAAAATCCAACACCAAGAACAGTCATGAACGAGCAACAACAGGCTAAACGATAGGTATGCTAACGTGCCATAAACACAAACGAAGAGCTGAGAACGGCCCTGACGTAACAGTCAGAGTTATTTAAAAAACACTATTACATAAATAACACGTTTATAAAACCATCTGTGTCACTCCAATTCATTAAATCCATCGATCGTCCTTTGTCAACAATGGGTGCGCGCCGCTGACGGCGCTTGCACTTCAAAATATTCCACAGGCCCATATAACGATATATAAATTAGATATCAAATAACTATTATATAAGCAATCATATTATCAAACCATCTGTGTCACTCCAAATCATTAAATCCATCGATCAAATTCCTCATCCTTTGTCAACAACGCCGCGTGTGCGCCCTGACGTCAGCCTCGTTGTTATTCCACAGATCTACTATATAACTATATTGTAGCGTTAACAAAGTACAAGGAAAGACGTGGGTTTGGTAAACGGCTCTTTATTTAACAAAACAAACTTCCAGGCGTGTGGCGGCGTGGACTTCCAGCCACGGAGGTGGAAGAGAGATCCATAGAATAGAACCGGGCTTGCATAAAAGCCATGACCGAGCCCCATCCACCGTCCCCGGACAGCCACCCGGCCGAGCGCCGGCCCTCGACTTCCATCCACGGAGGTGAAAGAGAGCTCCGTAGAGTAGGATCGGGCGTGCGTAAAAGCCATGTCCGAGCCCCATCCACCATCCCTGGACAGCCACCCGGCCGAGCGCCGGCCCCCGACTTCAATCCACGGAGGTCAAAGAGAGCTCCTTAGAGTAGGACCGGGCGTGGGTAAAAGCCATAATAGTTTTTCAAACCTTCTGTGTCACTCCAAATCCTTAAATCCTTCAAACTCTTCGTCCGCCGTGTCACTTAGAAACAAAGCCGCTAATGATGCCGGTAGTACGTGGGGCCCTTCGTCATCTTCATCATCCCGTGATCAATCTTTGTCCTTTATGTAAACAACCGCCGCGCCACGCCGCGTCGCGCTGCTGACGTCACTTGAAATTCAAATTACAGTAGTCCGTTGCTACATCGCGGTTCGTTTATCGCGGGTTCACTTTTTTTTTTTTTTGGGGAACATTTTTGAAAAAAAAACACATATAAGTCGCTCCTTATTATAAGTCGCCCCCCCACCCAAACTATGAAAAAAACCGCGACTTATAGTCCGGATATTACGGTGTGTATATATATATATATATATATATATATATATATATATATATATATATATATATATATATTAAAAAAATATATATATATATATATTTTTTTTTTTTTTTTTTTTTTTCCCATATCGTGCAATAGATAAAATGCCTGAATGAACAGTTGCTCTTGCATTTAAATACCCCAATTTGAACGACACAAATAGACCTAATTTCCCCTATAATTTTCTCCCATCAATGAAACATTATATTCATCTCACACAGCACAGGAATAAAACAGGCGGTTTTTCATTGTCTCTCAGCATGTTTACCTCTGCTTGGGTATTTCTGGCGAGACAGCCAGATATACGGACTTTATCTACACATGCAGTATACGCATGTGTGTCTGTATGACCACTGTGTTATTGTTGCTGTACAAACAGAAAATAATATGAAAATGCTGTGAAGAAATCGATGTACCCAGAAGAAACCCACGCAGGGAGATTATGCAAACTCCACACAGGAAGGCCAGATCGAACCCACACCTCTGAACTGTGAAGCAGACATTCTGACCGGTGTGTCACCATGCAAACCAATAAAAACCTAATTAAGCCTTAAGTCGGGGGTCACAACCAACTTGGTGGGTGGGCACGCCCCCTGTGGCCTCCCTTTGGTGATGGGTCTACTCTAAGGAAGTCACAATGTCCCAACACTGGTGAGCTGATTGCTATATAAGTAGCTCTTAGCCCAAACATGCGGTTGAGGATGACCAGAGACCCATGGGCACCATGTTGATGACCCCTGATTTGGATATGTAAGATAGTTTTACTTGCTGTTAATTGAAAGAAAGACAACAGGCGCTTACCCCAAAATAAAAGCACAATCCTTTTTGAATTCTTCAAGAACCTGAGTGAAGATTAAATTAAAATACTGCATAAATATGCTGTACAGTACAAGTGATACAAAAAACAGCGATTTGTGATCCTACTTACCTCATTTTGTTCAAACATTATCAGGTTGTACAATTTGTGAAACTGCTCAAAATCCAAGCGCTCATGTTTTCCTCCCACTTCCTGTAAAAGGAGAGCATAAATAAGCACTAATGACTGTGTATTACAGGAGGCATCAATCCATTTTCTATATGCAGTAGCCTGGTTGGGGTTATTGCTGTGTGGAGTATACCCAAGCTGAATTTGGGCAAGAGGTGAGATATAGTATACCCTGGACAGGTCCTACCATATTTACGCATGTTTGGAAGAAATTCTAATTTTATTCTGTTACATTGAGCTACGTTCTACTTGCTATGTCTATTTTTATTCAGAGCAGTGCATGTCCTGCAACTTGTGGAGGTGAGTGAGAGGAGGATCACAATTTCTGAAAATCTTAGCGATGATTCATATAGTATATTCTATATTTTGACTCTTAAATGTTTTTAACTTCTTTTTTTCTCACTCGTATTTGTTCTTTTTTAATTGTCTTAAATTATGACTGATATATACTGGAATTTCCCCGTATGGGACAAATGGGAATATCTTATCCACAGAGAAGCCAAGTTTTTAAAGTGACACGTTATTGTAAAACATGGCAGAAAGATAGAGTCCAGCTATACTGTGACTCCAGTGAGTGAGTAAGATGGCGCAAATACCCCGTAAAACAAGGAGCTGTCCCACATGTGGGACACTGGAACGCTAAAGGTTTTGTGGCTGTTTCGTTTTCTGTACATGCTCTATCATACAAGGATGTCGTTTTTTTTATTACAGAAACTACAGTACTGATGTCGTGCAACCCACCGGAGATACACAAGCAAATTTAAACAACGAAAGAGCCAAACTCAGATGCAGCACACAACCACACTTTCGGAGCGAGGGAGAAAGCCAATGCTTTATTACCTTGTTAGTGTGGTGAAAGACATGTATACGTCTATTATTGACAGTAGAAAGTGAGACGTGTAAATGATGTCTATTTAGGTCATGATGTTGTCATTGTTAATGGTGATGTATTCCATCCTATTGATCACATTTACCATGTGTTAACGGGGCAATGGTTTATTACATGTTTCACAAGCCAGAATGTTTACTTTAACTTTATATTGCAACAATATGTAAACACAGTCATTGTAGCGTTGTCACAGAGGGATCTTTGGGTGGCAACACTCATGTCTCAGTATCTGGCATGTACGTATGTACGCATAGCGAAATGACTCAGGCCAATTGTCAAGCTAGAAATAAACTGTTTAATGAAAACAAAAAGGATTACTGTTGGCCGTAATCATGCCGAAACAACAACGCTAAAAGGTGCATAGCTTACGGTGTTCTTTTTTCCTTTCCTCTCCCCGCCCTCCAACATTCTCTCTCTTGTTACCCTCACAGAATTCCCAAACCATAGCAAACCACAGAATTTGTGAAATATATGCAATGATTGCTACACTATGAAAGTACACATTGACAGTCAGTCAATAAAGCCCAGATTTGTTTACTCGCTGTTGGCCTCTCACCTACATCCTAGCAGGGAGACAAAATACAAAAACACTCGTTAGCTTAGTGCTTGCTAGGAGCTGGTATAACGCAAGTGGATTGATTCAAAATTGGTAAAAAAAAAACATCCAGGTTTCTGCCATTGACCATGGTACACCGAGGTATCCTGGAGGTTAAAGTGACTAAACTAAAAAGGAACCTTTACGTAGGTTGCTGGTTTTAGATTTTCATGAAATTGAATGTGAATGAAGACTAAAATAAATAAACAAATAAACAAACAAACAACTAAATAAATAAATACAAATAAAAAAACAATACCAGAAATTTGTCTTTCAGAGAGCGTATACTGGTGGGCTTGTAGTTTAGCAAAGGAAGAAGGGTCTTCAGCTCCTTCATGGATATGCTGAAATTACATGAAAACAAAATGTACAGTCAAAATTTACAGTATAAGTAAGCAGATAAATCAAATAAATAAAGGCCCTGTAGAGGAGGTGTACCTGTTTGTCTTTGTCTGATTGACAGAATACATCTTCTTTCTGAGCCAGCTTGAAACAAAATCGAAACTTACTTGATAAGCTCGTATTGTACTATATCTACATATTGTGTGATTACAGGAGTGTGTTTGTGTGTATGATTACCTCTCAATAAGAATTGGAGTAGGAGCAGTCAGTGTTTCTTGAACTAACATTTCAAGTCCAATTAACCATTTTTGCGCTTCCTCCACAGAATCAGCTAAGAAAACAGCATAATAACCAGACTTATTAATAGTACAGTCAGTCCTAAAATCAGATGTTTTTTTTTTTTCAATATCTTGTGTTTTGTGTTTTTTGCCCCCAACATGTCTTGCGTGTGTGTGTGGTATATATATATATATATATATATACCGTTTTTTTCCGTGTATAATGCGCCCCCATGTATAATACGCACCCTAAAAATGGCATGTGGATGCTGGAAAAAAGCCTGTACCCATGTATAATACGCACCCAATTTTTTTTTTTTTTTTTTTTTTTTTTTTTTTTTTTTAAGTCCCAATGATCGTCACACACGCAGGGAGGCAATGGGTCCCATTTTTATAGTCTTTGGTATGGTCTTAACTAGGCTGGATGTATTTTTTTTTGTTGGCGTTGATTTCTCCGACTGCCCGTAAAGGCACCACCGCAATCAGATGAAAAGAGAGGAAAGTGACGTGCGGACATGTGAAAAAGGCGGCTCTGTATGGGAGAGACGTTGAAGAGGAATAAAAACACCCTTGGAAACCGAAAATTGCCCCTCGTCGTGACTCGGAGCCGCAACAAATGTTTCGGATTTGTGTAGGGTACATTGTGACAGCAAACGAGCAGGTGATCGAGCAAGCGTCTGATACGAGAGCATTGCGTTCGTATGGAGCGTGTTTGAAGTGAACAGCAGAGACGAAAGGAACATGGCAAAGTGTTGTGAAATAAAATATTACCTGTAATACGCATTTTGTTATTTGCTGATTGTATTAAACTATCACATTCATTGTCAGTCAAGAAGAGAAGAGGACTATTATCCCTTCTTTGACGAAATGACCAGAGCACAGTACAAACACACTATTGTCGGTCAGTCCTGTTGTTGGTTTTGTTGTACCATGATTTTCTTAAAAAAAAAAAAAAAAAAAAAAAAAAAAATTAAAAAAAAAAAAAATTTAAAAAAATTTGTACCCATGTATAATGCGCACCCCAGATTTTAGGACAATAAATTAGTTAAATTTTGCGCATTATACACGGAAGAAAACGGTATATACACCCCGTATTTTTCGGACTATAAGTTGCTCTGGAATATACGTCGCATCAGCCATAAAATGCACAATAAAGTGAAAAAAACATGTAAATCGCACCGGAGTATAAGTCGCATTTTGGGGTAAATTTATTCGACAAAATCCAACACCAAGAACAGACAAGTAGGAGCAACAACAGGCTAAACGATACGGTATGCTGACGTGGCATAAACACAAACGAAGAGCTGAGAACGTGCCTGACATAACATTAATAGTTATCCAAATAACTAGAACATAAATAACACGTTTATAAAACCATCTGCGTCACTCCAAATCATTAAATCCATCGATCGTCCTTTATGTCGCGTGTGCGCCGCGCCGCCGGACTCGTCAGTTGCAGTTCAAATTATTCCACAGGCCCATATAACGATATATAAATTATATATCAAAAACTATTATATAAACAACAATATCAAACCATCTGTGTCACTGCAAATCATTAAATCCATTGATCGTCCTTTTTGGAATCTTTCACCTCCGTGGATGGAAGTCGAGGGCCGGCGCTCGGCCGGGTGGCTGTCCGGGGACGGTGGATGGGGCTCGGTCATGGCTTTTACGCACGCCCGGTCCTATTCTATGGAGCTCTCTTCCACCTCCGTGGCTGGAAGTCCACGCCGCCACACGCCTAGAAGTTTGTTTTGTTAAATAAAGAGCCGTTTACCAAACCCACGTCTTTCCTTGTACTTTGTTAACGCTACAATATAGTTATATACTAGATCTGTGGAATAACGACGAGGCTGACGTCAGGGCGCACCCGCGGCGTTGTTGACAAAGGACGAGGAATTTGATCGATGGATTTAATGATTTAGAGTGTACAGATGGTTTGATAATATTATTGCTTTATATGTCGTTATATGGGCCTGTGGAATATTTTGAAGTGCAAGCGCCGTCAGCGGCGCGCGCCCATTGTTGACAAAGGACGATCGATGGATTTAATGAATTGGAGTGAGACAGATGGTTTTATAAACGTGTTATTTATGTAATGGTTTTTTTTAATAACTCTGAATGTTACGTCAGGCCCGTTCTCAGCTCTTTGTTTGTGTTTATGTCACGTTAGAATACCTATCGTTTAGCCTGTTGTTGCTCATTCATGTCTGTTCTTGGTGTTGGATTTTGTCGAATAAATTACCCCCCAAAATGCGACTTATACTCCGGACCGACTTATATATGTTTTTTTTCACTTTTTTGGGCATTTTATGGCCGATGCGACTTGTACTCCGGAGCGACTTTTAGTCCGAAAATTACGGGACCGTATATATATATACACATACAGGACAGTCTCAGAGAATTTGAATATTGTGATAAAGTTTTGTATTTTCTGTAATGCAATTAAAAAAACAAAAATGTCATACATTCTGTATTCCAGCAGTGGCCAACCCGCGGCTCGCGAGCCGCATGCGGCTCTTTGGCTGGTTTCATGCGGCTCTTCAGGAGATTTCACATGACAACCGTCAAAATGCTTGGCTGGTGCTGCCATTTATTCCCCCTAGGTGGCGGTGGTGCGCTTACCAGTTGAATCGGTTTGAGTTGAAAAGAAGAAGAAGAATGACGTACTGATGACAAATGCGCGCGTTCATTTGAGTTGTAAATAATTTGTTTCAAGTTCGCTCTCAAAATGGCAGGGGAAGAAAGCACAGCCAAATGAAAATATGAAGAAGAACACAGGACGTTTTTAACAGAGTGGGAGAGTTTATATTTTTTTGTTGAACGTAATGGCAAGCCATTCTGCCTTATATGTCAGGCATCATTAGCGCATTTCAAAGCTTCAAATCTTCAGCGTCACTTCAGCTCAGTCCATCCTAATATCGACCAGGAATTTCCAAAAGGGACTGAACTTCGCAAGCACAGGTTGGTCACTTTGAAAAGTCAGGCAGAAAAGCAGATGCATTTTTTCCAAAAATTTACAAACCACTCAGAGACCGTAACGCTTGCATCATATCAACTGGCTTGGAACATTGCACAGGCTAAAAAGCCATACAACGAAGGCGACTTCATTAAAGGGTTAGGGTTATTGAAAATTGTTATATTTCTGTTTGTGGACTTGCTTGAACTGAGAGTTTATGTGTGTGTGAGACAGTGCACACAATGTTAACTGTTAAATAACTGTCATTATCTTGGTGTGGGACATATTCAATAAATCTGGCTGAGCAGAGGCCTGTGTGTGTCTGTCTCTCTCTGTCTGCGGGGGGGTGGGGGGGGGGGGGGTGATGTGGCTCTTTGCGGGGGGGGGGGGGGGGGTGATGTGGCTCTTTGGGATGACAGTCAAAAATGTGGCTCTTCGCCTCTGACTGGTTGGCCACCCCTGCTGTATTCATTACAAATCAACTGAAATATTGCAAGCCTTTTATTATTTTTAATATTGCTGAGTATGGCTTAGAGCTTAAGAAAACTCAAAAATCCGATCTAAAAAATTTGAATATTTCCTCAGACCAAGTAAAAAAAAATATTTAAAACAGCAAAACAAAATCAAACATTTGAAAATATCCATTAATGCACTCAGTACTTGGTTGGGAATCCTTTTGCATTGATTACTGCATCAATGCGGCGTGGCATGGAGGCAATCAGCCTGTGGCATTGCTGAGGTGTTATGGATGCCCAGGATGCTTCAATAGCAGCCTTTAGCTCATTTGCATAGTTGGGTCTGGTGTCTTTCAGCTTCTTCCTCAGCTGCCTTTGGCAGGGCATTCAAACCATCACGGACTACAAGCCCGCGCCGCAGAGCTGTGATGGCGACGTCCGTCTGCTCGATGACCTCAACCGCTTCTTTGCTCGCTTCGACGCTCAGAACAGCACTTGCCCGCTGAAGGCCACTCCCCCTTCCCACGAGCTGCCCCTGTGCCTCTCCGCCGACAGCGTGAGGAGGACGCTTGCCGCTATCGACGTACGTAAGGCGGCGGGCCCGGACAACATCCCGGGTCGAGCGCTGAAGGACTGCGCTGGTGAGCTGGCGGGTGTCTTCACGGACATCTTTAACACTTCCCTGCAGCAGGCCATCGTCCCGTCGAGTTTCAAAGCAGCCACCATCGTACCTGTGCCGAAGAAGCCTGCTCCGTCCTGCTTCAATGACTACCGCCCCGTGGCACTTACGCCCATCGTCATGAAGTGCTTTGAGCGGCTTGTCTTGGAGCACATCCGGTCAGTTCTCCCCCCCACCATTGACCCCTTCCAGTTTGCGTACCGAGCCAAACGGTCCTCTGAGGATGCCATCTGCTCTGCCCTCCACTCGGCCCTCACCCACCTGGAGGGGAAGGACTCGTATGTGAGGTTGCTGTTTGTGGACTTCAGTTCTGCCTTCAACACCATTGTGCCGCAGCGTCTCATCAGCAAACTTGACAAGCTGGGCCTCAGTACCGGCCTCTGCAACTGGCTACTGGACTTCCTCTGTCAGAGGCCACAGGTGGTACGTGTTGGCGACAAGATCTCCGCCAGCATCACGCTGAGCACAGGGGCCCCCCAAGGCTGCGTGCTCAGTCCGCTGCTCTTCACCCTTCTGACGCATGACTGCGCTGCCACCTGCAGCGGCAACCGCATAGTGAAGTTTGCTGACGACACGACTCTGGTGGGTCTCATCACCAAGGGAGACGAGACTCAATACAGGCTGGAGGTTGACCTTCTGACCGCGTGGTGCAGGGACAACAACCTCCTGCTGAACGTCGACAAGACCAAGGAGATTGTCGTTGACTTCCGGAAGGGTCACGCCCAACACCTGCCGCTGACCATCGACGGTGCTGTGGTGGAGAGAGTGAGCAGCGCCAGGTTCCTGGGGGTGCACATCAGTGAGGATCTCTCCTGGTCCACCAACACCACGTCGCTGGCGAAGAAGGCCCAGCGCCGCCTGTACTTCCTTCGGAAACTCAGGCGAGCGGGGTCTCCTCCGGCCGTCATGACTACTTTTTACCGCGGCACCATTGAGAGCGTCCTCTCCAGCTGTATTGCTGTCTGGGGTGGCAGCTGCACTGACCAAGACTTGAAGGCCCTGCAGCGCATTGTGAAAACGGCTAGCAAGACTATTGGTGCTTCTCTCCCCTCCTTGAAGGACATTTACACCTCCCATCTCACTCGCAAGGCGACCAAGATTGTGAGTGATGTGAGTCACCCCGCTCACTCTTTGTTTGAACTTCTGCCCTCTGGGAGGCGGTACAGGAGCCTGCGCTCCCGCACTACCAGACTTTCCAACAGCTTCGTACTCCAGGCTGTTAGGATCCTGAACTCGCTCCCCCTTTCAGCGTAGCGTCCTGTTCTTGCTGTATGCACACTGGCTCGGTTTTGCCCCTCATATTTAATGGGTCTGTTATTTATTCATCGCTCATTTTATTTTATTTATTATTTGTTATTTATGGTTTGGGCATTCTTGTTTTTGTTTTGTGTCGCCTACTTGTATGTCTCGTCACCGTGGGATGGTGGAAACGGAATTTCGGTTTCTTTGTGTGTCTTGACATATGAAGGGATTGACAATAAAGCTGACTTTGACTTTGACTTTGACTTTGACAATACCCCACAAATTCTCTATGGAGTTCAGGTCAGGGGAATTGGCAGGCCAATCGAGGATAGTAATGTCATGGTCAGTGCACCATTTACTGGTGGTTTTGGCGCTGTGGGCAGGTGCCAGATCATGCTGGAAAATGAAATCATCATCTCCATAGAGCTTTTCAGCAGACGGAAGCATGTAGTGCTCTAAGATCTGCATTTACTCTGGACTTGATGAAACACAGTGGACCAACACCAGCAGCTGACATGGCTCCCCAAACCATCGCTGACTGTGGGAACTTCACACTGGATTTCAAGCAACTAGGTTCTTGCTTCTCTCCAGCCTTTCTCCAGACTCTGGCGCCTTGACTCCCAAATGAAATACAAAACTTGCTTTCGTCTGAAAAGAGGACTTTGGACCACTCTGCAACTGTCCAGTGCTTCTTTTCCATAGCCCAAGTCAGACGCTTCAAAACTGTCTTGACCATGGGAATATGGCTATTGTAGGCCATTTCCCGGACACGTCCGTGAACAGTGGCTTTTGATACCTGGACTCCAGTTTCAGTCCACTGTCTTTGAAGCTCCCCCAAATTCTGGAAGCGACTCTTCTTCACAAGGCTGTGGACATCTCTCTTGGTTGTGCAGCGTTTCCTGCCACATTTCCCCCTTCCAACAGACTTTTTGTGGATGTGCTTTGAAACTGCACTTTGTGAACAGCTTGCTCTTTGAGAAATTTCTTTTTGTGTCTTACCCTCCTGATGGAGAGTGTCAATGATGGTCCTCTGGACAGCATTCAGATCAGCAGTCTTCCCCATACCTGTGATTTAGTTTACTGAACCAAGCTGAGTGTTTTTTAAGGCTCAGGAAACCCTTGCAGGTGTTTCGAGTTAATTAGACCATTCAAGTGATTAGTTGAATACCCTACTAGTATACTTTTTCATGATATTCTAATATTTTGAGATAGGGTATTTGAGTTTTCTTAAGCTGTACGCCATAATCAGCAATATTAAAATAATAAAAGGCTTGCAATATTTCAGTTGGGTTGTAACGAAATCAGAATGTATGACATTTTGGCTTTTTTAATTGCATTACAGAAAATAAAGAACTTTATCACAATATTCAAATTTTCTGAGACAGTCCTGTATATATATATATACTGTATTTTCCGGACTAAAAGTCGCTCCGGAATATACATCGCATTAGCCATAAAATGCACAATAAAATGAAAAAAAACGTATACAAGTCGCTCCGGAGTATAAGTCACATTTTGGGGGAAATTTATTCGACAAAATCCAACACCAAGAACAGACATAAACGAGCAACAACAGGCTAAACGATGCGGTATGCTAACGTGACATAAACACAAACGAAGAGCTGAGAACGGGCCTGACGTAACATTGACAGTTATCCCAATAACTATAACATAAATAACGCCTTTATCAAACCATCTGTGTCACTTCAAATCCTTAAATCCATCGATCGTCCTTTATGTCAACAATGCCTGGTTGCACTTCAAATTATTCCACAGGCTCATATAAGGATATATAAATTATATATAAAATAACTATTATGTAAGCAATATTATTATCAAACCATCTGTGTCACTCCAAATCATTAAATCCATCGATTGTCCTTTATGTCAACAATGCCGGGTGCGCGCCGCTGACAGCGGTTGCACTTCAAAATATTCCACAGGCCCATATAACGATATATAAATTATATATAAATTAACTATCATATAAGCAATATTATTATTGAACCATCTGTGTCACTCCACATCATTAAATCCATCGAGCGTCCTTTATGTCAACAATGGCGGGTGCGCGCCGCTGACGGCGGTTGCACTTCAAAATATTCCACAGGCCCATATAACGATATATAAATTATATATCAAATAACTATCATATAAGCAATATTATTATCAAACCATCTGTGTCACTCCAAATCATTAAATCCATCGATCGTCTTTTATGTCAACAATGATGTGGGCGCGCTGCTGACGGCGGTTGCACTTCCAAATATTCCACAGGCCCATATCACGATATATAATTTATATATCAAATACCGTTTTTTTCCGTGTATAATACGCAAAATTTAACTAATTTATTGTCCTAAAATCTGGGGTGCGCATTATACATGGGTACAAATTTTTTATTTTATTTATTTATTTTTTTTATTTTTATTTTTTTTAAGAAAATCATGGTACAACAAAACCAACAACAGGACTGACCGACAAAGACGTGGAACAAAAAGACAGGGTGACATTACCAAAGACAGGAACAGAAACCAAACAGACATCATGACAGTAACACATGCAATGATCCGACGGTGAGCGAGGGGCAGACAGGACTTAAATACAAAACACGTTGCAAGAACAATAGTGTGTTTGTACTGTGCTCTGGTCATTTCGTCAAAGAAGGGATAATAGTCCTCTTCTTTTCTTGACTGACAATGAATGTGATAGTTTAATACAATCAGCAAATAACAAAATGCGTATTACAGGTAATATTTTATTTCACAACACTTTGCCTTGTTCCTTTCGTCTCTGCTGTTCACTTCAAACACGCTCCATACGAACGCAATGCTCTCGTATCAGACGCTTGCTCGATCACCTGCTCGTTTGCTGTCACAATGTACCCTACACAAATCCGAAACATTTGTTGCGGCTCCGAGTCACGACGAGGGGCAAGTTTTGGTTTCCAAGGGTGTTTTTATTCCTCTTCAACGTCTCTCCCATACAGAGACGCCTTTTTCACATGTCCGCACGTCACTTTCCTCTCTTTTCATCTGATCGCGGTGGTGCCTTTACGGGCAGTCGGAGAAATCAACGCCAACAAAAAAAATACATCCAGCCTAGTTAAGACCATACCAAAGACTATAAAAATGGGACCCATTGCCTCCCTGCGTGTGTGACGATCATTGGGACTTAAAAAAATAAAATAAAAATAAATAAAAATTGGGTGCGTATTATACATGGGTACAGGCTTTTTTCCAGCATCAACATGCCATTTTTAGGGTGCGTATTATACATGGGGGCGCATTATACACGGAAAAAAAACGGTAACTATCATACAAGCAATATTATTATCAAACCATCTGTGTCACTCCAAATCATTAAATCCATCGATCGTCCTTTATGTCAACAATACCGGGTGCGCGCCGCTGACGGCGGTTGCACTTCCAAATATTCCACAGGCCCATATAACGATATATAATTTATATATCAAATAACTATCATACAAGCAATAATATTATCAAACCATCTGTGTCACTCCAAATCATAAAATCCATCGATCGCCCTTTATGTCAACAATGCCGGGTGCGCGCCGCTGACGGCGGTTGCACTTCAAAATATTCCACAGGCCCATATAATTATAAGCAACAATTTTATCAAACAATCTCTGTCACTCCAAGTCATTAAATCCCGCGATCGAATCCTTTGTCCTTTATGTAAAACACCGCCGCGTATGCGCCACGCCACAGTTGCAGGTCAGATTACAGTAATCCCTTGCTACATCGCGGTTCGTTTATCGCGGTTTCACTACATCGCGGATTTTTGAATTTTGAGAACTTCTGAAAAAATTCAAATATAAGTCGCTCCTGAGTATAGGTCGCCCCCCCACCCAAACTATAAAAAAATTGCGATTTATAGTCCGAAAAATACGGTATATATGTGCTGTCAAGCAATTCGAAAAAATAATCCAATTAATTTCTGTCATGTAGGAATGGAGCAAGGCGACCAAATGCAGCTTGGACCAGGGTTTATTGAAGGGTAGGGGGGTAGTGGAGAACAGAGACACAGGCGGGACAGAGGCTCATAGACAGCTGGCAGGGAACAGAAGTCCACTTGGACCTGGAAGAGAGACAGGTAGCGGGTACTGACCGTGAGCCTACACACAAGACAAGACACAAGAATGCACGACGGGACAGGAACAGCAGGAGTGGAAGCAGACGGAAACTTACAGTAGACACCGACAGGGAGAAACACGCGGGCAGGGTTTAAATAAAGGAGTTAACGAAGGGAGCAGGTGAGTCATTACGGTGATTACGGTGATGCAATTAATTAATCTAATAAAGGTCCCCAAATAAAGATTTTGAATTTGAGGACGTTACATAATGAACACCATGTTCAAACATAAGGGTGTCCATGTGTGCAATTGGCACCAGGACACCCTAGGCCGCAGTTCGATGATTGACTTTGTAGTCGTGTCATCGGATTTGCGGCCGCATGTTTTGGACACTCGGGTGAAGAGAGGGACGGAGCTGTCAACTGATCACCACCTGGTGGTGGGTTGGCTCCGATGGTGGGGGAAGATGCCGGTCCGACCTGGCAGACCCAAACGTTCTGTGAGGGTTTGCTGGGAACGTCTGGCGGAATCCCCTGTCAGGAAGAATCCCCTGTCAGGAAGAGCTTCAACTCCCACCTCCGGCAGAGCTTTTCCCACGTCCCGGGGGAGGCGGGGGACATTGAGTCCGAGTGGACCTTGTTCCGCGCCTCCATTGTTGAGGCGGCCGACCGGAGCTGTGGCCGTAAGGTCATTGGTGCCTGTCGTGGCGGCAATCCCCGAACCCGCTGGTGGACACCGGCGGTAAGGGATGCCGTCAAGCTGAAGAAGGAGTCCTATTGGGCCGTTTTGGCCTGCGGGACTCCGGAGGCAGCTGACAGGTACCGGATGGCCAAGCGGAACGCGGCTTCGGCGGTTGCTGAGGCAAAAACCCGGGCGTGGGAGGAATTTGGCGAGGCCATGGAGAATGACTTCCGGACGGCTTCGAGGAAATTCTGGTCCACCATCCGGCGTCTCAGGAGGGGGAAGCAGTACAACGTCAACACTGTTTACAGTGAAGATGGCGTGCTGCTGACCTCGACTCGGGACGTCGTGTGTCGGTGGGGAGAATACTTCGAAGACCTCCTCAATTCCACCTACACGCCTTCCATTGTGGAAGCAGGGCCTGGGGACTCTGAGGCGGACTCTCCAATCTCTGGGGTCGAAGTCACTGAGGTAGTTAAAAAACTCCTCGGTGGCAAGACCCCGGGGGTGGATGAGATCCGCCCGGATTTCTTAAGGGCTCTGGATGTTGTGGGGCTGTCATGGCTGACACGTCTCTACAACATCGCGTGGACATCGGGGACAGTGCCTCTGGATTGGCAGACTGGGGTGGTGGTTCCCCTCTTTAAGAAGGGGGACCGGAGGGTGTGTTCCAATTACAGAGGAATTACACTCCTCAGCCTCCCTGGTAAGGTCTATTCAGGGGTGCTGGAGAGGAGGGTCTGTCGGGAGGTCGAACCTCGGATTCAGGAGGAACAGTGTGGCTTTCGTCCTGGCCGTGGAACAGTGGACCAGCTCTTCACCCTCAGCAGGATCCTCGAGGGTGCATGGGAGTTCGCCCAACCAGTCCACATGTGTTTTGTGGACTTGGAGAAGGCGTTCCACCGTGTCCCTCGGGAGGTTCTGTGGGGGGTGCTTCGGGAGTACGGGGTACCGAGCCAACTGATAAGGGCGGTTCGGTCCCTGTATCACCGATGCCAGAGTTTGGTCCGCATTTCTGGCAGTAAGTCAGATTCGTTCCCAGTGAGGGTTGGACTCCGCCAAGGCTGCCCTTTGTGACCGATTCTGTTCATAATTTTTATGAACAGAATTTCAGTTGAGGGTGTCCGGTTTGGGGACCTCAGCATCGCGTCTCTGCTTTTTGCAGACAACGTGGTGCTGTTGGCTTCTTCAGGCCGTGATCTCCAGCTCTCACTGGAGCAGTTCGCAGCCGAGTGTGAAGCGGTCGGGATGAGGGTCAGCACCTCCAAATCCGAGTCCATGGTCCTCGATCGGAAAAGGGTGGAATGCCCTCTCCGGATCGGGGATGAGATCCTGCCCCAAGTGGAGGAGTTTAAGTATCTTGGGGTCTTGTTCACGAGTGAGGGGAGGATGGAGCGCGAGATCGACAGGCGGATCGGTGCAGCGTCGGCAGTAATGCGGACTCTGTACCGGTCCGTCGTGGTAAAGAGAGAGCTGAGCCAAAAGGCAAAGCTCTCAATTTACCGGTCGATTTACGCTCCTACTTTCACCTATGGGCACGAGCTATGGGTCGTGACCGAAAGAACGAGATCCCGGATACAAGCGGCCGAAATGAGTTTTCTCCGCAGGATGTCCGGGCTCTCCCTTAGAGATAGGGTGAGAAGTTCGGTCATCCGGGAGAGACTCGGAGTAGAATCGCTACTCCTCCACGTTGAGAGGAGCCAGATGAGGTGGCTCGGGCATCTCATCACGATGCCTCCTGGACGCCTCACTGGGGAGGTGTTCCGGGCATGTCCCACCGGTAGGAGACCCCGGGGACAACCCAGGACGCGCTGGAGAGACTATGTCTCTCAGCTGGCCTGGGAACGCCTTGGGATCCCCCGGGGTGAGCTAGATGAAGTGGCTGGGGAGAGGGAAGTCTGGGAGTCCCTCCTGAAGCTGCTGCCCCCGCGACCCGACCCCGGATAAGCGGAAGAAGATGGATGGATGGATGGAGGACATTACAAAATTGTAGTGCATGACTAATCAGTTGAATACGCTAGGTAGAGAAGATTTGGATTCCACCTTGTCTATGTCTCCCCTGTCCAATCAGTTCCTCTTCTTATCAGAATCTGCTGGGACGTTTCATGCCCTTGATCGATTACAATCAAAAGAGAATTTAGTCACAGGTTGAGAAGCCATTGCCTGCTTCACCTCCAATCAAAGCAACTGCCCATTGTTACTGTCAAACGCGCACTTTTTATCAAAGTGCCACCGGCTCCCCGGTAACGGGTTCGATAAGCCGGGGTGAAGGGACTCGTCCGTATCTAACCACCTGAGTTAAATTAATTCTACCAGAATCAATCTAATTTCTTCATGACGCCAATCCCTCTCAAGTCATCCGATGCGCGAGCCGAGTAACTCAATTCGAGGCGAGCCGTCGAAATGACCGCGCCATAATGATGGCTCCCTTCGGTTGTTTGATGCTTATGTTATGTTACGGATATTTTTAGATGTCTTTGGTAAAACCTCAGGGATTCGTTGGTCTAGCGCACCCTTGCACTACTTTTGCCGAAGTAACTATTTATATGGGTCTGGTCTACTTTGTTGCTGAAGTAGCGAGCCTACTTCTCTTTATTCAAAGAAGAATCAAATTAGTGGAAGTTTGACAATAATAGTATTCGAGAAGGAATTTAATGCATTAAATCATTAATTCTAACACCATATATATAAACACTTAACCGTTGGAATGCTTCAAGCAACTCGATTGTTTAAAAGGAATAATATTTTTCTTAATACAAATCAAAATGATTTACACAAATTATAATTATCCTGCAATTAATTTTGAAGGCAAGTTAATCCCTCAAAATCGTCCAATGTAGCTTTTGACGCGGCCCGACAAAAATAGGAACGGGCCCGCGCCCGACGGACAATTACTAATTTTAACTCTACCACTAATCCAAATAATCTAATTTAAACACCTTTGTTATTTTACTCAAGTGAAACAAATATTTGAACGAATTAAATGTTTAACGAGATGCACTCATCCCTCAAATAATTATGAAGGCAATTTAATCCCCAAAATGGTCCGATTTAGCTTTTGACGCGGCCCGACGGAAATAGGAACGGCCCCGCGCCCGACGGACAATTAAATTACTTTTAACTCTACACCAATCCAATTAATCTAATTTATACACCTTCGTTATTTTTATTTATTACGGTACGATTGCATACCATAATAATCTCCCGTCAATAAATCGAATTGTCAAACCAACCACAACCAATCGATTGCATATATCATACAAATTAGCGCACAACGAATTAAATGAGTATATAAAACACATTTATTGAAGAAGCATGAAATAGAATTAGTTGTACTAGGTTCATCTTGTTTTTTCTTTTTCAATTACTTCACTGGTTCTTCTATATCAAACAATTTGTTTTAGGTTCATTTACCTGACATGTTTCGGCGGGTTCTTCCACCTTCATCAGAGTGTCACTGATGTGATTGTGACGCGTCTTTATCAGCTGATGGATGAAGACAACAAACATCAGCGTTGGATCAGGGAGGCCATTGAGATCCGCAAGCGGGGCCCGAGGACCATCAACAGGGACGAGGGAGCCTACATGCTCTCTACAACCTGGAACAGCATCTGTCAAATCTGACAGGTGAGCCACGCCTTCATCCATCAGCTGATAAAGACGCGTCACAATCACATCAGTGACACTCTGATGAAGGCGGAAGAACCCGCCGAAACATGTCAGGTAAATGAACCTAAAACAAATTGTTTGATATAGAAGAACCAGTGAAGTAAATGAAATAGAATTACAAATCTCAATCCTCCAAAAACTGAACAATCCCACTCACTGATACCCGTGCAAATAAAATCATTCAATCGCGGAGTACTTTGATTGCAAAACATAGATCGGAAAAGAAGGAAAAGGTAGCTACCATTTGGGTGTTATTTTTTGGTGGAAATAAAGTCGAGTGATCAGTTCGATCTTATTTCCAAAATTCCAATTTGGGAACTAGGTTGGCCTCGAGAGGACCGACTACCCTATGACTGCCCCCCCCCCTCGCGTAAATATAGAAAAAGTCGTTCCCCTCACCTAGTTCCTCATGCAATGTTGTCCAGTCCAATTCTTTTGAGTAAATCCAAGTTAATCCAGGCAAGCGATCTTGCGTCTCACACAAAGATCTCGGAGGCTGAGAAAAAGTCTTGGAACTCGTACGGGCTTCTTCACGTATGAACGCTTTTTGGGAGAGAGAGCCCCGTAGCTGCCTGTGGCGGTCTTTTTATAGACTTCTCTGCCCCCCCCCCTTTCGCTGGCACCAATACTGCCCATAGGATAAGACTGCCCAGTTTCCCATGCTTATACACCTGCTGCTTTCTGGCAGCTGTTTCCGCCCTTCATCTGTCCCACGCACTATCTTCCACCAAAATTACGGCCAACACCCCGGTAAACCCCCTCACTTCCTCTTTTCTTCACTTCTCTTTTTTATAAAAATAACACTTCAAAGTTACACTTCAATCAACCATAAAATCAAAAATCAAAACCTTTGAGTCAATCTTTCAAACATTTCTTAACATACCACCATTTTCATAGTGGTGGGCACCTTGGTCTAATTGAGTGATAATATTGCTTTAAGCTGTTACAGAATATATTTTAGCCAAGCAAAGAAATTAAGATAAAAAAATAAAAACTTTTGTATCAATCTTTCAAACATTTTTTAACACACCACCATTTTCATAGTGGTGGGCACCTTGGTCTAATTGAGTGATAATATTGCTTTAAGCTGTTACAGAATATATTTTAGCCAAGCAAAGAAATTAAGATCAAAAAATAAAAACAACTTTTGTATCAATCTTTCAAACATTTTTTAACACATCACCATTTTCATAGTGGTGGGCACCTTGGTCTAATTGAGTGATAATATTGCTTTAAGCCAGGGGTGTCCAAACTTTTTGCGAGGAGGGCCAGATTTGATAAAGTGAAGGGGCCCGGGGGCCAATAGTTTTTTCGGACATTTTGTAACTACAAAAATGTCATGCAAATACACACTGTTATAAAACAAATTTCATTGTCACAATTGTCTTTATTTTTCAAATGACAAAATAACCAAATATGAGTCACTCAGGCAGATGTGAACAACTCTAAAAACACAAATTCTGCCTTTCATTCATATCTGAATAGTCAGATAACATTGAACAAACTGTATGAAATACCTTAAATTTACATGGGTTTAAAATTACTTTTGCCTCATGAACATTTTAAACGGGAGTTATAAGTAATGCAAAGTTGTCTGTTATTATTAAAACTTAAAACTAGTGAATTTTGCTCTTGTCATTTACATTATCTTTCAGAAAATAATAGTTTGTGTCAGGTCTACAGGTCCATAACATCAACAGTCTTAACATGGCCACTTCGTAGCTTGCTTTAGTAATATTTATTTTTGACCCACAGTCCCGTGTGAAGAATCGTTGTTGTGATGCCAGTTCAGCTTGGAGCTGCTTCACTTTATCAGCGCGGTCACTCCCTGTTAGCTGGTCGCATGTTTAGTCTGATAGTGTCTCTTTAAGTTGAAATCCTTAAACAAGGCAACCGTCTCTTTACAAATTAGACAAACACAATTGCCTTGATGTACAGTAATCCCTCGCTACATCACGGTTTGTTTATCGCGGTTTCACTACATCGCGGATTTTTTTCCCAAATTGAAAAAAAGAATTAAAAGTCAAAATAAAACTTCTAAATTGAGGAATTATGGCACAAAACTTGCCCACACGCCAGCAGAAGGCAAGGAGTGCCCACACAATTGCAGTGCGTACACTTGTACCTTTTTAAAAAAAAAAAAGGTTATTATAATAAGAGTTCTAAAAACATATTTACAGTGTTGTACCTTGTTATAGAAAATTGTTATAATAATAAGAGTTCTAAGAACATATTTACAGTATGTACACTTCTACCTTGTTATAAAAAAATGTATAATAATAAAAGTTGTTCTAAAAACATATTTACAGTTTGTGTTAAGAATTCTCCATGTTATTTATGTTATTCAGCCATGCTTTGATTTGAGGTAGGGTGATTTATTTTGAAGGCGGTTTTCAGGCGATACCACTTCCTTTTTTACGTTCTTGTACATATGTCGGTTACAGTGGTACAGGAGTCATTGGCGATGTAAGTGTGTCTCCTAACAAGAGAAATGAATGATCATATGTGTCTAACCTTTAGGACAATGTAGTATTGCTCCAAATGTTCGTTTAATTTCCTTTAGAGGTCCGTTTGCGCATGTTAGCACGATCGCGAATTAGCATCTTTCCGCTAACTCGTTAGCCTGCCCAGTACTTCTTCTTTGCTGCGGGCCAATAAAAACTGGACCGCGGGCCGCAGTTGGCCCGCGGGCCGTAGTTTGGACACCGCTGCTTTAAACTGTTACAGAATATATTTTAGCCAAGCAAAGAAATTAAGATAAAAAAATAAAAACCACATTTGTGCTTCCGTGCGTGACCCAAAAACCGCCCCCGTGTTATTCTGTTTATTTCTATTTTTGCTAGTTCAGCTTGTATTGGCCATCTTTGGTCTCATGTAACGGTTTGGCACCATCTCTTGGAAAAATTTGGAATTTCAGCCCTGCCAATTTATTCATCCATCCATCCATTTGCTGTACCACTGTATCCCCACGGGGGTCGCGGGCATGCTGGAGCCCATCCCAGCTGTCATCGGGCAGTAGGCGGGGGACACCCTGAACCGGTTGCCAGCCAATCGCAGGGCACACAGAGACGAACAACCATCGGCACATGCACTCACACCTAGGGGCAATTTGGAGCGCTCAATCAGCCTACCAAGCATGTTTTTGGGGATGTGGGAGGAAACCGAAGGGCCCGGAGAAAACCCACGCGGACACGGGGAGAACATGCAAACTCCACACAGGGAGGGCCGGAGGTGGAATCGAACCCGCACCCTCCGTACTGTGAGGCGGACGTGCTAGCCAGTGCGCCACCGAGCCGCCCCAATTTATTCAATAATTCTCAATTCAAATTTTGCCCCATCTGCTGCTAAAATTTGGAATTTCAGCCCTGCCAATTTATTCCTGGGAGCAATCCATACTCACGTTTTGCACCATCTGTTCCCCCCATACCCCATGTTACATGACATTACGCTCTAAGCCTAACAGCAGCGTCAGCTGCTCAATTTGTCTAGAATGTACATAAGCCTCATCAGGACAGCAATCGAAACAAAGGGGTGACCGTGCCTGTCGTACAACAGGTGCCCACAAGAGGTCACCTTTGTGACACTGGCCCTCTCCTCTGCCCAGTTAAATAATCCACTCACTGTACACAATGCTGCCCCCTTGTGGAATGCGACACCATGACAAAAGGACTGAACTAGCCAATCGGGCCCATCCTCCATGACTTCACTTCCTTGGTTACAATTAACAGGCAATCCTTGTCCAACTCTGTTAACCATTATCAGCAGGTGAATAATCCACAGTATGACTTGGAGTTGGAGAATCCCAAACAACAGGCACATACGGAAGCAAACGCTTTACCAACTGACGCAGGACCCAAGCGGACCTGTTTCAAACAGTGTTCTCAGACACCCTGGTGCCTAACTGTTAACAAATTTGTGGCTATTGTATCTGATCATGCTAATGACATTGCTCATCCTAAATACAACTGCCACAACATCAGTCAATTCAAAGGTCTTGACACCATGTGCATGAGCAAACACCCCAGAAAGTGCACAATTACTTAAGCATACCCCAGTGGAATCCCCAAACGCATAAAGTACTTTGCGAGAAGCAAGTTCCTTGCTATTGCTTCCGTTAGTTGACATAAAAACCTTCATTGTTAACGTTATTCCAAACTCAAATGACTGATCGGAAGCCTCCACGCTTGGATTCCACCCATCAGACAAAGCATAGCAAAACAAATCATGAATCTATCTTTTGGTGAAATGCATACAGGGACTATACGAGTCCCAAACATATTTTGCACAATTCTAGACCAAACTAGTCCAAAGACAAATAAACATCAATCCGCACACAAAACAGAGCCTGCTCACACCCAGAATGTAACCACGCTGAGAAAAGACATGCTGCACAAAACAGGTTGTGACTAGACCTTCCCGACCAGTATGCCCCCCTTAGCACTTCCTTCATCTTCATGGGAAACACCAAATTCCTACTTAAAACCCTGTCAATTTACATGGAGGATAGGATGGTACAAGATGGTGCGTGAATGTGTATTGGATTTGGTCCAGACGAATTGGCTCGGATGAAATTCCAAATTTCACCAGAAGATGGTGACAAAGCTTGACATGGAAGACCTGAAGAAGGGAGCCTGAGTAATGGTTACTTAAAAGTTAGTTCTTCAAAATTAACTATTGTTGAACTGGTAAAGGGGGGTATGTTGGTTGAACCAGTCAACCTCCATTCCCATTCCAAATTTCACCAGAAGATGGTGCCAAAGTCAGATTGACTTAACATAGTAAATTAATAGTTTAAAAAGTCATCGACTAGATGAAGACTTGTTCTGAAACACAGCAACACACAATTTTGGATTATGTTATATTATAAAATATTATATTAAATATTGAATAATATTTTATATTATTTTGTTTTGCTATAATAAACTTTGAAACTGTGAGTATTTTAATTTGCTAACTAGAGAAGCCCATGCTCATCGTTAGGGGATGAGAATGAGACATGTTAATCACAGTTAGAGTAAGCTGCAATATACTTTATTTTATTCTGCTTTGTCATATTATATAGTTAGTAGCAACTTGAGCAGCATCATAGCACTGATGTTTCATTTACACATGAATATATTAAGTGTTAAGTAAGGACAAGGGCTTGACAGATACTGTTGGTGGAAGACTACGATCCCACGCTTGAGCTTGACCTAAAGGTCACTAGCTTGTCTAAATATGTTTTGAAACTGCTTGAGTATTGTAATCTGCTAACTAGGAGAACTCACGATCATAGTTATGATTATGTGTTAAGTTGACTATTGTGAAAGTATGTCAAAGTCAAAGTCAAAGTCAGCTTTATTGTCAATCCCTTCATATGTCAAGACACAAAGAAACCGAAATTCCGTTTCCTCCATCCCACGGTGACGAGACATACAAGTAGGCGACACAAAACAAAAACAAGAAGGCACAAACCATAAATAATAAATAATAAATAAAATAAAATGAGCGATGAATAAATAACAGACCAATAACCCATTAAATAAGAGGGGCAAAACCGAGCCAGTGAGCATACAGCAGACAGCAAGAACAGGACGCTACGCTGAAAGGGGGAGCGAGTTCAGGATCCTAACAGCCTGGAGTACGAAGCTGTTGGAAAGTCTGGTGGTGCGGGAGCGCAGGCTCCTGTACCGCCTCCCAGAGGGCAGAAGTTCAAACAAGGAGTGAGCGGGGTGACTCACATCACTCACAATCTTGGTCGCCTTGCGGGTGAGATGGGAGGTGTAAATGTCCTTCAAGGAGGGGAGAGAAGCACCAATAGTCTTACTAGCCATTTTCACTACGCGCTGCAGGGCCTTCAAGTCGTGGTCAGTGCAGCTGCCACCCCAGACAGCAATACAGCTGGAGAGGACGCTCTCAATGGTGCCGCGGTAAAAAGTAGTCATGACGGCCGGAGGAGCCCCCGCTCGCCTGAGTTTCCGAAGGAAGTACAGGCGGCGCTGGGCCTTCTTCGCCAGCGATGCGGTGTTGGTGGACCAGGAGAGATCCTCACTGATGTGCACCCCCAGGAACCTGGCGCTGCTCACTCTCTCCACCACAGCACCGTCGATGGTCAGCGGCAGGTGTTGGGCGTGACCCTTCCGGAAGTCAACAACAATCTCCTTGGTCTTGTCGACGTTCAGCAGGAGGTTGTTGTCCCTGCACCACGCGGTCAGAAGGTCAACCTCCAGCCTGTATTGAGTCTCGTCTCCCTTGGTGACGAGACCCACCAGAGTCGTGTCGTCAGCAAACTTCACTATGCGGTTGCCGCTGCAGGTGGCAGCGCAGTCATGCGTCAGGAGGGTGAAGAGCAGCGGACTGAGCACGCAGCCTTGGGGGGCCCCTGTGCTCAGCGTGATGCTGGCGGAGATCTTGTCGCCAACACGTACCACCTGTGGCCTCTGACAGAGGAAGTCCAGTAGCCAGTTGCAGAGGCAGGTACTGAGGCCCAGCTTGTCAAGTTTGCTGATGAGACGCTGCGGCACAATGGTGTTGAAGGCAGAACTGAAGTCCACAAACAGCAACCTCACATACGAGTCCCTCCCCTCCAGGTGGGTGAGGGCCGAGTGGAGGGCAGAGCAGATGGCATCCTCAGAGGACCGTTTGGCTCGGTACGCAAACTGGAAGGGGTCAATGGTGGGGGGGAGAACTGACCGGATGTGCTCCAAGACAAGCCGCTCAAAGCACTTCATGATGATGGGCGTAAGTGCCACGGGGCGGTAGTCATTGAAGCAGGACGGAGCAGGCTTCTTCGGCACAGGTACGATGGTGGCAGCTTTTGAAACACGACGGGACGATGGCCTGCTGCAGGGAAGTGTTAAAGATGTCCGTGAAGACACCCGTCAGCTCACCAGCGCAGTCCTTCAGCGCTCGACCCGGGATGTTGTCCGGGCCCCCCGCCTTACGGATGTCGATAGCGGCAAGCGTCCTCCTCACGCTGTCGGCGGAGAGGCACAGGGGCAGCTCGTGGGAAGGGGGAGTGGCCTTCAGCGGGCAAGTGCTGTTCCGAGCGTCGAAGCGAGCAAAGAAGCGGTTGAGGTCATTGAGCAGACGGACGTCGCCTTCACAGCTCTGCGGCGCGGGCTTGTAGTCCGTGATGGTCTGAATGCCCTGCCAAAGGCTCCGTGCGTCCCTGCTGTCCTTGAAGTGTGTTATTATTGTCACGATATCTAATCAATATCCAACATGTATGTAATATTGATGTTCCATTTACACATGAATGTATAAATGTGAGCGAAGACAAGGAGGCGGCAAGGGTTAATGGTGATACTAAGTGGTGGAAGACTGAGATCCCACACATGAGCGTGACCCGAGGTCACGTTCATCCAGTTAAGGTCCAAACAAAATGCTGTTTGATGGAACACAAGTAAGAGAAAGGACGGATTGCAAATGTCACATTGACACAAGTTGACGGACATTGCATGCTAAATTGAGCATCGGAAAATTTGGAAGTCGGAAACATGGTTACATCCCTGAGAACATGGTCACCTCATCTGGTCGAATCCGGTTGAGATCGGCCGAGATGCAGGTGCAGTCTATTCTAGAAGCATTTGGGTCATCTGAGTACAATATATGACGTCATGGAAAAAAACTGGTACGTGACCAAGCTGGCATAGGACCCACGGGCTGAACTGCTATAAATGGTTCGTTTTGACAAAGAGCGGAGCTCTCTCTCGCCCGGTGGGCTCTCCCCGTCGGGGGTTTGCCCCTGCAGGCTACTGCCTGTGGGTCAAGAACGCCGATTAGACAAAGATAGATTCCATTCTTTCTGAGATTAACCCAAGGTCCGTTAAGATGAATTTCTAGAGTCTTCGAATTGGACTTGTCAAATTTTAAGCTTAAAGACAGGCTAGGAGATGCAGACCTCGGTGAAGGAGAGAGGAGTCATTTTTAGGGCGTCGTCATCTCCCTTCTTTAGGCCAGCCTGTTCTTTTAAACAGAATTCGGATTTTTGGAACAAGGAGAATTGATCACTCGACTTTTCCACCAAACAGCATTTTAGACCTCTTGCCTCTAATCCTTTTTTACTATTTGAGAGTTTTGCAATCGAGAGAACTTCGAGACTGAATAATTTTTGCTCTACTGAGATTGGTGAGTGGAATTATTGTTGGTTGTTCGAACAATTGAGACTTGTAATTCTTTTTCTTGCTTATTCATTAAATTTCTACTTTATAATCATTTCATTTCGATTAATGATTATTTTGATCTTTTATGCTTTAAATCTCTTTTGTTTCTCTATCATAGTCATACTGTAAACTGTTCAGTTCTTTTTAAAGTGAAGACAGCTTTAATCCTTGACATCAGGAAGTCTCAGATCTGGTTCCAAATAGTTATCTTATAGGCGTTATAGAGCTCGGTACGCCAAAACCAGCAGACACAGAGACAGCTTCTTCCCCCAGGCTGTTGCTCTGATGAACTCACACCACTCTTAGAGTCTCAGAGTCATTACTGTGCAATAACATCCTGCTCTCCACACCTTTTTTGAATTTGTCTACACTGTTTGTACTATGTGTCCTCTCTGCATCCATTGCAGCCTGGTCATCCTGGAAGAGGGACCTTCCCATCTGTGGTCTCTTCTCAAGGTTTCTCATTTCCCCTAGCTGGAGTTTTGAGTTTTTCCTTGCCCTTTTGGGAGTTTAAGATCAGGGGATGTTTGAGAATATTTGCCATTTTTCACGTGTCCTGAGTGTTGTTAGTCACCTAAATGTTGAACAGAGGGTGTGATTTACCTTAGTCAAATTCCTTGTTTGGCACGCTCAAACATGGCGAATAAAAACTCTTGAATCTTGAATCTTAAGCTCAACTAGCGTGGGTGCACGCTAGTGAAAATAAACGAGTCCCCGCGGTCTTAACAAAGACAGCTAAATCTATTCCGAGCAGTTAACAAGAGCCCCAAATCTTATAGGAAAGAGAGTCGCTGAAACGGCCGCGATCAATGTGATCCCGGGTCTCGACCAGATAATTACTCAACACCGGGGTTTTTTTTTGCTTTTAAAAGGGACTGGCGTCCGGAAATGACGGAATTAATCTAACAATAGATTGATTACTTGAACAGCGGTTAGACTCGGAACGAATCTTCTTACCGTACCGGCTTGAATAAATTCTCGTCTCCCCTTAAAGGATGCGTTACAGCAGCGGGGCTAAAGTACAGAATTTTACCCTTTAAACGGAGAGCCAGTCACTTACATTAGATAAGTGCACGATTTGACAACCCGAAACCCCATCCTTTAATCCAGCTGCATAGACATGCTCCCAACAATGAGACAGATCCTGAATAGTCATCTGAATGACGAGAATAAGATCCAGGCCATTAACACCTGTGCATTGCCAGTAATCAGTTACCCTGCTGACATAATCCCTTGGCCACTAGAAGAGACACAAGCCACTGATAAAGACAATGCACAGATGGTTCCACCCTAAATTCAAAATCCTGAGGCTGTACACAAAACAGAAATAAGGGGGGTTATGGACTACTGAGTGTCCAGAGCATTATCCAGAAGGACACAACAAGTCTCCAAGAATACATTTGATGATTAGACTGCAGGGATGACTTACTAAGTCAAGCAACAGGAGCCCAGTAAGGAGAAGGAGACCAATGGACTGTCATGTAAAGGCAATCTCTGCATGGGATGGTACCGTCAAATTGTAGAAGTGACTGACATTGACAAAACATACCGGTGGCTGGTAAAGACTGGACTGAAAGATAGCATGGAAGTGTGAATCATGGCAGCATAAGAACAAGCTTGTGTTTACAAGATCAGTCGGGCTGGGCTCTTCTAGATCAGACAGGATCCCGGGTGTAGGCGGTAAAAAGAGAACGGTACAGCATATCACAGCCGGGTGTAAGAAGCTGGCAGACAAGGCATACATGGAACGGCCTAACGAGGTAGCAGGAATAGTGTTCTGGAATATCTGGACCAAATATAGATGTGAGGTCAGAGAATCAAGACAGCAGACATCTTCAAAGGTGGTTGAGAACAGCCAGGCCAAGATTCTGTCGGACTTCCATATCCAGACTGACAAACTGGTGATAGCAACAGCTGGAAAAAGGAGCATGAGAAGCTGGAGAAATATAAAGGGCTGAAGGAAGAACTGGGGAAAATAAGTAACCGGAAGTAACCGTTGCGCATCAGACTTTGCAGGAACCTCGCTTGGGATCTCAACAGCGGACCATTGTTCTTGCAGCAAGATTTCTTTTTGGTTTTGGTTTGTTTTCATTGTTCGGGAACTTTGATTGAGGAGCGATCTCGTCGAGGAGCGATCACGCCGAGGCTTCTTCCCTGTCGGGAGGTCGCCGAGCCACCAGACGTCGGAGCCTTCCGGCGCCATCGGCTCCGCGGCCGGCGTCGGATTACGCTCCAGCGACTCCAGACCCGTGGCCGCCACCGGGGTTCCCCCCCGGCGCTATCAGACTCGCGGCCGCATTAGGGTCCCACTCCAGCGTTGCCGGATTCGCGGCCGTCGCCGGACCTCGAGCCAGAAAAGCTGGACCCGCGGCCGTTGCCGGACTTCGTCCCAGCAACGCCGGACCTGCGGCCGTCGGCGGACTGCGTGCCAGCAACGCCGGACCCGCGGCCTTCACCGGACCTCTAGCTACCTGCGCCGGACCAGCGATCATCCCTCCAGGAGCCTAGCCAACACCAGGTACCAGGAGGCCAGCTACCACCAGGCCCAGTAGGCAAACGCCATCAGCCCCAAGAGGACACCCACCATCAGGCCTAGTAGGCTAACACCACCAGCCCAGGAGGAGAGCTACCATCAGGTATTGATTGATAGCCGGGATGGCCATGAAAGTGCTTCAGAAGGATATGGAGGAGCTGAAGTTATCAATGCAAGTGATGTCTTCAAATGTGGAAATCATAATGAAACAACAGGCCATTATAACAGAGCTGATGGGAGGGGTGAAGCAGCTCAAACAATTAAACATTGAACAAAATAAGAAAATTGTCAGCCTGGAAATTAGATTAGACAATTTGGAGCAGTACTCAAGAATGAGCGATGTTATCATCAGTGGTCTAAGGATCAAACCACGGAGCTACCAGCAGGCTGTGAAAGGCCTTGCTTCAGAGGATAATCCTGAACATGAGGAGACAACAGAGGAGCAGGTAAAAACTTTCCTCCAGAGTAAAGACATCGCCATTGACATTGTCAATATTGAGGCATGCCACACTCTACCAACTAAGAGTCTAAATGGTAAGCCTGTCATACCATCTATAATTGTCCGATTTACAAACAGGAAAAGTAAGATAAATCTGCTCAAGCAAGGTAGAAAACTAAAAGGCACGAACGTGTACATTAATGAACACCTCACCAAGAAAAATGGTGAAATAGCTAAGAAAGCAAGAGCTCTTAAGAAAAGCGGTAAAATACAGTCCACTTGGACTGCTGGTTGTAAGGTGTTCATCAAACCTGTTGGGGCAGCAGAAAGTTCTCATGGTTTCTGCATCAGTGCCATAGAGCAACTTAAGAGGTACGAAGGAGACTAGTAACCTGTACATCTTTCTGTTGAACCTCAAGTTGTGGTACCTTTAGATCATGGAATGTAAAAACCTGGTGAAATTATCAACCCACCATGAATAGTACTGACAAATGCCTTTCATTTCCAACTGGTGTGTTTAACAAACAAGCACTGATAACTGAAAATGAAGAACTTGATTTGAAAACATTTGACTTCACTGACCATAAGGGATTTGACATAGAGAACAATATTGATCCTGAGAATAACTTCTTCATCAACTACACTCAAAGGAACAGCAAATACTATACTGTAGAGCAATTTAACAAGAATGTGACAACAAATAGAGCATTATCAATTATACATTTTAATAGTAGGAGCTTGAAAGCAAACATCTCTAAGATCAAACAATGTTTAAAAGATATGAATAATCCGTTTACTGTAATTGCAATATCTGAAACCTGGTTAAAGGGAGATCAGTCTGAAAAGATTGACATAGAGGGGTATGAGAGTTATACATTAAATAGGAAGGTAAAAAGATGTGGAGGAGTTGCTCTATTCATAGATAAAAACTATAAGTGTAAGATAGTAAGAAGTATGTCTCAAGCAATAGATAATATCATGGAATGTATTACAGTTGAAATAGAAATGGAATCATCTAAAAACATTCTGGTGAGCTGTGTATACAGATGTCCAGGTTCATGTATTGAGACATTTAGTGAATTATTATCAGGAATGTATGAAAGAAAAATCAATACGAAAATGGTGTACGTCTGTGGCGATTATAATATAGATCGATTGAACCCACTTCAGCTGACTCCAGTAACAGAATTTATTAACTTAATGTACAGTATGAGTCTCTACCCTGCAATAACCCGTCCGACTAGAATTACATCTCACAGTGCCACAATAATTGATAATATATTTACAAATGTAATTGAAAAGAAAGTCAAAACTGGACTGATAATAAATGATTCAAGCGACCACCTGCCAGTGTTTGCAGTGATCCAGGACTGTACAAAGAAAAAAAAGGATGCTATAACTTTTAAAATGTGTAGAATGAACTCTGGTAATTCATTTAACTCATTCAAAAATGATCTTTTAACACAAGACTGGAAAAAGGTATATGTGGGTGATGTAAATGAAGCCTACAACACATTCATGGCCATTATATCCGAACTTTATGACAAACACTGTCCTCTTGTAAAGAAAGCAGTTAAACTAAATTCGGTGGAAAAACCATGGCTGACAAAGGGAATCTTAAGTGCTTGCAAGAAGAAAAACCTATTATACAAAGATTTCTTAAAGATAAGAACAAAGGAAGCTGAATTAAAATATAAGATCTACAAAAACAAATTGATTAAAATAATGAGAAACAGTAAAAGGGACTACTATAGCAAGATACTGGAGGAAAACAAGAGTAATACAATAATAACATGGAAAGTGTTAAATGAGATTATTAAAAACAGAACTGGAAAGCCAGGATATCCTTCTTACTTTGTAAACAGTAATAACATAACTATAAATGATCTTACTATGATTGCTGAGGAGTTTAATGATTACTATGTTGGTATTGGGCCTACTTTGGCAGAGGAAGTAGCAAAAAAAGGGAGTACAAGTGACCTACTTAAGGATGTACCCATAGCCGAAAGTATGGTTCTAAGGGGAACGAATGAGAAGGAAATAATAGAAATTGTTAGAGAACTTAAAGGTAAAAAGTCAACCGACTGTAACGGGATAGATATGTCACTTGTTAAAAATATTATTGAATGTGTGGTGAAACCCCTTACACATATCTGCAACCAATCTCTGACAAATGGTGTTTTTCCGAGTGAAATGAAAACTGCTAAAATTATTCCGATATATAAAGCTGGAGACAAACATATATTCTCAAATTACAGACCAATATCTCTACTCCCACAATTCTCCAAAATATTAGAAAAAATATTCTATAAAAGGCTTGATGATTTTATTACAAAACAAAATATTCTGTGTGACCAACAGTATGGATTTCGGAAAAATAGGACCACCACACTAGCTTTGTTAGATTTCGTAGCTGAAATAACTACAGCTATTGAAAATAGACGATATGTTGTAGGTGTTTTCTTGGATCTTAAAAAGGCTTTTGATACTGTAAATTATGAAATACTGTTAACAAAACTTGAAAGATATGGGATACAAGGTATGTCACTCACTTGGTTAAACAGTTATTTATCAAACAGGACTCAATATGTGCAACTTATGGACTGTAAATCAAAACTACAGCAGGTAAAGTGTGGGGTTCCTCAGGGCTCAATATTAGGCCCCTTGTTATTTATTTTGTATGTCAATGATATATGCAAGGTCTCCAGGTTACTCAAGGCCGTAGTTTTTGCAGATGACACAAACCTGCTTTGCAGTGGGGAGGACCTGGATCAACTACTGGATACTGTGGGAATTGAAATGGGAAAATTACAGAGTTGGTTTGATACAAATAAACTAACACTAAATTTAAGTAAAACAAAGTATATTATATTTGGAAACCGTCCGACCAACACAGACAAAATTCTTACAATAAATAATATAGAAATAGAAAGAGTAAATGAAGTAAAATTTCTTGGAGTGCTTATAGATAATAAATTAAGTTGGAAACCACATATAATGTATATCAAATCAAAAATTTCAAAATCACTAGCAGTATTATATAGAGTAAAAGACCTTATAAATCAGTCATCATTATATTCCTTGTACTGCTCCTTCATACTCCCATACATTATGTACTGTGTGGAGGTGTGGGGCAATACGTACAAAACAAACACAGATCCAATCTTCATTCTTCAAAAGAAAGCAATACGACTTGTAAATAATGCTGATTATAGAGAACCATCTAACCCTCTCTTTATTAAATTGAACTCACTGAAATACAACGACCTAGTCGACTTTAAAACCATCCAACTCATGTACAAAATAAAAAATAATCAATTACCAAACAGTATCCAGAGGTTGTTTGAGTGGAGGGAAAGTACCCATTATTTAAGAGGAACACGTATGTTTAAAAGAGATTTGGTGAGAACAAACTTAAAGTTACATTGTATAACAGTTAGAGGTGTGGAACTATGGAACACCAGCAGTGACGAATTAAAGAACTGTAGTACCTTACCTAAGTTTAAAAAAATGTATAAGGACAAAATATTGACGGGATACCGTAACATGCTGTGAAGTTGTTTAAGTTGCTTTTGTATTTTAATGAGAAAATATATAGTATATATATATATATATATGTATATATATATATATATATATAAATATATATACCGTAATTTTCGGACTATAAGTCGCGGTTTTTTTTCATAGTTTGGGTGGGGGGGCGACTTATACTCAGGAGCGATTTATATACATATATATGGGTTTTTTTTCACTTTTTTGGGCATTTTATGGCTGGTGCGACTTATACTCCGGTGCGACTTATAGTCCGAAAATTACGGTATGTATAAAATGTATATATGTTTTTTTTTTTCTTTAATATATTGACTATGGACAATTTCTTGACAGAATTAAATAGAAACATGTAGTTACATGGGGTAGAGTCAGATAAGCTTAGGCTTCCTTCTACTCCCTTTTTGAACAAATATGATTTTACGATAAAGGAAAATTATAATGCAATATCTTTTTTCTTTTATATTCTATTGTACTATGGAGTTATCATTTTTCTGTATTTTTATTTTTTTCTTGTATTTCTTTAATGTTCGAAATAAACGTTTTAAAAAAAAAAATAAAAAATAAAATGTAGAGTGTAAAAGCAAAAGTGGTTCCACTAGTGATTGGGGAGTAGGTACAGTTACCCCCCTGCTGGATGGATGGCTCTAGCCCAGGGTTCGGCAACCCAAAATGTTCAAAGAGCCATATTGGCCCAAAAATACAAAAACATACCTGTCTGGAGCCACAAAAATCTAAAAGCCTTTTATAATGCAACATAGACTGTCAATACATAAGTTGTATGCCTACTATTGAAATAATTTAAAACAAAATAGTGGTATCAATTTGATCATTTCTTCTTGCGGCCCATTAGCGTTCACGTACCTGCATACTAACAGTGCTGTCTGTTCGATATCGGTCACGTCACACAACTCATCCATCACAGGCAATTGAGAAAAAGCTGGAGCTGAATTGATGTCCTTGATTTGCTGATCGGTGATATTGTTTGTGCAGAGAGGCATGTCTTTAATTTTCTGAATGATCTCGGTTTTGTTTTTGAAGTCCGAAAATAGGCACTCTGATATTTTAATGAAGGAATCCTTCATGTGCTCGCCATCGGTGAATGGTTTTCCGCGCTTTGTTATCTCCGGGGATACAACAAAACTTGCAGCAGTAGTAGAGTTTGGAGATGCAATCCACTTCTTGAAACTGTTTTTTCGGTCCTCAAATTTCTCCACCAGCACTGCAATTGCACCTTTCCTCTCAGTTGCAACTGGGTGATCGGCAGCAAATTTAGCATGCTTTAGGTGAAAATGTCGCTCCAAATTCCTCTTGTTGTTTGACAACTTCTCATTGCAAATCAAACATGCAGGCAATGCTTCAGCATTGGCAATGAAAGCAAATAGTTCAGTCCATTCTTTCTTAAACCATCTGTTCTCATCAGCAATCTTTCTCTTTTTGCCTTTTGAATCCATGGCCCATCACTCACACACCTGTTTGTTTACAACTCACCTTTGCTGTGTCGCAGGCTATGACACAATTTTGCTATTTGGCATCGTTCTTAAATTCGGTATTTTTAATATAGTATTTACAACTACATACATTTTTACAGCACAAGTATGGTTGTGTCGTGATTACCATCTAAAAACCATATTTAAAAAAACAACAACAACAAAAAAAAACCATATTTGTCCATTTTCACGCATTTTTGCAAAAACTCTAGGGAGCCGCTAGGGGCGTGCTAAAGAGCCGCGGGTTGCCGACCCCTGCTCTAGCCGATACTAGCACCTGTGCAGAACCCTAACACTAACAAACCAATTTGTGTTTTTTTTTCAATTATGAACTGTCACGAAATGGAGCAGGGCGACCAAGTGCAGCTTGGACCAGGGTTTATTGGAGAACTCAAAAGGCAAACTGACACGACTTAACAAAACAATAACTTGAGTGACTGACCGGGACGTGAAACAAGAAGGCAGCAGGACATGACGACAGCAACAGGAACCAAAAAGACATCGTGACATTAACACACAACACACACGCACACACGCACAATGATCCGACCGGGAGTGACACACAAACAGGACGTAAATACAAGACAGGTAACAAGAGGCAGGTGAGAATGATCACACTAATCATGGGCACACAGGAGGGGAGGGGCGAGCACAGACACACGGACAGAAACCACGGACATGAGCACACAGGAGGGGAGAGGCGAGCACACAGACACGATCGGGGACGAGTCATGACACTAACGTGTGCAATAACTGACCCTAATTCTATCGTGAGCCACAACAATGCAATGTGAGGTTCTACTTAACCGTTTAAGGCCTAAAGCGCCTGGCAAAACACACCTCTAAAACCTAAGGGCGACTTTAGAAGCACTAGTCCGTTTTGTGTTCACAATGGTGAACACCGGTGTTGTTTTATGGGTGCTCATATCGCTGAAATATTAATCAGGGTAAACTGCACATAAATAGCAACATTTTGCCCCTAAAACTTGAGACAGTACAAGTACGTTTTTCAATAACCTATAAACTTGCCCTTTTTTCCATTTGTATCATGATTTTTTTTACGCTGATGAGCTTGATGGGTTTGTCAATGTTAACACTGGCAACATGGTGGAGAAAAGAGAGAAGCTATGTGGTAAAGAGGCAGCATTTGGAACCTATTAGTGTTTGTAACATCAGACAGTGAGTAGCAAACCTTCCACTACAAAGTATGTTTCGAGGCTGTTGAAACAAAAGTGGATAGTAATTATGTATTATATATATAAAATATATATACACACAAATGTTGGGGGGTGAATAGATGAATTTGCAGGTGCCGAGTTTCAAGTATGCTATCATTCACTGTATATGCACAAGGCTATAACATTTATTATTCAAATATAAAAATCATACTCACCTCCCAGACTTAATGTGTTGAGAACAAACTGTGAGCCATAGAAGATGGTAAAACAGGTGCTGTCGTCATGTTTATCTTTGCCATCTTTGAACCGTTCAAAGTCTTTAGAATTTCTTCCAGGGCGAACCTCTCGGATCTCAAATAGATCCACTGAAACACAGAAGGACACACTTCCAACAAACTTATAAGGATCTATCATTGCAATTGTGTAACATGAGTAGCCACATTTAATGACTCAGCTTTCTCAACCACTGCTTAAGTTGTGCCCCCTTTGTGATGCTGTCAATTACAAAGATAAAAAAAACATAAAATAACATTCTAATTACTTTATCCAAGTGTAAAAGGCTAAAAGCAAGTCTTTTTTTCACTAGTCAGTGCGTCTATCACGTCAGCCAGATCAGTCTGTCAGTTAGAATAGCTGTAGTACCGTAATTTTCGGACTATAAGTCACGTTTATTTTCATAGTTTGGGTGGGGGGGGCGACTTATACTGAGGAGCGACTTATATGTGAATTTTTATGCAAATTTTCAAAATTTAAAAAAAATAAAAAATAAAAAAAAAGTTAAACTGCGATAAACGAACCGCGATGTAGCAAGGGATTACTGTAATTTGAATTTCAAGTGACGTCAGTGGCGCGGCGCGGTGGTTGTTTACATAAAGGACAAAGATTCGATCACGGGATGACGAAGATGACGAAGGGCCCCACGTACTACCGGCATCATTGGCGGCTTTGTTTGTAAGTGACTCGGAGGACGAAGAGTTTGAAGGTTTTAATGATTTGAAGTGACACAGAAGGTTTGAAAAACTATTATGGCTTTTACGCACGCCCGGTCCTACTCTACGGAGCTCTCTTTCACTTCCGTGGATTGAAGTCGGGGGCCGGCGCTCGGGCGGGTGGCTGTCCAGGGACGGTGGATGGGGCTCGGACATAGCTTTTACGCACACCCGGTCCTACTCTATGGAGCTCTCTTTCACCTCCGTGGATGGAAGTCGGGGGCCGGCACTCGGCCGGGTGGCTGTCCGGGGACGGTGGATGGGGCTCGGACATGGCTTTTACGCACGCCCGGTCCATTTCTATGGAGCTCTCTTCCACCTCCGTGGCTGGAAGTGCCACCTCCGGGGATGGAAGTCCACACCGCCACACGGCTGGAAGTTGACGCCGGTGCTTGGGGCCGTGTGGTGGTGAACTATTTATGTTATAGTTATTTGATATATTTTGTTTCGTATAGCAACTTGTATATGTTTTTATCGTTACAGTTCAGTACTTGTTGGCTCGTTGAACTCTTGTTTTGTTAAATAAAGAGACGTTTACCAAAACCACGTCTTTCCTTGTACTTTGTTAACGCTATAATATAGTTATATACTAGATTTGTGGAATAATGACGAGGCTGACGTCAGGGCGCACGCGCGGCGTTGTTGACAAAGGACGAGGAATTTGATCGATGGATTTAATGATTTGGAGTGACACAGGTGGTTTGATAGTATTGTTGTTTATATGATAGTTATTTGATATATACTTTATATATCGTTATATGGGTCTGTGGAATATTTAGAACAGGGGTCACCAACTCCGGTCCTCAAGGGCGCCAATCCAGCCTGTTTTAGGTGCAGCCCTACAACAACACACCTGATTCAAATGATCAGCTCATCAGCAAGCTCTATTAAGGCTGATAGCGATCCTGATTATTTGAATCAGGTGTGTTGTTGTAGGGCTGCACCTAAAACAGGCTGGATTGGCGCCCTTGAGGACCGGAGTTGGTGACCCCTGATTTAGAATATTTAGACGTCAGCGGCGCTGCGCATACGCGGCATCGTTTCCATAAAGGACGATCGATGGATTTAATGAATTGGAGTGACACAGATGGTTTTATAAACGTGTTATTTATGTAATAGTTATCTGACTAACTCTGAATGTTACGTCAGGCCCGTTCTCAGCTCTTGTTTGTGTTTATGTCATTAGCATACCTATCGTTTAGCCTGTTGTTGCTCGTTCATGTCTGTTCTTGGTGTTGGATTTTGTCGAATAAATTTCCCCCAAAATGCGACTTGTACTCTGGAGCGACTTATATATGTTTTTTTTCACGTTATTGTGCATTTTATGGCTCATGCGACCTATATTCCGGAGCGACTTTTAGTCCGAAAATTACGGTACTCAGGGCTGGGCCATGGAATAAACAGTTGATGCAGTTATTTAATATATAAATGATAAATATATCACCCGGCCACAAAAACAATTGGTTGATTTCAATGAGGGACCAGCGGACCAATTCCATGATTTTTGTAGAGGAAAAATGCAGCGAAAGTGGAAGGCTTTAATGATAGTTTTAGACAAAAGAGTACACCACCCTTAGGCTTGTTAGACATGTTCTCAGATCACATATGCTGGGTGTGTTAAGAGTCGGGACGGGAGAATCCTGGCACCTTAATAGTGTGCAAGAAAGGTGCACAAAATTGACTTCAGCGCAAGTGAGAAAATATGCCCTTTAATACCGTATTTTTTGGACTAAAAGTCGCTCCGGAATATACATAGGTCGCATTAGCCATAAAATGCACAATAACGTGAAAAAAAACATATACAATTCGCTCCGGAGTATAAGTCGCATTTTGGGGGAAATTTAGTCGACAAAATCCAACACCAAGAACAGACATGAACGAGCAACAACAGGCTAAACCAGGGGTGGGCAAACTACGGCCCGCGGGCCACATCCGGCCCACGGGACCGTTTAATCCGGCCCGCCAACCCTGAATTAATTGTATTATTAAACATTTTTTTTTGTCATTTTGCCTGCAATGACTGCGTTTCCCCAGTAGATGGGGAACCGCTCGCCTGCGCATTTACTACCGGAAGCCGTGTCAGAAAGCTCGGTGCACACTCACAAGTGCGTGTACGTACGTACTCAGTAGTACGGACATGGCGCGCTCGCGCTCTATTTGTATCAGTCCCGAATTTAGAGCGTGGGCTGTGACGACAGCATTCTTGTAATTCGCTCGCTGAGCTTTCAGATACAGTTTGACGCTAAAGCCACCCACAAACCTTCCCCTGGAATCCTTCCATTAAAATGAGTGGCCCGAAGAAAAGAAGTGAGTGCCGAATGTTAAAAGAGTGGCCAATTTGGCTCGATGTACGCGACGTGACGTTCAGCCACATCAACCCGTCACAGATCGAGGTAAACGGATCTCTCCTAAGAATGGCCACAACAATTTTTACTCCAGACTATGATGCACTAGCAAAAAAGGGAGACCAACAACACTGTTCCCACTGAAAATGAAGGGGAGGCTCTCAAGTTTGTTGTAAAAAAATGCATTTTGAATATGATTTGTACACATAGCAGGGATTGAAACTAGCGACCATTCTCATTTTCAAACAATGCAGGATGCTCAAGGACATTGATGCACCCACCACCTGTTTGCGACTAATCTTAACCTGTAAAGTTCTTAAGGCTTACTTTATGATGATATATTTGGTCAGAATGTTTGCTGTTTGATGTGATCTCATAAGATAAACATTTTTCATTAATCTGACCTGCAGGCACTGAAGTGATGGAGACTGTTATTCATAATAATAGTGTCGTATTTTATGAGAATCACTGATAGCAGTTTTTTAGTGATTTTTTTTTTAATGCATAATAAATGCATTTGTTTTCAAAAAACTTGTTTGGTTATCCATGCTTTACTACCTACTAAAGGCCAAAATCTTTTATGCAATGACCTTTACAGGTCGCTTATATTACTTCACACAAACACTACGTCCATCTGCTCCTGGTTCGGCCCTCCGGTCCAAATTTAGAACCCAGTTCGGCCCGCGAGTCAAAAGGTTTGCCCACCCCTGGGCTAAACGATAGGTATGCTAACGTGACGTAAACACAAACGAAGAGCGGAGAACGGGCCGGACGTGACATTCAGAGCTATTCAAATAACTATTACATAAATAACACGTTTATAAAACCATCTGTGTCACTCCAATTCATTAAATCCATCGATCGTCCTTTATGTCAACAATGGCAGGGTGCGCGAGGAGTTGGACAATCTGCGCAACTTCAGGAGGGTTAAGAAATCGCCTCATGCTCCCAGTCGTGATAATGACTCTAGCTAAAGCCAACACTTGTGGAAAAACAGTTAAAAAAGATCAAGAGGGAGAAACTTGAAATGGCCTCCACCTGCAAAATCAGTCCTGTTTTGGGGACCATCCCGTTGTTGCCCCTCTAGTTCACCTGTTGTTAATTTCATCAACACCAATGCAGCTGAAACTGATTAACAACCCCCTCTGCCACGTACCTGACCAAAACCTTATCAGAAAAGTCTAATTGAATTCATGGCATACCCTGATAAAAAACTGTTCCTTTAATTTTTTTGAGCAGTGTATATTGTAGCGTTAACAAAGTACAAAGAAAGACGTGGGTTTGGTAAACGGCTCTTTATTTAACAAAACAAGAGTTCAACGAGCCAACAACTACTGAACTGTAACGATAAAAACATATACAAGTTGCTACACGAAATAAAATATATCAAATAACTATAACATAAATAGTTCACCGCCACATGGCCCCAAGCACCGGCGTTGACTTCCAGGCGTGTGGCGGCGTGGACGTCCATCCCCGGAGGTGGCACTTCCAGCCACGGAGGTGGAAGAGAGCTCCATAGAATAGGACCGGGCGTGCGTAAAAGCCATGTCCGAGCCCCATCCACTGTTCCCGGACAGCCACCCGGCCGACTACCGGCCCCCGACTTCCATCCACGGAGGTGTGTAAAAGCCATAATAGTTTTTCAAACCTTCTGTGTCACTCCAAATCATTAAATCCTTCAAACTCTTCGTCCTCCGTGTCACTTACAAACAAAGCCCCTAATGATGCCGGTAGTATGTGGGGCCCTTCGTCATCTTCGTCATCCCGTGATCGAATCTTTGTCCTTTATGTAAACAACCGCCGTGCCGCGCCGCTGTCACTTGAAATTCAAATTACAGTAATCCCTTGCTACATCGCGTTTTCACTTTTTTTTGGGGGGGATTTTGAAAATTTGTGAACAAATTCACATATAAGTCGCTCCTGGTAATATCAGAAAACCATTATTTTTGTAATAGATTAAGGTCAGGGTTAGGATGGATGGATGGATGGATGGATGGATGGATGGATGGATGATGATTCACTAACTGGTTTGGTTTGTAACGTTAGAGAATAAGGGAAATGTTGATCATTGTTTTCCAAAGTAAAAGCAGATGTTCACAAATCTCTTATTTTGATTAAACATAATATAAGTCTTAAAATTAGCAGTTCTACATCTCAGGTTACGAGGCAAAACTAATCAGAACACAGAAGACCAAAACTGTGAACCAAACGCAGCGACAGTACCAGTCGTAAAAACGTAACTAGGGTGGACTCACGGAGCTCCGTGGCCCACATCCACTACAGCGGGAAATAGAAGCTCAAGGGAAGCTGGATGCTACGCTGCACCAGCTAGCTTGCAACTCTTCTCGACTGGCTACTAACACGTTGCAGGATTGCTTCTGAGACAGTGATCATCTCCTCTGTCCAACAAGTGCCATTCTCTCTGTGGTTGAACGTTGCTATTATTTTGACACTTGGGCAACTGGCTGGTTGGCCAAACATTTCATTATGAACAAGAATTAATCACCTGATGGCTGATCAGATGTTGAATGGCTTTGCAGAGTCTATGGGGCACCTTCAAAATAACAGCAAAACAGAAGGATACGGACAAAAAACATTACATAAGCAAGTCCATTTCCTATAGACCTACATGGCCAAATGAGTAAACCCAAGAGTATTTTGGGGCAACTAAATACTCACATAAATTCGTGCGGCCCCGTCTTATACATAGTATGTGGACATATAGTATGTGGACTTTAACCATCCATTCATTTTCTGTACTGCTTGTCCCCATGTGGGTCGCGAGCATACTGGAGCCTATCCCAGCAGTCATCGGGCAGTAGGCGGGGCACACCCTGAACTGGTTGCCGGCCAATCGCAGGGCACACAGAGACAACCAACCATTCACTCTCGCACTCACACCTACAGGCAATTTAGACTGCTCAATTGGTCTACCATGCATGTTTTTGGGATGTGGGTGGAAACCGGAGTACCTGTCAGACTTGGATCAGGGAGAGAACTCGATACTGAGTGCAAAAAAACAAAAGCGCCTCAAAAGGAGGGAAAACACGGTGGCAAAAACAAAACTGAAAAACACAGAGCTTAGGCTTGACAAAAAGGTATCCTCAAAACTAGGTTCTCTAAGGGGTATCTTTAACTCACGCGATCGCTGGTGCTCAAGACGGGACAAGGCGCACTGGCACAAGACAAGGGGAAGACACTGGCTAAATACACACAGAAGGGTGAGGACACAGGTGCAGACAATTAGGACCAAGGACTCAGGTGCACACAATTGGGATCAGGGAATACAAGTAGACTGACGCACAGAGGAAGGACCCACGAACTGAAACGAGAGGAGAGTTACCAAAATAAAACAGGAAGCGACAATACGACAAAGAGGACAAGACAACAACAACCCACAAAACATGACAGCATGACAGTACCCAGAGAAAACCCATGCAGCCACTGGGAGAACATGCAAACTCCACACAGGGAGGGCCGGGGCCGTAATTGAACCTGCAAAGTCTGAACTGTGAGGCGGACGTGCTAAACAGTGGCCACCATGCCACCGTGGACATGAACATTTTACGCAAATACTTCAATGCAATGAAGTTCTTTCAAGGATACTTGAATTTTCATATCATATTTAGACATAACATTTTGGAGAAAAGTCATTGTGTTTGTCAAGCAGCTGACAAATGACGCTAATTAGACTGAATTGAGTCAGCTACACGTCTCACCAGTCCCCAAAAAGTCACATGCAGCTTGTCACTCAAGCTGCCTCGACCTGCTTCAACCAAAACATGTTAATGAACCCGATTGGTTGGGTAGCCCCAGTGACCATGTGACGTCACACGAAAAACAACATTTGGCCAATCTGTTTTAAACAATATGAACCAGAAAACCCAAACTGAAACCTAGTTATGGGGCAATTCTTTTTCTTCATCAAATACAGTGGTACCTCTACTTATGAACTTAATTGGTACAGCGGTCAGGTTTGTAAGTAAAAACGTTTGCAAGTAGAAGCAATGTTTCCCATAGGAATCAATGTAAAAGCATAAAATGCGTGCCGGACTATCCCAAAAGTCACACTTTTTGCCTGATTACTCTGTGTAAAACACACAGAAAAGCAAAACAAGTTTTAGTTTTGCTTTTTCAAAACTTAATAACAAAAAAAAGACCTAACTTTGCTTAGAGAGGTTCTAATTTTCTACAATTGCTAAAAATACCCCCAACACAGAAAAAGTCAGGATAATAAATTATTGTGTGCTTCCACGTACTCCTTGCAATGTGCTCACGTACTCGACATTACGTTTTGGTGCAATTCAATTGAACACTTTTAAGTTGTGAAACTATCACTGTACGACTGAGCCACGTGAAAAAGTCATTCGGTACTCAGGAATCACCGTTGGCTAAAACGGTCGATGGTGATGGCCTGGAATCAGTCTGAAAATGGGGGGGGGGGGGGGGGGGGGGTGCTTATTCTCACCGGTTGACATATTTTAATAGGGCTGCTGTTAGAGGGAGTACCCCTGTAACTTTGCTCGTACGGGGGGGTCACCTATTCAAATTTGCAACACTTGGAGAAAATACCCCCAAGAAAACACAGAAATTCTAAATGATGCTGCTACCAGGCCCTACTGGGAGCAAAATATAGTTCAATGTCTTGCTCAAAGACAATATGATAAGATACCGGGGTTAATGAGTTTTCCAACTGCGTGAGTGGTCATTGAAAGCGCCTCACAAAGAACGGGAGTAAGAACTTAAAAAATAAAATAAAAGAAAAGGAACCTAGCTTCTAAAGATAAAAATTGTGAAACACAAAAGTGTGTGTTCTTTACATTTTTATTGAAAACAAGCTGGTACTGTCTGCCGCACAGCAACAGCTTCCGCTCACTCAATGCGTGCGTGCTCCTGCGCCAGGTGATTTTCACAGGGGTACCTACTAAGTAGTATAGGCGTTCATGAGTAGATGTACCACTGTATCATCATGTGATGTCAGCAGGGTTACCTAAAACAGGCAAATTGTTTGGAAAGAAAAAAAAAAAGACAAACGGTTGAGGACTATTAAAACTGTTGGCAAATGTCTGGTAAACTTCTTTGCGACCTTGAACAAACACCCCCATTACCTCCTACAAAACACCAATGGAGTAGCGCTCCCAATTTTGTTGTATACCTGCTGTACAATCACAATAAAGGTATTCTATTCTATTCTGTTCTATTCTATTCTATTCTATTCTATAACACAGGATAACACAGATTCGTTAAAATCAGGTCGAGTCGACAACACCAGACATGCCAAACGAGTAAGCAGGGCAGGCAGTCGCCTTGGAGCTTGCTGAGCGGCTTGCCTGGCGTACAGTGGACTTTTTCTCTTATATGGCGGCTTAATAAAGTCATTTAGTGAAAAAACAAAGTCACCGAGTGGAAAAAAAAAACGATTTCCATCCATAGGCAAGCAAAGTGTTTTAATAGCAGATGGTGGATGAAAGGAATGGCCTGGTCAACGAAATTACATCACTCCGGTTTGAACATAGTGCCAAACTTGTTTTTTTGCAGCGCCCCTGATTGGAGTTAAAATTCCAAACTCCACTAAGAATGCTTCACACGTGCCGCCCGTCATGCAACAGCATTGACTATACAGTATATGGAAACACACCGCAGGTAACGAGCAGGCATGCAAAACATAGTAATGAAATGTGTTCATAGTAGCCCTGGACCCTCAGTTTGAAAAACCACTGCCTTATAATAATAACAATAATAACATGACATGGTGGAATTTTGACTAAAAACCTGTAAATATTAAGAACAAATACAGCATTTACTACAACTTAAAATGACAAAGTACTCACAGACACCATCAGTCTTCTCAGCGGTGCGTGTCCAAGCCACCTGACGTGTTTCCATAATGACTTGAACAGTGAGCCTCTCTGCTTTTTGCCTGAAGACCGTCATGACCATGCCCATCTCCATTTCCCGTTTGATCATGCTCTTCCTGTACTCTGTCATCTCTCCCTGCTGCCCCCAATGCGCCATCTCTTGACCCTTGGAGCAACAGGAAACACTTATTTGATGAAGACCAATGATCACAGTGATTCTGCTCTTAAAACTATATTTGACAGTATATTCAAGTATTTGTGTAGCATATTGCTTACTTGTTAAACAGGTGTACAAAACAAAGTCTTAGGTCATAAAAAGGTCTGCCCCAAGTAAATGACTCACTTTTTCTTACTTTCTAGTGTATATATACTATATACATATATATATATACGTATATATATATATATATATATATATATATATATATATATATATATATACACACACACAGGACTGTCTCAGAAAATTTGAATATTGTGATAAAGTTCTTTATTTTCTGTAATGCAATTAAAAAAACAAAAATGTCATACATTCTGGAGTCATTACAAATTAACTGAAATATTGCAAGCCTTTTATTATTTTAATATTGCTGATTATGGCATACAGCTTCAGAAAACTCAAATATCCTGTCTCAAAATATTAGAATATTTCCTGTACGCTGTCATCTCTCCCTGCTGCCCCCAATGCGCCATCTCTTGACCCTTGGAGCAACAGGAAACACTTATTTGATGAAGACCAATGATCACAGTGATTCTGCTCTTAAAACTATATTTGACAGTATATTCAAGTATTTGTGTAGCATATTGCTTACTTGTTAAACAGGTGTACAAAACAAAGTCTTAGGTCATAAAAAGGTCTGCCCCAAGTAAATGACTCACTTTTTCTTACTTTCTAGTGTATATATATATACTATATACATATATATATATATATATATATACACACACACAGGACTGTCTCAGAAAATTTGAATATTGTGATAAAGTTCTTTATTTTCTGTAATGCAATTAAAAAAACAAAAATGTCATACATTCTGGAGTCATTACAAATTAACTGAAATATTGCAAGCCTTTTATTATTTTAATATTGCTGATTATGGCATACAGCTTCAGAAAACTCAAATATCCTGTCTCAAAATATTAGAATATTTCCTCAGACCAAGTAAAAAAAAATATTTATAACAGCAAAACAAAATCAAACATTTGAAAATGTCCATTAATGCACTCAGTACTTGGTTGGGAATCTTTTTGCACGGATTACTGCATAAATGCGGCGTGGCATGGAGGCAATCAGCCTGTGGCATTGCTGAGGTGTTATGGATGCCTAGGATGCTTCAATCGCGGCCTTTAGCTCATTTGCATTGTTGGGTCTGGTGTCTTTCAGCTTCTTCTTCACAATACCCCAAAAATTATCTATGGGGTTCAGGTCAGAGGAATTGGCAGGCCAATCGAGGACAGTAATGCCATGGTCAGTACACCATTTACTGGTGGTTTTGGCACTGTGGGCACTGCCGGATCATGCTGGAAAATGAAAATCATCATCTCCATAGAGCTTTTCAGCAGACGGAAGCATGTAGTGCTCTAAAATCTCTTGGTACACAGCTGCATTTAATCTGGACTTCATGAAACACAGTGGACCAACACCAGCAGCTGACATGGCTCCCCAAATCATCGCTGACTGTGGGAACTTCACACTGGATTTCAAGCAACTTGGATTTTGCTCCTCTCCAGCCTTTCTCCAGACTCTGGTGCCTTGACTTCCAAAGGAAATACAAAACTTGCTTTCGTCTGAAAAGAGGACTTTGGACCACTCTGCAACTGTCCAGTGCTTCTTTTCCATAGCCCAAGTCAGACGCTTCAAAACTGTCTTGACCATGGGAATATGGCTATTGTAGGCCATTTCCCGGACACGTCCGTGAACAGTGGCTTTTGATACCTGGACTCCAGCTTCAGTCCACTGTCTTTGAAGCTCCCTCAAATTCTGGAAGCGACTCTTCTTCACAATGCGGTTAAGGCTGCGGTCATCTCTCTTGGTTGTGCAGTGTTACCTGCCACATTTCTCCCTTCCAACAGACTTTTTGTGGATGTGCTTTGAAACTGCACTCTGTGAATAGCTTGCTCTTTGAGAAATAATTAATATATGTTTTTTTGGACTATTTTTTCTTTTTTCTCAGTCCTGTGTTTTCTTTTTTACCGGGCAGAAACATGTTTGCAAAAACAGTGAGGCTGGCCCTTTTATTTTTCCTATATTTCACCTGGTTCATTACCCCAGTAACCACCGAAGCAGGGAGTAAACGCTCCATTATTTACACCCGTGGTCAGCTGTTAGCCCTCTGTAGCCAAGGGAAGCTAACCGGCTACAAGCCCAATGTTTCCCCCGAGCTGAAAAGGAGGAAAAGAGGACAACACTCGGGTGTTATGTGCCAGAAAAAGAAATGCCGCTTCAAGCCCACACTCCCCACCATCATCACCGGGAATGTGAGATCCATCTGTAATAAGATGGATGAGCTAACGGCGCTGGCACGGCACCAACGGGAATACAGGGAATGCAGCATGCTGCTGTTCACGGAGACCTGGCTAACGGAGCAAACACCGGACTCTGCCGTCGCTCTGGACGGATTCAACCTGATAAGGGCAGACAGGACACGAGAGAGCGGTAAGAGGAAAGGAGGGGGGCTTGCTGTGTTTGTGAATGATAGATGGTGTAACCCTGGGCACATCACTATCAAAGAGCAACTCTGCAGCGCGGACATTGAGCTGCTAGCCGTTAGCTTGAGGCCACACTACCTGCCGCGGGAACTCTCGCATGTTATCGCGATAACTGCGTATGTTCCCCCAAATGCTAATGCCGACGCAGCCCGCGATGTCCTGCACAGCAGTGTAAGCAGGCTGCAAACACAGCATCCACATGCCCTCCTCCTTATTACCAGGGACTTCAATCATGCCTCTCCTTCATCCACACTTCCAACTTTCAGCCAATATGTCACCTGCAGTACCAGAGGAAATAAAACACTGGACCTTTTTTATGCCAACCTTAAGGAGGCATATACATCATCCCCCCTCCCCCCCTTTGGAAGATCGGATCACGATCTGATCCACCTTCTCCCCCTGTATCAGCCTCTGGTGCACAGGCAACCAGCAGTCACCCACACCAGACAGATCTGGTCTGAAGAATCTCTGGGGACTCTTCAGGACTGTTTTGAGACCACGGTGTGGGACGTGTTCTGTGAGGACTACGGGGACGACATCGACGGTCTCACCAGCTGTGTCACAGACTACATTAACTTTTGTGTAGACTCCACCATACCCACCAAAACAGTCAGAGTTTTTGCAAACAGCAAACCATGGATCACCCCTGAGATCAAAGACCTGCTCAGGGACAAAAGGAGGGTCTTTAAATCAGGAGACAGGGACCTGCTGAAGACGGTGCAGAGGGACTTGAAGAAGAAGATCAGGGAGGGGAAGAGCAACTACAGGAGGAGGATGGAAGACCAACTGCAGCGGGACGACGTCAGCGGGGTCTGGAGGAGCCTGAACACCATCTCAGGACGTAGCAACTCCAGACCTGCGCTGGACAGGGATCAGGAGTGGGTGAATGACCTGAACCGGTTCTTCAACCGGTTTGAACAACCATCCACTCCTCCCCCCACCCACCCAGCCCTGTTGCAACTTCCCCCGACTGGAGCCTCTTCTGCTCCGAGGACTCTCACCTCAACGCCGCCCCCTGCTACCCCCCCTCCAAAACCCCCCAGCCCACTCTCAACTCCACCAAACCCACCAACCATCCCCCCTGGAGCTGGTGGTGGACTTCCGCCGGCGCAAAGTCCTCCCCTCACCGGTGAACATCCAGGGAACGGACGTAGAGATTGTGGACTCTCTTCGGAGTGAGGGACGGCCTCCTGAGGACCTTCTACGACTCTGTGGTGGCGTCCGCCATTTTTTATGGGGTGGTCTGCTGGAGCAGCGGCATCACTGCAGCGGAGAGGAAGAGGCTGGACAAGGTGGTGAAGAAAGCCGGCTCTGTCCTGGGCTGCAGTCTGGACCGGGTGGAGGTGGTGGGGGAGAGGAGGATGGTGGCTAAGCTGTCCTCCATCATGGACAACGTCTCCCACCCCCTTCATGAGACTGTCAGAGCCCTGGAGAGCTCCATCAGTGACCGGCTTCGTCACCCACGATGCACCACCCAGAGGCATCGCAGGTCCTTCCTCCCTGCCGCCATCAGACTGTACAACCAGGCTAAATAACTGTAGCTAACGGACAAATTACGTGCAATAATAACGTGCAATAACCGTATGTGCAATCATATGTGCAATATCTGTCTACCTCATACTCTTTTTACCTGCTTTTGCACAGTTTTTTTTTTTCTTCCCTTGCACTATTTTTTTATCTACCGTTTTTTTCCATGTATAATGCGCCCCCATGTATAATACGCACCCTAAAAATGGCATGTCAATGCTGGAAAAAAGCCTGTACCCATGTATAATACGCACTAGGGGTGTAAATCGCGGGTTTTGTCACGATACGATATCATATCGATACAAAGAACCACGATACGATATTTGCCGATATCTTAAAGCCTGCTGTGATTCATTCACGATACATCACGATATAGTGCTCCACGATCGATATTTTTATTTTTATTTTTTAAATAAAAAATATAGAACAATATCCTGATTTATAACAATTCATACGCAAAATCAAGGTACTGCAAACTCTTTATTTAGGAAATTACAAGAGTAATGTAGTATACAAAGTGCTTATTTTAACACTGAACTTTATCAAATTCCTATATTTTTTCTCATATAAGTAAAGAAAAATGAATATTCTTTCTTTTTTTGTAATACCATTAACTTTAAAGTGCATTACTGAACTATTTATTTACAATCATTTTAATTGTCCGTTGAGCCATCTTTTCTTTGGAATCCAAAGTGCTTCCAAACGAATGTCTTGAAGCCCAAAGGGGAGCGAATTTCCTCGTCTTCTTGGACACTAGCCATAGCACCAGCCCAGGAGCCGCGTAGTTGTCGGCTCCCCTTTCACGTGCCTGCTCTGCTCACAACACAACACGCCGCGTACTGCTCCCGGAAAGAGGAAGCAAGCAACAATGAACTGGATTTCAAAATAAAGTCGCGTCTAATGTCCGAGGTCAAACACGGCGATATAAATCGATGTTTACGTTTAGCATCGATGCCAATAAATCGTAGAGCATTATATCGATTAATCGATGTGTATCGATGAATCGTTACACCCCTAATGCGCACCCAAATTTTGACTTTTTTTTTTTTTTTTTAAAAGTCCCAATGATTGTCACACACGCATCTGGGTGTGGTGAAATTTGTCCTCTGCATTTAACCCATCCTCGTGTGATTTTGATCCATCCCCTGGGGGAGAGGGGAGCAGTGAGCAGCAGTGAGCAGCAGCGGCGCCGCGCTCGGGAATCATTTGGTGATCTAACCCAGTGGTCCCCAACCACCGGGCCGCGGACCGGTACCGGTCCGTGGGTCACTTGGTACCGGGCCGCCAAGCCGCACAGGAAAAAAAAAAAATATATATATATATTTTTGTTTTTCATTGACGATCAATTCATTCAGGTTAAGACGCTCGTCCCGGTCACGTGACATGTTTCCCCAGTCGAGCCCGCAAAGCTAGCAAAAATAAGTAAGAATTTATTTTGAAAAATATAAAAAATTTGGCGAATCTCTCCCAATTACATCTGTCAGTGCATCTGAAAAATAAGGACTCTTGACACAGGGCGCTCGTCTCGGTCACGTGACATGTCACCACAGTCAAGCCCGCGAGGCAAGCAAAAATGAGCAAGAAACAGAGAAGTTTGGAAAGCTTCTTCGGAAAGGGAAAAACGTCCAATGAGGACACTGAAGAAGAAGAGGCTACGACTTCTAAGAAAAGGAAAGCTGCATTTAAAAGAACATTTCTGGAGTCCTACTTAAAATATGGATTTATCGCCACAGGTGACTCTGACGCGCCAAGTGCACTCCGCATATGTGGCGAAAGGCTAGCTAACGAGGCAATGAAGCCTTCAAACCTGCTTCGGCACATGGAGACCAAGCATCCTGCATTTAAAGACAAACCTTAACCACTTCGGGTGTCATTGTCTCCGATTACGCCTAGATGGGAACGGCTCATTTCTGAGAAAAGAGCTCGGTGCTCCCACTAATTCAACGTTTCATTTTTATGTGGTTTATATTTGTTTTTATGCCAGTCGTATCATTTTATTTCATCCTATTTATATATATAAATATTTAAATAATAAATATATAAATATATTTATTTATATAAAGGCCGGTCCGCGAAAATATTTCTGACACGTAACCGGTCCGTGGTGCAAAAAAGGTTGGGGACCACTGATCTAACCCCCCAATTCCAACCCTTAATGCTGAGTGCCAAGCAGGGAGGCAATGGGTCCCATTTTTAAAGTCTTTGGTATGACCCGGCCGGGTTACTTAAGTCCGTAAACGTAAAATTATTTCAGAAAAAAGATCATCTTTGGGAACAACCGGATGTTATTCTGCCGGTCAGTATCACTGCGTATGCAGTAGCAAACTCGATAGCGAAGAAATATGTGAGACTCTCAACCAATGTTCCCTCTAATTTTTCATGTATCTGGGCATACACACAAGCTCCCTGAGCAAACTGCGGACTACTGTGAGCAACATCAGGTGGCCAACCCGCGGCTCGCTGTTTGCCGGGTTTCATGCAGCTCGCTTCGCTTTGGGGGGGCTAATGGGACGTCAAACGCTGTGTGTTCGCTTCGCTTCCGGGGGGGGGGGTTCAATGGGACGTCAAACGCTGCGTGTTCGCTTCGCTTCGGGGGGGGGGGGGATGTTTATGCACTGGATAGATTTTCTTGTGCGCTGAGAATGTGCGGGCAGTGCGCGATTGCGCACGCGCGCAGCTTAGAGGGAACATTGCTCTCAACGGGATCACCAATATTTGAGTGATGTTCCAGTTATTTATCACAATTATTTATTATTATAATAATAATATATATCAGTGATCCCCAACCTTTTTTGCGCCACGGACCGGTTACGTGTCAGAAATATTTTCGCGGACCGGCCTTTATATAAATAAATAATACATTTATATAACTAAATAATACATTTATATAAATAAATAATACATTTATAATAAATATATGAATATGATGAAATAAAATGATACGACTGGCATAAAAACAAGTATAAACGACATTAAAATAAAACTCACCATTACATTGAATTAGTGGGAGCACTGAGCTTGTTTCTCAGAAACGAGCCGGTCCCATCTAGGCGTAATCGGAGACAATGACACCCGAAGTGGTTAAGGTTTGTCTTTTAATGCAGGATGCTTGGTCTCCATGTGCCGAAGCAGTTTTGAGGGCTTCATTGCCTCGTTGGCTAGCCTGTCGCCACATATTATGCAGAGTGGGCTTGGCGCATCATAGTCTTTTAAATGCAGCTTTCCTTTTCTTAGAAGTCGTAGCCTCTTCTTCTTCCGTCTCCTCATTGGGCTTTTTTCCCTTTCCGAAGAAGCTTTCCAAACATCTCTGTTTCTTGCTCATTTTTGCTTGCTTCGCGGGCTCAACTGAGGTGACATGTCACGTGACCGAGACGATCGTCTTGACCTGAACCGACGGATGTAATTGGGAGAGAATCGCCAATTTTTTAATATTTTTCAAAATAAATTCTTACTCATTTTTGCTAGCTTTGCGGGCTTGACTGGGGAAACATGTCACGTGACCGGAACGAGCGTCTTGACCTGAATTAATTGATCGTCGATTAAAACATTTTTTTTTTTTTCTGTGTGGCTTGGCGGCCCGGTACCAAGTGACCCACGGACCAGTACCGGTCCGCGGCCCGGTGGTTGGGGACCACTGATATATATAATATATATAATAATTATTTATTTATTATTCACAATTGTCATGGTGATCTTTCTGGTGATTTCTTAACTAAGCTGGATGTATTTTTTTTGTTGCCGTTGATTTCTCCGACTGCCCAGAAAGGCACCACCGCGATCAGTTAGGTTAAAATGAAAAGAGAGGAAAGTGACGTTGTAAAGAACCATCCGTGACAAGATTTTCTTCAAACATTGTTGTACCATGATTTTCTTCAAAAAAAAAAATAAATAAAAAATTTAAAATAAATTAAAAATAAATTGTAACCATGTATAATGCGCACCCCAGATTTTAGGACAATAAATTAGTTAAATTTTGCGCATTATACATGACAAAAAACGGTAATATTTTTTTTTTATCTCCACTGTATATTGTGTATTGTGTACATACTGTCCATATTTTTTTAATTATATATATCTTTTACTTTTTTGAATCTTTTACCCCCTTTCCCGCATGTGTGTGTGCGTGTATGTTAAGTGTACTGCTGCTTACAAAGGAGTTTCCCCATTGAGGGAATAATAAAGGATTATCTTATCTTATCTTATCTTATCTTCACAATGCTGTTAAGGCTGCGGTCATCTCTCTTGGTTGTGCAGCGTTTCCTGCCACATTTCCCCCTTCCAACAGACTTTTTGTGGATGTGCTTTGAAACTGCACTCTGTGAACAGCTTGCTCTTTGAGAAATTTATTTTTGTGTCTTACCCTCCTGATGGAGGGTGTCAATGATGGTCCTCTGGACAGCAGTCAGATCAGCAGTCTTCCCCATACTTGTGATTTAGTTTACTGAACCAAGCTGTGTTTTTTTCACGGCTCAGGAAACCTTTGCAGGTGTTTCAAGTTAATGAGACGATTCAAGTGATTAGTTGAATACCCTACTAGTTTACTTTTTCATGATATTCTAATATTTTGGGATAGGATATTTGAGTTTTCTTAAGCTGTATGTCATAATCAGCAATATTAAAATAATAAAAGGCTTGCAATATTTCAGTTGATTTGTAATGAATCCAGAATGTATGACATTTTTGTTTTTTTAATTGCATTACAGAAAATAAAGAACTTCATCACAATATTCAAATTTTCTGAGACAGTCCTGTATATATATACAGTCAAACCTCAGTTTTCGACCACAATCCGTTCCAGAAGGCGGTTTGAGAAGTGAATAGGTCGAATTCCGAATCTATTTTTCCCATTATAAATAATGGAAAAAAATTTAATCCGTTCCAAGACTAAAAAAAAGGCCTTTTTTAAGCATTTTTTCATTTGCGCATTTTTGTCCGATCGCGCAACTGCAGCGCACCGCCGATAAGCAACCGTAGCGCGCCGCCGACCGCGCAATTGCACCGCGCTGGTCGCATTATTGTGACAGAGCCGTCGCTGAAATTCAGAAAATATTTTTAAAGTACTGATGAACTTTCCAAAATTTAAGTGGACCTCAGTGAGCAGGGAGCTTAATTTGGTCCGATCGCGCAACCGCAGCGCGCCGGGCGCTCACTGTCGCATTGCTTTAAGAGCGTCTTTGTGTTTTAGGTGTTTTACTGCTCCCACTTGCTTTCTTTGGAGGCATGATTAGGGGTTATTACAATCCTCAAAGTAACGAAAATACAATAACGAACGGAGTCAATCGGCATCCGGGCCACGCGGTCGGGTTTTCTCGGGTCCTTTCGGCTCATCTCGTGAGGTTCGACCTCCGAATTTTGTTCGACAACCAAAGCAAAAAAATCTCGAATTTTTCGTTCAAATTCCGATTTGTTCGAGAACCGGGACGTTCGAAAACCGAGGTTTGTCTGTGTGTGTAGCACGTCCGCCTCACAGTTAGGAGGGTGCGGGTTCGATTCCACCTCCGGCCCTCCCTGTGTGGAGTTTGCATGTTCTCCCCGGGCCCGCGTGAGTTTTCTCCGGTTACTCCGGTTTCCTCCCACATCCCAAAAACATGCTTGGTAGGCCGATTGAGCACTCCAAATTGTCCCTAGGTGTGAGTGCGAGTGGTTGTTTGTCTCTGTGTGCCCTGCGATTGGCTGGCAGCCGGTTCAGGGTGTCCCCCACCTACTGCCCGATGACGGCTGGGATAGGCTCCAGCACACACGCGACCCCCGTGGGGTCTAAGCGGTACAGAAAATGGATGGATGGTTGGATATACACACACACACACGCGCGCGCGCACACACACACACACACACACACACACACACACACACACACACAGTCATATGCAAACGTTTGGGCACCCCTGATCATTTTCCTTTATAAATCATTGGTTATTCGGATCAGCAATTTCAGTTAAATATATCTTATAGCAGACAAACACAGTGATATTTGAGAAAAAATACCTTCAACCAGAATCCAGACTCTTGTTGGAAGCTATAGGAAGTGTTTAGAGGCTGTTATTTCTGCAAAAGGAGGATCTACTAAATGTTGGCATTTTTCTGTTGGGGTGTCCAAATTTATGCACCTGCCTACTTTCTTTTAGGTCAGGGGTCACCAACTCCGGTCCTCAAGGGCGCCAATCCAGCCTGTTTTAGATGTATCCCCCCTGCAACACACCTGATTCAAATAATCAGGATCGCGATCAGCCTTAATAGAGCTTGCTGATGAGCTGATCATTTGAATCAGGTGTGTTGTTGCAGGGCTGCACCTAAAACAGGCTGGATTGGCGCCCTTGAGGACCGGAGTTGGTGACCCCTGTTTTAGGTAATGATTGCACACTTTCTGTAAATCCTATAAACTTCATTTCACTACTCAAATATCGCTGTTTTTGTCTGGTATATGATATTTAACTGAAATACAACTGTATGTACATATGTGTATGCGTGCGTGTATATAGAGCAGGCATGTCCAAATTCCGGCCCGCGGGTCAAATCCGGCCCCCGGTCAGATTTCATACGGCCCGCAGCTTCGGTCTCATAATGTATTATTTATGGCCCGCCTGCACTGTTAAACCGAATAAAAAAATCATGATACTTGAAACTATAATTCCTCCTTTTACCAAAAGGTGGCAGCACCACTTTAATAATATCAGTCTGCATCCGTGCAGCGAACACCTCTCCGCTCATTTCTGCCATGCTGACTGCAAACAAACGAGGAAAGTTGACATTGAGGGTTGTCGCTTTCAAGAGAGATGGGAATTACAATACTTCACTAAAAATCAAGGCAATTGTGTTTGTCTAATTCGTAAAGAGACGGTTGCCTTGTTTAAGGATTTCAACCTAAAGAGACACTACCAGACTAAACATACGACAAGCTAACAGGGAGTGACCGTGCTGATATAGTGAAACAGCTCCAAGCTGAACTGGCATCACAACAGCGATTCTTAACGCGGGGCTGTGAGTCAAAAATAAATATTACTAAAGCAAGCTACGAAGTGGCCATGTTAATACTGTTGATGTTTTGAACCTGTAGACGTGACACAAACTATTATTTTCTGAAAGATATTGTAAATGACAAGAGCAAAATTCACTTGTTTTAAGTTTTAATAATAACACACAACTTTGCATTACTTATAACTCCTGTTTAAAATGTTCATGAGGCAAAAATAATTTCAAACACATGTAAATTTAAGGTATTTCATACAATTTGTTCAATGTTATCTGACTCTTCAGATATGAATGAAAGGCAGAATTTTTGTTTTTAGAGTTGTTCACATCTGCCTGAGTGGCTTATATTTGGTTATTTTGTCATTTGAAAAATAAAGATAATTGTGACAATGAAAATTGTATTATAACAGTGTGTATTTGCATGAAATTTTTGTAGTTAAAAAATGTCCGAAAAAACTATTGGCCCCCGGCCCCTAAACTTTATCAAATCTGGCCCTCCTTGCAAAAAGTTTGGACCCCCCTGATATAGAGTGATCCCTTGTTTTTCACGGGAGATTCATTCCAGAACCACCCGCGTAAAACGAAGATCTGCGAAGTAGAAATGATATATCTATTATATAAAAATTTAAACACCATTCATTGTATTGAAAGTTCCAACACATATGTACGGAGACCGTTCGAGTAAGTGTAGTGCCTTATCCCACATTATATTCACTAATGGTCCCTGTTTGTGCTTTTGCTCATTTTAACTATCTATCTTGTAAGATCATTCAATGGTAAGTTTTATTTTTGATCAAATACAAAATGAATATCATTGGTTAGAATAGAACTTCTATTTTGATACAATTAGGTCCAGATCAGTGTTCCCTCTAATTTTTCAAGTGTCTGTGCAAACACACAAGCTCCCTGTGCACACTGTGGACCACTGTGTGCAACACCAAATTAAATAAATAAATAAATAAATAAAATATTGTCAATGAAAGCTTTAACTCGCTCGTGGTCGGATTTTGTTTTGTGTGACACGTCATTCCTTTTCTGGCGGTCTTTTGCGCTCTCCCGCAATAATGTACCAATCCCCTGTCCAATGTTCCCTCTAAACTGCGCGCGTGCGCAATCGCGCACTGCCCGCACATTCTCAGGGCACAAGAAAATCTATCCAGCGCATAAACAACATCAAAATAACGTATTAATTAATATTAGATTATAATATATTATTATAATATATTATATCAATTATAATATTATATTAATATTAGACCTAATCTAATTAATTCGCCCAATAATAGTTTTTTTTGTTTCTCACTCAGTGAGTGACAGGTGTCCAGCCAATGATACGATACGGTTCATTTGCGGTACGAAGCCAATCATGGCATTGACGGTGCTTGCGTCTGGGCCCTGCCTATATGCGCCGTGCAGGTTAGCTAGCAGGTTAATTGATGCTAATACAAACCCCGCATCATGGCGAAACGAACAGGCAGCGATACATCCACTCACCAAGCCACAGTAAAAAAGAAATGCAGTTCTTTTAAGATGGAATGGCTGTCGGAGTATGTGCAAATTGAAGAAAAAGCGGTGAAATCGGGTGAGATTTTTTCTTTTTCAAGTGAGAAAGGTCTACCGTAATTTTCGGACTATAAGTCGCGTTTTTTTTCATAGTTTGGGTGGGGGGGGCGACTTATAAAAATTCAAATTTCCCTGGACAGCCACCCGGCCGAGCGCCGGCGCCCGACTTCAATCCACGAAAGTGAAAGTAAGCTGGACGAGTGACGCGCGACGTCGCGCTGCTGACGTCAGCAGCGCGACGCGACGTCGCGGTCGCGCGTCAGCAGCGCGACGGTTGTTTACATAAAGGACAAAGATCGACTCGTCCAGCTTTCTTTCACTTTCGTGGATTGAAGTCGGGCGCCGGCGCTCGGCCGGGTGGCTGTCCAGGGACGGTGGATGGGGCTCGGACAATGCTTTTACGCACGCCCGGTCCTACTCTACCGAGCTGTCTTTCAGCTCCGTGGATGGAAGTCGAGGGCCGGCGCTCAACCGACGGTGGATGGGCCTCGGTCATGGCTTTTACGCACGCCCGGTCTTATTCTATGGAGCTCTGTTTCACTTCCGTGGCTGGAAGTCCACGCCGCCACACGCCTGTAAGTTTGTTTTGTTAAATAAAGAGCCATTTACCAAATCCACGTCTTTCCTTGAACTTTGTTAACGCTACAATATAGTTATATAGTAGATTTGTGGAATAACGACGAGGCTGACGTCAGGGCGCACGCGCGGCGATGTTGACAAAGGACGAGGAATTTGATAGATGGATTTAATGATTTAGAGTGCACAGATTGTTTGATAACATTATTGCTTATATAATAGTTATTTGATATATAATTTATATATCGTTATATGGGCCTGTGGAATATTTTGAAGTGCAAGAGCCGTCAGCGGCGCGCACGCATTGTTGACAAAGGACGATTGATGGATTTAATGAATTGGAGTGACGCAGATGGTTTTATTAACGTGTTATTTATGTAATAGTTTTTTGAATAACTCTGAATTTTACGTCAGGGCCGTTCTAAGCTCTTAGTTTGTGTTTATGTCACGTTAGCATAGCTATCGTTTAGCCTGTTGTTGCTCGTTCATGACTGTTCTTGGTGTTGGATTTTGTCGAATAAATTGCCCCCCAAAATGCGACTTATACTCCGGAGCGACTTATATCTGTTTTTTTTTCACTTTTTTGGGCATTTTATGGCTGGTGCGACTTATACTCCGGTGCGACTTATAGTCCGAAAATTACGGTACTTAGATGTGAGGAGCTAAAGGAGATCTCACAGCTTGTGGATATTTGTGCTACATTTCAAGCTTCCAGTGCCGACTGTGAAAGAGGATTTAGTTTAATGAATCATATCAAAACAAAATCCAGAAATCGTCTTGAAGTGACACATTTGGACCAGCTGATGCGCATAAAGTCAAAGCAAGAAGCAGACGAAGCCATCAACCTGGACAAAGTGTACAACCATTGGAGAAGTGAGAAGGACAGACGTGAGAAATAAGGTCAAATTTAAGTCAGATTTGTGCATATTCTAGTGACGGTTATTAAGATTTTGTCTTGATGGATATTAATCATTAAATGTTGTTACTATTAGATCATTTATGGGTCGTAGAAATGCCAAGAAAAACTGTGTAATTAGATATTTTACAGACAAAGTGTTACAGGAATTTGCACTGTATCACAAGCTACAGCACAAGTCATTGTGCAAAATGTGAATGTTTTAATGTGAGCAAAATGTTATGTCTGAAAGGTGTATATGTCTCATATCTTCCAGAACAGGACCCTCAGCCAGGCCAAAGCAGGACTCTTCCCATGGCCAAAGCAGGACTCTTCCCATGGCCAAAGCAGGACTCTTGCCATGGCCAAAGCAGGACTCTTCCTATGGCCAAAGCAGGACTCTTCCCATGGCCAAAGCAGGACTCTCACATACTGTATAACATCTACACATCCCATTTTTCAGATTTTTGTCTTTTTTTAAGTGGACCAAATTACTTATTTAAAAATAAAGCGTGCATATCTGATGTTGCTCACAGTAGTCCTCAGTTTGCTCAGGGAGCTTGTGTGTATGCCCAGATACATGAAAAATTAGAGGGAACATTGCCCCTGTCCCATCTTCAGTCTTTGTAGAATTCCAACAGGTTTCAAATGACATTTCTGCTGAATGGGACGCTTGAGGTAGTCCTACTTCCATCCCTTCCATATTTTTCCCTCTGTAAACTTGCCCGCCACTTTGGCTTTATTGCATGTTTTGCAGGAGACCTTTCTCATTCGAAAAATAGAAAATCTCACCCAGTTTCACCGTTTCCTCTTGTACTTGCACACACTCCAACAGCCATTCAATCTTAAAAGAACTGCTGCATCTCTTGTTTATTTTGACTTGGCAAATGGATTTGTCGCTGCTCATTTGTTTCGCCATGATTAGCTAATTTAGCATTTGCATCGCTTGACGCCACCGCACTGTCGTTAATTAGGTAACCTGCGCTGCACGGATGAGCAGGACAAACGTTCAGGCACTGTCAATCCTATGATTGGCTGTGTAGCATAAGTGAACCATATCATATCATTGGCTGCACACCTGTCAATTACTGATTTACACTACAAAAAGGCACAGAAAGAAAATCATTCATCTACTTAATTATATTAGATTACGTCTAAAATTTGATATTAATCAGTTTATGCTGAATTTTATTTTGTGCGCAGCATCAAGTTTCTTTTGCGCAGAGACTGCGCGACCAGTGCGCAATTGCGCAGCTGCGCAGTTTAGAGGGAACACTGGTCCAGATTGTATATCTTCTTAAAATACTGGGAACTAAAGTGGGCTAGTCTGGGCCATGAAACCAGGGCTGAAAATTCAACTCACTGCAGTCCGGCCCTGCCCAAAACAATATACCATATCTGACACAGTACCAACACTGTTCCGTGAGAGGAAGCATGGTGCCACCGGACATCCTGAATGCCCCAAAAATACAGATCACATGGCTGCGGCGTAAGATATTAAAAATTTGCTTCAGTAATTGATTAACCCGTTGTATTTTTTTCAACTTATTTTAAATTATAATTCATTTAACAAAAATTAAAAAAACAGAAAACGGAAAATTTCTGACTTTGTTTTTCCAAGAATATGACACTGCTTCAAATATAATGCAGAAAATGCACAAACAAAATTATGATTTAGTTACTGCTTGTCCGTGACATGTCAGAAAATAGGGGGAAATGGGGCTCATTATTTCCCCCCAGTAAAAGGTGTTTGCAAATGTCCTAAACAGATTAACAGGTTTACATAGGGCCTTGTATGTATTCCAATGAGAATGAAACCAAATTACCAAATGGTATGAAAATACCAATTACGGAGCAAACATAATGGAATTGTATTAGCGTTCAAAGGCACTGGTGGAGCCAGAGGGATGGTCGAAGTGGCCTTTGGCATAAAATATAATATATAATAATAATATAATAATATGAAATTATATGAGCACAGATATTCTAACAAGAACGGCGTGCGCATCTATTCATACTATTTAGTCTGATAGCATGGCATTCACATTTCTGCAAAGGCGAGGCTTATTGTCGACAAAACAAAGCCAGCCGCCTTACATAACTAGCATCGCTAACGCAGGAAATGCAAATGATAACTTAATTATACATGATTACTTTGTTCGACCAATGACGTTACAGGGAGAGATTGCGCAACGTCAAGCCTAACCCTAATCCAAAACGCTTCGAAATGAAATTAAATCCTAATTCTTGTCCTTTTCTCGACATGTAGTGCCTGCACTTATAGCATTGCCGAGTTAAATCAAGTGCAAATTACCACCGCATCCGCTCTTCGAACGGACCTCCATGTGAATCACTTTAAAGTCCTCGCTCTAAACTTCATAAATTGTCTCGCCGGTGAAAAAAACACTTCCTCTTGCTGATTGTACATTTATTCCGACGCTCGCAAAAACAGGCATTTCGAGATGTATTCTTACCTTGCACGTTGAACGGGTCCTTAATTTAACGCCACACAATAACTAACTACTTTTTATTATTTAATCATGCCTTCAACAATGTAAAATGAACCCCTGGGCTGTAGAGCGTTGACAACAGAATTCACAAAGCTGTTAGTTCCTCTATCTGACTGTACAAGGAAGTGAAGTCAACTTGCAATACTATATGCGTAAACCAGGACATTTTTAAAAAGATCCGGAAGAAAGGGCGATATCTATGCAAAATAACACACAAGAGGCTTTAGACCAGAGACACGCACACACAAACGCGCGCGCACGCACACATTCACTGTAAATTACGCAATGTATACGTTCTGTTTTCAATTTCAGTCAACAAATAGTTTTAGTTTATAACAAATAGTTTAGTAAACTTCAACGATTCATCTTCAAGATGACAGTATAATCTCTCACAGGCAGCTAGGATGGTTAAATGAATAAATAAATAAATAAATAAATAAATGTGTTTTATACATTTGGGAAATGTATTAAAGAGTAAAATAATACTGTACAATTACGTCCTCAAATATTAAGATAAAAATAGACATGGGGTGGATTGATTACCACATACAAGAGTTGACTGACCAATTTAATGAACATGTTCTTCATTATTTCCAAAAATGAAAAGGGATATTTTGTAGGAAACATGTTACAACTCTTATGTATGAATGGATACAGGAACACACAAAGTGAGAGAACACACTTTTATAGTAAAAAAAAAAGAAACTTATGTGTGCACTTTGCGTTTAACAGCACACCAACACACAAAAATTAGCAGGTTTGGTACAACCAGGGTTGGAATGGTAAGATGGACATCCTGGCGATTTGAGCTAGACTGCTATATAAACTGCTTTGACTGTTACTCTAGGCAGGTTTTATACAGGTTAATTACAATGACTGCACTAGCTTTGATACCGAGGGTGTCCCTAAGTCAAAACAAATACTAAATGCTTTTCCCCGAAGGTGTCGCCACAGCAAAACACCCGTTTTTGTCCAGATGATCCACATGAGAAGTGTTTGGCAGTTTTTACGCCGGATGCCCTTCCTGATGCAACCGTCTGCATTTACCCGGGCTTGGGACCGTCACACGGGAGACACTGACATGTGCATTTGGTTCCCTGACCGGGAATCGAACGCAGGCCGCGGGTGGTAAAAGCTCCGCATCCTAACCACTAGACCATTAGGGACAAATACTAAATGCAGTGACGTGCGGTTGGGGTTGGTGAGGCACTGACTCAGGGTCAGATTTACAAACGTACTGTATGACGCTAAGGCACTGACTCACAAGTCAGATTTACATGCATACATGGTTGTTATCCCATTCTTGATTAAATTTAATAACATTTTAAACACACCACTGTACATTTAAACACACCACTGCAGTATTCTTACCTTTACTTGTAAATGAAGTCCATTCTCCTGTCCTTCTGGACGAAGATCTCGATGACAGGGAAAGCAATAAAGTCGATTTTTGGCAGCACAACCACAAAGCCAGTCTTTTTTAGAGTACCAATCCTTTTGAAGCGAACGTGTTGTAGTCCGTCCCGGGAGGCCCGTAGTTTGAATTAATCTGGCGTTGGTCTTCCCTTACTTATGATTTCTTGCTTTGACTGAAAGTCAAGTTTTGAAAATTTTCTTATTTTCGAGATTATATCCTCCATTTTCAGGGAAAATAAAGCCAAATAGCAACGTGTTAGCACCGAATGTTGTTGGTTGTTTTTCTTTTCTTTTTTTTCTTCTTAATTTACTCTCGCATTTACTCGTGTCGTGAACTATTAGCCGCAGGCTCACTATCGCCCCATCTTCTAGGCAAAGGTACTGGCTGCCTCAAGGCTCGTATTTTCCCGCTGACTGCAAGCACGCGCCGTTTGCACGCGCTCAGTACAGTGTGTGAGTGGTGCACACTCTCACACACACGCCCTGAGAGGCACAACCTGTCACTGCCTTAGCCTCCATGATTCTTGTCTCCCGTTGTTATTTGAACAAGAAATACAGCTATTTTGACTATGAAAATGATCCAAATGTATAGGAAACACACCAAAATTGCATTAAAAGCATAGACCACAGGACAGCTATTATATTATGTTTTATTATATTATTCATTTTTTAACAACTTATGGTGACAGCTGAGGAAACCATGTTGAGCCCTTTACCGCCCCTGGTGCCTCCTATGAGTGCACGTGCCTGACTAAATGTAGTAATAAATTAAAATACGGCAAGAAACAACACCACTATAGTTTAAACCCTATCTGTACACAATTAAAGAGGCATAACATGGTCACAACTGTTGTTTATATTGGCAAGAAAGTATGCTTGAAAAGCCTCAGTGCATTCAAAATTTAGCGGCAATCCAATAAATTGTGCACCAGAGGTAGTGTGCATGTTTCAAATAAGAGCAACACCAGGAAGTGCATTGTTAGCTGCCTTTTAGTTTTCTGACTTAAAGCGTTTGATAAATATGCTTTGTTAGTGCTGAGCTCACAGGCTGCGGTACAAATACAGAGTGTCATCCTTACGGACTGTGTGGTGTGTGAGCTCTTTGTCTCCGGAAATCTGCACCTGGGAAATCACAAGATCATGCAGAACCATTTATGTTCTCTATTTAAGAAACTGTACTTTTCACATTCATTTAAATAAACAAGATTTTATTGGTAGGCAAATAAAAACTCACCGGTACATCCCTGAGAGGTGCAGCCACAGCCATGTCACTTCATGCTTTCTCCTTTCTGGTGTCCTTATAAAATAATATGTGAGGAGTCATAAAATGGTGTGCTTTTGGACCTGTCTTGCATTTACATGACCAGTACTCTGGACAGCTCATCCCTCCTGTCCCAGCTCCCGTGCCTTGGCCTCGCAGCACCAACCCCTGTGAGAGGTCTGCTCCCGTGTGCTCGCCAGGCCCTGGATGTGGCCAACCTTCACCGTGCCTGCCCCGTGATGACGACGCACACCATCTGCATCTGCCCAGCCTGAGTGGCCAGGACACTGCACGCACGTTTGACTGTTTTGTGAGGTTTTGACGAATCATAATTACGGTCCATCGGCTTGCACCGTTTAGATTAGATTAGATTCAAATTTATTGTCAATGTACAGAACAAGTACAGTACAGCGAAAAGAACTTTGACATCCAACCAGAAGTTTAAAAACCAGTAAAGTGCAGAGTAAAAAGAATACTGAGCAGTAGGTACAGCAATAAGGTGCAGCTTTAGGACTCTCGGACCACTGTCTAGTTCATCTGATCCCGGCCTACAGGCAGAAACTAAAAACGTCTAAGCCTGTGGTGAGGACTGTGAGGAAGTGGACAGTGGAGTCAAGGCAGGACCTCCAAGCCTGCTTTGACTGCACCGATTGGGGAGCTTTCGAAGCTGCAACTTCAGACTTGCATGAACTCACTGACACTGTCACATCATACATCAGTTTTTGTGAGGATCTGTGTGTGCAGACTAAGACCTTCTGCACGTACAACAACGACAAACCTTGGTTTACACCGAACCTCAGGAGGTTGCGCAAAGTCAAGGAGGAGGCCTTCAGGAGCGGCGACCGCGACCTGTTCAGGCAGACCAGAAACACACTGAACCGAGAGGTCAGGAAAGCCAAGAGGTGTTACGGGGAGAACCTGAAGAGACACCTCTCTGCCAATCCTGATCCCTCAACAGTGTGGAAAGGTCTGCAGAGCATCACGGGCTACAAGAAACGAACCCCCCGTCCTGTGGAGAGCCCAAGGCTTGCTAACCAGCTGAATAAGTTCTACTGCAGGTTTGATCGGTCCTCCCACACAACGGGACTTCCTGCAGCACAATCTACATACTCACCTCTCCCCACAACTGCTCTGTCCACACCTCTATCATCGTTGTCACCCACTCTCTCTCTTGCAGAGGCCGCGCCCGCACTCAGGTCCGCGAGGAGGAAGTGCGCCAGATGTTCCGGAGACAAAAGACCAGGAAGGCACCGGGCCCAGACGGCGTGTCACCTTCCTGCTTGAAAGTCTGCGCTGAACAGCTGGCGCCCACCTTTGCACGGATCTTCAAACCGTTCTCTGGAGCTGTGTGAGGTGCCCTCGTGCTTCAAGAGCTCCACCATCGTTCCAGTGGCCAAGAAGCCCGCCATCACAGGTTTGAATGACTATAGACCCGTCGCACTGACCTCTTGGTCATGAAATCTTTCGAGAGGTTAGTGCTGAACCACCTGAAGGAGGTCACGGGCCCCCTGCTTGACCCCCTCCAGTTTGCCTACCGGGCAAACAGGTCAGTGGATGATGCGGTCAACATGGGACTGCACTACATCCTGCACCACTGGACACTCCAGGAACGTACGCCAGGATCCTGTTCGTGGACTTCAGCTCGGCGTTCAACACCATCGCTCCTGACATCCTCCAACAGAAGCTCATCCAGCTTGCGGTGCCTGCCCCCACCTGTCAGTGGATCACCAGCTTCCTGACCAACAGGAGACAGCGTGTGAGGCTGGGGGGCATCACATCTGACACCCGGACCACCAATACTGGAGCCCCTCAGGGGTGCGTCCCTCTCCCCACTGCTCTTCTCTCTCTACACCAATGATTTCTCCTCAGATGACTCTCCTGTGAAGCTCCTGAAGTATGCAGACGACACCACTCTCATCGGACTGATCCAGGACGGTGATGAGACTGCGTACAGACAGGAGGTGGAGCGGCTGGTCCACTGGTGCAACCAAAACCATCTGGAGCTGAACCCGCTCAAGACCGTGGAGATGACAGTGGATTTCAGGCGAGACCCTTCACCACTTTTACCCCTCACTATCCGCAGTAATACTATTCTCTCCACAGACACCTTCAAGTTCCTGGGAACCACAATCTCTCGGGACCTGAAATGGACCGGCCACATAGACTCTGTCCGGAAGAAGGCCCAGCAGAGGCTGTACTTCCTGAGACAGCTCAAGAAGTTCAACCTGCCGCGAGAGCTTCTGAAGACCTTCTACACTGCCATCATCCAGTCTGTCCTCTGCACCTCCATCACTGTCTGGTTTGGATCAGCCTCCAAACAAGACAAGCACAGACTGCAACGGACAATCAGGACTGCAGAAAAGATCATTGGAATCAACCTCCCTTCTATCCAAGACTTGTACCTGTCCAGGACCAGGAAACGTGCAAGGAACATCTCTACAGACCCTTCTCACCCAGGTTGCAGTCTGTTTGAACTACTCCCCTCCGGACGGCGTTATAGGCTCGGTACGCCAAAACCAGCAGACACCGAGACAGCTTCTTCCCCCAGGCTGTTGCTCTGATGAACTCACACCACTCATAGAGTCTCAGAGGCATTCCTGTGCAATAACATCCTGCTCTTCACACCTTTTGAATTTGTCTACACTGTTTTTGCCATTATTCACATGTCCTGAGTGTTGTTAGTCACCTATATGTTGAACAGAGGGTGTGTTTTACCGAAGTCAAATTCCTTGTTTGGCACGCTCAAACATGGCGAATAAAAACTCTTGAATCTTGAATCTTGAATCTTGAAGGTAAATATGAGGTGAGTTATACTATGCGGGATAATATACAAGAGGGACGAGTGCGGATATGACTGGCTAAGTATTTACAATAAGGTGCAGTAGAACAAATATTTGCAGGCGGTACTAGAATGCTAATTATAAATATAGAGTTATAAATATATATAGTGTCAGTATAACCAGATACGTACAAGTGGAGTAAGAGTGATGAACAAATATATAGATTATATAGAATTATATGCAGATATGGACAGTATATGCAGGCAATACAGGTGTTGTTGTGGTGGGGTTATTGTGCTGCAGGGTTCAGAATGATAAGAGTTCAGGGGGATGACAGGGGTGTTGTGCTGCGAAGTTCAGGGCGATGACAGCAGAGGGGAAAAAGCTTTTTCTCAGCCTACTCGTCTTGACCCGAAGAGTCCGGTATCGCTTCCTAGAAGGAAGAAGAGTAAGCGTAGCACCGTTGTCTGCGATTTGCCCGCTGAACTGTCTTTACGCTGGTTCGTGGACCCTGTGGAGGATTTTTTGTGTTTAGGAGTGTTCTTCTGGGTATTGGGGGGCTCTGAGTTTAACTCAAGCGGTATAGAAAATGGATGGATGGATTATTTAGGCCTCTCACCAGCAGGCCTGTACTTAGTTTTTTCCTTTGTTCCAGCGTATTCTCTTTTGCTTTGATGACTTGTCACGGCGCTATTGTGAGTTTTCTCGGAGCCTATTAAATTTGCACTCATGTCATCTGTATCGGTTTGTATACCCTCTCTGCATCTGGAAACTTGAAATTCCCCCCTGGGATCAATAAAGTATCTATCTCTCTATGGATGACACTCGTCTACGGGCAATGTAAGTGTACCTTGGCTACCTTCACAGCTGTCTGGTTTGCACAGGGCTTATCCTAATCTTGTTCCTACAGGATACTACAAAGAAAAAAACTATTACATCAAAGTTATTTCCACTGTGTGTTAATGTCAAGATTGCAATTAGAGTGTGATTTATGCTATTGTATGCTACAACTACTGTAGATTTATGCAAACGAGGACAACTTTTATTTTGCAGAGGAATGTTGTAACACCTGGAATTGTACATTTCTTCTGATAAAGTTAAAGTTCCAATGATCGTCACACACACATCTGGGTGTGGTGAAATTTGTCCTCTGCATTTAACCCATCCTCGTGTGATTTTGATCCATCCCCTGGGGGAGAGGGGAGCAATGAGCAGCAGCGGTGCCGCGCTCGGGAATCATTTGGTGATCTAACCCCCCAATTCCAACCCTTAATGCTGAGTGCCAAGCAGTGAGGCAATGGGTCCCATTTTTATAGTCTTTGGTATGACCCGGCCAGGGTTTGGACCCACAACCTTCCGGTCTCAGGGCGGAGACTCTACCACTAGTCCACTGAGCTGGTGTTTGATTGGTAACATTCATTTAGAGTTTTAGACTGTTACAAGACGGCATATTGGACATTAGAGCAGAGAGCAGTGTTGAGCTTTTTGTAAAAATACAAAATAAAACAAAAACAATAGCTGTACAGTTGGCCAAATGAACTGGAGAGCAAGAATCTCCTTTGAGGGGAAAAAAAAGGACAACACTACATATAAAGGAGAGACACATGGTGCTGTGACGATTTTCCCCTCTGTCAAGAACAATAAAAGTTCAAGCTCACTTTAGACTCGGTGTGGTCTATCAAGAGCATCCTCTTGATGAAGGCGGAAGAACCCGCCGAAACATGTCAGGTAAATACACCTAAAATAATTTGTTTGATATAGAAGAACCAGTGAAGTAAGAGCATCCTCTATTTGGGCTCCAGAGCTCTGGAATGCCTACCCATAGATATCAGAGCTGATATCCCAATAGAAGCATTCAAGACATGATTAAAGCCGTTATTTATATGCTCTTGCTTCTAATTAAACTACGCTGGCCATTTTGACTGCAGTTTGTACTGTCTCTCATGCCCCCTCCTCCTCGGCTTTGGAGCATCAACGAACCGGGATGAGATCTGAGGTGAGCCATCTCTCCGCAGGCACTGCCATGATGACTGAGCAGGGCCGGTTCGAGGAATGCACATAAGAGGGGGCAGTCAGAAATGTGAAGGGGGCATGTTCTTTTTTTACACATTTTTAACACTGTTAGTGTTTTCTTCACGGCAGTTGTTAGCTGTGTGTCCAGATCTCAACCTGGAGAAGTGGATTGCACTCTGTCAGGCCTCTACACTAAGACCTGTCCAGCTTGGGTGTCCCACCTGAAGATTAAAGCTTCTGCTGGTATTGCTCTTAGGGTCACTGAGGCACGCAAACCCCCTGACCACAATAAAGTGGCAATCTCTCAGGGGGGGAAACATATAATATGAATGTTATATTAACTATTATTTGAGTTGTCGTTAATCATTAGTTATATCACGGGTCATTACGACGAGTTTGGTGGAGTTTTTACTGCTTCTTCCAACTCCTACCGCGCTGACTATAACTTGACACTCTCTGGCTGCGTCTTGCCTCATTTGCATACTCACAGTGATTGGATGTTTACGGAGGGGCGCGGAGTCCTGACAGCAGGCTGTGTGAGGACACACACTGCACCGACATGAGAGAAGAGAGGGGGCTGATTAACGTGTGTTTCTATCAGCGGATTTTTCACTTCTAAAAGTTTGATTCGAGGGGGCAGGACATCTGTTTGAGGGGGCGTTGCCCCCTCTTGCCCCTGCGTAGAGCCGGCACTGTGACTGAGGGTGTCTTCGTGCAGCTCTTCATTTGATTTTGGACATCTACAGGACTGTCTCAGAAAATTAGAATATTGTGATAAAGTTCTTTATTTTCTGTAATGCAATTAAAAAAACGAAAATGTCATATATTCTGGACTCATTACAAATCAACTGAAATATTGCAAGCCTTTTATTATTTTAATATTGCTGATTATGACTTACAGCCAATGTTCCCTCTAAGCTGCGCGCGTGCGCAATCGCGCACTGCCCGCACATTCTCAGCGCACAAGAAAATCTATCCAGCGCATAAACAACATCAACATAACGTATCAATTAATATTAGATTATAATATATTATTATAATATATTATATCAATTATAATATTATATTAATATTAGACCTAATCTAATTAATTCGCCCAATAATATTGTTTTTTTTGTTTCTCACTCAGTGAGTGACAGGTGTCCAGCCAATGATACGATACGGTTCACTTACGGTACGAAGTCAATCATGGCATTGACGGTGCTTGCGTCTGGGCCCTGCCTATATGCGCCGTGCACGTTAGCTAGCAGGTTAATTGATGCTAATACAAACTCCGCATCATGGCGAAACGAACAGGCAGCGATACATCCACTCACCAAGCCACAGTAAAAAAAGAAATGCAGTTCTTTTAAGATGGAATGGCTGTCGGAGTATGTGCAAATTGAAGAAAAAGCGGTGAAATTGGGTGAGATATTTTCTTTTTCAAGTGAGAAAGACTTAGATGTGAGGAGCTAAAGGAGATCTCACAGCTTGTGGATATTTGTGCTATATTTCAAGCTTCCAGTGCCGACTGTGAAAGAGGATTTAGTTTAATGAATCATATCAAAACAAAATCCAGAAATCGTCTTTAAGTGACACATTTGGACCAGCTGATGTGCATAAAGTCAAAGCAAGAAGCAGACGAAACCATCAACCTGGACAAAGTGTACAACCATTGGAGAAGTGAGAAGGACAGACGTGAAAAATGAGGTCAAATTTAAGTCAGATTTGTGCATATTCTAGTGACGGTTATTAAGATTTTGTCTTGATGGATATTAATCATTAAATGTTGTTACTATTAGATCATGGGTAGTAGAAATGCCAAGAAAAACTGTAATTAGATATTTTACAGACAAAGTGTTACAGGAATTTGCACTGTATCACAAGCTACAGCACAAGTCATTGTGCAAAATGTGAATGTTTTAATGTGAGCAAAATGTTATGTCTGAAAGGTGTATATGTCTCATATCTTCCAGAACAGGACCCTCAGCCAGGCCAAAGCAGGACTCTTGCCATGGCCAAAGCAGGACTCTTCCTATGGCCAAAGCAGGACTCTTCCCATGGCCAAAGCAGGACTCTCACATACTGTATAACATCTACACATCCCATTTTTCAGATTTTTGTCTTTTTGAAAGTGGACCAAATTACTTATTTAAAAATAAAGCGTGCATATCTGATGTTGCTCACACTAGTCTTCAGTTTGCTCAGGGAGCTTGTGTGTATGCCCAGATACATGAAAAATTAGAGGGAACATTGCTTATAGCTTAAGAAAACTAAAAAATCCTATCTCAAAAAATTTGAATATTTCCTCAGACCACGTAAAAAAAAAGATTTAAAACAGCAAAACAAAATCAAACATTTGAAAATGCTGTCTCTCGGTGTGGTGTGGAGGTTGCAGCGCCTCCGATTGGAAGAACCTGAGGAGAGTGGTGAGGACAGCAGAGAGGATCATCGGGGCTCCTCTTCCCTCCATTCAGGACTTGTCATCCCAGCGCTGCGTGTCCCGAGCCCGTAATATTATCAGTGACCCATCACACCCCCACCATGGACTGTTCTCCCTGCTGCCCTCTGGGAAGAGGTTTCGCAGCATCCGCTGCAGGTCCACCGGGTTCTGCAATAGTTTTTTCCCTGCTGTCGTCAGACTGTTGAACATTCAAACTTAGCATTCCTCTGCACACTTGTAAATACGTTTTTTGTCTCCTGCACTGTTTACATACTTTATCACTGCTGCACTTTGTACTTTATACTTATCTTATTTCATATTTTTATATAGAATGTCACTTTTTAACCAGCCGCAATATCACTACATTGTTGAAAGCCGTATGCAACGTAATTTCGTTTTGTGTACACCCAGTGTTGACAAAATGACAATAAAGTTTGTCTAAGTCTAAGTCTAAGAAAAAGTCCATTATTGCACTCAGTACTTGGTTGGGGGTCCTTTTGTATGGATTACTGCAACCAATGCGGCGTGGCATGGAGGCGATCAGCCTGTGGCATTGCTGAGGTGTTATGGATCCCCAGGATGCTTCAATAGCGGCCTTTAGCTCATTTGCATTGTTGGGTCTGGTGTCTTTCAGCTTCTTCTTCACAATACCCACAAATTCTCTAATGGGGTTCAGGTCAGGGGAATTGGCAGGCCAATCGAGGACAGTAATGCCATGGTCAGTACACTATTTACTGGTGGTTTTGGCACTGTGGGCAGGTGCCAGATCATGCTGTAAAATGAAATCATCATCTCCATAGAGCTTTTCAGCAGACGGAAGCATGTAGTGCTCTAAAATCGGCATTTACTCTGGACTTGATGAAACACAGTGGACCAACACCAGCAGCTGAAATGGCTCCCCAAACTATCGCTGACTGTGGGAACTTCACACTGGATTTCAAGCAACTTGGATTTTGCTCCTCTCCAACCTTTCTCCAGACTCTGGCGCCTTGACTTCCAAATGAAATACAAAACTTGCTTTCGTCTGAAAAGAGGACTTTGGACCACTCTGCAACTGTCCAGTGCTTCTTTTCCATAGCCCAAGTCAGACGCTTCTTCCGTTGTCTTGAGTTCAGAAGTGGCTTGACCATGGGAATATGGCTATTGTAGCCCATTTCCCGGACACGTCTGTGAACAGTGGCTTTTGATACCTGGACTCCAGTTTCAGTCCACTGTCTTTGAAGCTCCCCCAAATTCTGGAAGTGACTCTTCTTCACAAGGCTGCGGACATCTCTCTTGGTTGTGCAGCGTTTCCTGCCACATTTCCCCCTTCCAATAGCCTTTTTGTGGATGTGCTTTGAAACTGCACTTTGTGAACAGCTTGCTCTTTGAGAAATTTCTTTTTGTGTGTTACCTGTCATGTCTCGTCCCCAGTTTTGCTAAGTGTCTAGGTTGCCATAGTTTCTGTTCGCGTCGCCCCTCCCTTCCTGTGTCACCTCAATCAATGTAACCGCGGTCACCTGCCTCGTGTTTCGTGTTTTGTATTTAAGTCCTGTCTGCCCCTCGCTCACCGTCGGATCATTGTGTTGTGGTCGTCAGGTCCTGTTGTTTTCTTGTCTCACGTCCTGTTCAGTCAGTCTAGTTATTGTTCTGTTAATGTCATGATGTCTTTTTGTTTCACGTCTTTTTGGTCAGTCTTGTTGTTAGGTTTTGTTAGTGAGTTATGTCAGTTTGCAGAGTCTTTTTGAGTTTGTTTCAATAAACCCGAGAGAGTTAAACAATGCGCTTAACTTTGATGTCTATTGTTATGCAAATTAGGCAGGTGGATGCACTACCCCCATGATACCGCTAGGGGGCGTTGCAGGTGTTTTCGTTGTTATGTAAATGTTGCAGGTGTCTTCGTTGTTATGTAAAGATGCAGGTGTCTTCGTTGTTATGTAAAGATGCAGGTGTATGTCTATTGTTTTGTAAATGTTGTAGGGTGGGTGCAGTGTCACCATGATACCGCTAGGGGGCGCTATCTTGGTGTTACGGTGAGGGGGGGGCATGTACAGGTGTGTTTTTAAGGGGTGAGGGGTGGGCCTACTGCTGGTATATTTAAGGTGGGGTTATTTGGGAAGACACGCCAGCACATGAGCTCTGATCAGAGAGTGCACAAAAAGTTGGAGAGCGTCAAGAATTGTTTGTCATCTATGTCAGCAAATAGTTATATCTGCATGATATTACATTCACATTACATCATGTTTTATATGATAATCTTAGTGTATTATTATTATTATTATTATTATTATTATTATTATTATACTAGTATAAATAGTAGCATGACTTGCCTTTAACCATCTCCATATCGACAGATGTGGTTTTTTTTTTTTTTTTTTTTTTTTTTTTTGCAAATGACGTAGAGGGTGCAATGTCACCAAGATAACACCAGGGGGGTGTTGTAAGGTGTTTTGGTGGGGGGGCGTGTCCAGGTGTTTTTTTTTTTTTTTTTTTTTTTTTTTTTTTTTTTTGCAAATGACGTAGGGAGTGCAATGTCACCAAGATAACGCTAGGGGGCGCTGTAAGGTGCTTTGGTGAGGGGGGCGTGTCCAGGTGTTTTTTTTTTTTTTTTTGCAAATGACGTAGGGGGGTGCAATGTCACCAAGATAACGCTAGGGGGCTCTGTAAGGTGCTTTGGTGAGGGGGTGTGTCCAGTTTTTTTTTTTTTTTTTTGCAAATGACGTAGGGGGTGCAATGTCACCAAGATAACGCTAGGGGGCTCTGTAAGGTGCTTTGGTGAGGGGGGGTGTCCAGTTTTTTTTTTTTTTTTTTTTTTTTTTTTTTTTTGAGAGACTGAAGATCAGAATTACAGTCAAAGGTGCTATGTTGGGGCATGTTTGAAGATTACAATTACAATCAGTGTTGAAACATGTTGGAACATGTCTGAAGATTACAATTACAGTCAGAGTTGACCCTACGTAAAATATAGAGAGAGAGAGAGAGAGAGAGAGATTAGAATTGCAATAAAGGTGTTATGTTGAAACATATTCAAGTGTAGTTTTTAGAGAGAAAGATCAAGACAAAATGTCTGATGATTATAATTGTAATCAGAGCTGAAGCATTAGCACAGGTGTTTTTTTCTAGAAGCGGTCAGGACAGGAAAAACAAGATTAGTATATACAGATTTCTGAAGAAGCATTCACAAAACAACGACTCTGAAACTGCAGATTACAATTACAATCAGTGTTGAAGCATTCGCACAGATGTTGGTTTTTAGAAGCGCTCAGGACAAGAAAAACAAGATTAGTCTCCAAAGATTTGAGTTTCACAAAGACAACGACTCTGCGCCAACAGGCATGTCTGGGTTTTTTTTTTAGGAGAGGTCAAGGGCAAGAGGGGGAAGACAGTCGAAGGCCTCTGAAAGCCTTATATTTCAGTAAATTTTGTATGCTACATTTTGTTTAGATAGTTTTAGGAAAGTAGTCTAACATGTCCTGAGTAAAACACGTGACAAAGGTGTGGTTTTAAGGAAAGGGGTGGACCTACTGCTGGTATATTTAAGGTGGGGTGCATTGAGCGACGAGCTTATAAAGCTAAGCTAAAGCAGCGGTGTTAAACTGTAAACTTGAAGCTTAAATCATGATAGCCGAAACACCTATTAGTATTCATTTAGCCGTTTAGGCGGTTTGTTGGACGCTCCTAAAAAAAAACATTTGTACCTAAAACGTATGCAGCAGCCTCCTACAGAAAAACTTGAGCAGAACTGGGACCTGACAACGGAGACACTCTGGGGATTTAGATTTTTTTATGAAATCGGGGAGCTTTTTTTCTTCATGAAAAACCGAGAAACATCTGGACCAAACAACGATTCTGACCCAACCAGCACGTATGGTTTGTTGAATTCCAATGACTGGGGTGTGATCAGCCAAATCCTACCCCAGGTTTTGACTGAATTTCTAGATGAATACGGCATCCAAGGCGAGTTGAACATAACCTGGGTTTCACGAATTACGGTTAGCGGGAAATGTTTTCTACGACTTAAAGTTTCTCCTCAAACTACTGATGGAGCAGAAGATGGCGAGCTAATCGAGCTACTGTATCTGACGCTAGAAGTGTTTAATAGTGAATGTGGGGTTTTCCAGACAATAATCAACGTACCATTAGCAGAGTGGCTTGAAAGACTGCAGGCATTTGGTGACAGTATTACAAAACTTTTTGTAGATAGCCGTGTTTGGATAAACACCATTGGAGCTAAACGTAAATTGACTTTAGACTAGCCTCACTAAAAACACACACACACACACACACACACACTCTTTTTTTTACGACTACCACCGAAACTGGGGAGGAGGGTGTAACTATTAGCATCTAGGGGAGGGGGTTGTAATCATTAGGACATCTCTGTATAAGAGGAGGCAGCTTCTAGCACACGGCCCCTCAGCCCCTCATACCTGAAGTCCAGAGAGATCGACAACATGGCTCAAAAAAGATCCGCCAGAAGACTTTTACCCGGATTTCCATCTATGATGAACGGACCAGGAGGGAAAATCTCAAGGGGGGTGCAGACGACGCCAAATGAGACGATAACACTCTGGTCAAGTCCCGAGAAATCTGCCGATGAGACAAACAAGGTAGACACGGCTTTCATCACATCTCCACAAGCAGACATGGCGGCTGAGAGAGCTGTGCAAACGCCATCAAAGATCTTTGAGTTCCTCAGACCGTATGGAACCGTATCACCGCCAGCGGACGAGATGTGGTCCTCCCTCGACAATTCTGCCGCAGAGACAAATCAGGCCGACATGGCGTTCATCACATCTCCACAACCAGCGGCCGTGTGGTCCTCCCCCGACAATTCTGCCGCAGAGACAAATCAGGCCGACATGGCGTTCATCACATCTCCACAACCGTCACACAGCTCCAGACAGAGTTTCGGGAGCATCTGCGGACCCCCATCTACCATAGAGCTAACGACACCTGCTGGTTCAGAGGGGGACGAGACCCCCCTAGCAAACGGGGTGGAGCAACATGGCCAATGGTCTTCGTATCCAGCTAGACACCTGTTCGACGACATGTGCGTGAGCTATCCTGAAAGAGGTTTCGACTTGCCATGCCTGACCTATGCTGAAGCCCTCCACATCATCGATCCTGAGGCATTAGCTAGAGAGGTTGATGGTTCGGAGACCTACATCGATCTTCCGACGCTGATGGATGATACAGATGCGGACTTACCATGCTTATCCTACGATGATGTCGCTCCCGAGGCATCAGCCATAGTGGTTGATGATACGGAGCCCTACATCGATCTCACGACGCTGATGGACGACACAGATGCGGGGGACGACCCTCGCCTCCCCTCTGGTGATAACATGCCGATGCAAACGATGACATCATCACCTGTGAAAATCGACATTCCCAAGGATTTATACATGATGAATGTAGAACCACTTTCCTGGTTGATAGTGGAAGATTACACACGCGTCAAACTAATGGTGGCCTACCTTTTGTACGATGCCTTAATAGAACATGCCAAAGCAATGTGTGACGGGTGTTTTCTCGATGATCTCAGTCAGCTACATCACACATGCCTGTTCATAGAGGATCGCTGCTTTTATTTTTATGCAAATTATGAAACAGTGACGGCTGAGCTATGCAATGCTAACTTTCTGCACACATTATCGACCATGCTCTTTTATTTCAGGACCGCTGCTCCTTTAAAACCATACGCAACACAGCTGCGTCCATTCTACACGATCTCGCCCATGAACGCAAGATCTTTGCCCAGCTCCGCTGTATAAAACAAGAATTTAGTGACATTCTGGTGCTGAGTAAGAGTGAAGTGGAGTTATTATTTAGAACCTTTGGGAAAACACAATGGGAAATGTTGTGAGGAAAACATGGGTCCAACTGGCTGCTGATCTAGCATTGTTTTTAGACTATATTAAATAATATTTGCTAGATGATATAACTACATGGTTAAGGAGACTTGAAACCCTAATTAGTGTGAAGGTGAAACCTTCACACTATTGTTATTCCTGTACTTTATTATTATTATTCTACTTATTCCGCTCACTTTTTTGTCGATTAACTACTTCCACATACTTCAACCGATTCACTCCGTTCCACTTTTCACTTATTCCAAATATTCATGACATGGGTGCTTACATTTTTTTCCTTCCAAAAATTTTCCGTTTTCACAAAATTCCCAAATTTCCGGCAATTTTTTCCCCATTCATTTTAATGGCAGATTCAACATTTCACATTTACGTTGTTCCAGTTTTGAAATCACATAATTCAACACATTCAAATCACATTGGGGACATTCCCAAACTTGCCAAATTCAAAATTTCACGTTTTCATCTTTTATTTTGAAATTCACACCCAATTCACCAATATTTCCTTTTTCCCTCTCATTTCTACATTTTTCAACCCATTCAACCCATTCCAACTTTCAACTATTCATCATTTTTCTACCTATTCCACAAATTCCCACTTACCAAAAACTTCACATCTTTTATTTTGAAATTCACACCCAATTCCTTTTTCCCTTCTCATTTCTACATTTTTCAACCGATTCAACCCCTTTCCAACTTTCACTGTTCATCATTTTTCTACCTATTCCACAACTTCCCACTTACAAAAACTTCACATCTTTTATTTTGAAATTCACACCCAATTCCTTTTTCCTTTCTCATTTCTACATTTTTCAACCGATTCAACCCATTCCAACTTTCAACTGTTCATCATTTTTCTACCTATTCCACAACTTTCCCAAAAACTTCACATCTTTTATTGCAATTCACACCCAATTCCTTTTTCCCTTCTCATTTCTACATTTTTCAACCGATTCACCCCATTCCAACTTTCAACTGTTCATCATTTTTCTACCTATTCCACAACTTCCCAAAAACTTCACATCTTTTATTTTGAAATTCACACCCAATTCCTTTTTCCCTTCTCATTTCTACATTTTTCAACTATTCAACCCATTCCAACTTTCAACTGTTCATTATCTTTCTACCTATTCCACAACTTACCAAAAACTTCACATCTTTTATTTTGAAATTCACACCAATTTCTTTTTCCCTTCTCATTTCTACATTTTCAACCGATTCAACCCATTCCAACTTTCAACTGTTCATCATTTTTCTACCTATTCCACAACTTCCCAAAAACTTCACATCTTTTATTTTGAAATTCACACCCAATTCCTTTTTCCCTTCTCATTTCTACATTTTTCAACCGATTCAACCCATTCCAACTTTCAACTGTTCATTATCTTTCTACCTATCCACAACTACCAAAAACTTCACATCTTTTATTTTGAAATTCACACCAATTCCTTTTTCCTTCTCATTTCTACATTTTTCAACCGATCTTCAACCATTCCAACTTTCAACTGTTCATCATTTTTCTACCTATTCCACAACTACCAAAACTTCACATCTTTTATTTTGAAATTCACACCCAATTCCCTTTTCCCTTCTCATTTCTACATTTTTCAACCGATTCAACTTGTTTCAACATCATTCTTCTTCACCTTCACACGCAATTTCTTCAGGAATTGCAATTCTAGTTGAAGCCAAAATACTACCGTCTATGTTATTTTCATACATGCGTTATACTGAACCTTAGAAACTGTTTTTATTTTTTATTGCTGTGTGCTTCCTACTTTTTGTAATAAACAAATGTGACCAGCAAAGTGATTGTTTTCTGTGTTTATTCTATTTAAAAAATCTCATACCTGTATGCTTTTATTAGCTGTGACCAGCAAAGTGATTTTCTGTGTTTATTCTATTTAAAAAATCTCATACCTGTATGCTTTTATTAGCTGTGACCAGCTAAGTGATTTTCTGTGTTTACTCTATTAAAAAATCACATACTTGTATGCTTTATTAGCGGTGACACATTTTGCTACGCGTCAATCTGCATCTAACAATGGGGGGTGACAGATGTCTTCAAAAACTCTATTATAAAGCTAATAACCCAGCTAGTTACGGAGGGGAGGCACGTTTACACAAAGGAGCGATTGTTAACTGTAAAAACACTAATATTAAAAAAGTGAAAGCGTTTCTAGCAGACCAAGATACTTATACTTTACACAAACCAGCCAGAATAACCTTTCCTAGAAATAAAGTTTTTGTTCGAGGTCCTATGAGACAATTTCAAGCAGATTTATGTGATATGCAATCACTAGCACACTACAATGACGGATATAAATATTTACTGACCACAATTGATGTGTTTTCGAAACGCGCTTTTGTACGAGTTCTGAAGACCAAATCAGCTCAGCATGTGACCAGGGCCTTTGAAGATGTCTTAGCAGTTAGCGGGGTACCCTTACGACTCCAGACAGATAAAGGGAAAGAATTTTTTAACAAACATTTCCAGAAATTAATGAGACAGCATAATATTATACATTTTGCAACGTCTTCTGACACAAAGGCGCAAACGGTTGAACGCTTTCACAGAACGTTGAAATCACGAATGTGGAGATATTTTACTGCCAAAAACACACAACGATATGTCGATGTAATTCAGGATTTTATTATCAGCTATAATGACAGTTTCCATACTAGTATAAAAATGACACCTAATGCCGTAAACATGGATAATAAAGACATTGCTTTTACTAACCTCTACGCAAATAACCCCTTCCGACAAGGAATCAAGTTCCGCTTCGCTCCAGGCGATGCAGTGCGTCTATCTAAATTGAGAGGTATCTTTGAGAAGGGTTATTTACAAAGCTTCACGGACGAAATATTCAGAATTACACAACGTCTTCATCGCGTCCCGCCTGTATACAAAATATCGGATTTAGACGGTGTTTCTATAGAAGGGAGCTTCTACGAAGCGGAATTACAAAAAGTAAAAATAAAAAAAAACAAGATTTTTCGTATACAGAAAATCCTTAAATCACGCATCGTGTCAGGCAAACGGGAGTTACTAGTTCACTGGGTTGGCTGGCCAGCCAAATTTGACAGCTGGGTCCCCGCATATAGCGTAAAAGACATTTAAAACTCGACAAGCTGTCACTCTGTGAAATTTCAACATGGGTGATGTCCACAGAGAATTCTACGCAACACTAGCCTCAAATGCTAGCATGCACATCTTCCCTGAGAACACGCTTTCAGAATTTAAAGTGGAATTAGCGCAACATATCGATTTAAAAGGCTCATGGGAGGTCGGCTTATGTGAAATTTCATACATCAACTCAATTTCTGACGTTCCTGAGAAAAAAACGGGACTTCTACTTCAAACATCTGAAACCACAAACTCCCTCGATGGTTTTTTAGAAGATGATTCGGAAATTAAGCATATGCAGAAAAATCGAGAGGGTGTTCGGAATTTTTACCTCAAACATACGTCTCGAGAGGTTGATCCTGAGGTTCGGCATACGCTGAAAATTCGAGGAGGCGTTTTACAACGATCATGAGTCGTTAGCTTCTGAAATCCGAACTCTATTAACTAAAACCAGTACGAGAACAGATTGACATTCAATTTGACCAACATATGCGCAGATATCTGTTTACAGGCGAAGAAAGTTTGAGAATTATGTTCAAGAGCCCTCTAGCGTATATTGTTGGAATGAACCCGGAACATTGGCTCCAGCTCCGACCGGAAGGCGTCTATGGACAACATCCGGCTGATAAAAGAGCCGGTTTATATTTTGTATTCGTTTATACAGATATTGTTCAACATCAAACTATAGGTGACGCTTACGCACCGATGCTTCGCACTCTCCCCGTTATGGGAAAATACGGAGATGTTATAAATAAGACTTTTAATCCTGTGTACTATTTAAACGTGTGCAGAAGTCATATCGAGACCATTACAGTTTGTCTCCGAACAGACCAGAACACCCCTGTGGAATTTGAATACGGGAAAGTTATCCTCATTTTGCATTTTAGATCGAGATAATAAAAACAATGATGACATCATCCACACATCCCGATATGTATAGATTTGTGGATTATTACGAAACGCAAGTGGGAGGAGCGTTTCAAGGGTTTCAGGGGAGCCCCGTTCAATATGGGCGTGGCCTAGGGTCTATTTTTGCAAAACTCTTCCGTTTCGTGATGCCTATGTTCAAAAGCGGCTTTAACCTGGCGAAGCCACACCTTCAATCCGCTGCTAAAAACATAGCAACGGATGTAGCCGGGCGTGTCATAGAAAGAATTCAACGCAAAACAACTACAGCTCAAGAAGGTTCCGGCCTTGCAGTTTTATCACGCAGGGGTTTGCATCCTGGGGGGCGTAGGAAAAAGACAGTTAAAAGAAGAAAACGCTCTGCTGATCTCAGATCAGTTAAGAAAAGACGAAGGAGGCGGAAGGCAGATATTTTCTCTTAAAATGGCCCTTCTACATTTTAAATCGCAAGAGTGTGTATTATCCAAGCCTCGATTTGTTTTCTTGTCCGTAACACAACTATCTATCGAAGATAGTTCTTATGTCGAATTCCTAACCGTTGTCGGCCATTGTGGACCAGGGCCAATTGAATTCTTTATACCCGGGGATGGTTCAAAATATTTAGATTTATCTGACACTCTATTACACCTGCGTTTAAAATAACACGTCGAGATGGGTCTAATTTGCCGCCGCAAGAACAAGTCGGGATTGTGATTTTCCCGATAAACACAATTTTTAGTCAATTAGATATCTCAATGGGGGGAAGATTAATATCACAGTCTAGTGCAACGCATGCATATAGATCCATCATTGAGCTACTGTTAAACTTTTCACACGATTCATTGGAATCCCAGTTCACAGCAGGAATGTTTGCCAAAGACACTAGGGGGCGCATGGACTCTGTTGTTTTTGACGGTCCTAATGTCAACGAAGGCCTGGCCCGCCGTGCACAGCTGATGGGAGGATCACGTGAGTTCCACGTCACAGGACCGCTACACGGAGATATTTTCTTTTCCGAACGCCATCTATTGAATAATGTGGATCTACGGCTAAAGTTAACTAGAGCTCCGGATGATTTTTGCCTCATGAGCGCTCCAGACAGCGACTCGTGTCTCAAGATATTAGGAGCTTCACTTTACGTGAAAAAAGTTTCAGTCTCCCCGGCTGTCTCTATTGGTCATGAAGCCGCTTTACATAAAGGTAACGCTTTGTACCCACTAAGTAGAGTCAATATAAAGACTTTTCTATCCCTCAAAACTCACGGATTTGTCACCAAGATAACCTCTTCCTCGGACATATTCCTAAACAATTGTACTAGCTATGGTGAATCATAACAGTTTTATGGGACGACGAGATTTAAACCCCTTTAACTTTTTACATCATAACATTGAGTATTTGGCGCTTAGCCACGAAGGTCGCCAGATACCAGCTAAAGCTTTTCAACCCAATTTCGAAGCTGGATTATATACACGTGAATTTCATAATCTGTACACAGCTACGGGTCGCTTTTTAAAAGATTTACCGCTCTGTATCGATCAACAAGATTTTAGTCAAGGTTATTCACTTTTTGTCTTCAATTTAAGTCAAGCAGATGATTCCGGTGCTTTGTCCCCCGTGAATAATGGTGTTTTAAGATTAGATTTGCGATTCCGTACGCCCCTCCCACATACAGCCACGCTTATCGTTTACGCTGTCTATGATTCTCTTATTGAGATTAATGCCAAGAGGGAAGTATTGATGGACTATTATTGACACTATGAACGGCCGTGAATTGGATTTGATTATGACTCGGACGCAAAGGGCGCCTGTTTGGAGGTGGTTTTAGCGTCAGACGAGTTAGCTGACGTCAAAGACACGCCCCCCAGACATTATATTGTCAATACACATCCTCGACATCTCCCCGGGGAGCATTGGCTCGCTTTGACTTTAGAATCTGATGGTTTGGCCACATTCTTTGATCCTTTTGGTCTGCCGCCGGACAGTCCTTATTACCCGTCAAGTATATACAGATTTCTGAAGAAGCATTCTAAGCGTATCGAATATCATAATGGGCAACTGCAACACGAATGAATGACACCTGTGGTCAACATTGCGTCTACTACCTGTCACAACGAGGGTGGGGGTTGAGCTACAGTGAGGTATAACGCATTATAGCTACCGATCCTCTGCATAACGACGTCATGGTTACCGATTTTGTCAAGAATTGTCGGAGACCTGATAGGATGCGCGGCGGTCAAATATCTTGTTCATTACATAAATTTAAAGAATGTCATTGTCTGAAACCGTGTTAATGTTTTGTAAAATCTCTTTTATTCAATAAACATTGTTAAAGAGAGTTACAGAGTCATTAGTTTTTTCAGTAACAACATTAACGTATCTAACATTTTTTAATAACTAACCCATTTTACTACCGGCGATCTGTTTTTCCTTTTTTTTAACGCTTACATATTTTGCATGAGAAACATCATCATCATCATCATCTTCATCCCTAGCGTATTTCAAACGTTTGAAATCAGCACGAGCAGAGGGGTTGGAAATGGTTGATTCAGGTAGATTAGCTGTGCTAATGTACGCAGAAATTCTGTCCAGCCAGCCGGTTGAGCTGCTAGTTTCTTACCGGTCACAATTAAATGTTTTATCAAATCGCTCATGTGCGAGCCCCTGACAGTTTTCCCTCTAAAAATAAATTCGCTTCGTGGCGTCCACCTTACATCTTCCGCCGATAATTTTTTCAGCACATAGGAGGCGTTGCGGCGATAACGTGGACCTATCGTATCCAAAATATCAACCCAATCTTCATCCGGCACTTTTTGAGCCGTTTTCCTTTCCTCTTCAACGCCCGTCTCTTCATTACGAATCGTAATAGGAATCTGCTCAGAATCTTTTGTTTGATCACCCCAGATAACGCTGCAGCAGGGTTTGATAAATTTTGATCTTTTCATATTGATTTAAATTTTATTATCCAAACCTGTTTCATCTCCTCATCCAAAGATACTCAGCTCTGTCACGAATGGTGGGGGCTGGCTTATGGAGCCTCTCGAGCTGGTAAGGGGAGATCAGGAACATTTTCTGCGCCGTTTTCAAACTCATTTTATTATTTGTTCATAAAACCACTAATAACACTCCCCAGAACAGGTGCGAATGCCGCTAATAAAGGCAATATGAAACCACCTTTCTGAACTAACACAGCTCTTTTCTTCTTCAGAGTATTTTTCTTATTAGCCAGAAAGCGGATATTTTTCTTCTGCTTTTTTAGTTTTTTATAGAGTTTTGATTTTAAGGGTAGATGTCCTTTTAAAAGATTCAGAGCAATCTCACACAATGCTCTCACTAAACTATTCGGACCTCTGCGAAGTAAATGCTTACGTTTGGCCGGTTTGGATGTAAACAAAGACTTGAGTAACGACGCATTTCTTTTTAAAAGCTTTGTCATCGTTTTATTGTTTGGGTATATAAACCACAGGCCACTGACTATGTAGTACACCTGTACGTAGTCTATATTGTTCTGGGCATGACGGCGTCAGATCTATCAGTAAATACCCGTGCGGCTCTTTCGTTGCATCTTCGAAAGATTCCAAAAAAAACTTCCGGTTGCTGGGGCAGATCTGATTCGCTAAAACATTCACTTGCAATTTATCACGGGGGTTTTTGAACAGAATCAAATAATTACTGTTTAAACTAATAGTACGGCTGAATTTCCCTTGATGGAATACATTCTGTGTTAGCATTATAACGCTTAAATTTTTATGATGTCTATATTGTGTGAATATGCGGACCACTTCCGGATTATCCGAAGCTTGGAAGATGATGTCGTCCAGAATCAGTAGGTGGTGCTGCTGCGGAGGGAACAGCTTCTCGTCATCAAAAGATTCAGGCAGCCCCTTGATGAAAACGATGTCTTTATTCATGTTTTTGAGCTCATCGTACATTGGTTGGTAGGCAGTATAAACCCAGACAATATTATCAGGTTTTTTTCTCATAACATGTTCAGGATTTTCTAAAACGGTTCTGACAAAGAATGTTTTACCACAACCTGACGGCCCTGCTATTATAGAGGAAAAAGGAAGTTCTAATCTAGGGTCAAATTCAATCTGGTTAAAAGCCATTTTCCACACACATCTGTATGTATGGAGGGAGATCAATAACCAAATGGTTCAGTGCGACCTTGAACGAGCAATCTTCTTTTGTCGTAAACCACACGAAGCCTTTTGGAAAATGATGTGTTTCTGAGATGAAACCCCCTCTTATCGCGAACAATGCCATGTTGGGGTGCGTAAAGCACATCTGAGATTGCACCTGCTGTGTCGATGTACCCCTGAACCATGTCGAGCATGCTATCGAGATTGATACTCTGACCGCTTTCGTGAGTCTGCGTGATCCCTTTCACCTTCATGACTGTGAGGCCGGTCGCTCTTGTCCTGTAAGCGTATGTTTTAGGCCCTGCTGAGACAAATTCTGAAATGCTGTCATTCGAAAGCTCATCTGTCAAATCGCCCAGATAATCCCCTAGCGGGAGGGCACTTTCGCCAGGTTTCACCGTGTACACGAGACTGTCTGTGTCTGTGTAAAGAACGCGCGTCTGTAAAATTTCTAAATAGCTGTACATTTTTAGACGTGCATACGCGGTTGTGAAACAAGCAGCTGCCACGTTTGATGTTTTTGAGGCGGGTATCTCATTGTTTATGTTGAAACAATACTGTACAATCGAAAGCTTTTCGCTGATAAAGTGGAAGAATTTCACATCGTACAGACCCGAAAACAGAAGTTCAAAAAATTCCTCAGATTTTGTCACAATCTTTGTGCTTGTCATGTTCTCACGCTGGGCTAGTTTTCCCCACAGGTTATTTAAACAGAGTTTTGAAACTTGCCGTTTTCCAGGGTTTACAGCGATTTTAGAAAAAACTGGACACACCCCCTCACCAAAGCACCTTACAGAGCCCCCTAGCGTTATCTTGGTGACATTGCACCCCCTACGTCATTTGCAAAAAAAAAAAAAAAAAAAAAAACTGGACACACCCCCTCACCAAAGCACCTTACAGAGCCCCCTAGCGTTATCTTGGTGACATTGCACCCCCCTACGTCATTTGCAAAAAAAAACAAAAAACACCTGGACACGCCCCCCTCACCAAAGCACCTTACAGCGCCCCCTAGCGTTATCTTGGTGACATTGCACTCCCTACGTCATTTGCAAAAAAAAAAAAAAAAAAAAAAAAAAAAACACCTGGACACGCCCCCCACCAAAACACCTTACAACACCCCCCTGGTGTTATCTTGGTGACATTGCACCCTCTACGTCATTTGCAAAAAAAAAAAAAAAAAAAAAAAAAAAAAAAAAAAAACCACATCTGTCGATATGGAGATGGTTAAAGGCAAGTCATGCTACTATTTATACTAGTATAATAATAATAATAATAATAATAATAATAATACACTAAGATTATCATATAAAACATGATGTAATGTGAATGTAATATCATGCAGATATAACTATTTGCTGACATAGATGACAAACAATTCTTGACGCTCTCCAACTTTTTGTGCACTCTCTGATCAGAGCTCATGTGCTGGCGTGTCTTCCCAAATAACCCCACCTTAAATATACCAGCAGTAGGCCCACCCCTCACCCCTTAAAAACACACCTGTACATGCCCCCCCCTCACCGTAACACCAAGATAGCGCCCCCTAGCGGTATCATGGTGACACTGCACCCACCCTACAACATTTACAAACAATAGACATACACCTGCATCTTTACATAACAACGAAGACACCTGCATCTTTACATAACAACGAAGACACCTGCAACATTTACATAACAACGAAAACACCTGCAACGCCCCCCTAGCGGTATCATGGGGGTAGTGCATCCACCTGCCTCATTTGCATAACAATAGACATCAAAGTTAAGCGCATTGTTTAACTCTATACCAGCAGTAGGCCCACCCCTCACCCCTTAAAAACACACCTGTACATGCCCCCCCCTCACCGTAACACCAAGATAGCGCCCCCTAGCGGTATCATGGTGACACTGCACCCACCCTACAACATTTACAAAACAATAGACATACACCTGCATCTTTACATAACAACGAAGACACCTGCATCTTTACATAACAACGAAGACACCTGCAACATTTACATAACAACGAAAACACCTGCAACGCCCCTAGCGGTATCATGGGGTAGTGCATCCACCTGCCTCATTTGCATAACAATAGACATCAAAGTTAAGCGCATTGTTTAACTCTCTAACCCTGGTCCAAGCTGCACTTGGTCTCCCTGCCCCATTTCCACGTTTCGAAGCCTGACAGTTACCCTCCTGATGGAGGAGGTCAATGATGGTCTTCTGGACAGCAGTCAGATCAGCAGTCTTCCCCATACTTGTCATTTAGTTTACTGAACCAAGCTGAGTGGTTTTCAAGGCTCAGGAAACCCTTGCAGGTGTTTCGAGTTAATCAGACCATTCAAGTGATTAATTGAATACCCTACTAGTACCGTAATTTTCGGACTATAAGTCGCGTTTTTTTTCATAGTTTGGGTGGGGGGGCGACTTATAAAAAGGAGCGACTTATGTGTTTTTTTTTCAAAAATCTTCAGAAAAAAAAAAAAAAAGTGAAACCGCGATAAACGAACTGCGATGTAGCAAGGGATTACTGTAATTTGAGTTTCAAGTGACGTCAGCAGCGCGACGCGGCGTGGCGCGGTGGTTGTTTACAAAAAGGACAAAGATTGATCACGGGATGACGAAGATGACGAAGGGCCCCACGTACTACCGGCATCATTAGCGGCTTTGTTTCTAAGTGACACGGAGTACGAAGAGTTTGAAGGATTTAAGGATTTGGAGTGACACAGAAGGTTTGAAAAACTATTATGGCTTTTACGCACGCCCGGTCCTACTCTACGGAGCTCTCTTTCACCTCCGTGGATAGAAGTCGGGGGCCGGCGCTCGGCCGGGTGGCTGTCCGGGGACAGTGGATGGGGCTCGGACATGCCTTTTACGCACGCCCGGTCCTACTCTACGGAGCTCTCTTTCACCTCCGTGGATGGAAGCCGAGGGCCGGCGCTCGGCCGGGTGGCTGTCCGGGGACGGTGGATGGGGCTCGGTCATGGCTTTTACGCACACCCGGTCCTATTCTATGGATCTCTTTTCCACTTCCGTGGCTGGAAGTCCACGCCGCCACACGCCTGGAAGTTTGTTTTGTTAAATAAAGAGCCGTTTACCAAACCCACATCTTTCCTTGTACTTTGTTAACGCTACAATCTAGTTATATACTAGATCTGTGGAATAACGACGAGGCTGACGTCAGGGCTGACGTCAGGGCGCACGCGCGGCGTTGTTGATAAAGGACGAGGAATTTGATCGATGGATTTAATGATTTAAAGTGCACAGATGGTTTGATAATATTATTGCTTATATAATAGTTATCCATCCATCCATTTTCTGAACCGCTTAGTCCCCACGGGGGTCGCGAGCGTGCTGGAGCCTATCCCAGCCGTCATCGGGCAGTAGGCGGGGGACACCCTGAACCGGTTGCCAGCCAATCGCAGGGCACACTGAGACAAACAACCATTTGCACTCGCACTCACACCTAGGGACAATTTGGAGTCTTCAATCGGCCTACCAAGCATGTTTTTGGGATGTGGGAGGAAACCGGAGTGCCCGGAGAAAACCCACGCGAGCCCGGGGAGAACATGCAAACTCCACACAGGGAAGGCCGGAGGTGGAATCGAACCCGCACCCACCTAACTGTGAGGCGGACGTGCTACCCAGTGCTCCACCGAGTAAGGCACTGTATGTTATAGTTATTTGATATATTTTATTTCGTGTAGCAACTTGTATATGTTTTCATCGTTACAGTTCAGTAGTTGTTGGCTCGTTGAACTCTTGTTTTGTTAAATAAAGAGCCGTTTACCAAACCCACGTCTTTCCTTGTACTTTGTTAACGCTACAATATAGTTATATAGTAGATCTGTGGAATAACAACGAGGCTGACGTCAGGGCGCACACGCGGCGTTGTTGACAAAGGACGAGGAATTTGATCGATGGATTTAATGATTTGGAGTGACACAGATGGTTTGATAATATGATTGCTTATATAATAGTTATTTGATATCTAATTTATATATCGTTATATGGGCCTGTGTAATATTTTCAATTGCAAGCGCACCCATTGTTGACAAAGGACGATCGATGGATTTAATGAATTGGAGTGACACAGATGGTTTTATAAACGTGTTATTTATGTAATAGTTTTTTTTTTAATAACTCTGAATGTTACGTCAGGCCCGTTCTCAGCTCTTCGTTTGTGTTTATGTCACGTTAGCATACCTATCGTTTAGCCTGTTATTGCTCGTTCATGTCTGTTCTTGGTGTTGGATTTTGTCGAATAAATTTCCCCCTAAAATGCGACTTATGCTCCGGAGCGACTTATATATGTTTTTTTTCACGTTATTGTGCATTTTATGGCCAATGCGACCTATATTCCGGAGCCACTTTTAGTCCGATAATTACGGTATACTTTTTCATGATATTCTAATATTTTGAGATAGGATATTTGAGTTTTCTTAAGCTGTATGCCATAATCAGCAATATTAAAATAATAAAAGGCTTGCAATATTTCAGTTGATTTGTAATGAATCCAGAATTTATGACATTTTTGATTTTTGAATTGTATTACAGAAAATAAAGAACTTTATCACAATATTCTAATTTTCTGAGACAGTCCTGTACATTACCTTATTTTGTATTGTTTCATATTGTGTTAAGTGTTGCCCACTCTGCAGCCATTGCAGCTTGATCATTTGGAAGAGGGATCTTCCCATCTGTGGTCCCTTCTCAAGGTTTCTCATTTTTGCCCAATTTGGGGTTTTTGAGTTTTCCCTTGCCCTCCAGGGGGTTAAGGTAAGTGGATGTGGAGAATATTTGTCAACTGTGGGCATGTGAAGCCTTTGAGATGTTTTGGTGATTAAGGGCTAGATCAATAAACTTGATTTGAAGTTGATTCGTTTTAAGGGTCAAAGGTGTTATGACATTGGCTATTTTTGACCACTCCAAATACATTTGCACACAAATGACAACACAAACCTCAGTCAAGTTGTTCTCAGCAGGGTCCGCAATATTATATGCAGTGAAATTCGATGATTGATTGTGAAGGGAAGAAAACAATGACTCTAGACGTGCGTCAGCATTTGAATATGCAATTTTGCCACACTTTTGGAGAATTACCCATCTACAAAATGGTTTTGAAATGTTAGAATGTGCCTGCTGCCTACATGTAAAATGCACAGTAGGCTGCATTCACACTGTGAAAAATGTTCAGTCGGATACAGTGCACACTTCTGCCAAGCCACACGGAAGAAAAGACAACATAAGTAAATCACTGACATGCAATTAAGACACCAGTAATAAATTGCACCGTATCAAATTGCTGCATGTGACCTTCAGGCATTTATACCTGCAGTGTGAACATAGACTAACTATATTCATCTGGTACTACATCCACTTACATTTAAGCAATTTAGATACTGCCAAGGATTGTTATCCCGGTTTACGAGAACACAGTCACAAATTACAATCACAGGCTGGGAATAGATGAAATGACTGTTTAAAGGTAGATTAGAATACAAAATTTGCATCAGCACACGATCTTCCATGGGCCCAGATAAAGTGACAAGGAAGTTGACCTTTAGTACTTCTGGTCCTTATCTGGCTCCCTGAGACCCTGGCTATGTAATTTTTTGCCTGTCATCTCCATCATAGCCTGGACCTCTGGATCCACATCCAAGACACTCCTCTTCCCCATCCCTTCTTCATCCTGAAACTGAAAATTACAAGATTACAATTATTAGTTTTACAGGTGGGAAATAGAAAGACGCAACTGTAGATGGTGATTGGAGAAGTGTATTAATAAAACTAGCTTTCAATATATCACACAAGAATTTGTGTAGTGTGATGCTACTCTACTATGTGCATACAAGGTGTATACTACAGTATGTGTTTTCCATCAAACAAATCGATTATACCCTCTCAATGTGAGACTGATCGCAAAATTTGGATGTCAGCTGTATACCGGCACGAGACACAAAAGAGATGACGGTCCATTTTTCACTCACTAGCCCAGTTTACATATTTATTGTTCATTAAAATGAAAAGTGTTATTTTCAATTTTACCCCCCATTTTTAATTAACAATATGGCCATGTCCAGTTCATGTATTTTTTGTTCAGGAAAATTAAAAGTATTATTTTCTATTTTGACGCCCATTTTTAATGAAGAATATGACCACAACCCCCTCCCTTCATGTCTTGGTGGAAGACACTTGAGGAGCCGATCCCAATTCCCCCACTGGAAGTCATTGTAGACTATTGCTTAAAATGTCCAAAATCGACTATCAATTGGCATCAAAATTTACATGGACATCCCTACATACGACCACTTCAACATATTATGATTAGCCTCTCCGTGGCTGATTTATATGAGAATGAAGAAATGTGGAAGTGCACCGGAGAGCCCCATATATACCAACAGGATGGGAAAACGCGCACACTCGCACACTGCTTCCTGGCTGTCCACGGTGAAGACATGCAGGCATAAACACCAATTGCAGACTGAAGTGAGGAATGAGTAGATATGCACATTAATTTGGTGACGACCGGCCCTGTTTATTAATACCTCGACACATCAACTTTAAAACCATGTGTTCTTTTGAAGTGAGCAGCTCTGACTGATCTTTCGAGTCAGAGGTTTTACACACACACGTGCCCGCATGTGAGTGAGAGAGAGCGAGAGCGAAAGCGAGAGTGAGACTGTTGAAGAAATTAACTAGTGATAGCGTGTTAAAAAAAAAAAAAAGCTTGCTTCTGGCCTTTCCTGATCACATTATTAGACTTGATATAGCTTTCCAGAGGGGCTGACTTCATCATTCAACATCCTGGATTCTCTACAATCTGCTTTGACACATTTGTACTGGAAGCAGCGTCCTACCAGTACAAGGCACAATATGGTGGAGGAAAGAGGTGTGATACCTCAGAACGTGTTCCGTTTTTATTAAAATGTAGATTTGTCTGGAATAACTACAGCCAAGTTATTTGCACTTATAGAATGAAGTTCATCCTTATGCACAAATTTTCATGTAGCTGTTATTTTTTCCTAATAACTTCAACATAAGTACAGTGTCTACTATATTACAAAATCAGTTTTTATTTTCCCTCATCTTAAATGTTTATTCTTATGCTTTCCCGTTTCATTCATCAGGAATAGGCACGTTGCCTCAAGGCAGCTGGTAAGATGGTGCTGGTGATTTCTAGGATGCTCAATTTGGGTACCCCTTCCATCCTGCGCCATGACCAAGATTAGGGAGGCCTTGCCATCTGGTGCCTGTCATGGGTTTCTAGAGCCATAGAATATCCAATATCCCCATGTGTGCTATCTGATGCCTTTCATTTCATCTGTTCAAATGCATAATACAAACCTATAATTTATTTGACTTCTATGAACATTCAGAAACAGATTTAACTTGTGTCACACTTTAGCTCAGTGACCTAGTGGTAGTGTGTCCGCCCTGAGACTGGAAGGTTGTGGGTTCAAACCCCGGCCGGGCCATACCAAAGACTATAAAAATGGACCCATTGCCTCTCTGCTTGGCACTCAGCATTAAGGGTTGGAATTGGGGGGTTAGATCACCAAATGATTCCCGAGCGCGGCACCGCTGCTGCTCACTGCTCCTCTCTCCCCCAGGGGATGGATCAAAATCACATGGGGATGGGTTAAATGCAGAGGACAAATTTCACCACACCCAGATGTGTGTGTGACGATGATCAATGGGACTTTAACTTTAACTTCATGTACATAAAACAGAGAATAAATAATAATGATATAAAAAGCAGTCTTTGAAAGTCCAAGGTGATTTCTTATGAACTGGCTTGCTCGTTTGGACTGATACGGCTTCTGTGTTGCTTCTTTGCTTGGGTAGTATAAGTCGTTTGTTCGGGGTGGTGGTGATGACTTCGTCTCTGATGTGTTTCCCTCTTATGAGCTCCACCACATCCTTCATCACAAGACTGATGTTCCCTAGGGAAAAAAAATCAGTCATGATATAGATCATTGGCAACAATGATCAAACCATATTTCTGCCCGAAATGTATCCATGAAAGTTATATTAGAAACACTATTAAGCGTGTCATATTTCTTCCCGTCTTTGAAAAAAATACAAGGGATCTCCACATTACCCCTCAAGTCTCAAAACATGTAGACCAGGGGTGGCCAACCCGCGGCTCGCAAGCCGCATCCGGCTCTTTGGCTGGTTCCATGCGGCTCTTTTACGTTCATATCAACATTTTGTTATTTTTTGTGCGTATTTGCTTCGCTTGAGTTCAATATGGTATTTTGGTCAAACGCGCATGCGCGTGAGGTGAAATCCCGCAAAGGAGGAGGGACAAACCCATTTGAGGAGTGTCAATTTCGCTCTAAAAATGGCAAGGAAAAAATGCACAGCTAAGCGAATATATGAGGATGAACACAGGACATTTTTAACAGAGTTAAAGTTGTTTTTTGTTGAACGCAATGGCAAGCCATTCTGCCTGATATGTCGGACGTCATTAGCGCATTTAAAAGCTTCAAATGTTCAGCGCCACTTCAGCTCACTTCATGTCAATATCGATAAGGACTTTCCATAAGGGACTGAATTTCGCAAGCACAAGTTTGGACACTTTGAAAAGTCAGGCAGAAAAATAGGTACAGTTTTTCAAAAAAATTACGAAGCACTCAGAGACTGTCACGCTTGCATTGTTTCAACTGGCTTGGAACATTGCACGGGCTAAAAAGCCATACAATGAAGTGGAGTTTGTTAAAAAATGCCTCAGTGACGTTATTGAAATCTTGTCTCCTGAAAACAACAAACTAAAACGAATGGTCTGTCCCACCACACATAGTAAGTGAAAAAACTTGTGTTTTTGTTTGTGGAATTTGTTGAACTGAGAGTTTGTCTGTGTGAGACAATGCACACAATGTTCATTGTTGAAAATGTGGTCTTTGGTCTGTGGTTTTAGTACTGTAGGAGTCAATTTGTCATTATCATGTTGGTGCGTGACATGATAATGTCACACAATAAATTTGGCTGAGCAGAGGTGTGTGTGTGCGCGCGCGCGCGCGTTTGTGCGTGTGAGTGTGTGTGTGTGTGTGTGGGGTGGGGAATGTTCATGTGTGCTCATGTGGCTCTTTGCGATGACACAGTAAAAAATGTGGCCACCCCTGATGTAGACGGTCAAAATGGTAGTGCTGACATTTCTACTTATTGCAGGGAAGAATTCAAATTTGTTACCCATGTTAATTAATAACAATTTTTGTCCAATACAGACCCATTATAATTCCTAGTTTTTGACACATCATGAATTCTCATGCATTTTCTGCTTTTATCACATCATTTCCTAATTTATCGTTCAGAGTGTTTTCGCCTCTAAACCACTAGATGGCATTAGAGACCAATTAATGATTTTGATTAGTTGAAGTAACTTCGTGCACGTACAACATATTCCAAAAATTCTCCGTTTTCACAAAATTCGCAAATGTACGGCAGATCTTTCCCCATTCATTCTTAATGGCACATTCAACATTTCACATTTACGTCATTCCAGTTCGAAATTCACATCATTCAGCACATTCAAATCACATTGGGGAAGATTTTCAACATTCCCAAAATTGCAAAATTAAAAATATTTATGTTTTCACGTTTAACATTTCCGCAAAATTACACAAAATTTTGTTTTTCACTTCTAATTTCTACATTTTTCAACCGATTCAACCCGGTCCAACTTTCAACTGTTCATCATTTGCCTACCTATTCCACAACTTCCCACTTACCAAAAATTCCAAATTTTCAATTTTGAAATTCACGCCAAATTCTCCAAAATTTAGTTTTTCACTTCTAATTTTTAAATTTTTCAACCGATTCAACCCGTTCCAACTTTCAAATGTTCATTTTATGCTTACCTATTCCCCAACTTCCCACTTACCAAAAATTCAAAATTTTCAATCATGAAATTCACGCCAAATTTTCCAAAATGTCGTTTTTCCCTTTTAATTTCTACATTTTTCAACTGATTCAACCCGTTCCAACTTTAAACATAGCATTCTCCAAATATTTATTCAGCTTCTACGCCTTCACACGCAATTTCTCCAGAAATTGCATTTTCTAGTTTACCACCTTTTACCTCCTATTGGATCGCGGCATTGCTAAGTCTACAAAAGGCTGAGGTGACCAGCGAAGTGTACTTCCTAACACTGACAAGTGCAGCGATGTCAAGAAAATCAGAGCAAGCGCGCCGATTGATCTGGGATGAAACAGGAGTTGGAGGACAGTTTTTCAGATGCATTTTCGAATAATCGGAGGAAAGCTCGGATGGGGATTTTGTCCCTCTTTGCCCGCCAGAGGAAAACGAGTAATCTGAGGACGACAACGAATGCGATTTGGAGGAAGATACAAGATACAGTGAAGAGGTCAGCAAGTGGCACTTGACGCTCGCCTTCGAGCCACCTCCAGAGGGGAGCCCCGGTGACGGGTCGTGGTAAAGAAAACCTAATCCAAATTCAGATTCACCATAAGGGATATGTGAGCCGTGCCTTTTCTGGCCCCACACCTGGGACGCTTTTGTCATTAGTGTCCCACCAGGGGCATAAAACCTCAGACAATTTGGCTCCTAGGGACACACAAAGCCCTCCACCACAACAGAATGTGGGCTAATTATAGTATAGACATCAAAGACAACAAAAACAAGTCTTAGACTTATTTAGGACTGCAGCACCCATTATTGTAAAGCATTTTTTGTGCTCTGAGTTAGAGACATGCCCAAAGCACCAATATTATATACCGTGTTTTCCCATGCATAATGCGCAAAATTTAACTAATTTATTGTCCTAAAATCTGGGGTGCGCATTATGCATGGGTACAACAATTTTTGAAGAAAATCTCCCTCGAAATAAAACTTGAAATCACACCTTTCTTCTTGTTTGTTGTCAATCGCGCATCGCATTCAGCCATCCTGCCCAACACACTTAGTAAAATTCATAATTGACGACACATCGTTTGATGCGATGGTGCAATCCTTGATGGTGTGTTATTGTCAAATATTGTTTGTTTTTTAATCTCCATCGCAGACCGGATATCATACGGAGGCCGCCATGACAGTATGTGCAGAACGGATGCGCAAGACACGTCAGCTATATAAAGAGCGAGAGTTCAGTTCTCTACCTATTAGTTTCAATTCACAGTTTAATTAGCAGTTTCAATCAGCAAATAACAAAATGCGTATTACAGGTAATATTTTATTTCACAACACTTTGCCTTGTTCCTTTCTCTGCTGTTCACTTCAAACGCGCTCCATACGAACACAATGCTCTCGTATCAGACGCTTGCTCGATCACCTGCTCGTTTGCTGTCACAATGTACCCTACACAAATCCGAAACATTTCTTCGCTATCGAGTTTGCTAGCGCATGCGCAGTGATACTGACCGGCAGAATAACATCCGGTTGTTCCCAAAGATGATCTTTTTTCTGAAATAATTTTACGTTTACGGACTTAAGAGTCAAAATTTGGGTGCGTATTATACATGGGTACAGGCTTTTTTCCAGCATCGACATGCCATTTTTAGGGTGCGTATTATGCACGGGGGCGCAGTTTGCATGGAAAAACACGGTACCGTAAATTTCGGACTATAAACCGCGACTTTTTTCTCAAATTTTGAACCCTGCGGCTTATAGTCCAGTGCGGCTTATATAGGATTTTTTCCATGATTTTTGTGATAACTTGATCACTTTTATACATTCGTAAAAAGGCTGTGGACCGCTGTTGTGTGACACTGCTTTGCTGGGCGGAGGGATATGTGACACGGTCACTGGGGAGAAAAGTGGTGTATTGATTGCATGTCCATCCACCAGGCAAATAGTGCCGTATAATTCACACAAAGAAGAGACAGAACTAGATCAAGACGGACATTACTGAAAGGAAGCTTTTATACACAAACTGTCATTATGGGCGACAAAAGAAATGCATATGTTGCCGCTTTTAAGTTAAAGGCAGTCGATGTTGATGACATTGTATTGCGTCACCCTTTTCTTTATTTCCCAGTCACGTCTACTCTGGAGCTATATGTATCGCACGCTAATTTAATGTAACTTAGCGCTTTGTGCATGAATAAAATTAGCATGAACAGACCATCATCAAGGAAAATGCTAGAAGAAATGCATAAAAGCAACGACGAAAGAGAGACTGAGAAAGTGTGTGGCGAAGGATATCTAACGCTATTCCAATCGGACACTGAGTTATTAAAACTTTAAAAAGGCTTTCTGTGTACCGTCTTTCTTTGTAAATAACCCGTGCGCACGTGCGGTTTATAGTCCGGTGTGGCTTATATAAGAAAAAAAAAACTAAAATATTCCCGAAATTTAGCTGGTGCGATTTATAGTCCGGTGCGGCTTGTAGTCTAAAAATTACGGTAAATCGTTTTTAATGAAAACCAACAATAGTGAGGATACCCTGCAGAGAGGCCTCTGTTGTCAACCAGAGCCACTGTGTATTGAGTGTATTCAGTTGCAAAAAGATAGTGGAGCTGCATCAACAAGTCAAAAGGGACATTCTTCTTTTCTGTGTCTTTTTGGGTTTATGGGCGGTCACAGTCCCTGTTGAAATTAAAATTGGCTGCATTGTTGCGATACTCTTCTCATGGACTCTCAATGTAGCCTGAACAACTGTGGGAAAAGTTGAAGGAAAGATTAATCAAACTATGCAGTATGAAATAGAATGATTTCAGAAATTACTATAAAGCAGGGGTTTACAACTGGGACCACCATTATAACCAACAAGCAGATTGGGGACCAATGCTTTAGTGGAATATTGTTTTATTTTGCACTGAAGGAGGATATACCAATACAGACTATTTATTTGCATCTGTATGTCTATTTTGGGAATCTCAGGTAAATTTGACATAATTTGGATGGGTAAATGAGTCACAAAATTAGCTGGAAAATAAATCAAGTCTAATTAATAAATAGATTTTATTTTTAAAAATGTTACAACTATTGTCAATTTCCAATTTCGCGACCACTTGCAGTACCGCGAGGGACAACTAGAGGGCCGCTGACCACTGGTTGATAATCCTTGCTGTAAAGCCTATAGATAAATCTGATTTCTAAAATGTTGAAATAATTAGTCGTAATGTAAAGAAATCTAAACATGACAAATACCAGCTCACATTGCATGAGTACAAAATATAACGTAAAAAGGTGATGCCAATGAAATCAGTGTTGGGGAGGGAGAGAGAGAGCGAGAGAGAGAGAGAGAGAGAGAGAGAGAGAGAGAGAGAGAGAGAGAGAGAGAGAGAGAGAGAGAGAGGGGGGTGGAACTGCTGAGCTAAAAGCCCCGGCCCACTAAATTTAAGAGGTAACACTTTACAATAATGTTTGCCTATAAAGCATTAACAACACTTTATAAACAATGAACTAATGATGACCATAACATTTACGAATGTTTGTAGATGAGTAAGATATTGTCTGTTAATATTATATTGAGTAAGTTGTTAATCATTAGTAAAACATTAGTATACTTATGAAGCATTAACAAAACATCATAAACAATTAACTAATGAAAGTAACAAATGTTTGTAAATGAGTAAGATATTGTCTGTTTATATTATATCATGTAAGTTTTTAATCATTAGTAAAACATGAGTAACAAATTATTAAGGGACCGTTATAAGGCATGAGTGTAGATTTACTAAATAATGATCAAATTATTGACAACACATTTATAAATGTTTGTAAATGAGTAAGACATACTCTGTTAATGTTTGTAAAACATTGAAAGTATTATTTGTAAATAGTTTGTACAGTATTTCTAAGTAAATGGTGTTATTAGACAAGCTCAGTGGCCTCGTGGTAGAGTGTCCGCCCTGAGACTGGAAGGTTGTGGGTTCAAACCCCGGCCAGGTCATACCAAAGACTATAAAAATGGGACCCATTGCCTCCCTGCTTGGCACTCAGCATTAAGGGTTGGAATTGGGGGGTTAGATCACCAAATGATTCCCAAGTGCGGCACTAATGCTGCTCAACTGCTCCCCTCTCCCCCAGGGGATGGATCAAAATCAGGGATGGGTTAAATGCAGAGGACAAATTTCACCACACCCAGATGTGTGTGTGATGATCATTGGGACTTTAACTTTATGTTTATTAAGTATTTGCAAAACCTTTTGCATCCTTTTATCTCAAGTGAGAACACTTTCTTATATACAACAGCTTTTTGCATCCCTTAATCTAAGGTGAGGACACTTTCTCACATACAACAGCTTACTTCAAACTGTGTAACTCACTCTAATCACAGTGGTTTCTGCTCCTAGGAACAAAAAATGAAACAATCTCGGGCCTGTTGTTAACATAATTACACTTTAATCAAAAGGATAACTATGCAAAAATATTACGGTCGTATGCAAAAGTTTAGGCACCCCGGATCATTTTAAAGATTTTTCCTTATAAATCATTGGTTGTTCGGATCAGCAATTTCAGTTAAATATATCATATAGCAAACAAACACAGTGATACATATTTGAGAAGTAAAATGAAGTTTATAGGATTTACAGAAAGTGTGCAATCATTACCGTATTTTTTGGACAATAAGTCAATTTTTTTTATAGTTTGGGTGGGAGGGCGACTTATACTGAGGAGCGACTTATATGTGAATTCTTTCAAAATAAAAAAATAAAAAAAGTGAAACCGCAATAAACGAACCGCGATGTAGCAAGGGATTCGAACTGTTGCCGTCAGGCAGACGCTATAGATCAATTAGGTCAAGGACTAGCAGATTCGCCAACAGTTTTTACCCTACAGCGATGGTCACATTGAATGCCGCTAAACGTAAATGATTGTGTCTGTGTATGTTCTTCTGTGGGTTTTTAGCTTGTATTTTTTTTATCTTTTATTCTATTTATTTTTTTATTTCATGCGCTGATCGGTTGGCACTTTTTAAATTTCGTTGTACATGTGTGACAATGACAATAAAGATCTATCTATCTATTACTGTGATTCGAACTGCAAGTGACGTCAGCGGCGCGGCGGTTGTTTACATAAAGGACAAAGGATTCGATCACGGGATGACGAAGATGGCGAAGGTCCCCACGTACTATCGGCATCATTAGCGGCTTTGTTTGTATGTGACACGGAGGATGAAGAGTTTGAAGAATTTAATGATTTGGAGTGACACAGAAGGTTTGAAAAACTATTATGGCTTTTACGCACGCCCGGTCCTATTCTACGGAGCTCTCTTCCACCTCCATGGCTGGAAGTCGGGGGCCGGCGCTCGGCAGCTGGCTGTCCGGGGACGGTGGATGGGGCTCGGACACTGCTCCTACACACGCCCGGTCCAACTCTACGGAGGTCCCAGCCACCTCCGTGGCTGGAAGTGCCACCTCGGGGGATGGAAGTCCACGCCGCTATTTATGTTATAGTTATTTGATATATTTTATTTCGTGTAGCAACTTGTATATGTTTTTATCGTTACAGTTCAGTAGTTGTTGGCTCGTTGAACTCTTGTTTTGTTAAATAAAGAGCCGTTTACCAAACCCACATCTTTCCTGGTACTTTGTTAACGCTACAATAGAGTTATATACGTACTTGTCTGCTTATGTACTTTATTCAATGAGGTTTGAGCATCTGTTTTTGTAGCTCGGCAGGACTTTTTTATTTCGACCCCATTCCTTCAGTGTAGTGAAATAACTTTTTGATAGTGTCTTAGCCTACAGTAGCCTTTGTTAATCTCAAAGCCACAATACCCCTGTCTTGGGTAGACATTTTAAGAGTGTTGGGTGAGAGTATAATTTCAGATTTAAAAGCTGTCTTTATAAGGCTCTCTAGATGAAATTGCTCAGTGTGCATGCTCCCTGTGTCTGAGTTTTCCCAGCTTTAGGTTGTGCGAATTTACGAACACAAATACTTTATTGTCCACAATGTGGAAATTTGTCTTCAGTTTCACCACAGACATATGAATAGTTAAACAATAGTCTCACAAAACACAAATCAAGCATTCAAGCACAGCATTTGTACAAAGCAGGGCTGTGGACTCGGTCGGATTTTTGCACCGAGTCCGAGTCCGGCCTCTTGACCACGAGTCCGAGTCCGGCTGTCCATTTTTTCTGTTAATTCATGTGACTGCTTAGTCTTTATTCAAGCTAATTAGATCAAATCTAAATAATTACAACAGTTTTGTGATTGGCTTTGTCTTTATTAAACATATAAACGATACAATAAACAGATACTTTCAAGTTTTAATCATTAATACACCATATAGCTCAGACATTTATCTAAACACAAATAATTAGTGACGACCCCACACTATCAAACCATCAATGATATAAGCTGGGTGACATAATCGTCCTGACATTGGTACATAATGTAAACATTAGCCTAAGTGCAACTCACGTGGCCGCATTGATCGTAACTTACGCTCCGTTTCCCCCCCAAATCTAGAGGCAAAACATTGTTCTCTCGCCTACTCCCGGGTTCTTCCTCTTGGCTGCGCGCGGGGCATTGTGGGTCTTGTACGTGCACGCACGCAGGCGCGCACGCAACAACTAAATTTGTCTTCATAACAAGCAAGCAGGGCTGTGGACAGTATTCCTACGCGCATTCTCAGCAGCATGATGAAAATAAAATTCAATAACGTCACTGAGGCATATTTTAACGAACTCCACTTCATTGTATGGCTTTTTAGCCCGTGCAATGTTCCAAGCCAGTTGAAACAATGCAAGTGTGACAGTCTCTGCTTCGTAATTTTTTTGAAAAACTGTACCTATTTTTCTGCCTGACTTTTCAAAGTCTCCAAACTTGTGCTTGCGAAATTCAGTCCCTTTTGCAAAGTCCTTATCGATATTGGCATGAAGTGAGCTGAAGATGGCGCTGACCATGGAAGCTTTTAAATGCGCCAATGTACGTCCGACATATCAGGCAGAATGGCTTGCCATAGCGTTCAAACAAAAAAACAAACTATTTAACCTCTGTTAAAAACGTCCTGTGTTCATCCGTCATATATTCGTTTAGCTGTGCATTTTTTTTCTTGCATTTTGGCAAGCGTCTTGTCAGCTTTCTGGACCTAATGTGCCCCCGTAGTCACAGCCGGCGGCGCTCATGCTGTCATTTATTTTTCAAACTTGATCGTAAGCAGGGCTGTGGACAGTATTCCTACGCGCATTCTCAGCAGCATGATGAAATAAAATTGAACGTATTTTTTTTTATTGTCGGACTCGGTGACTCCGGTCAAAATCAGCACGAGTCCAAGTCCGCAAATATGACCGAGTCCGACCGGTCGAGTCCCCGAGTCCGAGTCCACAGCCCTGGAGTAGTAGAGGAGAACACTAAGTCATTATAAAAAAATACATTTAAAAAAAACATACATTTGTAATGCATTGCAAATGATGGATAAAAACTGATCATGCTAGGCTATAGGCTCTATTATAGGCTAATTTAGGAATTGCATTCTATATGGGGTAGCATACACTTTCAACAGACCACCTCCAGACCAAATGTAGACCGAGGCCTAGCTAGATATTATGCACCAATAGGTGGATAACATTGCAAATAAAGGCTATGCAGTTAAATAACAACAACGATAATAATTATTAAAACAAAAACCATGGACATGACTTACCACTGAAAGTGGTCTTGGCTGTTGTGCCTTCTAATCGTCATTCCCCATCCACATTCCTTGCACTTTGATTTCTTTGAGAGGAGCTTCTTTTTCTGTAACCATGAAATTAGTTTCAAGTAATTTTTATCCATTTTCTTGACGAATATTAGTCCATTCAGTTTTTTTTGCTATCAGAGTCATCGCTAGGATATCGTGCCAGTCTACGGGGCGCACCAGAACAGAAATGTATTTCGTCCTATCCCACCAGAAAATAAGTCAATGACTGGACATTTGTGTATCCATGTCTCCCTGGGCATTCCCACTCATCCATTCTGAACAAAAATAAATCATGTTCTGAAGTCATGATATATGCAAACGTTTGGGCACCCCTAATCATTTTCAAGATTTTCCTTTATGAATCATTGGTTGTTCGGATCAGCAATTTCAGTTGAATATATCATATAGCAGACAAACACAGTGGTATTTGAGAAGTGAAATGAAGTATTTACAGAAAGTGTGCAATCATTACTTAAACAAAAGTAAGCAGGTGCATACATTTGGGCACCCCAACAGAAAAATGACATCAATATCTAGTAGATCCTCCTTTTGCAGAAATAACAGCCTCTGAACTCTTCCTATAGCTTCCAATGAGAGTCTCAATTCTGGTTGAAGGTATTTTTGACCATTCTTGTTGACAAAACATCTCCAGTTCAGGGTATTTAAGGTGGCCAGTTGCAAGTTGTTCTCCTCTTTGCATCTTCTCTGAAGAGTGGTAACATGGAAGCCTCAAAACAACTGACAAATGACCTGAAAACAAAGATTGTTCAACGTCATGGTTTCGGGGAAGGATACAAAAAGCTAGCTCTGAAGATGGCGGCGCCCCAGTCGGCTGCGGCTGCCACCGCTCTCGACAACCGACGAGCATTTTCACAAAATATGCCGCCTAGGACACTACAAACAACACAAAGTTTAGTCTATCCATCCAGTAGGTTAGTATATGATCGCCATGCGCCTGCTGGAGGTACGGTCATCAAGTGTTTTTGGACTCGTAGCCACAACTACCCTAGTCTGTTTACGTAGCCTCGGAGTGCTTCGGGCACTAGCCCCAGAAGCTCACGATGCAGCGGGCTCGCCGGGCAGCACACGCCGGAGGAGGAGTAAGCGTGGGTGGTGTGACCGGCGGCGGAAGCGCGGCTGTCGAGGTGGGCTAACGGTTAAGCTAAAAGCTAACCCCTACAAACCGCCGCTTCCATCCATCTTCCTCTCCAACGTCCGCTCACTGGATAATAAAATGGACCATCTACAACTGGAACTCTCTTCAAAGAGGGAGATTAGAAACTGCTGCGCTCTCATCCTGACGGAGACATGGCTGAACTCATCAATACCGGACAACGCCGTTAGCCTGGAGGGGCTCGCTACATTCCGCGCCGACAGAAACAGCGAACTAAGCAGTAAATCCCGAGGAGGTGGGCTGTGTGTCTACATCAACAACAACTGGTGCAAAAATGCTAGATCTGTCGCCAGCTTCTGCTCTTCGGACATCGAGCTTTTGACTGTTAACTGCAGACCCTTCTACCTGCCCAGGGAGTTTACTGTTGTCAGCATCACGGCTGTGTATGTGCCTCCTAGCGCTAATACTAAAGAGGCCATGAGTGTTCTCTATCGGACAATCGGTGAGCTGCAATCCACGCACACAGAGGGTGTTTTCATCATTGCTGGGGACTTCAACCAGGCTAACATGAAGACTATTCTCCCTCATTTTTACCAACACGTGGATTTTCCAACTCGGGGAGAGAACACTCTGGACTTGGTTTACACCAATATAAAAGATGCATTCAGAGCAGCCCCCCGCCCCCACCTCGGCTCTTCAGACCACCTATCTGTTATGCTAATCCCTGCGTACAGGCCCCTGCTGATCAGAGCAAAACCCACAGTGAAGCAGGTGAGGGTGTGGTCTGAGGGGGCCATGGAGGCACTCCAGGACTGCTTTGAGTGCTCTGACTGGGACATGTTCAAATCAGCAGCAACATATGACAATCAGATCGACATTGATGAGTACGCCATGACTGTGTCAGCCTACATCAACAAATGCACCGAGGACGTCAGCACCACTAAGAACATCATCACCCGAGCCAACCAACGACCCTGGATGACTGAGGAGGTACGTCATACGCTACGAGCACGGAACTCAGCCTTCAGGTCTGGCGACAAGGAGGCACTGAGTACAGCGAGAGCCACCTTGAACCGTGCCATCAGGTTAGCGAAGCGAAGCCACAGTCGAAAAATTCAGGATTTTTTCCACGATGCCAATAACACCAGGAGTATGTGGCAAGGCATACGGGCGATCACTGACTACAACTTACCCTCCCCCCCGGTGGGTGAGGTTGATGCTGACTTCCTAAATGGTCTAAATAACTTCTTTGGGCGGTTTGAGGCACTAAATAGCACTCCTGCAGTTAAATCTGTTCCCCATCAGGAAGAGGAGGCACTCTGCCTTGACTCAGCCGACGTGTTGAGGACTCTGAGAAGAGTCAACCCACGTAAGGCCCCAGGCCCCGACAACATACCTGGGCGGGTGTTCAAGGAATGTGCAGGTCAGCTGGCTGGTGTCATCACAGACATTTTTAACATCTCGCTGGGCCAAGCCACAGTGCCAGTATGCTTCAAGGCTGCCTCCATCATTCCGGTGCCGAAGAAACCTCAAATCACCTCATTGAACGACTACAGACCTGTGGCACTGACTCCCATCATGATGAAGTGCTTCGAAAGGCTGCTCAAAGAACACATCGTCTCCAGACTCCCCCCAACATTCGACCCGTTCCAGTTTGCCTACCGGCAGAACCGCTCTACTGAGGATGCCATCTCCTCCGTTCTCCACCTGAGCCTGGCTCACCTGGAGGAGAGGAACTCCCACGTGCGGTTGCTGTTCCTGGACTTCAGCTCAGCGTTTAACACCATCATTCCACAGCATCTGGTGGGAAAACTGGAACACCTGGGCTTCAGCACCCCCCTTCGAAACTGGCTGCTAGACTTCCTCACCAACAGACCTCAGTCAGTCCGGGTCGGACAGAACACCTCAGATGTCATCACCCTCAGCACAGGCTCCTCTCAGGGCTGCGTCCTGAGCCCCCTGCTGTTCACCCTGATGACACACGACTGCGTCCCCAGGTTCACCACCAATCACATTGTGAAGTTTGCAGACAACACAACGGTGGTGGGCCTCATCAGTGACAACAACGACCTGGACTACAGAGAGGAGGTGGAGCAGTTGGTGGGCTGGTGCAGAGACAATAGCCTGATCCTGAATGTGGAGAAGACGAAGGAGATCATCGTCGACTTCAGGAAGAACCAGCCTCACCACGCTCCATTGATCATCAACAGCTCAGCTGTGGAGGTGGTCAGCAGCACTAAATTCCTGGGGGTCCACATCACAGACGACCTCACCTGGACTGTGAACACCACGACACTGGTCAAGAGGGCACAGAAGCGCTTGTACTTCCTGCGGAGGATGAGGAGAGCCCACCTGCCCCCACCCATCATGAGGACGTTCTACCGAAGCACCATAGAGAGCATTCTGACAAGCTGTCTCTCGGTGTGGTGTGGAGGTTGCAGCGCCTCCGATTGGAAGAACGTGAGGAGAGTGGTGAGGGCAGCAGAGAGGATCATCGGGGCTCCTCTTCCCTCCATTCAGGACTTGTCATCCCAGCGCTGCGTGTCCCGAGCCCGTAATATTATCAGTGACCCATCACACCCCCACCATGGACTGTTCTCCCTGCTGCCCTCTGGGAAGAGGTTTCGCAGCATCCGCTGCAGGTCCACCAGGTTCTGCAATAGTTTTTTCCCTGCTGTCGTCAGACTGTTGAACATTCAAACTTAGCATTCCTCTGCACACTTTGTAAATACTGTTTTGTTTCCTGCACTGTTTACATACTTTATCACTGCTGCACTTTATACTTATCTTATTTCATATTTTTATATAGAATGTCACTTTTTATTCAGCCGCAATATCACTACATTGTTGGAAGCCGTATGCAACGTAATTTCGTTTTGTGTGCACCCAGTGTTTACAAAATGACAATAAAGTTTGTCTAAGTCTAAGATTTCAGCTGTCATTTTGCACTGTGGGGAACATAGTGAGGAAATGGAAGACTTAAATGGAGTTGTTTGGACATAAGGGGCGGTATGCATTGCGGAAGAAGAACACAGCATTCCAGAACAAACACTTGCTACCCACAGTCAAATTTGGTGGTGGTTCCATCATGCTGTGGGTCTGTGTGGCCAGTGCAGATACTGGCAATCTTGTTAAAGTTGAAGGTCGCATGGATTCCAGTCAGTATCAGCAGATTCATGTGAACAATGTTCAAGGATCACTGACAAAGTTGAAATTGCGCAGGGGCTGGATACGTCAACAAGACAACGACCCCAAACGCTGCTCAAATTCTACTAAGACATTCATGGAAAGAGCAAAACATTCTGGAATGGCCATCTCAGTCCCTAGACTTATTGAAAATCTGTGGTGTGATTTAAAGCGGGCTGTCCATGCTTGGAAACCATCAAACCTGACTGAACTGGAGATGTTTTGTCAAGAAGAATGGTCAAAAATACTTTCAACCAGAATCCAGACTCTCGTTGGAAGCTATAGGAAATGTTTAGACTGTTATTTCTGCAAAAGGAGGATCTACTAAATTTTTCTGTTGGGGTGCCCAAATTTATGCACCTGCCTACTTTTATTTAAGTACCGTATTTTTTGGACTAAAAGTCGTTCCGGAGTATAAGTCGCACCAGCCATAAAATGCACAATAAAGTGAAAAAACCATACCGTTTTTTTCCATGTATAATGCGCCCCCATGTATAATACGCACCCTAAAAATGGCATGTCGATGCTGGAAAAAAGCCTGTACCCATGTATAATACGCACCCAAATTTTTTTTTTAGATTTATTTATTTTTTATTTTTTTTTAAAGTCCCAATGATCGTCACACACGCGTCTGGGTGTGGTGAAATTTGTCCTCTGCATTTGACCCATCCCCGTGTGATTTTGATCCATCCCCTGGGGGAGAGGGGAGCAGTGAGCAGCAGCGGCGCCGCGCTCGAGAATCATTTGGTGATCTAACCTCCCAATTCCAACCCTTAATGCTGAGTGCCAAGCAGGGAGGCAATGGGTCCCATTTTTATAGCCTTTGGTATGACCCGGCTGGGTTACTTAAGTCCGTAAACATAAAATTATTTCAGAAAAAAGATCATCTTTGGGAACAACCGGATGTTATTCTGCCGGTCAGTATCACTGCGCATGCAGTAGCAAACTCGATAGCGAAGAAATATGTGAGACTCTCAACGGGATCACCAATATTTGAGTGATGTTCCAGTTATTTATCACAATTATTTATTATTATAATAATAATATATATAATATATATAATAATTATTTATTTATTATTCATAATTGTCATGGTGATCTTTCTGGTGATTTCTTAACTAGGCTGGATGTATTTTTTTTGTTGGCGTTGATTTCTCCGACTGCCCAGAAAGACACCACCGCGATCAGTTAGGTTAAAATGAAAAGAGAGGAAAGTGACGTTGTAAAGAACCATCCGTGACAAGATTTTCTTCAAAATTTGTTGTATCATGATTTTCTTCACAAAAAAAAAAAAAAATTAAAAAAAAAATAATAATAAAAAATTAAAAACAATTGTAACCATGTATAATGCGCACCCCAGATTTTAGGACAATAAATTAGTTAAATATTGCACATTATACATGGAAAAAAACGGTATATAAATTGCACCGGATTATAAATCGCACTTTTGGGGCAAACGTGACATATACACAAACGAGGAGCTGAGAACGGGCCTGACGTAACATTCAGAGTTATTCAAATAACTATTACATTGAGATCGTTGAGCAGACGGATGACGCTGTGAGGGCGACATCCGTCTGCTCAACGATCTCAATCGCTTCTTTGCTCGCTTCGACGCTCAGAACAGCACCTGCCCGCTGAAGGCCCCTCCTCCTCCACAAGAGCAGCCCCTGTGCCTCTCTACTGATAGCGTGAGGAGGGCGCTTGCCGCTATCAACACTCGTAAGGCGGCGGGCCCTGACAACATCCCGGGTCGAGCGCTGAAGGACTGCGCTGGGGAGCTGGCGGGTGTCTTCACGGACATCTTCAACGTTTCCCTGCAGCAGGCCGTCGTCCCTTCGTGTTTCAAGGCTGCCACCATCGTACCTGTGCCGAAGAAACCTGCCCCGTCCTGCTTCAATGACTACCGCCCCGTGGCACTGACGCCCATCATCATGAAGTGCTTTGAGCGGCTTGTCATGGAGCACATCAGATCCATTCTACCCCTCACCATAGACCCCTTCCAGTTTGCGTACCGAGCCAAACGGTCCTCTGAGGATGCCATCTGCTCGGCCCTCCACTCGGCCCTCACCCACCTGGAGAGTAGGGACTCGTATGTGAGATTGCTTTTTGTGGACTTCAGTTCTGCCTTCAACACCATTGTGCCACAACGACTCATCTGCAAACTCGCCAAGCTGGGCCTCAGTACCTACCTCTGCAACTGGCTACTAGACTTCCTCAGTCAGAGACCTCAGGTGGTACGTGTTGGCGACAAGATCTCCGCCAGCATCACGCTGAGCACGGGGGCCCCCCAAGGCTGCGTGCTCAGTCCGCTGCTCTTCACCCTGCTGACGCATGACTGCGCTGCAACCTACAGCACCAACCGCATGGTGAAATTTGCTGACGACACGACTCCGGTGGGTCTCATCACCAAGGGCGACGAGACTCTATACAGGTTGGAGGTTGACCTTCTGGCCACGTGGTGCAGGGACAACAACCTCCTGCTGAACGTCAACAAGACCAAGGAGATTGTTGTTGACTTCCGGAAGGGTCACGCCCAACACCTGCCGCTGACCATCGACGGTGCTGTGGTGGAGAGAGTGAGCGGCACCAGGTTCCTGGGGGTGCACATCAGTGAGGATCTCTCCTGGTCCACCAACACCGCATCACTGGCGAAGAAGGCCCAGCGCCGCCTGTACTTCCTGCGGAAGCTCAGGCGAGCGTGTGCTCCTCCGGCCGTCATGACTACATTTTACCGTGGCACCATTGAGAGCGTCCTCTCCAGTTGTATTGCTGTTTGGGGTGGTAGCTGCACTGACTACAACATGAAGGCCCTCCAGCACATAGTGAACACGGCTGGTAAGATTATTGGTGCTTCACTCCCCTCCTTGAAGGACATTTACACCTCCCATCTCACCCGCAAGGCGACCACGATTGTGAGTGATGTGAGTCACCCCGCTCACTCTTTGTTCGATCTTCTGCCCTCTGGGAAGAGGTACAGGAGCCTGCGCTCCCGCACCACCAGACTCACCAACAGCTTCATGCTCCAGGCTGTTAGGATCCTGAACTCTCTCCCCTCTTCTGCGTAGCGTCCTGTACTTTTGCGCTATATTCTGACTGTCTGCTGTATGCACACTTGCTCCGTTTTGCTCCTCTTATTTATTGTGTTGTTTGTTTATTTATTATTTATTCATCGCTCTTATTATTCATTGTTTGTGCCTTCTTGTTTTTATTTTGTGTTGTTTGCTTGTATGTAGGTATGTCGTGTACTATGTCTTGTCACCGTGGGATAGTGGAAACATAATTTCGATTTCTTTGTGTGTCTTGACATGTGGAGAGATTGACAATAAAGCTGACTTTGACTTTGACTTTGATAAATAACACGTTTATCAAACCATCTGTGTCACTCCATTTCATTAAATCCATCGATCGTCCTTTATGTAAACGATGCCGCGTATGCGCCGCTGACGTCGGACTCGTCGTGAGTTGCAGTTCTAAATATTCCACAGACCCATATAACGATATATAAAGTATATATCAAATAACTAGCATATAAACAACAATATTATCAAACCATCTGTCACTCCAAATCATTAAATCCATCGATCAAATTCCTCGTCCTTTGTCAACAACGCCGTGCGTGCGCCGCTGACGTCAGCCACGTTATTCCACAGATCTAGTACTATATTCACATATTAAATCAATAAAAGAAACATTTTAAACATAATTATACCTGCACACCAAACCAATAAAGAATACATAACTAGACATTTTTATATATGGTAATGACATAGGTTTTTATAACTTCATATTATATGTACCGTAATTTTCGGACTATAAGTCGCGGTTTTTTTCATAGTTTGGGTGGGGGGGGCGACTTATACTCAGGAGCGACTTATATGTGTTTTTTTCGCCCCACTTTTCAGTTTTTTATTTGTTATAAAAGTTTAAATTATCCAATAAATTTTGTTCCACTTCACGATTGTGTCCCACTTGTTGATTCTTGACAAAAAATTACAATTTTATATCTTTATGTTTGAAGCCTGAAATGTGGCGAAATGTTGAAAGGTTCAAGGGGGCCGAATACTTTCGCAAGGCACTGTAACTTTTGCTTGTAGTGGTGAAAAGATTAGCAGTATCTAGTCGATCTAGTTGATCTCGTCAATACTCCCAGGGCCGCGACGTGGACGCTCATTTCATGACCCCATCAACTGGATACTTGACTTCCTAACCAACAGACCCCTGTCCGTTAGGTTAGACAGCCTCACCTCCTCCACCCTAACCCTGAGCACCGGCGTCCCACAGGGTTGCGTGCTGAGCCCACTCCTCTACTCCCTCTACACCAGGAGTGGGCAAACTTTTTGACTTGCGGGCCGAATTGGGTTCTAAATTTTGACCGGGGGGCCGAACCAGGAGCAGATGGATGTAGTGTTTGTGTGAAGTAATATAAATGACATGTAAAGGTCATTGCATCAAAGGTTTTTACTTTTAGTAGATACTAAAGCATGGATATTAAAAAAAAGCTTTTTGAAAACAAATGCATTTATTAACAGCATTAAAAAAATATTTCACCAAAAAACTGTGTTATGTAGAATATGTTTATCTAATGAGGCGAAATCACATCCAACGGCAAACATTCTGACCAAATTCATCATCTTGAAGAATCAGTGAAAGAATACATCTAAATAAAGTAATAAAGAAATCAATAGTATTGTTGGTTTCCCTTTTTTGCTAGTGCATCATAGTCTGGAGTAAAATTTGTTGTGGTAATTCTTAGGATAGAGCCGAGGTGTCGGTCCATTAACCTAGATCTGCGACGGGCTTTGTTGACGTTCATGTGGCTGAACGTCTTCTCACACACGTAGGTCGAGCCAAATTGTCCACTCTTTTTTAACATTCGCCACTCAGTGTCCACCTTTCTTTTCTTCGGGCCACTCGTTTTAATGGAAGGATTCCAGGGGAAGGTTTGTGGGTGGCATTAGCGTAAAACTGTATCTGAAAACTCAGCGCGCGCGAATTACGAGAATATTGACGTTACAGCCGACACTCGAAATTCGGCACTGATAGATGAAATTACTACGTACTACTGAGTACGCACATGCACTTGTGAGTGTGCACCGAGCTTTCTGACACGGCTCCCGGGAGTAAATGCGCGGACATTATACTCTTTCATCACAGCAACATCTTCAGTACAAATCAAACAGACACACTTTCTGTTGATTTCTTTGAAGAAATACTCATTTTCCCAACGTGTTTGAAATATTCTACACTCACTTGCTATTTTGCGTTTCTTCGGTGCAGCCATTTCTGGGGACTCGCGGTAAAAGTTTTTCTTCGCTTGATTTCATTTGTGTGGCGGGCTCTATCTAGTGTTGAAACCGAGAAGTGCAACAGAGTTGAGCTCAAGCTTCTTGTGCGGGCCATATTCAATTATATTTTCAGAATTTGCTGCGGGCCAATAAAAACTGGACCGCGGGCCGCAGTTGGCCCGCGGGCCGTAGTTTTGACACCACTGCTCTATACCTACGACTGGACTCCTGCGCATGGCTCGAACACCATCCTCAAGTTTGCAGACGACACAACGGTGGTGGGCCTCATCAAAAACAACGATAAAAACGGCCTACAGGGAGAAGGTACAGCACCTGACGACATGGTGTGCCAACAACAACCTGGCCCTCAACACCAAGAAAACCAAGGAGCTCATTGTTGACTTCAGGAAGACTGAGGCTGACACGCACGCCCCCATCCATATCAACGGGGAGGAGGTCGAGCAGGTCGCCAGCTTCAAATTCCTGGGTGTCCAGATCTCCGATGACCTCTCCTGGTCCCTCAACACCTCGTCACTGGTCAGTAAGGCCCACAAGCATCTCTTCTTCTTGAGGAGACTGAGGAAAGCCCATCTATCTCCTCGAATCCTGGTGAACTTCTACCAGTGTACCATCGAGAGTATCCTCACCAACGGCATCACGGTCTGGTACGGCAACTGCACAGCCGCGGACCAGAAGTCACTGCAGAGCGTGGTGAAGATGGCCCAACGCATCATCGGCACATCACTTCCTACCATCGAGTCGATTCACCAAAAACGGTGCCTGAAGAAGGCACGCAGCATCATCAAAGACTCCAGTCATCCCAACCACAGATTGTTTACTCTTCTTCCTTCTAGGAAGCGATATCGGACTCTTCGGGTCAAGACGAGTAGACTGAGGAAAAGCTTTTTCCTCTCTGCCGTCATCGCCCTGAACTCCGCAGCACAACAGCCCTGTCATCCCCCTGAACTCTTATCATTCTGAACCCTGCAGCACAATAACCCCACCACAACAACACCTGTATCACCTGAATATACTGTCTATATCTGCCTATAATTCTATATAATCTATATATTTATTCATCACTCTTACTCCACTTGTACATATCTGGTTATACTGACACTATATATATTTATAACCCTTTATTTATAATTAGAATTCTGGTACCGGCTGCAAATATTTGTTCTACTGCACCTTATTGTAAATACTTAGCCAGTCATATCCGCACCCGTCCCTCTTGTATATTATCCCGCATAGTATAACCCACCTCATATTTACCTGATTGCGCTGTACCTACTGCTCAGTATTCTTTTTACTCTGCACTTTACTGCTTTTTGCACTTCTGGTTGGATGTCAAAGTTCTTTTCGCTATACTGTACTTGTGCTGTACATTGACAATAAATTTGAATCTAGTCTAATCTAATAAGTATACATTACTAATGTTTTGCTTATGATTATCAACGTACATAATATAATATTAACAGACAATATTTTAGTCATTTACAAACATTTGCAAATGTTATGTTCATCATTAGTTAATTGTTTATGAAGTGTTGCCAATGCTTTAACCAGACATTATTATAAAGTGTTACCATAGACCTATAGACCTTAGACTTGTCGCCCAGACATCTGTGGTCATGAAATCTTTCGAGAGGTTAGTGTTGAACCACCTGAAGGACATCACTAAACCCCCTGCAGTTTGCCTACCGGGCAAACAGGTCGGTGGACAATGCCGTCAACATGGGACTGCACTACATCCTGCACCACCCGAACACCCCAGGAACGTACGCCAGGATCCTGTTTGTGGACTTCAGCTCAGCGTTCAACACCATCGCTCCTGACATCCTCCACCAGAAGCTCATCCAGCTCGCGGTGCCTGCCTCCACCTGTCAGTGGATCACCAGCTTCCTGACCAACAGGAGACAGTGTGTGAGGCTGGGGACCATCACGTTCGACACCCGGACCACCAATACTGGCGCCAGACAGCTCAGAAGTTCAACCTGCCACAGGGGCTGCTGAAGACCTTCTATACTGCCATCATCCAGTCTATCCTCTGCACCTCCATCACTGTCTGGTTTGGCTCGGCCACCAAACAAGACAAGCACAGACTGCAACGGACAATCAGCGCTGCAGAAAAGATAATCGGGACCAACCTCCCATCTATTCAGGACTTGTACCTGTCCAGGACCAGGGAACGTGTAAGTAACATCTCTACAGACCCTTCTCACCTAGGTTGTAGTCTGTTCGAACTACTCCCCTCCGGACGGCGTTACAGAGCACTGTATGCCAAAACCAGCAGACACAGAGACAGCTTCTTCCCCCAGGCTGTCGCTCTGATGAACTCACACCAATCTTAGAGTCTCAGAGACATTGCTGTGCAATAACATCCTGCTCGCAACGCTTTATCTTTGAATTGTCTATATTATGTGTACTATACGTATGTCCACTCTGCATCCATTGCAGCCTGGTCATCCTGGAAGAGGGATCCTCCCATCTGTGTTCCCCTAGTAGGAGTTTGGAGTTTTTCCTTGCCCTCCTGGGAGTTTAAGATCAGGGGATTTTTGAGAATATTTGTCAATTTTCGCACATGTCCTGAGTGTTGTTAGTCACCTAAATGTTGATCCTGAGTGTTGTTAGTCACCTAAATGTTGAACAGAGGCTGAGATGTACGTAAGTCAAATTCCTTGTTTGGCATTCTCAAACGTGGCCAATAAAAATTCTTGAATCTTGAATATAAGGTAAATAGCGAATATAAGCTACGGAGTTGAATTGAATATAAGGTAAATAGCGTTATCAACATACACTCACACAGTGCAAGCTGGCATGCCCTACCTGAACAAACAACTTAAAACATTTTTAAGTTCATATGGGCATACAAAAAATGGGTATACAAAAAAACTTTCTCATCATCATAGTTTTTACAAACAAAATTATGGGGGGATTTCTGTCAGTACAGTGAGCTCAACTGTACACTATACAAAAATCAAGATTCTGAAACACAATTAAACAGCTATTTGCAGAAGAAAATGTAACACATATGAACACTTACATTTTACTCTTGTAGATGGTTTACTTGGAAATGTCTGGATGCCAAGAGACCTCACTCTTTTGGGAGGTACTTCTACTGCAGTTACAGTGTCTACAACAGTTGTCTGTGTGCCAACAGACCTTGCAGTTCTTGGTGAAATTTCTACTGCTGTCTCCATAACAGGCACTAAAGCAATTACCTTAAAAGTAAGAGAAAATATAACATTTAACAGCAACCGACTGAAAATAATGAGATGAAAATACAAATATGACTCAGTATCACGTCAATTTTAGTTCCAAAATCTGGGTGTACTTGAGTGCGTGAATTAACAGCCGCCATGCCTTATATGTGAGAAAATGTACAACAGTTGTGCAGCTCAGGCTTGGTTGGTCCGGTTGGTCCATGTCAAGAGGTGAATTGGGCTTTTTCACAGCTATTTCCTGACTTTCCTGCTCTTCCACTTCTTCTGCTTTGCACATCGAAGCTTGTTTTTCTTCATGCCGTTTCAGCTCAAGCATCTGTGGTGGGATTCAAGAAGGAAAACATCAGTGTAAGAGTCATGATATTCAAATAATTTTTCGAACAGGGCTCACCTTTTAGAAACTGAGAGCTACCTTTTGCTTGATAAGGTGATTACCATAAATTTCTGACTATAAGCCGTAACTTTGTCTCAAATTTTGAACAATTTTGGCTTATAGTCAGGTGCGGCTTATATAGGATTTTTTGGCTGTGGACCGCTGTTGTGCGGCACCGCTTTGCTGGGCGGAGGGAAATGTGACATGGTCACTGGGGAGAAAAGTTGTGTGTTGATCGCATGTCCATCCGCCAGGCAAATAGAGCCATATAATTCACACAAAGAAGAGACAGAACGAGATCAAGATGGACATTACTGAAAGGAAGCTTTTATCCACAAACCGTCAATATGGGGGACAAAAGGAATGCATATTACCGTAATCTTCGGACTATAAGCCGCGTTTTTTTTCATAGTTTGGGTGGGGGGGCGACTTATACTCAGGAGCGACTCATATATGTTTTTTTTCACAAATTTTTACTTGATCATTAACACATCACTTACTTACAAGTATAGTTGACCACTTCACATGTTATTTTTAGTATAGTTGATCACTTCACATGCTTTGATATCTTTATCGTGAACATATTTAAAACATGAAAAATAGAGAGAAAAAATCAAATAAAGTAATTAACACTTTAAAGCGCCATATCCTCTGGACATGTCCTCTGTCACCAGGATGACCTAAAGGACGAGAAATTTGATCGATGGATTTAATGATTTGGAGTGACACAAATGGTTTGATAATGTTGTTTATATGATAGTTATTTAAAATATAGTTTATATATCTGTGGAATAATTTGAACTGCGGCGCGGCACACGGCATTGTTGACAAAGGACGATCGATGGATTTAATGAATTGGAGTGACACAGATGGTTTTATAAACGTGTTATTTATGTAATAGTTTTTTTTAAATAACTGAATGTTACGTCAGGCCCGTTCTCAGCTCCTCGTTTGTGTTTGTCACGTTAGCATACCGTATCGTTTAGCCTGTTGTTGCTCGTTCATGTCTGTTCTTGGTGTTGGATTTTGTCGAATAAATTGCCCCCCAAAATGCGACTTATACTCCGGAGCAACTTATATATGTTTTTTTTCACATTTTTGGGCATTTTATGGCTGGTGCGACTTATACTCCGGAGCGATTTATAGTCCGAAAATTACGGTATATCGCTTTTAAGTTAAAGGCAGTCGATTTGGCCCATTGTTGATGACATCGTGTTGCATCACCCTTTTCTTTCTTTATTTCCCAGTCACGTCTACTCTGGAGCTATACGTGTAGCTCGCTAGTTTAATGTAACTTAGCGCTTTGTGCATGAATAAAATTAGCATGAACAGACCATCATCATGGAAAATGCTAGAAGAAATGCATAAAAGCGACGACGAAAGAGAGACTGAGAAAGTGTGTGGCGAAGGATATCTAACGCTATTCCAATCGGACACTGGGGAGGAAGACTTCGATGGTTTCAGTGCACAGGAGGAAGATGAAGACGATGAAGTTTTATTTTTTTACTTGTAGTGGTATGTTTTTTTCACCAGCCCTGTTAGTGCTGTGCTACCGTGTTGCTGCTGTGTTACCGCCGCGTCTCAGTGACTTTTACCGGTATGTTGTTTTTTAATCCAGCCCTATTAGTGCTGTGTTACTTCCGTGTTGCTGCGGTATTACTGCTGCATCACAGGCAGTGTTTGGAATGAAATGTTAAGGTATGTTATTCAAACATTAGAAATGCTTTCTGTGTACCGTCTTTCCTTGTAAATAACTCGCGTGCACACTTCCGTGTTGCTGCGGTACTACTGCTGCATCACAGGCAGCATTTAAAAAAAACATGTTAAAGTATGTTATTAAAACTTTAAAAAGGCTTTCTATGTAGTGTCTTTCTTTGTAAATAACTCATGCGCACATGCGGCTTATAGTCCGGTGCGGCTTATATAAGGTTTAAACTAAAATATCCCCGAATTTTATCTGGTGCGGCTTATTGTCCGGTGCGGCTTATAGTCCAAAAATTACGGTACGTTTGATTATCAATACCGCAATTTCCTCACCATAAGGCGCTTGGGGTCAAAAGTTGCGGACTCAATTGCGGGGGCTTTTCTGTACTTCATCCACACACAGGCAGCGCATTATAGGGCACATGCATACCATGACTTATGGCGGGGGGGTAAGCAAGACAGTGAGTTGTACTTTATTCTACTACTGTATTTTTTGCACCATAAGGCGTTTCAGGTTAAAAGGCGCAGACTCTATTCCGGGGTCTTTTCTGTATTTAATCCACACATAGGATGCACCGCATTGTAGGGCACATGCATGCCATGACTTACGGTAAACAAAAAACATCACGGGAGCAAGGCAATGAGTTCGGTTGATTTATTCTTACTAGTTAATCATGTACTCTACTGTACTCACATAATTGTTAACCGATATTCATATGCAAATCCATCAAAGTTCTCATCTTCAAACATGATAAAATTCCTCTCGTCATTGTCACGTTGCTCTTCTGCAATGATCCAGGCTTTTCAGAAAGCTCTAATTGTGCCTCGTAAGCATGTTTCTTTGTTTATGCCATTTTAGAGGGTCCGAATGCGATAGTACCGTTTTGGCCCAAATATAAGATGATTTTGCATTGAAATAAGACTGAAAAAGTGGGGGTCGTCTTATATTTGAGGTCTAGACATTATACCCAATTTCACTTGTGGCAACGGTAAGTGGCTAGTATCGACTGAGTATGTTGCTGTGATCGTGTGCGTCTTTGACACAAAGTGAGTACAGTCAAACCTCGGTGTTCGACCACAATCCGTTCCAGAAGGCGGTTCGAGAAGCAAATCGGTCGAATTCCGAATCTATTTTTCCCATTACATCCAAGACGCCTTTTTTAAGCATTTTTTTCATTTGCGCATTTTTGTCCGATCGCGCAACTGCAGTGCACCGCCGAACGCGCAACCGTAGCGCGCCGCTGACGGCGCAACTGCACCGCGTTGGTCGCATTATTGTGACAGAGCCGTCGCTGAAATTTAGAAAATGTTTTTAAAGTCCTGATGTACTTTCCAAAACTTAAGTGGACCTCAGTGCGCAGGGAGCTTAATTTGGTCGGATCGCGCAACCGCAGCGCGCCGGGCGCTCACTGTCGCATTGCTTTAAGAGTGTCTTTGTGTTTTAGGATGGCTTTACTGCTCCCACTTGCTTTCTTTGGAGGCATGATTAAAGGTTAATACAATCCTCAAAGTAACGAAAATACAATAACAACGGAGTCAGTCGGCATCCGGGCCGCGCAGTCGGGTTTTCTCGGGTCCTTCCGGCTCATCTCGCGAGGTTCGACATCCGAATTTTGTTCGGCAACCGGAGCAAAAAAATCTCGAATTTTTGTTCGAATTCCGATTACCGTTTTTTTCCGTGTATAATGCGCAAAATGTAACTAATTTATTGTCCTAAAATCTGGGGTGCGCATTATACATGGGTACAAATTTTTTTTAATTTTTTTTTTTTTTTAATTTATTTTATATATATTTTTTTAAGAAAATCATGGTACAACAAAACCAACAACAGGACTGACCGACAATAGTGTGTTTGTACTGTGCTCTGGTCATTTCGTCAAAGAAGGGATAATAGTCCTCTTCTCTTCTTGACTGACAATGAATGTGATAGTTTAATACAATCAGCAAATAACAAAATGCGTATTACAGGTAATATTTTATTTCACGACACTTTGCCATGTTCCTTTCGTCTCTGCTGTTCACTTCAAACACGCTCCATACGAACGCAATGCTCTCGTATCAGACGCTTGCTCGATCACCTGCTCGTTTGCTGTCACAATGTACCCTACACAAATCCGAAACATTTGTTGCGGCTCCGAGTCACGACGAGGGGCAAGTTTTGGTTTCCAAGGGTGGTTTTATTCCTCTTCAACGTCTCTCCCATACAGAGCCGCCTTTTTCACATGTACGCACTTCACTTTCCTCTCTTTTCATCTGATCGCGGTGGTGCCTTTACGGGCAGTCGGAGAAATCAACGGCAACAAAAAAAAATACATCCAGCCTAGTTAAGACCATACCAAAGACTATAAAAATGGGACCCATTGCCTCCCTGCGTGTGTGACGATCATTGGGACTTTAAACAAAAAAAAAGAAAAAAAAAAAAATTGGGTGCGTATTATACATGGGTACAGGCTTTTTTCCAGCATCAACATGCCATTTTTAGGGTGCATTATACACGGAAAAAAACGGTAGTTCGAGAACCAGGATGTTCGAAAACCGAGGTTTGACTGTATATACATTTCAATGTTACTACGTTTGCTTCAGGGCTGTGGACTCGGACTCGGGGACTCGGACTCGGTCGGACTCGGTCATTTTTGCCGGACTCGGACTCGGTGCTGATTTTGACCGAGTCCACCGAGTCCGACAATAAAAAAAATACGTTCAATTTTATTTTCATCATGCTGCTGAGAATGCGCGTAGGAATACTGTCCACAGCCCTGCTTACGATCAATGCGGCCGAGGTTGATGGCTCCACATCGACGGAGGAGGATGAGTTTGAAAAAGAACTTGACAGCATTGAGCGCCGCTGGCGTTTGTCGGCCGCCACCTCGCCAACCGACATAGATGAAGAAATTGGGGCAATGTTGGCACTTGGTCGAATGAAAGAGAGCCCATTTGTTACAGCTGATTGTTATCCGTCCGGCCTCAAGGCAGCGACTCGGACACTAACAGCAATGCCAATCAGCCAAGTCAGCGTAGAGCGCCTGTTTTCCGGGCTCAAGTTTATCATGTCTGATCAGCGCGGCGCGATGAAGGCTGACTTGGTTGAGGCGATTTTGTTCCTAAGAACAAACTCAAGACGTTGAATTGAAACTTGAAAGTATCTGTTTATTGTATTCGTTTATATGTTTAATAAAGACAAAGCCATCACAAAACTGTTGTAATTATTTAGATTTTGATCTAAATTAGCCTTGAATAAAGACTAAGCAGTCACATGAATTAACAGAAAAAATGGACAGCCGGACTCTGACTCGGTGGTCAAGAGGCCGGACTCTGACTCGGACTCGGTGCAAAAATCCGACCGAGTCCACAGCCCTGGTTTGCTTCGTGTGCGCGCCGTTTGATTGACAGCTCCGGTGCGCTCATAATCGACTGAGTATGTTGCTGTGATTGTGTGCGTCTTTGACACAAAGTGAGTACCGTAATTTTCGGACTATAAGTCGCTCCGGAGTATAAGTCGCATCAGCCATAAAATGCCCAAAAAAGTGAAAAAAAAACATATATAAGTCGCTCCGGAGTATAAGTCGCATTTTGGGGGGCAATTTATTCGACAAAATCCAACACCAAGAACAGTCATGAACGAGCAACAACAGGCTAAACGATAGGTATGCTAACGTGACATAAACACAAACTAAGAGCTGAGAACGGCCCTGACGTAAAATTCAGAGTTATTCAAAAAACTATTACATAAATAACACGTTAATAAAACCATCTGTGTCACTCCAATTCATTAAATCCATCAATCGTCCTTTGTCAACAATGCGTGCGCGCCGCTGACGGCTCTTGCACTTCAAAATATTCCACAGGCCCATATAACGATATATAAATTATATATCAAATAACTATTATATAAGCAATAATGTTATCAAACCATCTGTGCACTCTAAATCATTAAATCCATCGATCAAATTCCTCGTCCTTTGTCAACAACGCCGCGTGTGCGCCCTGACGTCAGCCTCGTCGTTATTCCACAGATCTACTATATAACTATATTGTAGCGTTAACAAAGTTCAAGGAAAGACGTGGGTTTGGTAAACGGCTCTTTATTTAACAAAACAAACTTCCAGGCGTGTGGCGGCGTGGACTTCCACGGAAGTGGAAGAGAGCTCCATAGACCGGGCGTGCGTAAAAGCCATGACCGAGCCCCATCCACCGTCCCCGGACAGCCACCCGGCTGAGCGCCGGCCCTCGACTTCCATCCACGGAGGTGAAAGACAGCTCGGTAGAGTAGGACCGGGCGTGCGTAAAAGCATTGTCCGAGCCCCATCCACCGTCCCTGGACAGCCACCCGGCCGAGCGCCGGCCCCCGACTTCAATCCACGGAAGTGAAAGAGAGCTCCGTCGAGTCAATCTTTGTCCTTTCTGTAAACAACCGCCGCGCTGCTGACGCGCGACATCGCGCTGCTGACGTCACTTGAAATTCAAATTACAGTAATCCCTTGCTACATTGCGGTTCGTTTATCGCGGTTTCACTTCTTTTTTTTTTTTTTGAAAATCTTTGAAAAAAAAACACATATAAGTCGCCCCCCCACCCAAACTATGAAAAAAAACCGCGACTTATAGTCCGAAAATTACGGTATATACATTTCATTGTTACTACTGTCCACTGTTGTGCCATTTGTCCGATCACAGTTTGCTTCGTGTGCGCGCCGTTTGATTTACAGCTCGGGCGCGCTCCTTCAAGTTTGCCTCGTATCGTACTAGTAGCCATTACGCATCGGCACGGCGACTAACGCTCGCCAGCAAATGTATTTTGTTGTCTCGATCGATGACTTATGTTTGGTGTGTTGCCGAGAGTATTTCATTTATGGTTATTCATTATTCTTTTTTTGCCAATAATTCTGTAAAGCAATCAAAACTGAACCATGTCTTCCCTCCTGTCTTCTGACCAACACCCGGGGGCGAAAAGAGCATAACCATCCGAGCCAACCCCCTATACAGTCCTCAGGCTCCCCAACGAAAGCGGTAGCAGTTTGCATTATTTTATTGCAATGTTTTTCCTTATTCAGATTTGTTTCAAGACTAGTTAGACTTCACTTTGATGGTTAATGCAGTTATTGCAATTTTGTTGTTTAATCACAGTAGATTTTTCTCTCGAATATATTGTTATAATCATTTGTTTCAGATGTACTGTAATTATTTTCTGTACAAAAATTAAATTTGGTGTTCAAAAAGTCTTTTTTCAAACGTGAGTCTTGAAAAAGAGGGGGTCGTCTTATAATCAGGGTCGTCTTATAGTCGGGCCAATAAGGTAATGCAATATAATATAATATAATATAATATGATATAAATATAATAACACATTACAAATAATCAAATATCTAACTTTTTAAACATTTGAGCAACGTATGGTGTAAATAAGTCTTCTACAATTACAATATTAGAAATTTTGTTCTGGGAAATATTTAAATCACACTAACAAAGTGAGGAATCCACTAGGAAGTTGTTCACTGACATTGCCGCGGATGACGATTGGAGATTATAGGAGCAAATCCAGGCACATTGTTGTATGGCGAACTGTGCACCTTGAAGCTTGCAGGCATTATTTAAAAGGCTTAAATTAAAGCCTTATGTGACAAAATAACAGATGCAGGTTTTGCCTTATTGCTCTAATGGAATTTAGAGACTTGAATGAATGTTGGTGTAAAAAAAAAAACACCATCTCAAGGTATTGTAAATCTCAGTCCGTGCGTTACAATTTCAGGACAGAAAAAGATCCATAAATATCCCAAAATATCGATTAAATTGCTTATTTCTTGACCACATTTAGTCTGTCAATATCTTGAAACCAATTTGTAACAGACTGAGGCTATATGGTAAGCAAGCTACAAGACAGCGAAACTAATGAGACAGAACATAAAATCAACCAAACAGAAATAAGATTGCCATTGCACGAACGGTAATATATAATCATTATAGTTAGCCCTAAACCCAGACTGAAAAGGTTTAAATTGATTGTTAGCAACCATTTCATCATTAAGTTGCTGCGCTACTACTTTTTCATGAATTTTTGCAATGAACGGGAGATTTGAAACCGGCCTTCAAACATAAATAAACAAACAGCATCAAAACACACAGTGCATGATTTAAGAAAAAAAAAAAAAAACTAATTCCGACCATGCAAAGTTAATTTGGCGTAATGTTAAAGAATTAAAAGTTAAAAAAAAAATGTAAAGAGCAACTTACTGAGACCGTACGGTTTGAGGTTTGGTCGCGTAAGTAATGGTTGAATAATAGTGGTCTTAAAGGCTGTTGGGACACTGCCAGAGGACACTGACAGATTACCGGTTTTTTTCCATGTATAATGCGCAAAATTTAACTAATTTATTGTCCTAAAATCTGGGGTGCGCATTATACAAGGTTACAATTGTTTTTAATTTTTTATTTATTTAATTTTTTTTCCCCTTTTTTTTTTTTTTTTTGTGAAGAAAATCATGGTACAACAATTTTTGAAGAAAATCTTGTCACGGATGGTTCTTTACAACGTCACTTTCCTCTCTTTTCATTTTAACCTAACTGATCGCGGTGGTGTCTTTCTGGGCAGTCGGAGAAATCAACGCCAACAAAAAAAATACATCCAGCCTAGTTAAGAAACCACCAGAAAGATCACCATGACAATTGTGAATAATAAATAAATAATTATTATATATATTATATATATTATTATTATAATAATAAATAATTGTGATAAATAACTGGAACATCACTCAAATATTGGTGATCCCGTTGAGAGTCTCACATATTTCTTCGCTATCGAGTTTGCTACTGCATGCGCAGTGATACTGACCGGCAGAATAACATCCGGTTGTTCCCAAAGATGATCTTTTTTCTAAAATAATTTTACGTTTACGGACTTAAGTAACCCGGCCGGGTCATACCAAAGACTATAAAAATGGGACCCATTGCCTCCCTGCTTGGCACTCAGCATTAAGGGTTGGAATTGGGGGGTTAGATCACCAAATGATTCCCGAGCGCGGCGCCGCTGCTGCTCACTGCTCCCCTCTCCCCCAGGGGATGGATCAAAATCACACGGGGATGGGTCAAATGCAGAGGACAAATTTCACCACACCCAGACGCGTGTGTGACGATCATTGGGATTTTAAAAAAATAAATAAAAATAATTTTTTTTTTTTAACAAAGTCAAACTTTGGGTGCGTATTATACATGGGTACAGGCTTTTTTCCAGCATCGACATGCCATTTTTAGGGTGCGTATTATACATGGGGGCGCATTATACATGAAAAAAAACGGTAATTATATTTAAGACGGACGATCCTAAAATCTGAAATAGTTCTTTGACAAGTTTCCTGGAAGCGGGTCGAGTAAGCAAATTGTCTGTTTAGCCGCACAAACCAATTGTGTAAGCCTTACACAGCCTTATCAAGGGACACATTTTTAAAATCTGAGAGGGTTATCACATGATTGTAATCCTTTAAATTAACTTCCGTAATCGCAGGTCTCGACTGGGTGTTTGGAACGGTCACCGTGATATCATCCCTAATGGATTGAATCTTTCGAGCGAAAAATTTCATGAAATCATCAGCTGAGTGGGAGGAACTATCGGAAGGTAAATGTTGTCGTGTTAGCTTTGCCACAGTATCAAATTACCGTACTTTTCGGAGTACAAGTCGCACCTTTTTTCACAGTTTAGGTGGGGGTGCAACCAGTGTTCCCTCTAAGCTGCGCAGCTGCGCACTGGTCGCGCAGTCTTTGCGCACAAGAAACTCCATGCTGCGCACAAAATAAAATTCTGCATGAACTGATTGATTAATATCTAATGATAGACGTAATCTGATCTAATTAAGTGGACGAATGATTTTCTTTCTGTGCCTTTTTGTAGTGTAAATCAGTAATTGACAGGTGTCCAGCCAATGATATGATATGGCTCACTTACGCTACATATATGTATGACACATATGTGTCCTGCACATCCATGCCGCGCAGGTTAGCTAGCTAACGACAGTGCGGCGGAGTCAAGCGATGCGAATGCTAAATTAGCTAATCATGGCGAAACGAATGAGCAGCGACACATCCACTCGCCAAGACAAAATAAATATGAGATGCGGCAGTTCTTTTAAGTTTGGATGGCTGTCGGAGTGTGTGCAACTACAAGAGGAAACAGTGAAACTGGGTGAGATTTTCTCTTTTTCCAATGAGAAAGGTCTCCTCTGCAAAACAAGCAGTGAAGCCAAAGTGGCGGGCGAGTTTACTGAGGGAAAAATATGGAAGGAATGGAAGTTGGACTACCTCAAGCGTCACATTCAGCAGAAATGTCATTTGAAAGCTGTTGGAATTGTACAAAGACTCAAGATGGGACAGGGGATCGGTACATTATTGCGAGACAGCGCAAAAGATCGACAGAAAAGGAACGAGCTGTCGCACAAAACAAAATCCGACCCCGAACAAGTTAAAGTTCTCATTGACAATATTTATTTATTTATTTATTTATTTACTTGTTTATTAGTTTGTTTATTTATTTAATCTAGTGTTGCACACAGTGGTCCACAGTGTGCACAGGAGCTTGTGTGTTTGCACAGACACTTGAAAATTTAGAGAGAACACTGGGTGCAATTTATACTCAGGAGCGACTTATATGTGAAATTTCAAACTTTTTTTTTTTGTCACTCACACATTCACACCGTCATTACAGTAATTGTGAAGTAGATTAACTTCACATGTTATTTTCAGACTAAACCGGATGAGGGCGCTCTAGGCCTGCTTTGATAAATTCACCATTGGCTGTAACGCATATCAACTGAGAAGGGCTTAACAAAACTGGCACCGAAAACAAAATCATATTCTGCAGATTACAAACTGCAAGTAGTAAAATATGCAGCCGAAAATGGTAATCGAGCAGCAGAAAGAAAGTTTGGAGTTAGTGAGAAACTTGTAAGGGACTGGCGAAAAGCGAAGGTTAGTCTTAGCGAAATGAAAAAAACAAAAAAAAACTAATCCCAGGCTAAAAGCTAGGTGGCCACAGCTCGAGGAACGAGTTCATACATGGGTGCTAGATTAACGTGCTGCTGGGGGAGGCTTATCAACAGTGCAGTTGCGTCTCCACGCCCAGGTATTTGCCAAAAACATGAATATGAATGACTTTGTAGTAGGGGGACCTTGTTGTTATCGCTTCATGCAAGGCAATCGCGTCTCTATCCACACCCAGGTGCTTGCCAAGGAGATGAATTTAAAATAATTTCAAGGAGGACCTTCTTGGTGTTATTGCTTTATGCAACGCAATCGCTTCTCTATCAGAGCAATGACATCGATGCCCCAAAAACTCCCAGCAGACTTCCAAGTAAAGATCGACCGTTTCCGTGAGTTCATTGAGAAGCATGTAAGTGAGCACAATGTGACACCGATCATATTATTAACATGGACGAGATCCCCCTCACGTTTTACATTCCCATGGGCCGAAGTGTAGCAGAAAAAGAGCAGAAGAGTGTTAATATACTAACAACTGGTCATGAGAAATCACACTTCACAGTGGTGCTGGCATGTTGCGGAAATGGCTCAAAATTGCCACCAATGGTAATTTTCATTTGTTACAGATGTATTTCTTTTCTGTATAAAAATTTAATTTGGTGTTCAAAAAGTCTTTTTCCAAACTCGAGTCTTAAAAAAGAGGAGGTTGTCTTATAATCGGGGTCGTTTTATATTCGGGCCAATACGGTATTTCTTTATCTATCAATGGCGGTGGACGTACGTACTCTACGAGTTACGTACAGTCCTCTGATTGTTTTTTTGCCACAATTTACATAAAACGTAATGTCCTCTGATTGGTTCATCGGGTCTACATATTGCGCGTGTACTATATATACAGTCAAACCTCGGTTTTTGACCACAATCCGTTCCAGAAGGCGGTTCGAGAAGTGAATCGTTGGAATTACGAATCTATTTTTCCCATTACAAATAATGGAAACATTTTTAATCCGTTCCAAGACTAAAAAAAAAAGCCTTTTTTAAGCATTTTTTCATTTGCACATTTGTGTCAGATCGCGCAACTGCAGCGCACCGCCGAACGCGCAACCGTAGTGCGCCGCCGACCACGCAACTGCACCGCACTGGTCGCATTATTGTGACAGAGCCGTCGCTGAAATTTAGAAAATATTTTTAAAGTCCTGATGTAATTTCCAAAATGTAAGTGGACCTCAGTGCGCAGGGAGCTTAATTTGGTCCGATCCACAACCGCAGCGTGCCGGGCGCTCACTGTCGCATTGCTTTAAGAGCGTCTTTGTGTTTTAGAATGGCTTTACTACGCCTCTCCTGCCATCATGAAAAGGGGAAAAACAATTTCAATTGATTTTATTATAAAGTCATTTTCCTTTTGATTTCAATAATTTTGTATCATATTGAACCAAAATCGCAGATTTTTATAGTTATTTTAAAACCGAAGACGATTCGCTCGGAGGAGCCAAAGTCCTGTCTCGCCTCCTCTGAGGATTCCGTAATCAAACGGCTGCCTATGTTGACAGGCTATGCAGTTAGACTGAACTGCTCTCTGTCTTTATATCGCTGTTTATGTGTTCAAACACTGTGGCTATATGAATTAATTTCCGTAGTTAAGCTGGTGTATATAATATCTTGTGTTTTTTGTCATCTGTCTGTAACGTCGTGTTTCTTTAGATGAACAAAACGGCTTTGAAAAGAGATCTTACGGAGGCTACGAAAAAAGGTTCTCCAGCCTTACGGCAGGGGGTGCTAATAATCCCGGGATGTTTCATGCCCCTACCTGTAGAATAAGAGATCTCCAGGTCAAATGTACAGTGATCAACTGAGGAGCAGTCGTCCATTTGTTTTTTTTGTTTTTTTTCCGTTTTTACATTTTGTTTTACAATGGAGGATTACATATCCAAACGATTATCAACTATGGATCTTCGGTCGAAGCAGGAGGTCATCAGTAAAGGAAGACCAACTCCGGAGTTAAAAAGGTTTGATTCGGACAATGGGACTTCAAAACGGAGTGTTACGTACGATCGAAAAGTTTTTGATTTCATGTGCTTTATTGAGTGTTTTTATGTGTGACGACTGCTGATATGAGATTTTAATTAAAATAGTTCAAATTAAATAATGAATGAGCCACACTAGAGCATCGTTCCCCAACGGACAAATTTTACCCGGGGGGGGAATGACGTCAGTGCCTCCCCAGTCATGAACCTCGCCGCACGTCACTGAAGTGTACATACTGTAAATATGGTTTTAGAACTCTTTTATTATTATAAAAATGTTTCTTTAACAAGGTACAACACTGTAAATATGTTTTTAGAACTCTTATTATTATAAGTGTACGCACAGCAATTGTGTGTGCACTCCTTGCCTTCTGCTGGCGTGTGGGCAAGTTTTGTGTGATAATTCCTCAATTTAGAAGTTTTATTTTGACTTTGAATTATTTTTTTAATTTGGAAAAAAATCCGCAATGTAGTGAAACCGCAATCAACGAACCACGATGTAGCGAGGGATTACTTCAGTCAAACCTCGGTTTTCGATCGTCCCGGTTCTCGAATAAATCGGAAAATTCGAGATTTGTTTGCTTCGGTTGTCGAACAAAATTCGGAGGTCGAACCTCGTGAAATGAGCCGAAAGGAGCCGAGAAAACCCAACTGCACGGCCCGTATGCCGACTGACTCCGTGAGTTATTGTATTTTCGTTACTTTGAGGATTGTATTAACAAATTCTTAACACGTACTGTAAATATGTTTTCAGAACAACTTTTATTATTTTAAATTTTTTATAACATGGTACAAGTGTACCAAGGACGTGCGGTCAGAGGAGGCAAGGGAGGCACTCAACTGCGCGGCCCGGATGCCGACTGACTCCGTGAGTTATTGTATTTTCGTTACTTTGAGGATTGTATTAACCCCTAATCATGCCTCCAAAGAAAGCAAGTGGGAGCAGTAAAGCCATCCTAAAACACAAAGACGCTCTTAAAGCAATGCGACAGTAAGCGCCCGGCGCGCTGCGGTTGCGCGATCGGACCAAATTAAGCTCCCTGCGCACTGAGGTCCACTTAAATTTTGGAAAGTACATGAGGACTTTAAAAATATTTTCTAAAATTCAGTGACGGCTCTGTCACAATAATGCGACCAGCGCGGTGCAGTTGTGCGGTCGGTGGCGCGCTACGGTTGCGCGTTCGGCGGTGCATTGCAGTTGCGCGATCGGACACAGATGCGCAAATGAAAAAATGCTTAAAAAAGGCGTTTTTTTGTCTTGGAACGGATTAATTTTTTTCCATTATTTGTAACGGGAAAAATAGATTAGGAATTCGAACGATTCACTTCTCGAACCGCCTTCTGGAACGGATTGTGGTCGAAAACTGAGGTTTGACTGTATATATACACACAAACACACACACACCGCGATTCGATTATCGCAGCTTCAGTACATCGCAAATTTTCTTCCCAAAAAAAATAAAAAATTCACAAATTCAAAAAATACCTTCTAAATTGAGGAATTATGGCACGAAAGTTGCCCACATGCCAGCAGAAGGCAGGGAGTGTCCACACAATTGCAGTATGTACACTTGTACCTTTTTATAAAAAGAAATGTTGTTGTAATAATAAGAATTCGATAAACATATTTACAGTATTGTACCTTATTATAAAAATAAGTTATAATAATAAAAGAGTTCTAAAAACATATTTACAGTATGTACACTTGTACCTTGTTCTAAAAAAGCTTTTATAATAATTAGAGTTCTAAAAACATTTTCAGTATGTATACTTTAGCTACATATACGTCACACACACACACACGCGCGCGCGCGCGCACACACACACACACACACACACACACACACACACACACACACACACACACACACACACACACACACACACACACACACACACACACACACACACACACACACACACACACACACACACACACACACACACGTATCATATTCATATTATTTATACATTATTTTCCGTATGTCATTTATACTGCGTATTAATATAGTATTTACATGTTTGAAACTATTATTTAATGTTCTAATGATAACATATGCACTTATATGGTTTGATATACACTTACTGATACACAAACAATGTATGTATGTTAAAAAAAAGGGTGACTACGTGGATTTTCACATATCGCGGGTGGTCTTGGAACCAATTATTCGCGATAAACGAGGGATTACTGTATTGAGTGCATAAATTAACTGACATACGACATTCTCATGGTTACAGTATGTGTGGGAAATTTTTACACACAGACTTACTGCAGTTTTCCAGCTGGGGCCTGGTTGGTCCATATCGAGAGTTGAATCGGGCTGTTTGACAGATATTTCCTGACTTCCCTGCTCTTCTGCCTTGCACACCAAATCGCATGTTTTTTCATGCTCTTTTAGCATTTGCTCAAGCATCTGTGGTAGTATTCGAGAAGGAAAACAACAGTGTAAGAGTTGTTATAATTCCCATTACATAATATTCAAATAATTTCTTGAATAGGGCTCACCTCTTGGAAACTAACCTTTTGATTAATGAGGGAATTACTTATCAATATTATTGGTTCATTTCTATGACGACCCAGTTAATGACTATTCACAATTAGCAAACAGAACAATCTATAAATATCTGCCGCGTTTAGATTTTCCAAGAACCAGTTTATTTTAGAAAATCACAACATCCTATCACTGGTCAAACAACATGTTGTTGAACCCTGTTCTAGAGTAAGATTTAGACCAAAAATAGTCATGTACATTTTGGGCATTCCCAAAATTCTCTTGATGTTCTGTAGATTATACTGAACTTCGCAAAACAAACACAAAGCGATTCTATAACACGTACATATTTACAACAAACTAGATAGATCTCGTCTGGGAATATTTTTTAAAATAATTTTGTCAAGTTTGGAGCACGACGAAACAAAGTGTATTTGATGAGTGTAATGTGTACTTACATGGGAATCTCGCGTTGGCCACAATTAGCGTACCTAATGAAATGCCCGGGTACACTCACGAAACATAAAATAAAAACATTACGTCGGTACTTGTAGTATGATCTACACCAGGGGTGTCAAACTTTTTTTTCGCGGGCCGCATTGTAGTCATAGCTTCTTTTGGAGGGCCATTATGACTGCCAACCCAAATAAATGTATGAGCACCTCATATTATATACAGTAAAAGCTACAAAACAAACTGACAAATAACTCATTTTCAAATCAGATGAGTAAAATCTGGTCAAATATTTAAAAAAAAAAAAAGATATTATTAAAACGAAGACAATTTGCAATTCTAGTATTGACACGCGAATTTGATGCACAATTTGTCTTCCCAGGCCACATAAAATGACGTGGCGGGGGCCTTGAGTTTGACACCTGTGATCTACAAAACCCAAAACGTAGCACTGCTGTTATAGTTTCCGATGTATATTTCGAGTTTGCCGAACAATTTCAGACAAAACAGTAGCTCTTGTTAGCTAGCGTACCTAATGAAATATCCGTCACACTGATGAAACATAAAATAATACATTTGTGTGATTTTTGGAAATAAAATGCATGTCAAAAGACTTACCTTTCTGTTCTCCCGTCTTTGAGAGCCGGGTCTACCTGTCTTTCTTCGCTTTTCGAGAGGCTCAGAGTCCGGCTTCCTACCCTGTACGGTGCTTTTTATTTTCGGGATTGCAGTGGGCTTGAGTCTTTTAGGTTTGTAAACTCCAAACTGTGACCAAAGGTCTTCATCCTCAAAATCGGAGTCATCAAAATGTGTACTGCAAATAACACAAGACTTGGAAGGTCCGTCCCATTTTGTTCTAGTCAATTTTACTCGAGAGGTCCACAGTTTCATCATTTTTTTTTATCCTTCGGGAATTTATGTACACTAATCCCTTGTTTTGGGGCGTTGTTACACCCAGCCACAACGCATCTATTAGGCATCTTTGCCGCCTTAAACGCTCAAAAAACATTATTTTCCGAAACAACAGGACGTTGACTCAACAAACCAGGCAACAAGCATAGGATGCCGAGGCTTTGCTGGCTTTTGTGACGTAGCCAGGTTTATGAGCAATCAAGATAAATCCACAGACCAAGCGGGCGTCAGGAAATCCATCGCCATCGTTAAATCGCTTCAGGTTTTTTTTTTTTTCCATAGTACATAGTACCTATCGTATAAGTGCCAATGTTCGGCCAGATTTAGTGTTACCAGTAAGCACATCGGTACAAACCATAAAAATAATGTTAATTTATGATTATTATCATTATTGATGTGTCAAACTTAATTTCCAAAGCACAAAAATAACAAAAATAAATTACAAAGCCATAACACAGTAAAACCGTGGAACTAATCAACACTAACATAATGAATGTACAGACATACTACAATAAACTAATTTCAAAGCCTGCATTCACCAGTGTATTAGCCAAGCCCCACCTCTTCTCAGAACCTCTCCAAAACGCACTCATCATAGAACTTATTTTTGAACTTGTTAATGTTTGGAAATTATTGAAGATCCACATTTAGACTGTACTGCATTTTCACATCACGGACGGACACGCAACTATTTTTCACTGTTGTTCGTGAGGGGTTTGTATTTAAATTCATTGACCCCTTAAATTCTACCCACCCTCTCTTTAAAAAAACATATTTGCGATTCACCAGGCAGCAAATTATGCCTAACCGCACAGATGAATTCCGAATTTAAAATTTCATAATATCAGATTTACTTTTTCTGATTGGAGGTACAATTGGTTTATGTGGCAAAAAAAATGTGACAAGATTAGAACTAAAAAAAAAATGAGGAAAAAAAATTGTAGTGCATTTTTTCTGACAGATATTGCAATAGATCCTATTTGCAATTTTCTTGAAATCAAGTTTCAGTGCACTATTCATAATGTGTAGTATCATGAATTAGCAACATGTCAGAAAATGACATCATATATGAAAATGACATCATACATTTAAAAGCATTCAAATCTATGACTAGCCTGAAATTCAACAATGGAAAATTTTGATCTCTTCACTTCGGCATCCTTGAGTTGTTTGGACTACAAAAGTCTCTCCGAGTGATAAAGATGGCGGATTTGCGAAACAGTTTGGTCACATTACCTTGTTTGGAAATGCCCCCCCAAAGACTGTAATATAATAGATAAAAATACGTACGTACTAATAGAAAGTGTATAAAACTGAAAAGATTATAAAAGTATCTCTGCAACACCTGGAGGGATAGATTAACTTTCCCCACAATCCTGGAGACTACAAGTGTACAATAAAATGTATTTAAGAGCTAAAAAAAGTGGATTTTCCATTTGTCTCCTCTCGGAGGTGAGGCGGCTTCGTTCGGGCCAGACCAGAGTGGGTGGTTACACCTACTACTGGTCGGACAACTTATTAATGCCTGTGTAATGGTGCACATTTGTATGATATGATGAAATATGACATGAGAAGCAATGTTTGTTTTTATTTTTGGATCTTTTTTTGTCATTAATTATCTGTTCAAGAGCAGTATGACGTACAAGAACTTAACTGGTCCTAACTGGTCCCGCTTGTTTTCTCTATATTACTGTTATCAATTGTTACACTATTAGATTTACAAACAAAAAGGATTTAAAAATGAAAACAAACAAGCAGTTTAACTTATCTTTCAATGCCAAGCGTTATTAGCCAACCCCTGAAATCTGAGCCAATTTCAAGCATTTTCACTCATCTTTCAAGGCCTGTGTGCTATGGCTATGTAAGCATGAATGGTACAAAATGAAAGTTTAGAGTCTTTTTTTTTTCATTAGAAGTATCCTAAAATGCCCCTTATGATGAAAAAGACTTATGGACTCAGATTTCCCTCGCCCGGACGCGGGTCACCGGGGCCCCCCTCTGAAGCCAGGCCTGGAGGTGGGGCTTGAAGGCGAGCATCTGGTGGCCGGGCCTTCGCCCATGGGGCCCGGCCGGGCACAGCCCAAAAAGGAAACGTGTGTCCCCCTTTCCATGGGCTCACCACCTGTGGGAGGGAACAAAGGGGTCGGGTGCATTGTGAGCTGGGCGGCGGCCAAAGGCAGGGACCTTGGCGGTCCGATCCCCGGCTGCAGAAGCTGGCTCTTGGGACATGGAATGTCACCTCTCTGGCTGGAAAGGAGCCCAAGCTGGTGTGCGAGGCAGAAAAGTTCCGACTAGATATAGTCGGACTTGCCTCCACGAACAGTTTGGGTTCCGGTACAAGCCCTCTCGAGAGGGCTTCCACTCTGGAGTTTCCCACGGTGAGAGGCGTTGAGCAGGTGTGGGTATACTTATTGCCCCCCAGCTGGGCGCCTGCACATTGGGGATCACCCCGGTGAACGAGAGGGTAGCCTCCCTCCGCCTTCGGGTGGGGGGACTGGTCCTGACTCTTGTTTGTGTCTATGCACCAAACGGCAGCTCAGAGTACCCACCCTTCTTGGAGTCCCTGGAGGAAGTGCTGGAGAGCGCTCCTTCTGGGGACTCCATTGTTCTACTGGGTGACTTCAATGCTCACGTGGGCAATAACAGTGAGACCTGGGAGGGCGTGATTGGGAGGAACGGCCCCCCCGATCTGAACCCGAGCGGTGTTCTATTATTGGAATTGTGTGCTCAACACAGATTGTCAATAATGAAAACCATGTTCAAGCATAAGGGTGTCCATGTGTGCACTTGGCACCAGGACACCCTAGGCTGCAGTTCGATGATCGACTTTGTAGTCGTGTCATCGGATTTGCGGCCGCATGTTCTGGACACTCGGGTGAAGAGAGGGGCGGACCTGTCAACTGATCACCACCTGGTGGTGGGTTAGCTCCGATGGTGGGGGAAGATGCCGGTCCGACCTGGCAGACCCAAATGCTCTGTGAGGGTCTGCTGGGAACGTCTGGCAGAATCCCCTGTCAGGAAGAGCTTCAACTCCTACCTCCGGCAGAGCTTTTCCCACGTCCCGGGGGAGGCGGGGGACATTGAGTCGGAGTGGACCATGTTCCACGCCTCCATTGTTGAGGCGGCCGACCGGAGCTGTGGCCGTAAGGCCATTGGTGCCCATCGTGGCGGCAATCCCCAAACCCGCTGGTGGACACCGGCGGTAAGGGATGCCGTCAAGCTGAAGAAGGAGTCCTATCGGGCCGTTTTGGCCTGCGGGAGTCCGGAGGCAGCTGACAGCTCCCGGATGGCCAAGCGGAACGCGGCTTCGGCGGTTGCTGAGGCAAAAACCCGGGCGTGGGAGGAGTTTGGCGAGGCCATGGAGAAGGACTTCCGGACGGCTTCGAGGAAATTCTGGTCCACCATCCGGCGTCTCAGGAGGGGTAAGCAGTGCACCGTCAACACTGTTTACAGTGGAGATGGCGTGCTGTTGACCTCGACTCGGGACGTCGTGAGTCGGTGGGGAGAATACTTTGAAGACCTCAATTCCATCGACACGCCTTCCATTGTGGAAGCAGGGCCTGGAGACTCTGAGGCGGACTCTCCAATCTCTGGGGTCGAAGTCACTGAGTTAGTTAAAAAACTCCTCGGTGGCAAGGCCCCGGGGGTGGATGAGATCCGCCCGGAGTTCTTAAAGGCGCTAGATGTTGTGGGGCTGTCATGGCTGACACGCCTCTACAACATTGCGTGGACATCGGGGACGGTGCCTCTGGATTGGCAGACTGGGGTGGTGGTTCCTCTCTTTAAGAAGGGGTTCCGGAGGGTGTGTTCCAATTACAGGAGAATCACACTCCTCAGCCTCCCTGGTAAGGTCTATTCAGGGGTGCTGGAGAGGAGGGTCCGTCGGGAGGTCGAACCTCGGATTTAGGAGGAGCATTGTGGCTTTCGTCCTGGCCGTGGAACAGTGGACCAGCTCTACACCCTCGGCAGGATCCTCGAGGGGGCATGGGAGTTCGCCCAACCAGTCCACGTGTTTTGTGGACTTGGAGAAGGCGTTCGACCGTGTCCCGCGGGAGGTTCTGTGGAGGGTGCTTCGGGAGTACGGGGTGCCGAGCCAACTGATAAGGGCGGTTCGGTCCCTGTATCACCGATGCCAAAATTTGGTCCGCATTTCCGGCAGTAAGTGGGATTCATTCCCAGTGAGGGTTGGACTCCACCAAGGCTGCCCTTTGTCATCGATTCTGTTCATAATTTTTATGGACAGAATTTCTCGACGCAGCCGAGGCGTTGAGGGTGTCCGGTTTGGGGACCTCAGCATCGCGTCTCTGCTTTTTGCAGACGACGTGGTGCTGTTGGCTTCTTCAAGCCGTGATCTCCAGCTCTCACTGGAGCGGTTCGCAGCCGAGTGTGAAGCGGTCGGGATGAGGGTCAGCACCTCCAAATCCGAGTCCATGGTCCTCGGTCGGAAAAGGGTGGAATGCCCTCTCCGGATCGGGGATGAGATCCTGCCCCAAGTGGAGGAGTTCAAGTATCTTGAGGTCTTGTTCACGAGTGAGGGGAGGATTGAGCGCGAGATCGACAGGCGGATCGGTGCAGCGTCGACAGTAATGCGGACTCTGTACCGGTCCCTCGTTGTAAAGAGAGAGTTGAGCCAAAAGGCAAAGCTCTCAATTTACCGGTCGATTTACGCTCCTACCCTCACCTATGGTCACGAGCAATGAGTCGTGACCGAAAGAACGAGATCCAGGGTACTAGCGGCCGAAATGAGTTTCCTCCGCAGGGTGTCCGGGCTCTCCCTTAGAGATAAGGTGAGAAGCTTGGTCATCCGGGAGAGACTCGGAGTAGAGCCGCTGCTCCTCCACGTTGAGAGGAGCCAGATGAGGTGGCTTGGTCATCTCATCAGGATGCCTCCTGGACGCCTCCCTGGGGAGGTGTTCCGGGCATGTCCCGCCGGTAGGAGACCCCGGGGACGACCCAGGACGCGCTGGAGAGACTATGTCTCTCAGCTGGCCTGGGAACGTCTTGGGATCCCCCGGGATGGGCTGGATGAAGTGGCTGGGTAGAGGGAAGTCAGGGAGTCCCTCCTAAAGCTGCTGCCCCCGCGACCCGACCCCGGATAAGCGGAAGGAGATGGATGGATGGATTGTGAAGGAATAGGGTCAAAAGCCACAAAACCCGCCTAGCCACAATAACAGATATGCTCACATCTCTTTAGATAAAGTATATAAGCAGACAAGTATATTCATGGAGTCAACCAATAAAGAAGACATTCTTTGATATAAGATAATAACAGAGGTTGCTACAACTTCACGATTCAATATGTATTTCTGTGCACTGCAAAATAAATGTCTTTTGATATGTTGCTTAAATAGCTTAATGACCCTTAAGGAACTGTGTAATGCATGCCTGATGTTTGTTCTCTAAATCATGGACACGGCCAGAGTCGTCTTGACCGTTCAGTACTTGATTATATCTTGTGTTTTGACTAAACGTCATATGTCGCCTAATGCGGGACGCCAGCTTTTCGATAAGTGAAAGAATGAGGTACGACAGCCTATGTGCAAGGATGGAGAAGAATGTTTACAGGAAGGTCACTCGGAGATAAAAAACCAGCTGGTGCCAGAAGGAGACAGCCAAGGACTCGGCCAAAGATGATCACCAAGGCCGAAAGACGGGATGGAAGACCACAGCCCCCACACACACACCGAATCTTCCATAACCAGCACCCACTCCCATGGAATCAAACTCCACTGCGAACTCGCCCCACCCCAACGACTCATCACCCATCAAACGCGCCCCACACCAACTGAATATAAGCTGACCAAAGAACCTTGAACGTTGCCTTTTCTGAATGGAGACTTTCTGCTCTTGAAAGGCCCAGCGCTGTATTGTACTTTCCTGAAAACAGAGCTTTCTTAACAAGAATTATGATTGAACTCAACCAACCTGTGTAAGTCTAATTTCTGCTTCAGTGTCTTTGCATTTTCCTAAATCTGAAGAAATTAAACGAGCACGCAGTGAGTGAATTGGATAACAGGTGATTGGCAATGGCTTTTGCCGTGAGGCGCAGATAGCGCTCCCTAAATTGTGGACCAAATCCAACAATAGAAGTATGATTAAAAGTATGAGTCTACCTAATACCGTTCTATATTTATCACTATTTGAAAATAGCTTGGTTTCACTCAATTCAGCAATCTCAGACAAAATAAGGAGACATTTTGGATTTTGTGTAAGATGTATTTTCTGCACAACTGTGACTTTGACACTGGTTTAGTGAAATCTCAAACATCTCAACAGCCCTTGTCTTCTATAAAACATGAACAAAAATAATGAAAATGTGTTTTTGATGGCAAAAACATTTATTTACATGTAAGATAAAGTGCACAAACCAACATTTTCACATTTGAAACGGTATTTACAAATTTTGGGCTATTTACAGAGATGTTTGTGCGTGTGCTCACATGCGTGTGCTCACATGCGTGTGCTCACATGCGTGTGTGTGTTTTGCTATTTACAAGGTATGTAATTTGTGCGTTGCTGTATCACACATCAGAATACTTGTCAGATGACGTCGATTCATCCTAACTATGCCCAAGCCTGCGGTGGCTTTTGAAGTGGATGTCCTTGTCTGTCGCATACTCACAGCCACCTCTTCTAAATTTCACTCCATCGTGTTGCTCTTCCTCACTTGGCTTACGACGAGCACTAGTTTCCTCACTTGGAAGCTGCTTGAAAGCTGATCGCTTGCGTTTTGCCATGTTCTCTCACTCTCGGACTTCTTCCTCGAAAACTCCACTACTACTCACTGTTCTTCCATTTGGGCTGGCAGATCACCTCTTTATGAGTCAGCAAGAGCAACTCTGCTATCAAGTGGTCACAGTTAACCACTACGATGCTCTATAGCAGGGGTGGGGCAATTCATTTTTACAAGGGGCCACATGAAAAACCCAAGTTGTGTCGGAGGGCCACACCAACGATAACTTAAACCTGCTCAATTTTCTTCCATCGTAAAATGCGCAAAAATTATTTACGTATTTTAAATAGCTGGTACTGGTAATTAGAAGAATACAATTATTCTGTTTATATTTATATTAAACTATGTGAAATTGTGGTGTATAGGTCAAATATAAAAAAATCATTAGTCAGTACAATTTATTCTTAAGTTCTTTAACTTTTCCTCAAACTGTGAATTACAACACATTTATAGAAACACATCAATGTGTCCTCAACCCGCCTTGTTACGGTACGTCGGGAGAGTGACATATTCTCAAATGCGCTCTTTTTCTCCGGGCATATCAGTGCAACAGAGTCCAATAAGCACTCCTTAATAAACTCTCCATCAGTAAACGGCTTACTTTTTCTGGCAATTTTGTGGGAAATGACAAAACTTGTCCTGACCGCTGCATCTCTGTGGGTGTGAAGTTTGATAAAAAAGTCCTTGTTGGACTTGCAGTTTTGCTAGCAATGCATCAGACTCTGTTGTGCGCTCTTTATCAGACAGATTTCTGTATTTTTCCTCATGCTTGGTTGTGTAGTGGCGACTCAAATTATATTATTTAAACACAGCGACCTGTGTACCACAAATCAGGCACACGACTTTACCTTTCATTTCTGTAAAGAAATACTTGGCAGTCCATGTCTTGTTGAAAACACCGCACTCCTTGTCAACTTTTCTTTTCTTAGCGTCAGCACACATTGACTGATTTTTTTTATTTGAATTCAAAAGAAATTCAGAATTTTTCAGATTATCAAAATAGCAATCTGAATGGTTAACCTGACCATGAGCACCAAAGCATAAGTATTTTTCTTTCAGTCATGTCAGTCAATAGCTGGGCATTAGCCACAACGTCTTCTAAAAATTCAAATATGAAGCAGCGTGCAGATTCTGTAAGAAGACATATACGACACCGCGTCATACTTTGTCTAACTTGCAGAGGCAAAACGAGGTAAGTCGCCACCCGCCGGTATTCTTTAAGAGGCAAGCTCCATGTCTTCAGATTTTTGTGTTTATGTATATCACGATTTCAGACTGGCTACTCAAAAACAGTATTGCCAGTATTTCTTTGTCTAAATGTTGTTAGCTTTGCAGCAGCAAACCCTGCCACTTGTTTATGTTCATTCATTCGCTTTAAGTTTGGCGCTGTTTTGTCGACCTCCATTCCCGTATTTTTCAGACTATATATTTTTCATAGTTTGGGTGGGGGGCGACTTATACTGAGGAGCGACTTATATGTGAATTTTTTCACAAATTTTCCTAATTCAAAAGAAAAAAAAAGTGAAACCACGCTAAACGAACCGCGAAGTAGCAAGGGATTACTGTAAATTGAATTTCAAGTGACGTCAGCGGCGCGGCGCGGCGGTTTTTTAAATAAAGGACAAAGATTCGATCACGGGATGACGAAGGGCCCCACGTACTACCGGCATCATTAGCGGCTTTGTTTGTAAGTGACACGGTGGACGAAGAGTTTGAAGGATTTAATGATTTGGAGTGACACAGAAGGTTTGAAAAGCTATTATGGCTTTTACACACGCCCGGTCCTACTCTACGGAGCTTGCTTTCACCTCCGTGGATGGAAGTCGGGGGCCGGCGCTCTGCCGGGTGGCTGTCTGGGGACGGTGGATGGGGCTCGGACATGGCTTTTACGCACGCCCGGTCCTATTCTATGGAGCTATCTTCCACTTCCGTGGCTGGAAGTCCCACCTCCGGGGATGGAAGTCCACGCCGCCACACGCCTGGAAGTCCACGCCGGTGCTTGGGGCCGTGTGGCGGTGAACTAATTATGTTATAGTTATTTGATATATTTTATTTCGTGTAGCAACTTGTATATGTTTTTATCGCTACAGTTCAGTAGTTGTTGGCTCGTTGAACTCTTGTTTTGTTAAATAAAGAGCCGTTTACCAAACCCACGTCTTTCCTTGTACTTTGTTAACGCTACAATATAGTTATATACTAGAGCTGTGGAATAACGACGAGGCTGACGTCAGGGCGCACGTTCAGCGTTGTTGACAAAGGACGAGGAATTTGATCGATGGATTTAATGATTTGGAGTGACACAGATGGTTTGATAATATTATTGCTTATATAATAGTTATTTGACATATAATTTATATGTCGTTATATGGGCCTGTGGAATATTTCGAAGTGCAACCGCCGTCAGCGGCGCGCACCCCATTGTTGACATAAAAGACGATCGATGGATTTAATGAATTGGAGTGACACAGATGGTTTTATAAACATGTTATTTATGTAATAGTTATTTGAATAACTCTGAATGTTACATCAGGCCCGTTCTCAGCTCTTTGTTTGTGTTTATGTCACGTTAGCATACCTATCGTTTAGCCCAGGGGTGGGCAAACTTTTTGACTTGCGGGCCGAATTGGGTTCTAAATTTTGACCGGGGGGCCGAACCAGGAGCAGATGGATGTAGTGTTTGTGTGAAGTAATATAAATGACATGTAAAAGTCATTGCATAAAAGGTTTTTACTTTTAGTAGATACTAAAGCATGGATATTTAAAAAAAAGCTTTTTGAAAACAAATGCATTTATTAACAGCATTAAAAAAATATTTCACCAAAAAACTACTATCAGTGATTCTTATTAAATACGACACTGTTATGATGAATAACATTTTCCATCACTTCAGCGCCTGCAGGTCAGATTTATGAAATATGTTTATCTAATGAGGCGAAATCACATCCAACGGCAAACATTCTGACCAAATACATCATCTTGAAGAATCAGTGAAAGAATACATCTAAATAAAGTAATAAAGAAATCAATAGTATTGTTGGTTTCCCTTTTTGGCTAGTGCATCATAGTCTGGAGTAAAATTTGTTGTGGTAATTTTTAGGATAGAGCCGAGGTGTCGGTCCGTTAACCTAGATCTGTGACGGGCTTTGTTGACGTTCATGTGGCTGAACGTCTTCTCTCACACGTAGGTCGAGCCAAATTGTCCACTCTTTTTTAACATTCGGCACTCACTGTCCACCTTTCTTTTCTTCGGGCCACTCGTTTTAATGGAAGGATTCCAGGGGAAGGTTTGTGGGTGGCATTAGCGTAAAACTGTATCTGAAAACTCAGCGCGAGAATTACGAGAATATTGACGTCACAGCCTACACTCGAAATTCGGCACTGATAGATGAAATTACTACGTACTACTGAGTACGCACGCACACGCACTTGTAAGTGTGCACCGAGCTTTCTGACACGGCTCCCGGGAGTAAATGCGCGGGCGGGCGCTTCCCCATCTACTGGGGAAACATAGTAATTGCAGGGAAAATTACCCCCAAAAAATTAATAATACAATTTATTCAGGTTTGGCGGGCCGGATTAAACGGCCCGTGGGCCGGATGTGGCCCGCGGGCCGTAGTTTGCCCACCCCTGGTTTAGCCTGTTGTTGCTCGTTCATGTCTGTTCTTGGTGTTGGATTTTGTCGAATAAATTTCCCCCAAAATGCGACTTATACTCCGGAGCGACTTATATGTTTTTTTTCACGTTATTGTGCATTTTATGGCTAATGCGACCTATATTCCGGAGCGACTTTTAGTCAGAAAAATACGGTAATAAACCAGATCTGTTTTTTTTATTATTTTTGTTCATTTGTTCATTCAATTATTACATTTGGTTGATAAAAGAGAGGTTTCCATGCCATCTTTTGGAGTCTGTAAAGTTAGAGTTGACTAGCGATAGGCTAGACTCACATAATACACATAGCTCTTGGTTTAGACAAGAGCGTCACATTTTGCATAGTGCTATAACATACACTGACGCACTTTCTACTGAGGTAGTAGACAACAAGTCTAGTTACTCCTCCCTGACCGTCAAGCATGGTGTGACAGCCTGCTGAAATACAAAGAAGCGCTCCTTTCAGCAAAAACTAATTATCTCGAATTATCAGTCTCAATAAAAATAATCCTACATACCGTAATTTTTGGACTATAAATCACACCGGATTATAAATCGCACCAGCCATAAAATGCACAATAAAGGGGCAAAAAACATATATAAGTCACACCGGACTATAAGTCGCACTTTTGGGAGAAATTTGACAAAATCCAATGTTGGGGTTTACAGATTATCTTCATCGTATGATTATGTTGGAATGTAACCTGTAATAATTTACCTAGCTTGTCCTGTCTTAACCAAAGTAGTAGAACAAAGTGCTAAGATCTTTTGAACTGATTGACTAGCTGCAGAGGAAGCAATCAAAGTTGCTTTGTTTACACAACGTCGTAAAAGACCCCCTGCTATGCTTTGGTCAGCAGGCCAGGGGCTTCAATCCCATCCTGTCCACTCTCACCCCCACTCTGTTTCTCTCAATAAAAATGCTCCTGCAAGAGGCCTGAGTCAGACCTCATTCGATCATCGCTGTACGCACAGCGACGAATGGACTCTCCACCTGCAGATGTTTAAAAGGACTTACTTGTCTCCCGTGTGGTTCTTGCAAAACAAGTTAGAGTGAGCGCCACCCTAACATTTTGGTGCCGAAACCCGGGATCCCTCATACCCGCCATCTGGCTGACGGAGCAGGACGTGCTGCATTGTCGACAAGCCAGCGTTCTTTAGGAGGACCTGGAAAAGAAAGTCCTGGGAAGAGAATTTCTTAGGTCTGCCTTTGTCTGACAGAGGTGGATTGACGGGATCCGGCAGTGCAACGAACCAGGAGACAAGTAAGTTAAAGCCCTAAAGTTGTGTGATTGTGTTGTTGTGAAACGCGTAAAAAGTTAAAGGTGCAAGAGAGATACGGCTTTGGTTTGTCCGAGCTATGAGATACGGCTTTGGTTTGTCCGAGCTATGAGATACGGCTTTGGTTTGTCCGGGCTATGAGATACGGCTTTGGTTTTTCCAAGCCATGAAACAGCTGGGATTCTAGTCCCAATGGAAGGAACGGGCTAAGAAAAAACAGAGCTTCTTTTTCCTAATTGAAGAAGGGCGTAGATTCTTTTTTTTGTCTGATTTTTCCAAGCTGTTTGGGAGGGTTTTACACCCATCCTGGATAGGCCTAAAAATAAAAAAGCGCTGGAGTTTGTGTGGTTGAGAGTGTGACTGGTAGGATAAATTGACTAAATAGCAGTTCTAGCATTGATCCACGGCAATAACACAGGCTAGTAATTTGTTGAAAGGTCAAATTAAACCTGCATTGAGGATCCTCAAAGAAAGAAAAAATTGTAAAAAAAAAGATTTTTTTTTTTTATAAACCTAAAATACCAAGTTAAGCTAGAATGTGGTTGAAAGCTTCACAAGAGAGAAGAGAACAAATCCAAAAGACAAAAGATAGAAAGATGAAAAGCGATGAGGCTATGTTTGTCAGGCCGGAGGACAATGAGGCCACAGTGCGCAGGCGCGCTGTCCCGACCGCAGCTCAAGCCACAGCTGAAGGCGCAGCTCAAGCAGAGGAGGAAGAAGGGCCTTCCGCTTGTATGCAAAACTTGTATCCAAGTTTAACAGACCTGCACCCTCCCCCACATAACAGCAAAAAAGGTCAGGGTCACATTATTAGAAGTCCTGTACAAACAAGAGGTTTGACCACTGCTGCTAGATTTTCCCAAAATGTAGACAATGTTGATGTGTGCCCAATGATACAGGTGCCAAACCCTATTGTAGGGGAAGGCCAACCTCCACATACATATGTTTTTCGGCCATGGACTTTGGAAGAGTCAAGAAAAGCAGTTGAAGGGGTTACCCCTGTTGCTGAAGACCAAGATAAATGGGCAGAAGACATGGCTGGAATCATACATTCCTATAGACTGAATGGGCATGAGGCAGGAGAAGCTGCAATGTCTTCCTTGGGAAAAGACTGGGCAAAGGTTAGAGGAAATTATACAGGTCGAAATAATCAAGGGCCTTTTCCCTATCCCGTTGAGGGAAATCAATTGGGAGGGGAGTATCCAGCACAATGGAATGATCTTGTGCAAAGAGTGCGAACTATATTTCAAAGACGAGCGAATTATGGTCATTTAGCAGGAATAAAACAGAAGCCTGGGGAAGATACTGATGATTTTCGCTTGAAATTTGAAAAAGAATTCAGGATGCATAGTGGCATCCCATTCAATGATGCAGCTGAGAGTGCTTATCAGCAACAGCTTAAAAATGCGCTCCTCACTGGTTTCCGCCCTGAAATAGGCAACTGGGTGAGGAAACACTTGGTAGAAATGGATACTGCTACTGTTACAACAGCTATGCAGTGGGCCAGATAGGCTGAAAAAGTGATCAAAAAAGGCAAAAGTTCTGATGTATTTCATCTAGATGATGATGGTAATGATCTAGTTCCAAAGTTCCCAAAGGGGCAGAGGAAGAGTTAGAGACCAACAAGGCCGCAGGCCCCCATTCAATTCAATCTCCACATCAAATTTGGACTGTTGGAACTGTGGGAAACGGGGACACTTGGCAAGAGTGTGTCGTCGTGTAAAACAAAACCAATCAAAGGGCGGAGGAAGAGGCAGAGGAAAAGTCAAATTTTCAGCATGACAAGCTTCCTCCCCTTTGACCGCTCAAGCTCATACAGAGAAAGAAATAACAGATGTCCATATGAAAGCAAAACATGTCATTGTCAGATTATTAGAAATTTCTTTAGATTATTAGAGCTCCTGTCCATACAAGAAGTATGACAATGATGTTTGTATGCCCAATGACAAATGACCTGAGATCAAATTGTGTGCACACTAAAGTTAAAATTTGCAAATCAAGTGGTAAATAAATGCAACTTGCTTCTAGAAGATAAATGAAAAATTAGAATGTGCTGTCCTCGTGTGCGTGGGAGGGACCAGCTCATGATCGACCGCAGGAAATGGCCAGCCTGTGACGAATCATTGATGCTGGGACCTACCTTCCGTGCGCGAGAGCTGTGCATGTGTGTGCGTATGTGTTAAAATGATGAAATCTGTTAACTTTTAGTGTAAAGAAATTTGCTAGACTGTGGTCTATCCAATTTGCACCGCAGAACAGAAACGATTTTGAAAGATAAAAATGAGAGGAAAAGAGAGAAATCTGTTTGCTAGCAGAAACTGATCCACACTAGTGCATGTTAGTGTCGAGCCCTCATGAGAAATTCGAAGAAAAAAAAAAAACGACAGAACATGCTTTCAGGAATTGGAAGAAGCAAAATTGTGAATTTAAGACATTGCAATGCTACATTTAATAGAAATAATTGATTAGTTGTGTTATAAGATTATACAAACTTCTATATGCGAGCTGAATCTGAGAGATTGAGTTCTTCAAATTTAAAAACAAAAAAAAATTCTGATTAATTTGCCAGCAGTTTTTTGTGTTGAGTTTTTTTTGGATTAGTGGATTGTTCTATCGGGAACCTTGAGTTGAAAATGGTATATGAATGTTGTGTGGGGGGCTTGGATAAATTGGGACCAATGTGATAGAAAGACTCCTTTTTGGAGACTGCGTGTGAAATGCAAATGAGCATTGATGAATGAATGCCTGAATGAAAGGAAAATACAGGTTGAATGGTTGAAGTTGTTGGAGACTACTATGGAAAATTAGTAGAGCGACTTTGAAGAAAGAGTGATTTTTGAGTAAGTTAAATGCTAAGGAAAAAAAAAAAAAAGGTTGCTTTTGGAGTGATAATTAACTAGAAAAAAAAAACTGGAAAACCAGTAACACACTCAGAAGATGTGTGAACTGGGAAATTGAGAAGCGTTTTGGAAAGAAAGTCAAATTAAATGATGATAGAATCACATGTAGTAAAGAACACATCTTCCAAAAAAGGTTTGCCAAGGTGTGAGGCACGGGCGTTGCCAAGCCTCAGAAGGAGGGAGGGAGTAGGACAGATAGTGAAAGATAGTAAAAATACAACACTTTACGACATATGGATTCTCTAATACATTTGGCGTCATACCATTAAGTTTAAAATTTTCTCAAGCTTTTCAAACTTTTGCTGTAAACAATTGGAAGATTATTGAAAAATGACTAAAGAAGCCATGAGGAAGTGGTGTGTGTGTTTGGAAGGGCACGCTCTTATGCGCTTCCCTGGCTAATCAACATTTGGTTGACTGATCAAAGGAACCATTTGCTACAGGACTTAACATCCATTCCTCCTATTTGCCCAGTTCAAAAGGGCAATAAAATTGACTACAAGAGTTGCAAAGAACAGACGAAGAATAGTCCTTGGCATGATCAGAGCACTTAAACTGAAAGATGTGTAAAATGCAAATTTACTGCCGCCTGATCTTTCTTCCCCACAGGTCAACAACCGCTCCAAGCCAGGAGACTGAGACAAACGACATAAAGGTAGTCAAAAAGAACAAGCTGGGCCAGCCATGGTGGGAGGGACCATTCCAAGTCTTGCTGACTACCCCCACTGCACTGAACATTGCTGGAAGGCCCAGCGAAGTTTCACCTCAGCCACTGGACGTTACAGAGAGTGCTGTACCCCATTTTCGGAGTGGGGGGAAGGCTAACTTCATAGGGGCCTCATCGTTTAGGGTGGGGCGTCTCAATGTTGGTGAAGAATGGAATCCATAAGATCCCCACTCTGACTAGGCAATGGGAAATATCGGTGTCTCTGTCATCCGAGTAGCAACGGGGCTCCACATGCCAGGTGGATCCTCTGCTGCGTTGTGGTTGGAGCGTGCTATGGTCTATGGACTCACCTGGAGTGAACTATACGTGTTACATCCAAGGAAATGAGACCCACAAATGCATTGACAGTGACTGCTCTCCAGGAGGAAACTGGATGGGAGCTTTGGACATCACCGCTGAGAGCCAGGATGAGAGAGCCATTTCAAGGCATAAGGGCTCTCCTACCAACATGGCTGCACCGTCGGACTTCATTCAGAACGGATCGTGGCTTTGTGGTCACAAGAACTGTCCGACGCTGCCTGCCAACTGGACAGGAGTGTGTGCACCAGTGTGGGTGACACACCTACAGGATACAACATCATCAGCTGACGACAGCACACAACTCTTCTGGACGTCGACGCAGGGCGGTTGCAACCTTTGACCCTCATGACCCTGTCTGGGGTGCGAATGTTCCGGACGACCATAAAGTATGGTCCGTCGGAGACAAAGTTGTTCATACGCTTTTTCCTTGGATCGGAGTTGGAAAACAATCACTCTTCATCGAGACACTGAACTATCATTTTCAATCCTTTGTGAATCTCTCACTGCAAGTCAACGATGGACAAAATAGAGAGATTCAGGCTATTAGACTTATGGTCTTGCAAAACAGGATGGTTCTGGACTTGATGACGGCAGCACAAGGCGGTGTGTGCCACATCATTGGGACTTCCTGTTGCACATACATTCCAGGAGATAACGACACGCACATCAAGGAAGCCATGAACTCACTGAGGAATTTACAGCAGGCCATGTCGGAGGATAAAATCCCACATCAATGGGATTTCTTTTCATGGCTATTCTCTGGCGCTTGGTGGCAGTTGCTGTTGAAATTTGTGGCTCCTGTGCTTGCTGTGCTGGTATTGTTGTGCTTGTTTACGACCTGTGTTATCCCGTGTTTGAAGTCTGCTGTGACAAGGGTTGTGTCTTCTACCGTAGCACAAGTACATATACAACTTCTAAGACATGACGGATGTGATGACTATGATGTGCTGCGAAACGTGGATTGCGTAGATGCTGTTTAGCTGAGCATGTTTTACAGAAACTTGATGATTTGACCATCGAAAATGCCTTGCAAGTGATGGATACAATGATGTACTGTTTCTGTGTTTTTCTTTTTATTTCAATTTTTTTATTGATAGCATTCTGGTCGCCTAAGGCAGAGAAGAGAGAAAAGAGAAAGTGTGACTCTTTTCCTGCATTAATCTTGCCGCAGGTTTTTCAATCACACACTAAAATTGGAGTGGAGTATTGAGGAAAAACCTCGTCTTTACTGGAAATTATTGCTGTCATTGTATTTTCTTACTTATGTTTGATTGATCGGGGTTGACATAATCATATGATAAAACAGGTGGGATATGTTAGGGTTTACAGATTATCTTCATCGTATGATTATGTTGGAATGTAACCTGTAATAATTTACCTAGCTTGTCCTGTCTTAACCAAAGTAGTAGAACAAAGTGCTAAGATCTTTTGAACTGATTGACTAGCTGCAGAGGAAGCAATCAAAGTTGCTTTGTTTACACAACGTCGTAAAAGACCCCTTGATATGCTTGGGTCAGCAGGCCAGGGGCTTCAACCCCATCCTGTCCACTCTCACCCCCACTCTGTTTCTCTCAATAAAAATGCTCCTGCAAGAGGCCTGAGTCAGACCTCATTCGATCATCGCTGTACGCACAGCGACGAACGGACTCTCCACCTGCAGGTGTTTAAAAGGACTCACTTGTCTCCCGTGTGGTTCTTGCAAAATAAGTTAGAGTGAGCGCCACCCTAACATCCAACACCAAGAACAGACATGAACCAGCAACAACAGGCGAAATGATACGGTATGCTAATGTGACATAAACACAAACGAGAAGCTGAGAACGGGCCTGACATAACTTTAATAGTGATTCAATTAACTACAAAATAAAGAACACGTTTATCATACCATCTGTGTCACCCCAAATCATTAAATCCATCGAATTCTTCGTTCGGCAGGGCGCCGCGGACGTCGGACTCGTCGTCAGTTGCAGTTCAAATTATTCCACAGGCCCATATAATTATACCGTCTTTTCCCATGTATAATGCGCAAACTTTAACTAATTTATTGTCCTAAAATCTGGGGTGCGCATTATACATGAGTACAACAATTTTTGAAGAAAATCTCCCTCGAAATAAAACTTGAAATCACCTTTCTTCTTGTTTGTTGTCAATCGCGCATCGCATTCAGCCATCCTGCCCAACACACTTAGTCAGTAAAATTCATAATTGACGACATCGTTTGATGCGATGGTGCAATCCTTGATGGTGTGTTATTGTCAAATATTGTTTGTTTTTTAATCTCCATCGCAGACCGGATATCATACGGAGGCCGCCATGACAGTATGCGCAGAACGGATGCGCAAGACACGTCAATCGCGCACCGCATTCAGCCATCCTGCCCAACACACTTAGTCAGTAAAATTCATAATTGACGACACATCGTTTGATGCGATGGTCCAATCCTTGATGGTGTGTTATTGTCAAATATTGTTTGTTTTTTAATCTCCATCGCAAACCGGATATCATACGGAGGCCGCCATGACAGTATGCGCAGAACGGATGCGCAAGACACGTCAATCGCGCATCGCATTCAGCCACCCTGCCCAACACACTTAGTCAGTAAAATTCATAATTGACGACATCGTTTGATGCGATGGTCCAATCCTTGATGGTGTGTTATTGTCAAATATTGTTTGTTTTTTAATCTCCATCGCAAACCGGATATCATACGGAGGCCGCCATTACAGATGCGCAGAACGGATGCGCAAGACACGTCAGCTATATAAAGAGCGAGACTTCAGTTCTCTACCTAAATGGGTATTACAGGTAATATTTTATTTCACAACACTTTGCCTTGTTCCTTTCCTCTCTGCTGTTCACTTCAAACACGCTCCATACGAACACAATGCTCTCGTATCAGACGCTTGCTCGATCACCTGCTCGTTTGCTGTCACAATGTACCCTACACAAATCCGAAACATTTCTCCGCTATCGCGTTTGCTAGCACATGCGCAGTGATACTGACCGGCAGAATAACATCCGGTTGTTCCCAAAGATGATCTTTTTTCTGAAATAATTTTACGTTTACGGACTTAAGTAAGAGTCAAAATTTGGGTGCGTATTATACATGGGTACAGGCTTTTTTCCAGCATCGACATGCCAGTTTTAGGGTGCATATTATACATGCTCTTTTTGCCCCCGGGTGTCGGTCAGAAAAAGGAGGAAGACGTGGTTCAGTTTTGATTGCTTTACTGAATTATTGGCAAAAAAGTAACAGGCACTGTGGCTCATAGGGGCATACAGGCAAACTGGCAAAAGGGTATAGGCACACGTTTGGTCGTGAGAGCAGGTGTGTGTAGTGTACATGGGTGAGTCTTTGGGTGTGTGAATGTGATTCTTGTGTATGTGATTATTGTATGAAGCGTGTGAAGAGTGTGTGGGGTGTGTGCGTGTGTGTGTGTGTGTGTGTGCCTGTGCGTGTGTGTGTGCCTGTGTGTGTGTGTGTGTGTGGTGTGGTTCTGCAACAGACAGAAATACAGCACGTAAGTCAACGCTCAACTTCTGACGTCACACAACACTAGTAGACGGCACACATTACATAACTAACTGCGCATAACGGTTCCGCTATACTAAATAACCATAAATGAAATACTCTCGGCAACACACCAAACAAAAGTCATTGAGACAACAAAATACATTTGCTGGCGACCGTTAGTCGCCGTGTCGCTGTGTAACGGCTCTAGTCATGCGTGTACGCTGCTTGTACGATGCGAAGCAAACTTAAAGGAGGGCGGCGGAGCTGTCAATCAAACGGCACGCACACGAAGCAAACCGCAATCGGACAAATGGCACAACAGTGGACAGTAGTAACAATGAAATGTATATACGTACTCACTTCGTGTCAAACACGAACACGATCACAGCAACATACTCAGTCGATACCAGCAACCTTTAACTTACCGCTGCGCACAAGCTCCAACAATCGCGATAAGCTGAGGTAACTCACGCGAGACTTAAGGCACGGTGATGTAACTTTCCAACATTTTAACATCAACATAGGAACCTTTCTAACAGCTATTTTTATTTTTCTTCTTTGAGACAGCGGTTCGCTTTGGCCTGAGGAGTTAAGTTCAGCACTTGCTTTAAAGATATCTGGCGCGTCTAGCGTTGTGAATGGGTATAATGTGTAGACCCCGAATGTAAGCTGACCCCCACTTTTTCAGTCTTATTTCAACGCAAAAAACATCGTCTTATATTCGGGCCAATACGGTAATATAACCAGATGATAAGATGAAATGATTAAACGATTAAGATTTTTTTTTAGTTGGACAAGTTTGGTGGGGCCGTATTAAAAACATTTTACCCATGTCTGGTCTAGTCATGTGAACTACACTACTGCGCTCTCAAGTTATTCACTTAATAAGCAATTCATGCTTGTCAAATTAGATAATTTAGGACACACTATCACCAAGAGAGCCTTATTAATATTACGTTGCCTCACTTCAAAGCAGAGTATAGTAGAATTCTGTAGTGACTTACTCTACTGCTGGGCTTCGGTGTTATACGAGTGTGCACTGACCACTCAACTCGGGCGCTCATGACGTGTGACATAGCTCACGTAATAAAAACATGACGCAGCAGGTGAGTTGCATAATATTTGCGCATCACAAAAATCCATAATGAAATTTGTTGCCAAGGCTTTTAAATACCAACTTGTATCAATATTTATTTATTGTTCAACCCTACATTGTATGTGACGTTTAATAGATTTTTATTTTTATTTATGAAAGAGCGTTGAAGGAATCCCTAATTCTTTTTGCCTTTACATAATGAGGAAATTAGGTGCTCTTACCTCCTCCAGGTCAGAGATTTTTCCTACTGCCCATATTTCCATTGAGTCCAAAATGAACTCCTCATCCGCCGAGAGTTGAGGGCTTCCAAACGTTGTACACTTTGGCTGTGCACGGCTGTGACCATGTCCAAAATCACTATCCAACCACAGTCCAAAGTACCTGTGCTGGCCGCCCATGCCCTGATAAAAAACAAGAACACGGAAAACATTACCAAAACATCCCTCCATCCTTTATTACTGCTGATCCAGAGTTGGGTCGCAGGGGCAACAGCTTCAGCAGGGAAGCCCAGACTTCCCTCTCTCCAGCCACTTCTTGTAACTCTTACGGAGGTATCCCACTGCGTTCCCAAAGAGACATGCTTACGAGGCACAATTAGGGCTTTCTGGAAAGCCAGGATCATTGTAGAAGAGCAATGTGACAACGACGAGACTTGGCATGTTTAACGGCAAACTTGCCAAACTGTTTAATTTGGATACAGAAGAGGAGGATGGATTTTTTTTATGGATTTGCGTATTAATATCGATTAACAATGTGAGTACAATACACTACATGAAATAAAGTACAACAGAACTGACTGCCTTGCTCCTGTGACGAAGTTTTTTTTTTTCTTACCTCAAGTCATGGCATGCATGCGCCCTATAATGCAGTGCGTCCTATGTGTGGATTAAGTACAGAAAAGCCCCCGGAATTGAGTCTGCGCATTTTAACCCGAAGCGCTTTATGGTGCGGAAAATACGGTATGTAAGTGTAGTGTAAAAATGATGTTTTGTACTTTAATTATATTTAGAGATTGTTCATTAATTATTACTACGTTTTATAATCGAGTTCCTTATTTACTGAGGGTATGAGGTGAGCTTTTCCTTTAAAGTTCAAACATTAACCTTATTCTATGAAGAGCAACCAAATAATGTTTCTCAAATCAGAGCACTGTGCTTGTCTGTAAATGTAGTGTACGCTTTCATAAACTATGGGGAAATGTTTGTAATGTTTCTCTACCCTGTGGCCCACGTTAAGTTAGAATACAGTATGCATTGACAAGTTTTGGCTCACCAGTCCGTTGGGCATGGTCTGCTGATTCTGGTTGAGATACATGAAGTGTTGATTGTAACCTGTGGCTGTATGAACTCTCAGTCTGGGGAACACGGAGAACAGGAAACATCTGGAATCACCTGCACAAGCATTTCCATACATATACAACCAACACACAGTTACACTATAGATATGACAAAATGCTTAACAAACTAAGCACATTATTCAAATCACCCCGCATTATTATAATAAATTGTTACTTTCTCATTTCTACCAATCATTCCTTGGGTTTGTTACTGACTTATCACTACATAAATGTATTATTTTGACCAGAAATGGTGTAAGTAATTTGTTCAATTATGAATGTATTCTATTCAGTTCCTGATCAAAATGTTGATGCCCGAACCAAGTTCTCCCCTACATTCTCCCTTTTCTTTTCTTTTTTTAAATCCACTTATCCATTTTCTTCCACTTATCAATGACCGGATCATAGAGGCAACAGCTTAAGCAGGGAAGACTAGACTTATTTTTCCCCAGCAACTTCATACAGCTCTTCTGGGATATGCCAAGGCATTCACAAACCAATTCGGAGACACATTCTCTGCAGAGTGACTTGGGTTGCCCCCAGGGCCTCCTCCAGGTCTGATATGCCCAGAACACCTGTCCAGGTGTGTGTATATATGTTGTATTTTTTGTTATTACTCGAATTGACTTGTAAAATGCCATTGTGGTTTCATGTTTAATTTAGAAAATAATGGTATAAAGGACGCATACCGCTCTGTGCCTCTTTCAGCTTTAGGACTCTCGGACCACTGTCTAGTTCATCTGATCCCAACCTATCGGCAGAAATTAAAAACTTCTAAGCCTGTGGTGAGGACTGTGAGGAAGTGGACAGTGGAGTCAAAGCAGGACCTCCAAGCCTGCTTTGACTGCACTGATTGGGGGGGGTTTTGAAGCTGCAACTTCAGACCTGCATGAACTCACCGATACTGTCACATCATATATCAGCTTTTGTGAGGACTTGTGTGTGAAGACTAAGACCTTCTGCACGTACAACAACAAACCTTGGTTTACACCGAACCTCAAGATGCTGCGCAAAGCCAAGGAGGAGGCCTACAGGAGTGGGGACCAGGACCTATTCAGGCAGACCAGGAACACACTAAACCGAGAGATATGGAATGCCAAGAGATGTTATGGAGAGAGCCTGGAGAGACACCTCTCTGTGGAGAACCCAAGGCTTGCAAACCAGCTAAACAGGTTTTACTGCAGGTTTGAACGGTCCACCCACACAACAGGACCTCCTGCATCACAATCAACGTACACACCTCCCCCTACAACCATGCCACACCTCCATCATCGTTATCATCTACTCTCTCTCTTACAGAAGACGCGCCCGCACTTCTGATCCGCGAGGAGGTGGTCCTCGCGGATCAGATGTTCCGGAGACAAAATGTCAGGAAGGTACCAGGCCCAGACGGCGTGTCCCCCTCCTGCCTGAAAGTCTGTGCTGAACAACTGGCACCCACCTTTGCACAGATCTTCAACCGTCCTACATCCTGCAACACCTGGACACCCCAGGGACGTACGCCAGGATCCTGTTTGTGGACTTCAGCTCGGCGTTCAATACCATCGCTCCTGACATCCTCCACCAGAAGCTCATCCAACTCGCGATGCCTGCCTCCACCTGTCAGTGGATCAGACAGCATGTGAGGCTGGGGACCATCCCGTTCGACACCCGGACCACCAATACTGGCACCCCTTAGGGGTGTGTCCTCTCCCCACTGCTCTTCTCTCTCTTCGCCAACTATTGCTCCTCAGGCGACTCTTCTGTGAAGCTCCTGAAGTATGCAGACGACACCATTCTCATCAGACTGATCCGGGATGGTGACGAGACTGCATACAGACAGGAGGTGGAGCGGCTGGTACACTGCTGCAGGCAAAACCACCTGGAGCTGAACCCGCTCAAGACCGTATAGATGACAGTGGACTTCAGGAGAGACCCTTCACCACATCGACCCTTCACTATCCTCAGTAATGCTATTCTCTACACAGACACCTTCAAGCTCCAGGAATCCACAATCTCTCGGGACCTGAAATGGACCGGCCACATAGACTCTGTCCGGAAGAAGGCCCAGCAGAGGCTGTACTTTGAGACAGCTCAGGAAGTTTAACCTGCCACAGGAGCTGCTGAAGACCTTCTATACTGCCATCATCCAGTCTATCCTCTGCACCTCCATCACTGTCTGGTTTGGATCGGCCACCATATAAGACAAGCACAGACTGCAACGGACAATCAGGACTGCAGAAAAGATAATCGGGACCGACCTCCCATCTATCCAAGATTTGTACCTGTCCAGGACCAGGAAACGTGCATGTAACATCTCTACAGACCCTTCTCACCCAGGTCACAGTCTGTTTGAACTACTCCCCTCCGGACAGCGTTACAGAGCGCTGTACGCCAAAACCAGCAGACACAGAAACAGCTTCTTCTCCCAGGCTGTTGCTCTGATGAACTCACACCACTCAGAGTCTCATAGACATTGCTGTGCAATAATATCCTGCCCTCAATGCTTTATCTTTGGATTGTCCATATTATGTGTACTATGTGTCCTCTCTGCATCCATTGCAGACTGATTATCCTGGAAGAGGGATCCTCCCATCTGTGGTCTCTTCTCAAGGTTTCTCATTTCCCCTAGTAGGAGTTTTGAGTTTGAGAATAATTGTCCATTTTTGCAAACGTCGTCCTGAATGTTGTTAGCCACCTAAATGTTGTACAGAGTCCGAGATCTACCGGAGTCAAATTCCTTGATTGATTGATCGATTGATTGATTGATTGATTGATAATGAGTAATCTGAAATATCCACTTCTCACCCTGGAACTGTGGTTTGACTTCCCAGCTGAGGGAGGCAAAGCCACCAAAAACATATCCCTTTGTGTCTTTGATGAGCAGCAAGGTGGGTCCACACTTAGTCAGACCTGCCACCATCCTCGTGAAGCTCTCGCCATGCAACAGTGTGGAAAACACAAGTCTCCATGGTGAATTACATCTGTCAGGCAGCTGTAAAAATTAGACATTGGCATGTTGAAGCAATGTGACACATTAATTTCAAATGACTTTTATCGGGCCTAACATGATTGATCATGATTATTAGTATTGTCATATTACTCCAATACAAACAAAAAAGTTGGTGTGACTAAGTGACTAAAACACCAAGTGATATGCTAAAACACTCCGTGTCTTCAAATATAGATTTTTTGCTCAAGGAGGGAGTAAATTTCAACGTTAACCTCCAGAAAATGAGTGCTGTTAATATTGTTGCCTGGGTTCATGTGACAGTGACTTTGTATTTCACTAGTCAAATAAATCATTATCATGATTGATATGGAAACTCAAAATCAAATACTCTCGACTTGGACTTGGTGCAAAAAAAAAAATGTGTTCAGGGAAACCCTGGGTCAGACACTAACCTGTGGTGCAAGAAACATGAGGGTGGGAATATCCAACAGACACTGTAGATCTTTCCAACGTGTCTCCTTACAAGGGGGCAACAGAGAAAGGGCTGGCTGCACACTTGGCCAAACGTTTAGTCCCTCAGCCACCAACATCTCCAGGTATAAAGATACTTGAGGTACTCTAAAGATCCAGTCCTCCAAACAGGCAACATCATATCCTCCCTGGTCTTTCAAGAAAATGAAAACATTTTTGTTAAAATCAACTCATCAACTTTATTCATAGAGCACTTTAAAGTGTACTTGTGGCGCTCAGGGGAAACATGTATGTGGTTTATCAAGAAAAACTATCCAAACAAGTTTCTGATTACATTGGTTGTATTAATGCAAGCTTATAATAGTTTGCCGACCCTATGTGTCAAGACGCCCTGGGCACAGCCATGCTTCCTAAAAGGATGGGAGTCGAAGGAGAGTTGTGACACAGGGGCTTTGACAGCAATCTCAATACACCGTGGCATTTTCTTGGTCAGATTTTGACAAATTTGAGTACAATGTGGCATTTTCTTGGTCAGATTCTAGGGAATCAGAGTTAATTTTGTAATTTGTCAGCATCAATGCTGACAGAAGGTAAATAATTACCGTAATTTTCGGACTATAAGTCGCTCCGGAGTACAGGTCGCATCAGCCATAAAATGCCCAAAAAAGTGAAAAAAAACATATAAGTCGCTCCGGAGTGTAAGTCGCATTTTGGGGGGCAATTTATTCGACAAAATCCAACACCAAGAACAGTCATGAACGACCAGCAACAGGCTAAACGATAGGTATGTTAACGTGACATAAACACAAACGAAGAGCTGAGAACGGCCCTGACGTAACATTCAGAGTTATTCAAAAAACTATTACATAAATAACACGTTAATAAAACCATCTGTGTCACTCCAATTCATTAAATCCATCGATCGTCCTTTGTCAACAATGCGTGCGCGCCGCTGACGGCGCTTGCACTTCAAAATATTCCACAGGCCCATATAACAATATATAAATTATATATCAAATAACTATTATATAAGCAATAATGTTATCAAACCATCTGTGTCACTCCAAATCATTAAATCCATCGATCGTCCTTTGTCAACAATGGGTGCGCGCAGCTGACGGCGCTTGTACTTCAAAATATTCCACAGGCCCATATAACGATATATAAATTAGATATCAAATAACTATTATATAAGCAATAATATTATCAAACCATCTGTGCACTCTAAATCATTAAATCCATCGATCAAATTCCTCGTCCTTTGTCAACAACGCCGCGCGTGCGCCCAGACGTCAGCCTCGTCGTTATTCCACAGATCTACTATATAACTATATTGTAGCGTTAACAAAGTTCAAGGAAAGACGTGGGTTTGGTAAACGGCTCTTTATTTAACAAAACAAACTTCCAGGCGTGTGGCGGCGTGGACTTCCAGCCACGGAAGTGGAAGAGAGCTCCATAGAATAGGACCGGGCGTGCGTAAAAGCCATGACCGAGCCCCATCCAACGTCCCCGGACAGCCACCCGGCCGAGCGCCGGCCCCAGACTTCCATCCACGGAGGTGAAAGAGAGCTCCATAGAATAGGACCGGGCGTGCGTCAAAGCCATAATAGTTTTTCAAACCTTCTGTGTCACTCCAAATCCTTAAATCCTTCAAACTCTTCGTCCGCCGTGTCACTTAGAAACAAAGCCGCTAATGATGCCGGTAGTACGTGGGGTCCTTCGTCATCTTCGTCATCCCGTGATCAATCTTTGTCCTTTATGTAAACAACCGCCGCGCCACGCCGCGTCACGCTGCTGACGTCATTTGAAATTCAAATTACAGTAATCCCTTGCTACATCGCGGTTCGTTTATCGCGGTTTCACTTTTTTTGGGGGGGGAAAATTTTTGGAAAAAAACACATAAATCGCTCCTTATTATAAGTCGCCCCCCCACCCGAACTATGAAAAAAACCGCGACATATAGTCCGGAAATTACGGTAGGTTTCGACCGAAATGATATTTGAAAGAAAAAGAACGAGTCCCGATTAATTAGCCGATTAACTCTAGGAATACATACCGACTATATTAACACAGTTTTGGCACTTCCAACAAATATATGAATTAAAGATAGAACATTTGATTGTTTTAAAATACCTTTGGCTTTTACATTTGGCTCAGCAACAAGAAACGGATTCAGTTTTCTAGTGCAAATGCACTCACAATTGGAAATACTTTTCTCAAGGCACAAAGACAAGAAGACCTGGCAATCTCCAGATGTAACAACTCTGACTGAAATTGACATGTCTGCATATCTAGGAGATGGTGGTCATCACCGCAACATGTCAAAGCCTGCAAAGGAGTAGATATTGGCATTGATCACTGGTCTGTGCAAAACTGAATCTGAAACTGAAAAAGTTGCCAAACAGTCAAGACATTCAGCTTGAAAAGCTGAAGAACCCCAAGACTTCCACAGAATTTGAGACCAAACTACAAAACAGATTTGAACTGCTCCAACAGTGAAAACATTGAAGAAATCTGGCAAAGTTTCAGTGTAGCAATCAGTCTGCTGAAGAGAGCATTGGCAAAAGAAGAGCAAAATTTAAAGGTGGATTACTGAAGAAATCTGGGAGGTGATAGACCAAAGGAAAGCTGCAAGACCTGAACGAGACCAAGGCATAATTATAGAACCGAGAGAAAGAGCAGCTAACAAATATCGAGCACTGTATAAGCAAAAGAAATGGCAAGAAAGACAAAGAAACAGCGGTTTGAGCATAAAGGTGATGAAGCACAGGTAGCAGCAAATAAGAATAAGACACTTGATAAAATTGTGGAAGAACCATCTGACGCCAACAACTCCAACACAAATAGTGCCCTGATCAAGAACAAACAGGTCAAGACATTAACATCTGAAGAAGATCAAAATGCCAGACAGATTGAACATTTCTCAGAAACATTGAATCAGCAAGGCAGAATAGAATTGTTTGACCCTGGTGCATTTGTAGAAGAAACAGACCCTAGAATTAGCACAGACAAAATAAAAGAAGAAGTAAATACCGCAATTGCAAAACTGAAGAACAGCAGGGCTCCAAGCATGGATAAAATCCCAGCAGAACTATTGAAGGCCAGTGACCAAGCTACTGTAAAGAAGATGACAGATGTCGAACAAATGTTGGAAAGAGGAGTGTGTCCCAGAAGAGTGGAGAAAAGGACCCATAGTGACAGTGGTAGTTCTACACTGAATTACTGCCTGGGCGAGAGTACTTCCTTACTGAAGGTCAGTGGCCAAGCTATTGTAAAGAAGATGACAGAGCTGTTGAACAAATGCTGGACACAGGAGTGTGTCCCAGAGGAGTGGAGAAAAGGACCCATAGTAAAAGGACCCAGTTCTACACTGAATTACTCATGCCTTTACATGCTAAATGTCATTAATGCAAATATCACAATAATGTATTAAATAATTTAGTAAATAATAATGTAGTAAATGTCAAATTACATTAATCTGTCTTTCAAGGAAGGAGCAACAATTAGTATGTGTTATTGATAAGGCAATGTTTAATCAATATCCAACATGTATTTAACATTGTTGTTCCTTCTATACATGAATGTATTAAGTTGAGAGGAGACCTCCATGGTTAATAGTGATATTAGTGGTGATAATCGGCTGAAAGAACGACCAAAACAGGAAACAGCTGCATCCTGTAGAAGAGAACAGTCATGCGCAATGGTTGCTGTTTTGAGCAAGGTTGCCAAGGCAACCAGTGGTTCCCAGGTGAAAGTCAGGTGAAGATTGCGCAACCCTCACATATCAGCTGAGGGATCCGCTGAGACAGCATTACTAAAATATCAGCTGAGAGTTCCGCTGACACAGCATTACTAAAATATCAGCTGGAAGATCCGCTGAGACAGCAATACTAAAATATCAGCTGAGGTCATGCATTCCTAGCATACCAGGCATTCCACACATTCCAATGAGGTCATGCATTCCTCTCCGATGAGGTAATGCCAGAGGAGCTGACGAGCCTATAAAAGCTTGGCTTCGGACAAGAAAAGGGCCCTTCTTCCTGGTCAGGGCGATGGCCCTGAAGCTGCCCGGACGGAGTAAAGAACGCCGTTTAGACGAAAGATGGATTTTTCATTCTTTTTGAGATTGGATCAAAATCTACTAAAATGAATTTCTAGGGTCTTCGAATTGGACTTTGTCAAATTTTAAGCTTCGAATTGGACTTTGTCAAATGTTAAGCTTACAGATAGGCTAGGAGAGAGGACTTCGGGCCAGCAGGAAAGGGAGATGCCATTTTCAAGGCGTGGTCCTCCTGAAGGCCGCCTATCTATTCAAATCAAATTCGAATTTTGAAAAAAAAGAGAACTGATCAGTCGACTTGTTCAACCAAATAGCATTTTAGACATTTTGTCTCCTCTTTATCTCTGAGATTGGTGAGTGGAATTATTGTTGTTTGTTCGACTTGTAATTCTTTTTCTTGCTTATTCATTAAATTTCTCCTTAATCCTTAATTCGGTTATCGATTATTTCGTATTAACTATGTTGAGCATGGCTTTATATGCAGTAATTAGAACTTTAAATTTTCTTTATTTCCCTATCATAGTCATTCTGTAAATCCACTCAATTCTTTTTAAAGTGAAGACAGCTTTAATCCTTAAAATCGGGTATTGTCAGATCTGGCTCGAAATAGTTATCTTAAGCTCAGCTAGGGCCAGTGTGCGCTAGTGTAAATTAACGAATCCCTGAAGTCTTAACAAAGACATCTAAATATATCCGAGATTAAACGAAACCCCCAAATCAGAAGAAAGCCACTAGTAGGGCGCGGTCATTCTGACGCCGTGTCTCGACCTTAGTTACCCTACACTTTTGAGGGATTGGCGTCATAAAAAGATTAGATTGATTCCTTCAGAAATAATTTAATAAAGGGGGTTAGCAACTCGGACGAGTCTCTTCACCCCTGGCTTATTTAACTCTCGTCTCCCCATGACAGCTGTGTTAGAGCGGCGCGGGGACAAAGGAAAGTTTGGCCCTTTAAATGGAGAAGTCGGGTCACTTACGTTTGATAAGTGCATTTGACAATGCGAAAAGAGGAAAAGGGGAAAAGGGAGGCTAGAACGTCAGCAGAGCGGGTGCACGAGGTGACTGATGAGCCATTCAGCGAGCTCGCGTTGTGGTAGCCTCTTGTTACACAGCGGATCAGGCAAACGGGAATCAGGTACGTATGTCAAGGCAGCAACCAGCCAGGCAGAAAAGGGGGGCTACAACATCAGCAGAGCGGGTGCACAAGGCGACTGATGAGCCGGTCAGCGAGCTCGCGTCGTGGTGGCAGACAGGGGTAAAGCAAGATTGTGGTCACAAGGTTGGACTAAAAAGAGTCCAGGCATCTCGCTACACAGCGGATCAGGCAAACGGGAATCAGGAGCCAGGCGTGTGTGTGTCAAGGTAGATGAACAAGCCAGGCGTACCGCTACACAGCCGATAGGCAAACGGGAATCATATGCCAGACGTGCGTGTGTCAAGGCAGACGAAAAAGCCAGGAGTACCGCTACACAGCGGATCAGGCAAAGGGGAATCAGGTGCCAGGTGTGCGTGACAAGATGGCAAGGACTGACCAGAGCACGGCGTCTATATATACGCCCTAATCAGCGGGTAACATGGGACTGGTGGCGGCGATCTGCGCCAATTAGCACACGCAGTTCCGTATTGGCTGGCTGCCTCGCACATAGGAAAAAAGCACTGCCGTCCAGTAGTCGGGACAGCAGCCATGAGCTCTGATAGCAAGGGGCAAGACTCTGAGCAATGTGCGTCACTGTGAATGTAACTGAGTTCAAGCACAGGCAGCCGGCCACGGGCGAGGAAAGAAGCACCAACCAATGCAGAAGTACTCAGGACACGTGATAATATCACGTGTTTGTTCTTTTATTTACTGTAAAGGTACAATACATGCACAGTGTGAGAATGAGATATTCCATGGAAAATCCACTTTTTTTGCTTTTATATTCATTTTATTGTGCACTTGGAGTCTCCAAGATTGTAGAAAAGTGTAATCTATCCCTCCAGAGATACTTTTATGATCTGTTTGGGGGCTATTTTTTACTCCATTCAGTTTTCTCCATTTTCTATTACGTATTTTTATCTATTATGTCACATCCTTTGGGGCGGGAATACCAAACAAGGTAATGGGTGTGACCAAACTGTTTCACAAATCCGCTATCCTTATTACTCGTAGACTTTTGTAGTCCAAACAACTCAAGGATGGCGAAGTGGAGAGACCAAAATGTCACGTTGTTGGATGCATCAATCCACACAACTCATTGCACCGTCCCCCAGCATCAGAACCTCAAAGAAGTGCCTGGTCAAATTTCATTTTTCGAGCAGTGTTCCCACATTTGTGGGAAAAATCCTGCTTGTTCAAGGACGAGTGTTTCAGGAATCTTTTGTCAGTATAGAGAAGGATTTGCCAAAAGACTTTGTTTCATTTATGGTTCCGTTCCTTTCATCTATGGACACAACGGACACAGTAAAGCGGTAACCTTGAACGACACGTAAATAATAAACTGTGACTCTGATGCCCCAGTTTTCATAACATTATCCTCACGCTTTCTGCTAATTTTAGAGCTGCGCGCTCTATGTTTTCACTTCAATGTTTTCAGGTTGCAGTCTGTTCGAACTACTCCCCTCCGGACGACGTTATAGAGCCCTGTACGCCAAAACCAGCAGACACAGAGACAGCTTCTTCCCCCAGGCTGTCGCTCTGATGAACTCACACCACTCTTAGAGTCTCAGAGTCATTGCTGTGCAATAACATCCTGCTCTCCACGCCTTTTTGAATTGTCTGTATTATGTGTACTATGTGTCCACTCTGCATCCATTGCAGCCTGGTCATCCTAGAAGAGGGATCCTCCCATCGGTGGTCTCTTCTCAAGGTTTCTCATTTCCCCTCGTTGGAGTTTTGAGTTTTTCCTTGCCCTCCTGGGAGTTTAAGATCAGGGGATGTTTGAGAATATTTGTCAATTTTCGCACATGTCCTGAGTGTTGTTAGTCACCTAAATGTTGAACAGAGGCTGTGATGTACCAAAGTCAAATTCCTTATTTGGCAATCTCAAACATGGCCAATACAAATTCTTGAATCTTGATCTTGAATCTTCTTGTGAGTGTATTTTGAGTAGTCGTATCAGATGAATTGCATCGAAGGTGCTGAATTATTCTTGGGGAACACAATAATGTGTTGAATGCATTCATTACCTTCTCGCTAATGCTAACATTAGCTGAAGTTAAAGTTAAAGTCCTAATGATCATCATCACACACACATCTGGGTGTGGTGAAATTTGTCCTCTGCATTTAACCCATCCCCGTGTGATTTTGATCCATCCCCTGGGGGAGAGGGGAGCCGTGAGCAGCAGTGGTGCCGCGCTCGGGAATCATTTGGTGATCTAATCCCCCAATTCCAACCCTTAATGCTGAGTGCCAAGCAGGGAGTCAATGGGTCCCATTTTTATAGTCTTTGGTATGACCCGGCCGGGGTTTGAACCCACAACCTTCTAGTCTCAGGGCGGACACTCTACCACTAGGCCACTGAGCTGGTTACTTACTAGCTTACTAATTAATTTGATTGCATTGCTTGTTTACAAGACGTGTTCATAAATATTGTGAGGGGATTTACCTTGTTAAAGTGTTGTGTATGGTGTCTGTGTAGTGTTGTGATAATTAGACGCTACCCCTTTAAGAGACTGAGGCAGTCGGATCGTGTGGAACAGAGAGAGGTAGAGTTGTTGCTGTACAGGCTAAGTGAGGAGTCAATATTATACTACCTGTAACTGTCCATGAAAGTTATTAAAGCTTCAACCTAAAAGATATAAACTGAGAGGACATTCAGTTTCTACAGTCTGGACAAATCTTCTGCTGTTCTTTTAATCTTTTTCTGCATCTTTTAATCAATCAAAAAGTTTGCGGCGCAAGTAAACGCTACCTCGGCTAAAATACTACAAACCAGATTCAGTTGAAGTTGGGAAATTGTGTAAAATGTAAATAAAACCAAAATACAATGACTTGAAAATAATTTTTAACCTATATTCAATTGAATACACTACAAAGACAACATATTTAATGCTCAAACTCATAAACTTTATTTTATTTTTCAAATAATAATTAACTTAGAATTTCATGGCTGCAACACGTGCAGTAGAAGTTGGGAAAGGGCATGTTTACCACTTCGTTACATCACCTTTCCTTTTAATAACACTCAATAAATGTTTTGGAAGAGAGGAGACTAATTCTCTGAGCTTTTCATGTGGAATTCTGTCCTATTCTTGCTCGATGAACCACTTCAGTTGTTCAACAGTCCGGGGTCTTCCCTGTCGTATTTTACGCTTCATAATACGCCACACATTTTCAATGGTAGACAGGTCTGGACTGCAAGCGGGCCAGGGGAGAATCTGGACTCTTTTACTTCGAAGCCAAGCTGTTGTAACACGTGCAGAATGTGGCTTGGCATTATCTTGCTGGAATAAGCAGCGGCATCCATGAAAAAGACGTCGCTTGGATGGGAGCTCCAAAATCTGTATGTACTTTTCAGGATTTATGTTGCCTTCACAGAAATGTAAGTCACCCATGCCATGGGAACTAATGCACCCCCATACCCTCACAGATGCTGGCTTTTGAACTTTGCGTTGATAACAGTCCGGATGGTCCGCTTCCTCTTTGGTCCGGAGGACACGACGTCCAATGTTTCCAAAAACAATTTGAAAAGTGAACTCATCAGACCACAAAACACTTTTCCATTGTGCATTAGTCCATTTAAATGAGCTCTGGCCCAGAGAACTCGGCGGTGTTTCTGGATGTTGTTGTCTGAGGGATCGAAGGTCACGGTCATTCAGTCTTGGTTTCCGGCTGTGGCGCTTACGTGCAGTGATTTCACAAGATTCTCTGAACCTTTTGATATTATGGACCATAGATGTTGAAATCCTTAAATTCTTTGCAATTTTGCTTTGAGAAATGTTGTTCTTAAACTGTTCAACTATTTTCCCACGCAGTGGTGAAAAAAAAGTCACAAAGTGGTGAACCTCGCCCCATCCTTGCTTGTGAATGACTGAGCATGTTTGGGGAGGCTCCTTTTATACCCAATCATGGTACCCACCTGTTCCCAATTAGCCTGATCACATGTGGGATGTTCCAAATAGGTGTTTGATGAGCTTTTCTCACCTTTCTCAGTATTTTTTGCCACCTTTCCCAACTTCTACTGGACGTATTGCAGCCATGAAATTCTAAGTTAATTATTATTTGGCAAAAAACAATTAAGTTTATCAGTTTGAACATTAAATATGTTGCCTTTGTAGTGTATTCGATTGACTATGGGTTGAGAAGGATTTTCAAATTGTTGTATTTTGTTTTTATTTACATTTTACACAAATTCCCAACTTCAACTGAATCTGGTTTGTACAAATATGTCCGACCGGAAAGGGAGGCGCACATCTTGCGGCCTGGAGGAAGTGGGGTGTGAAGTATCTCATTTGCATTAAAAAAGACCGCACTAAAACACCTTGCTCTGAGCTGCACCTCAGAATAAGAATAAAAGAGGGACCTGTGATGCTATCAAAAAGAGGAATTCAGCATCGCTGTTCCACTTTACAGGATATATAGACCATAACTGAATGAGTAAAACATAAAACAGAAGAATTTAAAACGTGATATGTAAGCTTTAAGGAAATGGGAAAGGTTTATGTAACGTAAAAGTATTGGGGAGGGTTTAAAAAGCTTTAATATTGTGTAATGAACCACAATGCAACAGGAGATTCATGCACAACTGTGACTTACTATGGTTTCGCTCTGCATGATGTCCTCCCGGTCATAAAATTCTGAAGCTTAACACATTACATTGCTTGGCAAAGAAAACCACTCTTCTAATTGACTTGCAATATATCTGTGCTCTCTAGCGAACAATAAGAAACAATACGGGTTGGAAATGTCAATACAATTTAGAATAGAATAGAATAGAATAAAATAGAATAGAATGCCCTTTATTGTCATTTTACAACTTAGTTGTACAACGAAATTCGGATAGTTGCTCCCTTCCTAGTGCAAACATACAAAATTTAAAAAAGTATAAAAGGAAGTCTGAGAATAAAAGTGAAAGATCTTATTTACAGTATAGCTATTAGTCTAAGAATGAAGGTTAAAAAATCTTATTTACAGTATGTTCAATGTGGGTATATGTATTAACATGAATGAGGTTTGTACAGAAAATAAATAATAAATAGTAAATAGTTATTGCATGTAGTTTTTAAAGGAGTGTCGGTGTTGTATTATAGCTGGTGTTGTTTTCTCTCAGAGTTCAGAGCGGTGATGGCTCTTGGGAAGAAACTGTTTTTCAGTCTGGTAGTCCTTGTTCGAATGCCTCTGTAACGCCTCCCAGAAGCAAGCAGTTCAAACAACTGGGAGGCGGGATGTGTGTTGTCTTTGATGATGTTGTGCGCTCTGCTGACGCACCGGGTGTTGTATATGTCCGTCAGGGAGGGGAGAGGGCAGCCGATGATCCTTTGCGCTGCTTTGACTGTCCTCTGTAGCCTCCCTCTATCTGCAGCAGTGCAGCTCCCGTACCAGGTGGTGAGGCAGTACATTAGCAGGCTCTCAATGGAGGAATGGTAGAAGGCGAGCAGAAGCTTCCGATCCATACTGCTCTTCCTGAGGACTCTTAAGAAGTCTAGACGCTGCTGAGCTTTCTTGATGACAGCTGAGGTGTTGCGTGTCCAGGAGAGGTCATCAGAGATCTGGACTCCCAGGAATCTGATGCCGTGGACCCTCTCCACAATCTCGCTGTTGATGCATGGGGGGGTCTCTTTTTTTCCGTCTGAAGTCCACGATGATCTCCTTTGTTTTCTTGGTGTTCAGAGCCAGGTTATTTGCAGGGCACCAGTTCGTGAGCTTCTGGACCTCCTCCCTATAGGCTATCTCGTCACCATTCGAGATCAGCCTGACCACTGTGGTGTTATCAGCAAATTTTACAATCATGTTGTTGCCGTGGGCCGGACTGCAGTCATGGGTATAAAGACAGTAGAGGAGAGGGCTCAGCACGCAGCCTTGTGGTGAACCAGTGCTCAGTGTGCGTCGTGCAGAGGAAAGGTGGGGGCCAAGTCTCACCGTCTGGGGCCTGTTGGTGAAGAAGTCTTTGATCCAGGTGCAAGTGAGAGGGGGGAGGCCCAGAGTGTCCAGCTTCGTGACCAGAACATTTGGGATGATTGTATTGAAAGCCGAGCTGTAGTCCACAAAGAGCATTCTCGCATAGCTCTGCTGCTGTTCCAGGTGTCTCAACACAGCAGGCAGAGCTATGGTGATGCCGTCCTCCGTGGATCTGTTCGCCCGGTATGCAAACTGATGGGGGTCGAGTGTGGGGGGGAGGTAGTCCTTGATGTGTTGGAGAACCAGTCTCTCGAAGCACTTCATTATTACTGCGGTGAGGGCAACAGGGCGGTAGTCGTTGAGGCTGGTTGGGGGTGGATTTTTTGGTATGGGGATTATTGTGGCTGACTTCAGGCAGGTAGGAATGACTGCTTGTGCCAGCGAGAGGTTAAATATCCTGCAGAAAATTGGGGACAGCTGGTGGGCGCAGGCTCTGAGCACTTTGCCAGGTACTCCATCTGGACCAGGAGCTCCATCTGGACCAGGAGCCTTCCTGGGGTTTACTGCCTGGAGCACACGCCTCACCTCCTGCTCCTTTACAGTGAGTGGAGGGGTGCTGGGATCTGGTGTGGATGGGGGGAGGGCTACAGCAGGTGAGTGAGGCTGTGGGGATTCAAAGCGGGCAAAGAAGCAGTTGAGGTCCTCTGCCAGCGACTCACTTGGGTCTGACGTCACCTCACAGCCCCTGAAGTATATGATGGTCTGGATGCCCTGCGACACCTCTCGTGGTCTGTTGCTGGCGAGGTGGGACTCCATCTTCCTCATGTACTCCGCTTTGGCTTTTTTAATCCCTTTCTTCAGGTCAGCCCGAGTTGAGTTGTAAAGGGCTCTGTCGCCTGACCTGAAGGCAGAGTCACGGGCCCTGAGGAGTGAGCGGACCTGGCTGGTCATCCAGGGTTTCTAGTTGGGAAAGACTCGAATGGTTTTGTCCACACATACGGTTCCCATGCAGAATTTGATGTAGTCCAGGACTGACTCCATGAACATGGCCAGGTCTTGGTGGTGAAATAGTTCCCAGTCCGTGTTTTGAAGGCAGTCCTGGAGTTGACCGAGTGCACTTCAGGCCAAGTTGTTACAGTCCTTATGGTGGGCCTGGATCTGCATCTGAGAGGAGTGTATGCGGGGATGAGTAGCAAGGAGAGATGGTCAGACTGTCCAAGATGGGGGAGGGGCATGGCTCTGTACCCATGCTTGATGTTGGAGTACACGTGGTCCAAAGTCCTTTCCCCTCTTGTTGGGCACTTAACGTGCAGGTGAAACTGTGGGAGTAGTCTTCAGATTGTTCCTATTAAAGTCTCCTGCTATTATGTGAACACCATCAGGGGGGGCCCGCTGCTGTTCATTGCTGGTGTTCAGCAGGAGAGAGAGCGCCGCGCTAGCGTCAGCATTCAGCTGCACGCTAGCATCGGGGATCTTCAGATTCAGCCAGGTCTCCGTGATAATGAGGGCGCAGCAGTCACAAACATAGCAATTTCCCGCAAGTTGTAGTTTCAGATCTTACATCTTGTGGGTGAGGAATCTAGCGTTGGTGAGAAACAGGCTCGGGTGGGGTGGCTTGTGCGGTTGGTTCTTTAGCCTTAGCAGGAGGCCGAACCTGCAGCCTCGCTTCTGCTTCCTCTCCCTCCTCCGCCTGCGGCGCTTTCCAGTCCCGACAACAATTCACGGAGAGTCCAGCGGTCTTGCTAGTTCGTCTGGGATGTTTTGGCTGTATTGAGATTCCCTCGAGACTGCGGTCTTATGTCGATAGCCGATGTCTACAAGGTCCTGTCGGCTGTAGTGGTGTGCCGCATAATACAAAATACAAAAAATACAAAAAGTCCACAAATAGACACATAGAAAACGCAAAAACAAACACTGAAGGGGAGAGCCGTGAGCCGCAGCGTCTGAGCGTGCCGCCATCTTGGTTATGTTTAAATTTCTGAATAACATATATCGTTTCTACTTAGTGGAGTTTTGTTTTTCATGGTAGGTTCTGGAACGCATCTCCTGCGAAAAATTAGGGATCACTGTAGATGTCTTCAGGTCGCAACTAATTAGTATATACATGTGAAGTTTCAGATTTTTTGGGCCATAAGCCATTGGAGTTATTCGGCATTGGCACTTGTGCGGCGAAGGAAAAATAAAATGCAAAATTTGATGCACTGCCCCATCATATTGTATTTCAAAAACTCAAAACATGTTTTTCCAATTGTTGTCCAAAGTCTTAGATGGTACAACCCTACGGGAACCCTGATAAGGATTTCTACAGAAATAATAGGGACATTGCAGCTGTTACTGCTTGGTTTTTAATACTAATAAGATTCATTTTGAATTTAAAAAATAATATATAACGTGTTGCATCCTAACACTCCCGCAGTGTCTCCATTGTGTCCTTAATTAAAAATGACAAGAATAACCTACCTGTAGGTTTCAGTTCTGAACACATCTGCTCTGCCAAGAGTTTAACACACTGAGAGCCATCACCCATTTTGTCTGGTTTCCACCCTTGAAGGAGTCCTTTATAGACTAGAATATGAATGATGGCAGAGATCAGGTCCTGTAAGAACTATGAAAAGACAACATATCTAAGATGAATATGAAAACAATTCTATTTCTATTTCTTTCCCTCACCTCTGTTAGTTGCTCAGAGGTGACAACCTTAGAGCACGCTCTGTTCCGGCACATAGCCATAACAAGAGGAGCCCGTTCTTCTGCAGTACCCCGTAGGGTGTCTGCAAGAAAGATGACTAATTGCTCGCGACACACTCCTAAAGTGGGGGACGTACTGACTTTGCCAGCTGCTGTGGTTCCAAAGTCAATACTACACATGCATTGGTATGACCTCCTTATCATTGATTCTGATGCCAGCATGCACATGGAGGCCTGGGAACACAGAATGATCAGATATTGCATGTGGAATATACATTTTTTAATCATTATTATTAATGCAATACTAAGATGACTTGGCCTTAGAAAAACATTTAGTTTTGGTAAATAGCTATAAAGATAAACAAAATGTGTTTATCTGTTTCTCATGTATAATACTACCTGCAGCATCTCAAAGGTCAGTGTGTTTCCTGCTTGTGTTTTCTTTTGGGCTTTTTCAGGAATCACAGCATTGCCCTGAAGCCAATCAAACACTCCTTCAATCACTGGCCGATCTTCGGGACGGAAGCGGGACAGTCGCTTCTGCACCACCACACACTCAGTGTTGCCCATGGTACGTCACATTTGTGGCATTCCTGGGTAGACAAACATTTTAGGTGAATTTCATTCCACTATTTACAAACTCCTTTGTCCTCGTTCCTCTGTTTACATGTTACATTATTTAACCAGATTCTATCGAGATTACTCAAAAAGATGAGCGAGGAAGAGTAAGGGTTTGGATAAACAAGTAGTGAATCTCATTACATTACTTGTAAGCACATCTGCCCTCAAATGATTTCTTTGCTATTGCGATACGATTCTTCATGTCTCCGTAAATTATATAAGGCAGTTTACGTCAGATGACGCATCTGAGGAAGACTGGAGACAGTCGAAACTGTCCGCAGCTAATATCTAAAAATGTCTACTTGTCTGGACAAAAGGACTGCCTTATATGATTTCTTTGCTGCTTTAACTGCCAAAACTGGATTCCACTTCCTCCCTGTTCTGAGTGTTTACCCGTTTTCCCTCACCATGTCATCTATGAACTACGTAGTTGAGCATCATTTCCATATGAACAAGGCTTGATGTTGGTAGGAAAAGCACACCGTTCCCATAGTCCTATGTTGCTCAGGTTCCTGAGCAAGCCCAGCCGCTGCTTTAGCTGTGCCTCCCGACTATTTAGGATGAATTGTGACCTCTGTGGGGTAACACCGTCTGAGGCTTTTTATTGGCTTTTCACAGATTGTTGGTATCGGTTTATGAGCAGTCTCTCATTAGCTACGTTTACATGGACTCATTTATTTGGATTAAACGCCTGATTGGAATTAGAAATGCTTCTTCAACCATCTGGTTGAGGTATTTGTGATAGTATCAATTGCTCTTTTAAAAATGTTGCTTTTTTTTCTTGAATTTTAAAAACATTTAAATATGAGTTCGACAAATATGCTATATAAAATATAGAAATATAGCTAATACAAAAATTACAACACGTAAGCACTTAAGAGGAGACCTCCTGCTCCAATTACCACCACGCCATTTTTTATTCACTGGCTGGATTCAAAATACAACAGAATTAACTTCCTTACCTGAAGCCGCCTCGTTCGTAAATGAGACAAGAAAGCGCCTGAGACGACTCAGATAATATTGATGGAACAACCTTTGCCTCACAGTGGACTAAATAAGACACATATTTCCGGACACTGCGGAACATAACACAAATACTAGCCAGTCATTTGTCAGATGACGACAATCTTTTTCGTGATTGGTCACTGAGGACGGTAGGCGGGATAAATGATGATTATTTTCATTATTATTACTTTTCAAAATGAAACGGGTGAAACAGAAATTGCCCTTGTAAATGGACCGTGTCCCTTGTGAAAATGTATTACGTTTGGAAAGAGATATTAAAAAAAATTGAAAAACGACATATTTGTTTGAAAATTAAATCCCCAGAATTGAAACACAGAATGGTTGATTTTCTTTTTTGCTCCCTGAAACGAGTAAGTAAAAGTCTAATAATAGCTATATTATAATAATAATAATAATAATGCAGCTACCGGAATGGTCATAGACAGCATTTCTCAGACTGACCAAGAGATGGCGACAGCGTAGCGCCTGAAAACGATAGCGTAATCAACAGTAACATTAGCACTTATATGATAGGAGTCCTATCATAGGACTGTATTAAAAAATTATGTCAGTACTACAATTCGCCTTGAAAAAACTCAGAAGTGATTTAACGGTATTTTGGAACAGAGTGGCTGTGAACAGGCTGAATACGTCAAAGAAGGAAGCAATCACAATTTCCCAGTCGGAAAATCATTGAACAGACTATCGTTTAAAGCAGTGGTTCCCAAACTTTTGCAGGCTGGCGCCCCCTTTGGCTCCCCAGTGAATTCCTAGCGCCCCCCCAAGGCACATATGGAAACAAACACCTCTTTCTTGATATTTGGTTTGCTGCAATTTGAAAAGAGAAAGGTTAAACACAAATGTGTATTTCACAAATAAAACCCAATTTAGTATTTAGTAAACCAATTTATTTTTTAGCAGTTTTAACTGTTTCAGCAACATAGAATCGTAAATAAACATTCCACCAGTAACGTTCATTGTCTCACACGTAATATTAATGGGATGGATGTGCTTGGTGCAGGGACATAAGCTTCTCAACATCAGGCTGGAACTCACTAAGAAGAAGTCGTAGATCCCCGCGGTCAGTAATTTTCAGTCGGTTTCTTTGCTTGGAAAGAAGCAAGGTGACTGCACTGAAGCCCCGTTCTACTAAATATGATGTTGGGAAGGCAATGAAGTACATCTTGACCTTGTTCCACAGCACTTGGCCTGAGGGTGCCTCTGATGCGCTTCGTGACTGCTTTGGCTCTTCTGACTGGGACGTGTTCAGGAGGGCTGCCACGTGCGACGGTCGGGCGGACATTGAGGAGTATACTGACTCTGTTTCCTCCTACATCAGGAAGTGCATTGATGATGTGACACACTCAATATCCGTCGTCACTCGGGCTAACCGGAAGCCTTGGCTGACCGGGGCTGTCTTCAGGCTGCTGAGGGCCAGGGACAAAGCCTTTAGGGCGGGGGATGAGGCTGGCTTGAGGACTGCGAGGGCCGACCTGTCTCGGGGCATCAAAGAAGCGAAGATGCCCTTCCCACGAGCTGCCCCTGTGCCTCTCCGCCGACAGCGTGAGGAGGGCGCTTGCCGCTATCGACATCCGTAAGGCGGCGGGTCCGGACAACATCCCGGGTCGAGCGCTGAAGGACTGCGCTGGTGAGCTGACGGGTGTCTTCACGGACATCTTTAACACTTCCCTGCAGCAGGCCATCGTCCCGTCGTGTTTCAAAGCTGCCACCATCGTACCTGTGCCGAAGAAACCTGCTCCGTCCTGCTTCAATGACTACCGCCCCGTGGCACTTACGCCCATCATCATGAAGTGCTTTGAGCGGCTTGTCATGGAGCACATCCGATCAGTTCTCCCCCCCACCATTGACCCCTTCCAGTTTGCGTACCGAGCCAAACGGTCCTCTGAGGATGCCATCTGCTCTGCCCTCCACTCGGCCCTCACCCACCTGGAGGGGAGGGACTCGTATGTGAGGTTGCTGTTTGTGGACTTCAGTTCTGCCTTCAACACCATTGTGCCACAACGTCTCATCAGCAAACTTGACAGGCTGGGCCTCAGTACCTGCCTCTGCAACTGGCTACTGGACTTCCTCTGTCAGAGGCCACAGGTGGTACGTGTTGGCGACAAAATCTCCGCCAGCATCACGCTGAGCACAGGGGCCCCCCAAGGCTGCGTGCTCAGTCCGCTGCTCTTCACCCTCCTGACGCATGACTGCGCTGCCACCTGCAGCGGCAACCGCATAGTGAAGTTTGCTGACGACACGACTCTGGTGGGTCTCATCACCAAGGGAGACGAGACTCAATACAGGCTGGAGGTTGACCTTCTGACCGCGTGGTGCAGGGACAACAACCTCCTGCTGAATGTCGATAAGACCAAGGAGATTGTTGTTGACTTCCGGAAGGGTCACGCCCAACACCTGCCGCTGACCATCGACGGTGCTGTGGTGGAGAGAGTGAGCAGCGCCAGGTTCCTGGGGGTGCACATCAGTGAGGATCTCTCCTGGTCCACCAACACCGCATCGCTGGCGAAGAAGGCCCAGCGCCGCCTGTACTTCCTTCGGAAACTCAGGCGAGCGGGAGCTCCTCCGGCCGTCATGACTACATTTTACCGCGGCACCATTGAGAGCGTCCTCTCCAGCTGTATTGCTGTTTGGGGTGGCAGCTGCACTGACTACGACTTGAAGGCCCTGCAGCGCACAGTGAAAACGGCTAGTAAGACTATTGGTGCTTCTCTCCCCTCCTTGAAGGACATTTACACCTCCCATCTCACCCGCAAGGCGACCAAGATTGTGAGTGATGTGAGTCACCCCGCTCACTCTTTGTTTGATCTTCTGCCCTCTGGGAGGCGGTACAGGAGCCTGCGCTCCCGCACCACCAGACTCTCCAACAGCTTCGTACTCCAGGCTGTTAGGATCCTGAACTCGCTCCCCCTTTCAGCGTAGCGTCCTGTTCTTGCTGTCTGCATACTGGCTTGGTTTTGCTCCTCTTATTTATTGGATTATTTATTGGATTATTGGTTTATTATTTATTCATCGCTCATTTTATTTATTATTTTTTATTTATTATTTATGGTTTGTGCCTTCTTGTTTTTGTTTTGTGTCGCCTGCTTGTATGTCTCGTCACCGTGGGATGGAGGAAACGGAATTTCGGTTTCTTTGTGTGTCTTGACATATGAAGGGATTGACAATAAAGCTGACTGACTTTGACTTTGACTTGATAGCAGTCAGAGATTTTTTTTTGTAACCAAAAATCTTGATATGACTTTTTGAACTTTGGCCTTAGCTCAATGTCATTTTGAATTGACGTGATCTAAGGCAGTGGTCCCCAACCTTTTTTGCGCCACGGACCGGTTACATGTCAGAAATATTTCCGCGGACCGGCATTTATATAAATAAATAATACATTTATATAAATAAATAAATAATACATTTATAATATCATTACCATTACGTTGAATTAGTGGGAGCACTGAGTTTGTTTCTCAGAAACGAGCCGGTCCCATCTAGACGTAATCGGAGACAATGACACCCGAAGTGATTTAAGGTTTGTCTTTTATTGCAGGATGCTTGGTCTCCATGTGTTGAAGCAGTTTTGAATGCTTCACTGCCTGGTTAGTTAGCCTGTCGCCACATATTAGCTTTGCGGGCGCGACTGGGGAAACATGTCACGTGACCGGGACGAGTGTCTTGACCTGAATTAATTGATCGTCGATAAAAAAAACAATTCTCTGCGGCTTGGCGGCCCGGTACCAAGTGACCCACGGACCGGTACCGGTCCGCGGCCCGGTGGTTGGGGACCACTGCCCTAACCAGCTCAACACAACACGGCGCATTCTGGCGAGTCCCCAATTTCATGTTGACTTGAACTCAAGATGATGTTGACCGCCAGAATGCGGTTTTTATTATAAGATAAAATTCTGAACATTACAAGCTTGAAATTACAAACCTGAGCTTTTGCTTTTGTAGTCTATGCTGTCGGATCTGACTGGGCCAGAGCGGTGTGTTGTGTACAAATCGACTGCCGCCCCCCTACCGCCCCTTTCTTCCTCACCGCCCCCCCAGATCTTTCCACCGCCCCCAGGGGGGCGGTACCGCCCACTTTGGGAACCACTGGTTTAAAGTGTCCAAAAACAGCTATCAATTGGCACCAAAGTTTATATGGACATCTATACTTATGACTACTTCAACATATCACAAGGATTAGCCTCACGGGAGTAAAAATATCTTTCTCCATATGTGTAGTAAGCAGTTGCAAAATTTAGCAAGGGGCATTTAGCAAATTTCAGCTGTTTGCTGTTTGTTGAACAGCTGGACGCGTCAATTGACGCGCATCACAACTTTGCATCCTGACTACTTAATACGCATTTGTAGCAGAAATCTGAACAAATCTGACTTATATTTATTTAGCATGCTTAGTAGAAAAACAAAGACAAAAACGTATTTACATTAGTTGTGTGCAAGATACACTAGTTTATACCTAGAACAAAGTTCTTTCACAAGCATTTCAGTCACAGACTTGCATGTTTGTGCTTGTCCCTAATATCAGACAGTCTTATCTTTGCAGGCGATACAAATATTAGCCATACATTTTCCACATAAGGGACGTTTGCAAATATCACAGACGGGTACAGTTCTGTTGCAGCTACACCCTATTTTTATCTGACAAGTCACTCTAGTTGTCAATTGTCCCGTGCTGTTGACGCTGCCATTGGTACGGGATTCCTGGCTGACATCTCAGCTAATGTCAGTTCTGTAGATTCAAGATTCAAAGCGTTTATTGTCATATGTACAAAAGGAAAGCCCTTTTTCTTTGTACAATGAATTCTTTCGCTATCCGTTAAAGTGCCAGACAAAGTAAGGAGATTAAAAGAAGGTTAAAAAGTAAAAAAAACACAAAATATAAAAACCACAATATATACACAGTATATACAACTACGAAGGCTAGTGCAAAAATGGCATTGTGCAACAGTTGTGAGAGATATAGTGAATGTACTGTAAAACAGGGGAGAATGCAGTGCAAAACAAAGTGAGTGTAAACAGTGTACAGTAAAGTGCAGATCAGTGACAGAGGTAGTGATCTGGTCAGCTGTTTAAGAGTCTAATGGCTGTGGGGAAGAAAGAGTTCTTGAAACGGGAGGTTTTACATTTTACACTTCTGTACCTCACGTCCACTATCATCTCCTTCGTTTTGTCCGTGTTGAGGGTGAGGTTGTTTTCTTCATACCATGACACTAGGCTGTCAACCTCCCTCCTGTAGCCTGCCTCGTCTCCGCCAGGGAGTCCGGCATGCTGCATCTGTAGACAGCTGACTTGAGAATTTCCTGCGTTAGATATTAGTGCCAGTGACTTGCTGGTAGATTATCCACAAATTGACTCCAGTCATATCTAGAATGTTGAAAAACACTGCAAGTGGCCATCTTCTGCATCCTGCCTTTGTAGGCATCTGTCGGCACGTTGCGTCAAGCATGTCAACTCCGCATTTGCTGCTGTTGTAATACAGGATTGATTCTGGCTTATTTTTTCCATCTGTCTGGCACAGAGAACCTTTGTGCAGAGCTGACAGCAGCACAACAGATTTAGAGGGCTTTGATTGGTATCTGACCAACTGGATGGAGCCAGACCTGTAAAATACTGACTCGTGAGTGGCCATCTTTGAAGAGCTTGGAATCTCTCTCCTGTTCCATCGCATGGTGCCAACTATTGATGTCCGCTTTTCCATAAGCTTCAGTGCTAGGTCTTTGCTTGTGAAAAAGTTGTCAGTGGTGATGTTGTAGCCACGCCCAAAGTACAGCTCCATAAGCGTCATCACTACATGTGTCCCGAAACTGTTAACTCTCTGCTCATCCTTTCCAAGATATGGCTTCACACCGAGGCAGTACTTTGTTCCAACTTCAGCTAGGACCCAAAACTTGTCGGCTTTATTTGGCATATATTGAGTGAACCTACAGCGAGTTTCGGTTGGAAACAGCTGTTCATCCATTGTTAGTGAATCCTGCGGAATATAGTATGCCTTCTGACTGTTCTCAACAAATCTGTCCAAAACCCATGACATCAAACAAAACTTGTCTTTTTTCCCACAAAGTACAAATTTTTCCAGTCCATCTTTTCTACTTGCATGACTGAAAAATGTCAGTTGTCTTTCCTGATTGTTTTCATCAGTGAGTGTTGCAGCCCTCCAAGTTGTAGCACGCTTTTATTGGTCTTTTTTCTGTCCAGGATATTCTCAATTTTTTTATGAACCACATATACGTCACTGCCAGTCTTTTCTTAGTGTTGTTGGAGATATCAAATCAAATCAATCTTTATTTGCCAAGTTTGAGCATGCCAAACAAGGAATTTGACTCCGGTACATCTCGGCCTCTGTACAACATTCAGGACAATTATTAAACTCCCAGGAGGGCAAGGAAAAACTCAAAACTCCTACTAGGGGAAATGAGAAACCTTGAGAAGAGACCACAGATTGGAGGATCCCTCTTCCAGGATGACCAGGCTGCAATGGATGCAGAGAAGACACATAGTACACATAATATGGACAATCCAAAGGTAAAGCATTCCAGCATTCACAACCATGTAGGAGGATTGACCATACGGAGGATTTTAATGTTCTCATTTTGTTTCTGTTCTTTAGTATAGGGCTCATCTTACCAAATGTGTTTTTGGATATTGCTATGCGTTTCTCAATTTCCGTGTCACATTTTGCACCAGAGATATTTAAATTGGCACACTTGTTAGATTTTTCACTCCTTTGGAGCAGATTATCTTGATCGTATGATTATGTTGGAATGTAGACTAGAATTATTAAGTTTGTTTAAACCTTTTACCTTTCCTTGACTCTGAAAAGTTTAGCCATTCAGTTGTTGAAACTTTCCAAATGGTGTGGAAACATTCTTGCTTAGTTAGTCATCTAAAATGCTCCACTAGTTTCTGTTTCCACGACCTTGTAAAACAATGAGCTGGGACCCTCCGCACTGATTAACCAGTTGCTGAGGTGACCACCAAACATGTCCAATGTCACCCCCACCCTGCTTTCTCTCAATAAATACTCTCTTGCAAGAATCCAAAGTTAGACCTCATTCGATCATCGCTGTACGCACAGCGACGAATGACTCTCCACTTGCAAGTGCTTAAAAAGGGCATACTGTCTCCCGTGTGGTTCTTGCAAAAATAAGTTAGAGTGAGCACCACTCTAACAGTAGGTACTTGCCTTTTTGTCATATATAACCACACATTTTGTTTTCTTTGCATTCTGTTCTAGTCCCTGTTTATTGCTTTATTCTGATACTAAATTGAGGATCTTTTCAAGCTGTTTTTCTGAGTCCGCAATGAGTACAGGAAGAAGTTGTAACAGAAGCTGCAGCAGAACAGCATGAAGGAGGGGTGGGACGGGATGAGGCTGATCACTGAGTGTGGTCCGAAACAAAGTGTCATCGCTAGTGGCAGTGTGGAGAGGGTGAACCAGCTGAATGACTTTTTTTAACAGGTTCAACAGCACTCACTTGTCTTTGCCCTTGCTCCCGCCGCCCCTTTCTGCTCTCCGGTCTGCCCTTCCGCCCAGGGTGACGGCAGCTCAAGTAAGTGGCCAGCTGAGGAGACTCCGGTAAGGCTGTTGGTCCAGACGGTGTCTCTCCTCGTCTGCGTCCCCTGTGCTCTGGGGCTGGGTGACCCTATCCAGCGTGTCTTCAACATGAGGCTGGAGAAAGGTGTGATGCCTCAGCTGTGGAAGACATCGTGCATCGTCCCTGTCCCCAAGAAACCGTGGCCTACCGAGCTAAATTACTTTCGGCCAGTTGCGCTAACATCTCACGTGATGAAGACTCTGGAGCATCTGCTGCTTCACCACCTTAGACCTCAGGTTCGCCTTGCTCTCGATCCTTTACAATTTACGTATCGAGAGAAGGTGGTGGTGGTGGAGGATGCTGTTGCCCATATGCTGCATCGTTCTCTCTCTCTCACCTGGACAAGGGAAAGGGGGCTGCGCTCCTGAATGACAAGATGTTGGTGATGGGCGTGAGGTCACACCTGAGGGCATGGGTCATGGACTACCTGACGGCCAGGCCTCAGTATGTGAGGTTGGGAGGCTGTGAGCCAGGCATGGTGAGGAGCAGCGTGGGAGGACCGCAGGGAACGGTGCTCTCTCCTTTCCTGTTCACCCTGTACACTTCTGACCTCCAGTACAACTCTGAGTTCTGCCATGTGCAGAAGTTTGCGGACGATACTGCTACTGTTGGCTGTATTAGAGATGGATGGGAGGAGGAGTACAGAGGCCTGGTCCGGCGCTTTGCTAATTTATGTGGCTCCAACCACCTGCACCTCAACACCAAGGAAATGGTGGTGGACTTCAGAAGGCCCAGGCCTTGTCCTGAGCCTGTCGACGGGGACTGTGGATATTGTGCACACCTGTAAATATCTTGGAGTGTTGTTGGACGACAAACTCGACTGGTCTGCTCATGTGGCCACTATATGCAAAAAAGGACTGTACTTCTTCAGGCGGTTGGCATCCTTCGATGTCTGCAGGGTGATGCTGCGGATGTTTTATCGCTCTGTTGTGGTGAGCGCCCTATTCTTTGCTGTGGCGACCTGGGGAGGGGGGGGCAAGAAGAGGGATGCCTCCCGCCTGGACAAACTAGTAAGGAAGGCAGCTTCTGTTGTGGGCACGGAGCTACATGATCTGGCGTCTGTGGCAGATCAGCGGGTGTTGGCTCGGCTGCTGTCCTTCAAAGACAACCCCGAACACCCAATGCACAGCACCATCAGTGGGCGGATGAGCAGATTCAGTGAGAGTCATGGAGAGTCTGTCAGTCTGTCAGTCTGTTACTCGTGAGTTGTACTACAGTCCCACGTAGATGACTCACAAATGCATATCTGAAGGGGTGCGTGTGTGTGTGCATGTGTGCGTGTGTGTGTGTGTGTGTGTGTGTGTGCGTGTGTGTGTGCGTGTGTGTGTAGCTACACATTCAGGCCCCAAGGGGACGCTAGTATCACTAATATTCCCAATCTGGCTGCAGTCTTATTCACTTGGCTATCAACGGTGATCATTTTCATTTTGTGAGTTTTGAGACAAGGAACAATGGACAAGTGCCATTATTTTACATTCTTTAAATTGAAATAAATGAAAGCATAAAATAGAAATAACAATAAAATGTTAACAATGTTAACACAACATTGAAGACAGTAAAAAATGGATGACGCTTGACACTATATTCAGCAACGCCCTGTGTTGAATTATGTGCTGTTGTTGTACTATTTGGTAAAATACATGTTCAGATGTCATTGTGATTTTTTGTATTTTTTTTGTATTGAATGCCACAGTTATGTTGACTGCAATTGTTGCATCACAGATGTGAAGTTTCTCATTTATGTGCGGACACTTTATTAGTTAAAATCCTTTTACGGGAGTATGTGAAGATGCGCAGTACTAGCGTGACTCAGGAATATAAGATATTGACATTGAAGTTGAAAATACAACAGTTTATGGGCCTAGGCACGGCACAGGAGGAGGGAGATGGCAGTGGTTAAAGTTTGACGGGAATAGAAACAACTACGAACTTTGGAAGGTAAAGTTCCTCGGCCACTTAAGGTCACGACTGCCACACCAGACCCAGAAATGAATGCAAAATGCTATGCAAACCTAATTTGGTCACTGGTAATGTGGGAAGCGACAAATGATGACAAAAAAGTTCTGGAAATGCTACGCAGCTATTATGCTAGTCAGTGCAAGCCCAAAATTATTGCACTGTACACGGAACTAACCTCCCTGAAGAAAGGGAAGACGCTATAAAATTGTGACAAAGTAGGCACTGGAACAGTCTACTGACCTTTTTTTCTACAAAATGTATGTCATTGTTAAACAACTCTAAAACTGAGCATTTACAGTAGGCGTTGGTGTAGTTCATTTGACTTTATTCCTCATGAACAAGCATGGTGGGGGCATAGTCGAAAGCAAAGACTGAGAATGTCAGGAAGGCAAACACAGGTCATGAATGACATCCAGGAAGTGGTCTAGATTTAGATTTCCTCTTCATCCCATAGCTCCTTTGGGTGGAGGCTGTGATGAGTGGTCCTTAACGTGCTGACAAAAACATATACAGTACAGTTTTCTTTGGGCTTGTTTTTCCTTTTTCAGGCTCACTCTCACATACAGTGGAATGTTTTTGTTTAATTTGTTGCAGTTGTTTTTTACGATCATAATATTAACATATTCGACATGTATGGAGTGCTGCTTAGTTGTTAAGCGTGTGTGCCTCTGTAATTTTCTAATATGTAAGCAGTTGCGATGAGGTACCGCATCCATTCATTCATCCATTCATTGCACCTTTGAACAAACAGTGTATGTGACATGCAGAAGAAAGAAACTTCTCAATTGGAATGCAAGCTGCACGTCATCCCGGTTGGCTAATCGCACTTATTTTCATTCGCACATCTGGAGGAAACTGTTTCAGGAATGTGCAGTGACCTCTGCAGGGGCAGGTGCTCAATGTTGAAAAGGGGTTATGGAACTTGTTTTGTATGTGGAAAGAATCTAAATATAACATGCATAGAATGCTAATTTGTGGTCATTCAATATAAAGTATTTGTAGTTCCATACTGGACAGCTGGGTTAACAAACCTTTCAAAATTTTTTGGAAATGATAAGGTACTGTAGAGGTGGAGGCTTCAGTGAGGGCATGGACAGGGCTACAATATAAGACTGCATTTTCCTTTAGGATGGAAATAAGTGAGGAAGATATTCTGAAAAAATAGACACTTGCCTTTAGGGCAGGGGTGTTCAAACTCATTCCAGAGGGGTGTATTGGCCCACAATTTCTTTGGCCTCAAGTGCGGAGGGGCGGGGAGCTATTCTTCAACCGGTTTCCTGCCATATATGATACATGCTTGCCAACTTTGGGTTGTGAAAAATTGTTTTTTTTTTTTTCATCGGGTTTTCAGACCCTAATATCAGTCTGTGGACCACTCAGTGACAGGCTGTAGAGAAATTATTTTAAAAATTTCACACATAATTTGGACACACTGACCTGTTCGATGTCAATTGTAGCACTTTACAGCAAATACATTATTCTGTTGAGAGGAGAAAGTGTCATCTTGCAGCATGGGTAATAATTTAACATAACATCTGTCTGTGTAAACAAACAGATGAGACAAAACAACTGTTTGTCTCTTTGCTGTTTAATTTTACTAGCTAGTAATGTGCAGAAAACATCAGAACCTTTATGGAACATTAAACACACATCCATCTCCCGGTTCTTTTCTTCATCCTCTTTGATTTTAAATGTTCATTTTGCGTGCCCTGATTATTAAATTTGCTTCAATAAAGTCTTGTTTCAATTGCCGTATTTCTTGACCCCCGTTAGTTGAGGGCTCCCTGACGCTCCATGTTATGTTGCAAAGTTTTTAGAGTACTGTGCCGTTTGGATGGAGCCCATCTGCTTGCGTTGCTGGACACATGAGCAAGGGAGGGGAGCCTTCGTGGTGAGCAGGTTGGTTGGAGGGAAGCAAGCAAGGAGGAGCCGTGATGCAGGCAAGCGGGAGACACTGTTGAAAATCAGGTCTCCTGCCTAAATGGGGAAATTTGGCAAGTGTGTACTATGTCCCACACACTTACTTCCTATCGTGGCAAAAGCACAAACAGGAAACTGAATTGGAACAACACTAATTCCTTTTACTTGTCGATGGGATCAGCCATTCAGTGTTGAGCTTGAATCTGAGAAACCTGAGCGTGTGGTCTGATCCTCCCACTTCGCCATAACCAACCATTGCGGTGTACTTAAAACAAAAAGAACTTGGTAAAACTACTGTGGGGACGAGGATTATTAAATTAGGTCATACTTTTGCATCAGCTATTAGTTAAATACACTGTATTAGATCTTCTTGGTTTAGAGGAGCACCTTTAGTTGTCTATGTGAAGCCCTTTGAGACTGCTTGTGATTTAGGGCTATACAAATAAACTTGACTTGAGTAGTTGTATTTCCATCCATCCATTGTCTTAACTGTTTATCCTCACAATTGTCTCAGTTCAGGCAGTTGGGGTACACACTGAACTGGTTGCCAGCAAATCGCAGGGCACTCGTAGACAGAAAAAACATTCATACTCTCAATCACATCTAAGGACAATTTATTTTGATTGCCCAATTAACCTACCATGCATATCATTGGAATGTGGGCAGAAACTGGAGTATCTGAAGAAACCCACGCAGGCACGGGGAGAACATGCAAACTTCAGACAGGAACGGAGCCTGAATGAAATTCGCACCTCCGAAATGTGAAGTGACATGCTCACCAGTGCTCCTACGCCTTCATTGTATCTTGGTTTTGTACATAAATTAGAGTACCGGAACTTTTAATACAGAGGGCATCTTTTATTTCTGTCAGTGCCTTTGTAAGCCTTTCTTTTAGAGTGATTTGGGTTTTTTGAGTTTTCAGCAAGTCATGTAATGAAATTGTGATGAATGGTGACAATGTACAAGCGGAGCGTGCTCCATATATATTATCACCTCACTCCACTCCAGTCCAGCTTGTGAAAGTCAATTCAAAATCAAATTAATTTCTGTTTGTTAGTGCCTACAATTATCCCTAGCAAACGTGAGTCCGGGTGGTAACACAGAACAGCTTCAGAAAAATAAAGCAAACATTTTCAAACCTGTGTATCTACTCATATGTTAAATTTAGTGAACAGAAAAACTCAAAACAGGCCTGAGAAAGTCTAATATGAATTGATACATTTACATTACATTAGCATAGCAGCAGCAGCAACAAAAACACTAGCTACAATCTTGCATACTGTTGCAACTTTTGTTCAACTGAGACAAATATTAAAGTATAACATCTTGCTCCCAGTCTCCTGAATGTAGAAAACCTCCCAGTGGACAATGCTCCTTCCCCCGCCTCTCCTTCCCACTCACCACCATCCAAGATAATTCTCTTCCACCCACTGCACTCTCTTCCTGTTGGCGCCACAACAGGAAAATGGCTCAGGGAGTTGGTATAGAGAAAAAGTTGAATGGATAAGTGCTCCATCCTCTTTTCTTATTTTCCGCGTATCTGTCAGGAGACTTGTGCACGGACAGGCGTCTGGAATCACAATGTCATCAGAGAATCATGTTGGTGACAAACCAGGTAATGCTAGACAAAATATAAGATGTTATTAAGTCAATAACACCCTCGTTTTTAAAGAGTCATCATAGAATTGACAGCACTCAATCTGTACGGATTTTGCTTTCAAAACAAAATTACAATTATTTTAAGAGCAAGCAAAATTGGAAGTGGTTGTGGAGATTGACGTAGGCTTGAAGTGTGCTATTGAACAAGGCAAAAATTGCGAAGTGTGCGAAATTCCCTCACTACATCTCCCTTACGTGAGACTGGTTATTGCTGGTGTCATAGCAAAAAGGTTTTGTGTTTGGATCTTGATACAGCACTTTCTTTTTTTCTTTTGTGAAGTTCAGATGTTTTCCATTGCTTGTGCAGGTTCTCTTCAGCCTTCCTCACACATCGAAAGAATGTACTGTCCTACAGGCATACAGGACTGTCTCAGAAAATTAGAATATTGTAATAAAGTTCTTTATTTTCTGTAATGCAATGGACATTTTCAAATGTTTGATTTTGTTTTGCTGTTATAAATCTTTTTTTTTACTTGGTCTGAGGAAATATTCTATTATTTTGAGATAGGATATTTGAGTTTTCTTAAGCTGTATGCCATAATCAGCAATATTAAAATAATAAAAGGCTTGCAATATTTCAGTTGATTTGTAATGAATCCAGAATGTATGACATTTTTGGTTTTTTAATTGCATTACAGAAAATAAAGAACTTTATCACAATATTCTAATTTTCTGAGACAGTCTATTTGGCCATTAAGAACTTTATAAAACCTGTACGTGTAAGCAAGTATGAATTGACAGTGTGCCAGCTGAGTATCCCATCTCTCACTGTTATTAAAGTAGCTGTGATAGGTCCAGGTTAGGGCTGCATGATCTTGGAAAAACATGCAATATGCAATATGGTTGTTATTGATACGTGCGATATTGATAGTATATTTGCCTGATATGGCCAAATCATAAGGTCTATGCAGGGGCAGGGAAGATGCCTGTTGTTTGCTAAAAAAGGCAATGCAGCTGTTACAAACAATTCTGGTGGCAAAGATTGCTCCAACAATCAATACTGGGTACTGTTCAATCAATATGAGGGTTGTGACTGGCACTGTCTTATGTTTGATGTGAGAAATAAGAATCAGAATCAATCCTTATTTGCCACCGTCAGCCATAGACGTCTATTAGACGTCTGGTCTCATATAGACCTAAAATAGACGTCTAAATTAAAAACATTAAATATGATCATATTTCAAAATTTTAAAGTCTGAACCAGCTGTAAGTTGTATAAATAATGTACAGAAGTTGTTTGGATTTGTGTTTAACAAGCGTATTGATCCGTACATGTGAATTGGTTATTTCTGTAACCAGATATAGACGTCTATTTTAGGTTATTTAATAGACGTCTAAATTATGTCTATATATATAGACCTAAAATAGACGTCTATATTAGGTTATTTTATAGACGTCTAAATTACATCTATATATAGACCTAAAATAGACGTCTAAAGTAGGTTATTTTAGATTATTTTATAGACATCTAAATTACGTCTATATATAGACCTAAAATATACGTCTATATTAGATCTATCTGTAGACCTAATTTAGACGTCTATATTAGGTCTACACATAGACTTAATTTAGACGTCTATATTAGGTCTTTAGAATAACCTAAAATCGTCTACACATAGACCGAAAATAGATGACAAAATTAAAGCATCAAATATGAAATATTAATCCTAAACCAATCTGAAATTTGAATTGGCTTGAATTCATTCGTTCCAAACAGGCAAACCACACATAACCAATCAAATGAAGACAAATGCACTGAAAAGCACAAGCAAGGTGAAAGTCATTCAAACTATGACTCTGTACAAACAGAAAAAAATCCACTGCACAAAATAGGCAGAGCCTACCTGTTTGAAAAGGAATTGGAAGTTGCATAAATTTAACATTCAATACTAATATTGTACAGAAGTTGTGATGCTGTTTTAAACAACCATTGATCCGTGTTAATTGTGGTTATGTCAGGCTTCGGGGTGGAGGAATGGAGCGAGGCGACCAAGTGCAGCTTGGACCAGGGTTTATTGTAGAAACCAAAGGGACAGACACGGCAAACTGACGTGACTTAACAACAAACTAACAGGACTAACCGACCAAAACATGAAACAAGAGACAGGAACCCAACAAACCGTGTGACAGTGAGACATGCATTGTCCACATCTCATGCAATGCTCCGACGGCGAGTGACACGCAAACAGAACTTAAATACAACACAGGTAACGAGGGGCAGGTGCGTGTGATTAAACTAATCAAGGGCACACAGGAAGGGAGGGGCGAGCACACAGACACACAGAAACGATGACAACCTATACACATCACAAAACTGGGGACGAGACATGACAGGTTATTTCGGTAACCTGATATTAGGGCTATGGAATAACCTAAAATAGACGTCATAATTAAATCCATCAAATATGATATTTCAAAATATAAAACTCTGAACCAGCTGTAAGTTGTATAAATAATGTACAGAATTTTAAACAATCATTATTAATTTTAACCGTACGTCTCATGTCATGTTCGTCCTTCGCTTTCGAAGATGACCATGTGACTTCACAGTGTCTTATGTGTGCGGAGATGGCTGATGAGGCCAATCCCTGCACGGAATGACCGGTTTCAGTGGGGGCAGGTTAGGGTTGAGTGCTGGTTGGGTGGGAGAGAAGAACTGTCTTTTGTTTTGCGAAGCTGTCGTTTCTGTTCCGCTTCGTGGATGCGTAGCTTTTCAAAGTCTGTAACGCCGTGCTTGACTGCAGAGCGCCAGTTTGGTCGGTGTTGGGCATCGGCCTCCCAGGTCTCTGGGTCCAGACCGCAGCTTTTGAGACTGGCCTTTAGGGTGTCCTTGTACCGCTTCCGCTGGCCGCCACGAGAGCGCTTGCCAAGGTGTAGTTCGCCGTACAGAAACCTTTTTGGAAGGCGTTCGTCTGGCATGCGGCAGACATGACCAGCCCATCTGAGCTGGGAGCGCTTGAGGATGGCATAGATGTTTTCCATCTCTGCCCAGTGGAGGACCTCAGTGTCTGGGATCTTGTCCTGCCATCTGATGTTCAGTAGCTTCCTGAGGCATCCCACGTGGAAGAGTAGTAGTAAGATCGAGTAGTAACAATACCGATGAAGTGTTTGAATCCATAGCTATGAGGAGATCATTAGTCACTTTAGCAAGTGCTGTCTCAGTGGAATGATTAGCTCTAAAACCAGACTGAAAAGATTCATATCGATTATTGGCAACCATGCAATAAATAAGCTGCTGCGCTACTACTTTTCCAAGAAGTTTTGCTATGAATGGGAGGTTTGAAACTGGCCTATAATTACTGAGACAGTCCGGGTCAAGATTTGGTCGCTTAAGTAACGGTTTAATGATAGCGGTTTTAAAGGCTGTTGGCACTATCCCAGAGGAGACAGACAGATTGATTATATTTAAGACGGACGGTCCTAAAATTTGAAATAATTCTTTAAGTAGTTTGGCTGGAAGCGGGTCGAGTAAACATGTTGTTTGTTTAGCCGCACTAACCAATTGTGTAAGCCTTTCAAGGGACACGCTTTTAAAATTTGAGAGGGTTATTGCAGAGGCGTAGCCAGGAATTTTTCCAGTAGGGGCGCACGCCCACAGGAAAAAAAATCGAACATCACCCACGCCGTTCGCTGATCGCTAAAACAACATCCGGGTCCGGGAGGCAAACGGTGAATGGATAACATCGCGCACATAGAATAGCGCAAGCACATTCGCGCAAGACCGAAAGAAAAAAACGGCATGAAAATGAAGAATCGAAAAAGCTAGATTTTTTTCAACCGGGGCGCAGGGAGTCCTAACCGGGGCGCCGCCCCGGCTCGCCCCGGCTTGGCTACGCCTCTGGGTTATTGCATGATCATCAGCGCCGGTAATCGGCGGTCTCGACTGAGCGATTGGAATGGTATTCTTGATCTCATCCCTAATGGATTCAATCTTTCGAGCAAAAAATTTCATGAACTCGTCAGCTGAGTGGAAGGAGCTATCGGGGGTCGGCTGGCGTAGTGTTAGCTTTGCCACTGTATCAAATAGGTATTTAGGATTGTTTTTATTTAGATTAACGACTTGCGAAAAATAACGAGTTTTTGCCAAGATAAGCGCATCTTTATATTTCAGGAGGCTGTCCTGGCATGCCTGATGGAAAACCTCAAGTTTGGTTAAACACCATCTGCGCTCATGCTTTCTACATAATTGCTTAAGCGTATGTGTTTCATCTGTGAACCACGGAGTAGGCAATCTACGGCGAGTTTTCAGACGTAGCGGCGCCACAGAGTCGATGGCATTTAACAATGTCGCATTGAATTCATTTGTAAGATCAATAGAGCCGATATATGCGGGAAATATGGCAGTTGCCGGCGACAGTAACTCATAGCGCAGTTGCAGTCATGGAGTTAATATTACGGCTGCTATAATTCTGATTGCTCTCTTGTCTTTGACAAAGAACTAAAATTTCAAATTTTATTAAGTAATGATCAGACAAAACAGTAGTGTATGGCAGTACTGTTATATTTGAGGTTGCAAGTCCTCGGGATAATACCAGATCTAAGGTATTTCCATTCTTATGCGTTGCTGCCTGTACGGCTTGCGTAAAACCAAACGTATCAGTTAAAGTCGCCGAAGTAAGTGGCTCTGACAGTAAATTCATGTGGATATTGAAATCGCCCATGATTATATTATCCGCATTTGTCACTAGATCAGCCACGAATTCTGAAAATTCATCCAGGAAGCCAGAGTAAGCCCCGGGTGGACGGTAAACAGCAAGATAAAATGACGGTAAAGCGGTGGATCGGACAGTGAGAACTTCCAATGTTTTAAGTACGTTAATCGAACGAGGCCTAAATCTAAGCTCGGAATTTGAGATGAGGGCGACACCCCCACCCTTTTTTCGAGGACGCGCCACATGCGAGCTCACACAATTTGGAGGCGAGGCCTCGTTAAGCGGCAGCAGTTCATTAGGTTTTAACCAGGTCTCGCAAAGACCACAAAGAGGTCATTAACGAGAACTGCTTTCGTATGAAGCGATCTAATATTCATAAAACCGAGTTTAAGCGTAATCGGTCGATCAGGGTTCGTATCTATCGAAGGATTTTTAAACGAAATGCGAGTAAGATTGTGTTCTCTAGGCCTGACATCACCACTCAAATGTTTATTCGCGTGGTGGGACGATACGACCGTGGGAATTTGATAGTAAATATTTGGAACACACGTAAAATTATCTGAAACAAGCACCGTTTCATCAGCGATACCGGTCGGGGTGGAGTGATTGGATTTGTCTACTACCCCAGTAGAAAGTGTGTTCACGTGTACTGTAGCACTATTCAAACTGTGACGCTCTAGTCTACACAAGGAGCTATGTGCATGCTGGAAGTCTAGCCTAGCACTAGTTAACTTTAACTTAACAGACTCCAAACCCATCCTAACAGGTGGTCTAATCAACTGTGCCCTGGCCTGCTCTAAAGTGACCTGTCATGAGTGGCTCAGTAATCTATATTCCTAGAAAGAGTGAAGGCGCCTTCACGGTTAGGGTGAAGGAGGACCAGTTATCTATAAAATACAGTCCCTGCTTTTTACAGAACCCAGCCATCCATCGATTAAGGGAGACTAATCTACTAAACCTCTCATGAGTGCCTCTCCCAGGCAGGGGGTCAGAGACAAATACTCGATGCCGACTCATCTTTCTGGCGGGATCACAAGTCCTCGCTATGTTTTTCTTTGTGATCTCTGATTGTCTCATCGTAACATCATTGGCGCCGACGTGTATCACTATGTCCGAGTAGCTAGTGTTGTTGGAACTACGCTGTTGACTAGGCCTATTGCGAGTCAGCTCCCTAAGATTAGCTTCTATGTCGGGTGCTCTGCCCCCAGAAATACACATTACCGTGGCTGGATTTTTAAGTGTAATATTTCGGGTAATGGAGTCACCTATGACCAAAGTGCGAGGGCCAGTAGACCAAGATGACTTTGGACGGCTATGCGTCTTACCTGGCTCATCGCGATTAGCAAGCCGCTTGGGGCTAATGCTAACTGGGCTAGCGGGCTGACTACAGTCTGCCACATCTACTGTTGTCGCACTATTCTGCTCTAGCTGGCGGACACGTCCCTGTAGCAGGGACAACCTCTCTAAGAGAAGGGTGCAGTTGGTGCACGAAGCCGTACAAACCTCTTGATCCGCAGCCATACTTTGTGTCCGATGATCGACGGTATACAAACGGCCACGAAGCCTCCGCTCTCTCTAATTCTATTCTCTCTAATATCAGGTAACAGAAATACCCACACTTCACACGGATCAATGGTTGTTTAAAACAAAGCATCACAACTTCTATACATTATACATACATCGTCACTCGGGCTAACTGGAAGCCATGGCTGACTGGGGCTGTCCTCAGGCTGCTGAGGGCCAGGGACAAAGCCTTCAGAGCGGGGGATGAGGCTGGCTTGAGGACAGCGAGGGCCGACCTGTCCCGGGGCATCAAGGAGGCGAAAAGGGCGTTCTCTTGCAAGATTACCGCCCACTTCAAGGACAGCAAGGACGCACGGAGCCTTTGGCAGGGCATTCAGACCATCACGGACTACAAGCCCGCGCCGCAGAGCTGTGAGGGCGACATCCGTCTGCTCAACGATCTCAACCGCTTCTTTGCTCGCTTCGACGCTCAGAACAGCACTTGCCCGCTGAAGACCCCTCCCCCTCCACAAGAGCAGCCCCTGTGCCTCTCTACTGATAGCGTGAGGAGGGCGCTTGCCGCTATCCACACCCGTAAGGCGGCGGGCCCTGACAACATCCCAGGTCGAGCGCTGAAGGACTGCGCTGGGGAGCTGACGGGTGTCTTCACGGACATCTTTAACATTTCCCTGCAGCAGGCCGTCGTCCCTTCGTGTTTCAAGGCTGCCACCATCGTACCTGTGCCGAAGAAACCTGCTCCGTCCTGCTTCAATGACTACCGCCCCGTGGCACTGACGCCCATCATCATGAAGTGCTTTGAGCGGCTTGTCATGGAGCACATCAGATCCATTCTCCCCCCCACCATAGACCCCTTCCAGTTTGCGTACCGAGCCAAACGGTCCTCTGAGGATGCCATCTGTTCTGCCCTCCACTCGGCCCTCACCCACCTGGAGAGAAGGGACTCGTATGTGAGATTGCTGTTTGTGGACTTCAGTTCTGCCTTCAACACCATTGTGCCACAACGACTCATCTGCAAACTCGCCAAACTGGGCCTCAGTACCTACCTCTGCAACTGGCAACTAGACTTCCTCTGTCAGAGGCCTCAGGTGGTACGAGTTGGCGACAAAATCTCCGCCAGCATCACGCTGAGCACGGGGGCCCCCCAAGGCTGCGTGCTCAGTCCGCTGCTCTTCACCCTGCTGACGCATGACTGCGCTGCAACCTACAGGACCAACCGCATGGTGAAATTTGCTGACGACACGACTCTGGTGGGTCTCATCACCAAGGGCGACGAGACTCAATACAGGTTGGAGGTTGACCTTCTGACCACGTGGTGCAAGGACAACAACCTCCTGCTGAACGTCAACAAGACCAAGGAGATTGTTGTTGACTTCCGGAAGGGTCACACCCAACACCTGCCGCTGACCATCGATGGTGCTGTGGTGGAGAGAGTGAGCAGCACCAGGTTCCTGGGGGTGCACATCAGTGAGGATCTCTCCTGGTCCACCAACACCGCATCGCTGGCGAAGAAGGCCCAGCGCCGCCTGTACTTCCTGCGGAAACTCAGGCGAGCAAGTGCTCCTCCGGCCGTCATGACTACATTTTACCGTGGCACCATTGAGAGCGTCCTCTCCAGTTGTATCACTGTTTGGGGTGGTAGCTGTACTGAATACAACATGAAGGCCCTGCAGCGCATCGTGAACATGGCTGGTAAGGTTATTGGTGCTTCACTCCCCTCCTTGAAGGACATTTACACCTCCCATCTCACCCGCAAGGCGACCACGATTGTGTGTGATGTGAGTCACCCCGCTCACTCTTTGTTCGATATTCTGCCCTCTGGGAAGAGGTACAGGAGCCTGCGCTCCCGCACCACCAGACTCACCAACAGCTTAATTCTCCAGGCTGTTAGGATCCTGAACTCTCTCCCCCCTTCTGCGTAGCGTCCTGTACTTTTGCGCTATATTCTGACTGTCTGCTGTATGCACACTTGCTCCATTTTTGCTCCTCTTATTTATTGTGTTATTTGTTTATTTATTATTTATTCATCACTCTTATTTATTCATTGTTTGTGCCTTCTTGTTTTTATTTTTTTGTGTTGTTTACTTGTATGTATTGTTGGAGCCAATTTAGTTTCCTTAGCTTAAATTCTTATTTTTGTTTAAGATTCGCTGGCCTTGGGCCATGGACCTTTATTTGACAAAGCCTTTGGTCACCTGATCAGTCACCTGATCAGGGAAATAAATAGGCTGCTCCCACTTGGTAGTCAGTCTCAGTTAGACAAGGAAGGAAGACAGACATACTGCATATTCAAAGGACAGCTGATGGAATCACAGACCACAAGGGGAACCCCAGTGGATCTGAAATGGCAATAAATAGTGGATTGGTCTCACTGGAAAATGGAAGCATTGGATCCAGTGACGATCATTGCACCTTAGCTATTGTACCCGTTCAAGTGAAGCTGAGTAAGTCCAACCATGTTGTCCAGACGTATGCATTCCTTGATCCAGGCAGCTCCGCCACATTTTGCACTGAGAGTCTCCGACGACGTCTAAATGCAAGAGGAAGAAATCACAGGATCCTTTTGCGAACTATGGGTCAAGAAAAACCCACCGACAGCATCGTCGTCAGCGGCTTAGAAGTAAGCAGTCTGGAAGGGAAATTTTTCTATGGACTGCCTGATGTTTACACACAGAAAGAATTTCCAGTCAGCAAAGGCCACATACCAAAGCAGAAGGATGTGAAGAAATGGCCACACTTGAAGGATGTATTTCTGCCTACCATTGATGCTGACATCGATCTCTTGATTGGAACAAATGTGCCCAAACTCATGGAGCCATGGAGGGTGATTAATAGTAACGGCAATGGACCTTTTGCAACCAAAACCCTGCTGGGCTGGGTTGTCAGTGGTCTCCTCCATGATGAGCACACAAGTCTGAGTAAGCAAGGCAAGCCATATGTTTACACCAATCGGATTTCTGTGGAAATTGTACATGACCTTCTGGTGCAGCAACTCAACCATGACTTTCCGGAGAGTGCATATGAAAAGGAAGAAATGTCTCAAGAGGATCTGAGATTTCTAAACATAATGAACACCTCAGTCAAAGTACAAGATGGACACTATCAATTGCCGCTGCCGTTTAAAGGACATTCCAGAATGCCCAACAACCGTATGATGGCAGCGCAGCGGGCTGAGCCTTTGAGGCGCAAGTTTGGAAGGAACACCATTTTTAGGGAAGAATACGCATTGTTCATGAACACCATGGTGAAATGTGGACATGCTGAACTCGTACCAAACCAGGAAGAGCCAATACAGAATGGCAAAGGCTGGTACATACCCCACCATGGAGTACGTCATCCCAAAAAAGGAAACTTGCGAGTGGTTTTTGATTGCTCCGCATCTTACCAAGGAACATCTCTCAACAATGAAGTCTTGAAGGGCCCAAATCTTACAAACTCCTTAATTGGTGTCCTGCTACGTTTCTGTCATGGGAATGTAGCCATACTGGCAGATGTAGAGAAGATGTATTATCAGGTAAAGATACCACCAGAGCATGTTGACTTTTTGCGCTTCTTGTGGTGGGAGGATGGCAACACGTCTCAGCCTCTCATGGAATACAGGATGACAGTGCATATCTTCGGCGCAACATCATCAGCCAGTTGTGCCAGTTATGCCTTAAAGAGGACAGCTGAGGATAACAAAGGCAGCTTTTCAGCTGAAGCAGTGAACACAGTCCTCAACAACTTCTATGTTGATGATTTGCTGAAGTCCGTGGATACAGAGACCGATGCCATTCAACTGTGCAAGGAGTTGAAAGCTCTGTGTGCAGCAGGAGGTTTCAATCTCACCAAGTGGTCCAGTAACAGCCGAAACGTCTTGGTCCACATTCCTGAATGTGAAAGGGCTAAGGGAGTGAAGGACTTGGACCTAGACCTGGACGACCTGCCACTAGAAAGGACCCTTGGTGTGCACTGGAGTGCAGAAGATGACGTCTTCAAATTCCACGTGGCTCTCAAAGAGCAACCATGCACCAGGCGAGGCATCCTGTCCACGGTTAGTTCAATCTATGACCCGCTAGGATTTCTTGCCCCAGTGACTTTTCCAGCAAAACATCTGTTGCAGGAACTTTGCAGGCTGAACCTTACCTGGGACGAAGACATACCGAACACTCATGCACAATCCTGGAAACGTTGGCTGCATAGCCTTCGGACTCTTACAGCCTTCAACATCACCCGCAGTTTCAAACCAAAGAACTTTGGAAAAGTTGAACATGCACAATTGCACCACTCTTGCGATGCAAGTGAAGTAGGATATGGCATGGTGACGTATCTGAGGTTGGTCAGCAGTAAGGAGCAGGTACATGTGAAGTTTGTGATAGGGAAATCAAGAGTGGCACCGTTGAAATTTACGACAAGCCCACGTCTGGAGCTGACTGCTGCAGTGCTGGCAGTTCGTGTAGAAGGGATGCTCGTAGATGAATTAAAAATGGACTTGGAACCATCCGTGTTTTGGACAGACAGTACGACAGTGTCGAAATACATAAAGAATGACAATAGACGATTTCACACATTTGTTGCAAATCGTGTAAATGCAATCAGAAGCAGGTCTGATGTATTACAGTGGAAACACATTCCTGGAAAATTGAACCCAGCAGACTATGCATCCCGCGGATTAAACACTGCAGACTTTCTGAAAGGCAACAACTGGATCAATGGTCCCAAATTCCTGAAAGACTTAACCCAGCACTGGCCCAACGTACCTGTCGACCTTGCTATTCCTCCAGATGACTCAGAATTGAGAAGAGAAGTTCAAGTACATGCCACGTTAGCCAGTACCCATGATCCAACTAGTGTGTTGCTGAATTACTTCTCCACTTGGAATAAACTCAGAAGAGCCGTTGCCTGGTTCCTGAAGCTGAGTTTGCTCACACAATGTGTTCTCAAAAGAAAGGGGGGCTTAAAGGCAGACATGGCTGGCCCTAAGACACTCTCTGTTCAAGACCCGGAAGAGGCAGAAGAAGCCATTGTGAAGTTCTGCCAAAATCAAGGATTTCCACAGGAGATGGCATGCTTGCACAACGGAAGGAATGTCAACCGGAAAAGCTCCATCTTCAGACCGGACCCAGTCCTTGACCATGGCTTATTGAGGGTTGGTGGTCGCCTGAGCAGGATGGCTATGCCAGAGGTACCGAAACATCCAGCTATCTTGCCTAAACGGCATCACGTTTCTGAGCTTCTGCTTCAACACATTCATCAGCAAGTTGGCCATTGTGGCAGAAATCACATCTTGGCAAGTTTAAGGCAAAAATATTGGATTCCTTGTGCAAATTCTCTTGCAAGGGAAATTGTGAACAATTGTGTCCCCTGCAGGCGGACCTTTGCACGTGCAGGTGAACAAAAGATGGCCGATCTGCCAATTGATCGTTTGTTTCCTGACCTCCCTCCATTCTCACATGTTGGAGTGGATTACTTTGGACCAATAGAGGTGAGAAGAGGGCGTGGCATGGTAAAACGTTATGGCGTGCTATTTACTTGCCTGACTACTAGAGCAGTCCATTTGGAAGTAGCACACTCATTGGATACAGACCTCTTGCGTGAATGCGTTTAGGCGCTTCATAGCCAGAAGAGGCCAAGTGAAAGAATTAAGGTCGGACAATGGAACTAATTTGATCTCTGCTGAAAAGGAGCTACGGGAAGCACTGAAACGATGGAACATGGATCAAATTGAGCGTAGTCTTATCCAGAAAGGTGTCAAGTGGACGTTCAATCATCCAGCCGGTGCACACCATGGAGGCATCTGGGAGCGCATAATAAGAATGGTGAAAAGGATATTATCCTCCATCACAAACCAGCAGTCTTTGGATGAGGTTTAGTAACAGTAATGTGCGAGGTTGAATCCATCCTGAACAGCCGTCCTTTGACAACCGTTCCAGTGACCCTAATGACTTGGAACCACTGACGCCTAATCACCTACTGCAGCTAAAGGTCCAGCCCGTGCTTCCACCAGGAACATTCAAACAGGAAGACTTGTATGCCCGAAGGTGATGGCGGCAAACACAGTATATCGCAGATCTTTTCTGGACACTGTGGATACGGGAATATGTTCCACTCATGCAAGAACGATCCAAATGGTCCCGCATCAGGCCAACTTTGGTGTGGGAGACATTGTTGTGATAGCTGATCCTACAGCACCGCGAGGCTCATGGGTGATCGGAAGAGTAATCGAAGCCATAGCAGATTCCAAGGGCCTTGTTCGTTCTGTGAGACTACAAACTAGAACCAACCAGCTCTTACGGCCCATCAGCAAGATCTACCTGTTGGTAAAAGCCAACAATCAACATTGAACAAAGACTGCGCATGTGCTTACATTTGCAATACATTCGTACACTGATACTTGCACACATTTGTAGTATAATTGGAAGTAAAATTTAAAATTAGAATTAAGAAATTAATAACATTGTTTATTTTTTGAAAATTGCCCCCATTGTGAATTTTTTGTTATAGCCACACGTGGTAGCTATAAGGGGCCGGATATGTTGGAGCCAATTTAGTTTCCTTAGCTTAAATTCTTATTTTTGTTTAAGATTCGCTGGCCTTGGGCCATGGACCTTTATTTGACAAAGCCTTGGTCACCTGATCAGTCACCTGATCAGGGAAATAAGATTCAAGATTCAAGAGTTTTTATTCGCCATGTTTGAGCGTGCCAAACAAGGAATTTGACTTCGGTAAAACACACCCTCTTTCAACATATAGGTGACTAACAACACTCAGGACATGTGAATAATGGCAAAAACAGTGTAGACAAATTCAAAAAGGTGTGAAGAGCAGGATGTTATTGCACAGTAATGCTCTGAGACCTATGAGTGGTGTGAGTTCATCAGAGCAACAGCCTGGGGGAGAAGCTGTCTCGGTGTCTGCTGGTTTTGGCGTACCGAGCTCTATAACGCCGTCCGGAGGGGAGTAGTTCAAAACAGACTGCAACCTGGGGAGAAGGGTCTGTAGAGATGTTCCTTGCACGTTCCTGGTCCTGGACAGGTACAAGTCTTGGATAGATGGGAGGTTGATTCCAATGATCTTTTCTGCAGTCCTGATTGTCCGTTGCAGTCTGTGCTTGTCTTGTTTGGAGGCTGATCCAAACCAGACAGTGATGGAGGTGCAGAGGACAGACTGGATGTGGCAGTGTAGAAGGTCTTCAGAAGCTCTCGCGGCAGGTTGAACTTCTTGAGCTGTCTCAGGAAGTACAGCCTCTGCTGGGCCTTCTTCCGGACAGAGTCTATGTGGCCGGTCCACAAATAGGCTGCTCCCACTTGGTAGTCAGTCTCAGTTAGACAAGGAAGGAAGACAGTAGTGACATAGTTTTTTACCGCTAAAAAGCCCACTTCAAGCTACTTCAAGTCTGCTCCAAGCTTGTAGTTTTTGGAACTTGAAACTTGGAATTTAGAAACCACACTTTAGTTTACTTCTTTGAACCCTTTATGTTGAAACCTTAGTTGATTTACAAACAATTTGGATTTGTACCTGTGTGCCACCTGTTTGCCTGCCTGCCATTCCCTCTCCCCCTCGGCCTGCCTGCCATTGCCTCTCTACCTCGGCCTGCATGCCTGCTTGCCTCCATTTGGACATTCTACCTCCACCTTCAAAAGGGTATGAGCAACAGCTGTACACAGTGTTTTAAGATAAGCGTGTGACAAGAACTATACAACATCTAACCTTTGAAATTTAAACTGAACTGAAACTGACACTCACATGTATATTGTGTACTATGTCTTGTCACCGTGGGATAGTGGGAACGTAATTTCGATTTCTTTGTGTCTTGGCATGTGAAGAAATTGACAATAAAGCCGACTTTGACTTTATCTATGCATGTCACGCACCGGTGTCGTCCAGCCACACCCCCTTGTCACCCGCGATCACTGGGTCACCTGTCGCGGGCTGATTGGGAGCGCTATATTAGCGCGGCCAGCGCAACACTTCTTGTCAGCTTGTCTCGTGATGTCTGCGTGCACACCGGTCCCTTCCACAGCTGCTCTACTTAGAGATCACCCGTCTGCCACGTCCAGTCCTCGCCAGTGCGAAGCCCAGCCGACAGCTCCTTCACCTGGCTTGCCATACGGCTAACCACCCCCCGACGAGCGCAGCCTCGCCCGATCGCCGCTTCAGCTCCCCAGCGTTCCCCTCTCCATCCACAATAAAGACTGCTTCACTTGCATTTGGCTGTACTGTCCGATCTCTCACACTGCAACTTACAGAATGGCTTTGGGTTTAATATTTTATATTCGATGGATTTAATTTTGTCGTATATTTTAGGTTATTCCATAGCCCCAATGACACTTTACACGGACCAATGGTTGTTTAAAACAAAGCAACACAACTTGTTTTGGGTTTAATATGATCATATTTGATGGATTTAATTTTGTCATCTATTTTAGGTTATTCCATAGGTCACAAAAATAACCACACGTCACACGGGTCAATGGTTGTTTAAAACAAAGCAACACGACTTCTGTACATTATGTATACAACTTACAGAATGGTTTTGGGTTTAATATATCATATTTGATGATTTAATTTTATCATCTATTTTAGGTCTATGTGTAGACCTAAAATAGATGTCTATTTTAGGTTGTTCTATAGACCTAAAATCGATGCCTAAATTTGGTCTGTGTAGACCTAAAATAGACGTCTAAATTAGGTCTACGCATCGACCTAATAAGAGGAACTTTATTAATCTCACGTGTGAGAAACTGCATGTAACAACAGCTCGATTTACAGGAAGGTACAAGTTGGGGGATAAAAGTGCAAAAAGAGACTTCAGGAGACTTCAGGACCGTAGTCTTCCGGCATAATAAATAGAATACACTATAAAAAAAATAAATATGGAAAAATAACAGCAATTGTAGCAAAACTAAAAATATGCGCTATGAATATTTACAGAAGGAGATAAAAAAGTGGTAAAGTGTCGTAAAGTGTATGGAGTTTAGCAGTGCTAATTACAAAGAGAAATATTGCACGGGTTATAGGAGTGAAATAGATCTATGCATTGTGTGGCAGAAAATATTGCACATTGGGCTTAAATTGCACATTGGGGTTAAGAATTGCACGTTACGGGGAAAGTATTGCACAGAAGGATGTGTTTACAGGTTGTCATTATACAGCCTGATTGCGGTGGGGATGAAGGAGCTGCGATAGCGTTCCTTCTTACACGGGGGGAGTCTGAGTCTCTGACTGAAGGAGCTGCGCAAGTTCTCCAAAGTCAGATGCAGTGGGTGAGAGGGGTTGTTCCTGATGGATGCTAGCCTAGCTAGCACCCTCCTCTCGCCCACCTCCTCAACAGTGTCAAGAGGGCAGCCCACCACAGAGCTGGCCCTCTTAACCAGTTTGTTAAGCCTCTTCCTATCCCTCTCTGTGCTGCTCGGAGCCCAACAGACCACAGCGTAGAGGATGGCAGAGGCTACCACTGAGTCATAAAAGATTTTTAACAGAGGCCTGCTCACTCCAAAGGAGTTGAGTCTCCTCAGGAGGTGGAGGCGACTCTGTCCTTTCTTGTAGACGGCGTTCATGTGATCAGTCCAGTTCAGTTTATTGTTGAGGTGAACACCCAGGTACCTAAAACTGTCCACGACCTCAATGTCCCGACCCTGGATGTTCACGGGTGAGTGGGGAGGTGCTCCTCTCCTAAAGTCAATCACCAGCTCCTTCGTCTTACTGGTGTTCAAGCACAGGTGATTGTGCTCACACCAGTCCACAAAGGCGCTGATGGCCGACAGGTACTCCAGCTCGCCCCCCTTAGACATACAGCCAACAATAGCTGAGTCATCGGAGAACTTCTGGAGATAGCAGATATCAGTGTTATACGTGAAGTCCGAGGTGTACAGTGTGAAAAGGAATGGAGACAGGACTGTGCCCTGAGGTGCTCCAGTGCTGCAGACTACCACCTCTGATCGGCAGCCATGCAGTTGCACGTACTGGGGCCGGTTAGTGAGGTAGTCAATGGTCCAGTCAGTGAGGTGATGGTCCACTCCAGTGTCTAGCATCTTCACTCGTAGCAGGGCCGGCGAGATGGTATTGAAGGCACTGGAGAAGTCAAAGAATATAGACGTTGATCAGGTTACAGATATAACCACACTTCACCCGGATCAATGGTCATTCAAAACAAAACAATGCAACCTCTGTTCATTATTTATACAACCTACAGCTGTTTTATGGTTTAATATTTCATATTTAATGGATTTAAATTTGTCGTCTATCTTAGGTCTATATATAGACCTAATTTAGACATGTATTTTAGGTCTACACATAGACCTAATTTAGTCGTCTATTTTAGGTCAATAAAGTAACCTAAAATAAACGTCTATATCAGGTTACAGAAATAACCACTTCACATGTACGGATCAATATAGTTGTTAAAAACAAAGCCAAACCACTTCTGTACATTATTTATACAAATTACAGCTGGTTGAGACTTTAAAATTTCGAAATATCAGAGAGAGAGAGAGTCAGAGTCAGCTTTATTGTCAATTCCTTCATGCTAAGACACACAAAGAAACCGAAATACCGTTCCCCCTATCCCACGGTGACGAGACACAGCACACGATTAACACACAAGTAAAACAACGGGGAGAGAGTTCAGGACCCCAACAGCCTGGAGATCACAAACTTCGCCAGTGGCGAGCAGTGCTGGCATCCCACAACAAAGTCCCGGCACCATTCGTCACGGATGTAGACGCACAGTCCACCTCCTCGCGATGTTCCCCCTCGTACAATGGCCCGGTCCGCCCGATAGCACGCCATCCGCTCCAGATGCACAGCAGCTACGCACTGTCCGGTCCGCAGAACTCAGCAGGCATGTTGATGTCCAGCGATCGAACGTTCGCCAGAAGAATGGAAGGCACGGCCGGGCGAGCTGGGTTGGCCGCCAGCCAGGCCCGGACGCCCAACCGGGGGAGGAATAGCAGGCGAGTCCGGCGACGCTCCAGGACGGAGCAGACCGAGCGCCTTTAATGTCCCCGCTTCAAAGTCCAGATCGCCACAAAACTCGCTTCCGCCGATGTCGAGCAGAACCAGCCCGCCGCACTTGTAGCACAACCCGGTACGACGAGACGAACACGCAAAACTGGCGGACAAACCCACATTAAACGACAAAACAAAACACCGTTCGGGACAGAGAGGCCGCTGCGTGTGCACGCGCCGCCATCTTACTTCCGTGATATGATATGAAATATGATCATATTTGATGTTTTTAATTTAGATGTCTATTTTAGGTCTGTACATAGACCAATTTTAGACATCTAAATTAGGTCTATACATAGACCAGACGTCTAATAGACGTCTATAGCAACATTCAGGACAACATGTGCAAAAATTGACAATTATTCTCAAACACCCCCTGATCTTAAACTCCCAGGAGGGCAAGGAAAAACTCAAATCTCCTACTAGGGGAAACCTTGAGAAGAGACCACAGATGGGATGATCCCTCTTCCAGGATAACAAGGCTGCAATGGATGCAGAGAGGACACATAATATGGGCAATCCAAAGGTAAAGCATCGAGAGCAGGATGTTATTGCACAGTAATGACTCTGAGACTCTATGAGTGGTGTGAGTTCATCAGAGCGAAAGCCTGGGGGAAGAAGCTGTGTCTGTGTCTGCTGGTTTTGGCGTACAGTGGTCTTTAATGCCGTCCGGAGGGGAGTAGTTCGAACAGACTGCGACCTGGGTGAGAAGGGTCTGTAGCGATGTTACTAGCACGTTTCCTGGTCCTGGACAGGTACAAGTCCTGGATAAATGGGAGGTTGGTCCCGATTATCTTTTCTGCAGTCCTGATTGTCCGTTGCAGTCTGTGCTTGTCTTGTTTGGTGGCTGATCCAAACCAGACAGTGATGGAGGTGCAGAGGATAGACTGGATGATGGCAGTATAGAAGGCCTTCAGCAGCTCCTGTGGCAGGTTGAACTTCCTGAGATGTCTCAGAAAGTACAGCTTCTGCTGGGCCTTCTTCCGGACAGAGTCTATGTGGCTGGTCCATTACAGGTCCCGAGAGATTGTGGATCCTTGGAACTTGAAGGTGTCTGTGGAGAGAATAGTATTACTATGGATAGTGAGGGGTGGAAGTGGTGAAGGGTCTCGCCTGACGTCCACTGTCATCTCCACGGTCTTGAGCGGGTTCAGCTCCAGGTGGTTTTGGCTGCACCAGTGGACCAGCCGCTCCACCTCCTGTCTGTACGCAGTCTCGTCACCGTCCCGGATCAGTCCGATTGTCTTGTCTCGTTCCCAGTTTGGTTATGTGTGTAGATTGTCATCGTGTCTGTGTGCTCGCCCCTCCCTTCCTGTGTGCCCGTGATTAGTGTAATCATACTCACCTGCCTCTTGTTACCTGTGTTGTATTTAAGTTCTGTTTGTGTGTCACTCCCTGTGGGAGCATTGCCTGCATGCATTTGCTGCTGTCATGGAAGGCCACCCTGTCTGTTTTGTCTCACGTCTCTGTTCGGTTCCTGTTATTGATTTTGTCAGTCAGTTATGTTAGTTTGCCGGGTATGTCTTTTGAGTTCGTCAATAAACCCTGGTCCAAGCTGCACTTGGTCGCCCTGCTCCATTTCCACACTCCGTTCGTGACAGAATGCTCCGACCATCACAGCGACCAGCGCTTGGACCTTCCACCATCAGCTCCCGTCCGCGACGCCCGATCCACGTCCATCGTCCGAGCAGGTTCCAGCGCCATAGGCTTCGCAGCCATCATCGGACTTCGCTGCCGAGACGCCGGACCCGCGGCGGCCATCGGAGTGCCTCCCAGCGTCATCAGACTCGCGGCCGCCACCGGGCTCCACCCCAGCGTTGCAGGACCCGCGGGCGTCGCCAGAGTCCAAGCCAGCTGCGCCGGACCCGCGATCGTCCATGGCCCACTGCTGCAGCGCGTGCTGACTCTTGCCGCTGCCACAGCTCCGCCTTACGAATGCCACTGATCGCTGTCCGGACTTTCGCGTGCCGCTGATTGCGGCGAGGACTTTTTTTTTTTTAGCCGCCCGAGCGCGGTTCTGTCCCTGAGTTTCCGCCGAGCGCGGTTCTGTCCCTGAGTTGCCGCAGTTTGCGGTTCTGTCCCTGAGTTGCCGCCGTTTGCGGTTCTGTTTCCCCGGGTTGCCGCCCGAGTGCGGTTCTGTCCCCCAAATTGCTGCCGATTGCGCGTCAGGCCCCCAGTGTGTGCCGCGATTGTGGCCCTGGGCCCCTGACCGCCGCTGCGTGCAGTTCTGTCCCCCAAGTTGCTGCCGATTGTGCGTCAGGCCCCCAGTGTGTGCCGCGATTGTGGCCCTGGGCCCCTGACCGCCGCTGCGTGCAGTTCTGTCCCCCAAATTGCTGCCGGTTGTGCGTCAGGCCCCCAGTGTGTCCCGCGATTGTGGCCCTGGGCCCCTGACCGCCGCTGCGTGCAGTTCTGTTCCCCAAGTTGCCGCCCGAGTGCGGTTCGGTTCCCCTCGTCGCCGCCCGAGTGCGGTTCGGTTCCCCTCGTCGCCGCCCAAGTGCGGTTCGGTTCCCCTCGTCGCCGCCCGAGTGCGGTTCGGTTCCCCAAGTCGCCGCCCGAGTGCGGTTCGGTTCCCCAAGTCGCCGCCCGAGTGCGGCGCGGTTCGGTTCCCCAAGTCGCCGCCCGAGTGCGGTGCGGTTCGGTTCTCCTCGTCGCCGCCCGAGTGCGGTTCGGTTCCCCTCGTCGCCGCCCGAGTGCGGTTCGGTTCCCCTCGTCGCCGCCCGAGTGCGGTGCGGTTCCCCTCGTCGCCGCCCGAGTGCGGTTCGGTTCCCCAAGTCGCCGCCCGAGTGCGGTTCGGTTCCCCAAGTCTCCGCCCGAGTGCGGCGCGGTTCGGTTCCCCGAGTGCGGCGCGGTTCGGTTCCCCGAGTGCGGTGCGGTTCGGTTCTCCTCGTCGCCGCCCGAGTGCGGTTCGGTTCCCCTCGTCGCCGCCCGAGTGCGGTTCGGTTCCCCTCGTCGCCGCCCGAGTGCGGTGCGGTTCCCCTCGTCGCCGCCCGAGTGCGGTTCTGTGCCCCAAGTCGCCATCGTGCGCGGTTCAGGCTATTTCAGAGACCAGCAGGGTCGTCTGGACTGGTGCGCTGTATTCAATATAAGCCGCACTGGACTATAAGCCCCCTCCGTGGGTCGTCACGGAGTGGAGGGGTTTGCGTGCCCCTATGATCCTAGGAGCCATGTTGTCTGGGGCTTCATGCCCCTGGTAGGGTCACCCATGGCAAACGGGTCCTAGGTGAGGGGCCAGACAAAGCACGGCTCACATTAGCCCCTTATGATGCAAAAAATAAATGGATCTCGTTTTCCCTCGCCCGGACGCGGGTCACCGGGGCCCCCCTCTGGAGCCAGGCCTGGAGGCGGGGCTCGAAGTCGAGCGTCTGGTGGCCGGACCTTCGCCCATGGGCCCCGGCCGGGCACAGCCCGAAAAGGAAACGTGGGTCCCCCTTCCCATGGGCTCACCACCTGTGGGAGGGGCCAAAGGGGTCGGGTGCAGTGCAAGCTGGGCGGCGGCCAAAGGCAGGGACCTTGGCGGTCTGATCCCCGGCTGCAGAATCTGGCTCTTGGGACATGGAATGTCACCTCTCTGGCTGGAAAGGAGCCCGAGCTGGTGTGCGAGGCAGAAAAGTTCCGACTAGATATAGTCGGACTTGCCTCCACGCACAGTTTGGGTTCCGGTACAAGCCCTCTCGAGAGGGGCTGGACTCTCTTCCACTCTGGAGTTGCCCACGGTGAGAGGCGTCGAGCAGGTGTGGGTATACTCATTGCCCCCCGGCTGGGCGCCTGCACATTGAGGTTCACCCCGGTGAACGAGAGGGTAGCCTCCCTCCGCCTTCGGGTGGGGGGACGGGTCCTGACTGTTGTTTGTGTCTATGCACCAAACGGCAGCTCAGAGTACCCACACTTCTTGGAGTCCCTGGAGGAAGTGCTGGAGAGCGCTCCTTCTGGGGACTCCATCGTTCTACTGGGTGACTTCAATGCTCACGTGGGCAATGACAGTGAGACCTGGAAGGGCGTGATTGGGAGGAACGGCCCCCCCGATCTGAACCCGAGCGGTGTTCTATTATTGGACTTCTGTGCTCGACACGGGTTTTCTATAATGAACACCATGTTCAAACATAAGGGTGTCCATGTGTGCACTTAGCACCAGGACACCCTCGGCCGCAGTTCGATGATCGACTTTGTAGTCGTGTCATCGGATTTGCGGCCGCATGTTTTGGACACTCGGGCAAAGAGAGGGGCGGAGCAGTCAACTGATCACCACCTGGTGGTGGGTTGGCTCCGATGGTGGGGGAAGATGCCGGTCCGACCTGGCAGACCCAAACGTTCTGTGAGGGTCTGCTGGGAACGTCTGGCGGAATCCCCTGTCAGGAAGAGCTTCAACTCCCACCTCGAGCAGAGCTTTTCCCACGTCCCAGGGGAGGCGGGGGACATTGAGTCCGAGTGGACCTTGTTCCGCGCCTCCATTGTTGAGGCGGCCGACCGGAGCTGTGGCCGTAAGGTCATTGGGGCCTGTCGTGGCGGCAATCCCCGAACCCGCTGGTGGACACCGGCGGTAAGGGATGCCGTCAAGCTGAAGAAGGAGTCCTATCGGGCTGTTTTGGCCTGCGGGACTCCGGAGGCAGCTGACAGGTACCGGATGGCCAAGCGGAACACGGCTTCGGCGGTTGCTGAGGCAAAAACCCGGGCGTGGGAGGAGTTTGGCGAGGCCATGGAGAATGACTTCCGGACGGCTTCGAGGAAATTCTGGTCCACCATCCGGCGTCTCAGGAGGGGGAAGCAGTGCAACGTCAACACTGTTTACAGTGGAGATGGCGTGCTGCTGACCTCGACTCGAGACGTCGTGTGTCGGTGGGGAGAATACTTCGAAGACCTCCTCAATTCCACCTACACGCCTTCCATTGTGGAAGCAGGGCCTGGGGACTCTGAGGCGGACTCTCCAATCTCTGGGGTCGAAGTCACTGAGGTAGTTAAAAAACTCCTCGGTGGCAAGGCCCCGGGGGTGGATGAGATCCGCCCGGATTTCTTAAGGGCTCTGGATGTTGTGGGGCTGTCATGGCTGACACATCTCTACAACATCGCGTGGACATCGGGGACAGTGCCTCTGGATTGGCAGACTGGGGTGATGGTTCCCCTCTTTAAGAAGGGGGACCGGAGGGTGTGTTCCAATTACAGGGGAATTACACTCCTCAGCCTCCCTGGTAAGGTCTATTCAGGGGTGCTGGAGAGGAGGGTCCGTCGGGAGGTCGAACCTCGGATTCAGGAGGAACAGTGTGGCTTTCGTCCTGGCCGTGGAACAGTGGACCAGCTCTTCACCCTCAGCAGGATCCTCGAGGGTGCATGGGAGTTCGCCCAACCAGTCCACATGTGTTTTGTGGACTTGGAGAAAGCGTTCGACCGTGTCCCTCGGGAGGTTCTGTGGGTGGTGCTTCGGGAGTACGGGGTACCGAGCCAACTGATAAGGGCGGTTCGGTCCCTGTATCACCGATGCCAGAGTTTGGTCCGCATTTCCGGCAGTAAGTCGGATTCGTTCCCAGTGAGGGTTGGACTGTTATTCTGTTCATAATTTTTATGGACAGAATTTCTAGGCGCAGCCGAGGCGTTGAGGGTGTCCGGTTTGGGGACCTCAGCATCGCGTCTCTGCTTTTTGCAGACGACGTGGTGCTGTTGGATTCTTCAGGCCGTGATCTCCAGCTCTCACTCGAGCGGTTCGCAGCCGAGTGTGAAGCGGTCGGGATGAGGGTCAGCACCTCCAAATCCGAGTCCATGGTTGGAAAAGGGTGGAATGCCCTCTCCGGATCGGGGATGAGATCCTGCCCCAAGTGGAGGAGTTTAAGTATCTTGGGGTCTTGTTCACGAGTGAGGGGAGGATGGAGCGCGAGATCGACAGGCGGATCGGTGCAGCGTCGGCAGTAATGCGGACTCTGTACCGGTCCGTCGTGGTAAAGAGAGAGCTGAGCCAAAAGGCAAAGCTCTCAATTTACCGGTCGATTTACGCTCCTACCCTCACCTATGGTCACGAGCTATGGGTCGTGACCGAAAGAACGAGATCCCGGATACAAGCGGCCGAAATGAGTTTTCTCCGCAGGATGACCGGGCTCTCCCTTAGAGATAGGGTGAGAAGTTCGGTCATCCGGGAGAGACTCGGAGTAGAGTCGCTACTCCTCCACGTTGAGAGGAGCCAGATGAGGTGGCTCGGGCATCTCATTAGGATGCCTCCTGGACGCCTCCCTGGGGAGGTGTTCCGGGCATGTCCCACCGGTAGGAGACCCCGGGGACGACCCAGGACGCGCTGGAGAGACTATGTCTCTCAGCTGGCCTGGGAACGCCTTGGGATCCCCCGGGATGAGCTAGATGAAGTGGCTGGGGAGAGGGAAGTCTGGGAGTCCCTCCTGAAGCTGCTGCCCCCGCAACCCGACCCCGGATAAACGGAAGTTGGTTGTCGCTGGTGTACCTAATACGGTGGCCTCTCTTGGATCAAACCAATTGGCTTGCGTCCAGTCACCAATGAAAGATGGCGGCGCACGCAGTTGCAGCGGCTCAGTGCTCTCCCGATCTACGCATTGTTTGTTTTTTGTTAGTGTTTGTACCCACTGTATGTCAATCATACACCACCTACAACCGGCAGGAGCTCCTCAGGATAGGTGTTTGCTGCGAGTTGAGTGTCGCAGCGGAGTTTCACCGCTCGAAAAACATACCGGAGGATATCATCAGGCGCCCCGGCTCCCCTTGGATCACCATCCCCGCTGGGAGGAAGCGAAGGCAGCGCAGAGAGAGGAGGCAAAAACGAGGCTGCAGGGCCGGCGCGCTAACCAGGCTACGGAAGCAGCCGTTCAAACCACCGCTCCCTAGCCTGTTTCTTACCAACGCCAGGTCTATTGCTAACAAAATGGATGAACTAAGGCTACAGATGTCTGCGAACCAGACCGTGAAGGACTGCTGCATGGTACTGATCACCGAAACCTGGCTTCATCCACTCATACCGGACTCTGCTATCGAGCTAGCAGGATACACCACACAGCGTCATGACAGGACTGAGAACTCCGGTAAGAGCAAGGGGGGAGGGCTCTGTATGTACGTCAATAACAACTGGTGTACTAATATGGTGACTGTAGACAGTCACTGCTGCCCGGACCTGGAGTACGTGACTATTAAATGCAGGCCCTTTTACCTCCCTCGTGAATTTACCGTAGTCATGACGACTGTTGTTTACATACCTCCGGAGGCTAATGCTAAGCTAGCTATCGGACTATTACATGGCAGTATTAGCAGCCAGCTGAGCAGATATCCTGACGCAGTCCACATCATGGCAGGGGACTTTAATCATGTAGATTTGAAAGCAGCACTCCCTAGTTTCCATCAGCATGTTAAATGTGCCACTAGAGGAGTAAACACTCTGGACAAGGTCTACTCCAACATCAAGCTAGGCTACAGGGCAAAACAGCTACCTCACCTGGGCCAGTCTGACCATATGTCACTGCTATTAATCCCGGCATATACCACCATCAGGAAATCAGCTCCTATCATCACTAAAACTGTTAAAACCTGGCCTAATGACGCCTCTCAGCAGTTGCAGGACTGCTTCGACAGGACTAACTGGGACATCTTCGAACACCGGGACTTGAACGTGTTCACAGACAGTGTTCTGTGTTATATCAAGCACTGCACAGACACTGTCACAATGGACAAACTTATACGGATATACCCCAACCAGAAGCCCTGGATGACCCGGGAGGTCCTTCGGCTGCTGGAGGAGAGGGACACCGCCCTGTCCCTCAGGTCTGAGGACGGGGCTCTCTACAGCACAGCCAGAGCCAACCTGAGGAGAGGCATCAGAGAGGCCCAGCTTGCCTACAAGAAGAGGATTGAGGATCACCTGGACAGCAACAACAGCAAGCAGGTGTGGCAGGGAGTCCAGCATCTCACCAACTACAGAACCACCATCGGAGCTGCTGAAGGGGACGCCTCACTGGCAGAGGTCCTCAATACCTTCTTCGCCCGGTTCGAGTCCGAGCCACCTGAAGGGGCCACATCACATCCCACAGACCGCAGCAGCTTCACCCTCAGAGTGAAGGAGCACGAGGTGAGGCGCACGCTGCGGACCATCAACCCGAGGAAGGCTGTGGGTCCTGACGGCGTCACTGGGCGTGTCCTGAAGGACTGCGCAGATCAGCTGGCTGGGGTCTTCACAAAGATTTTCAACCAGTCCCTTACTGAGTCCACTGTCCCATCCTGTTTAAAATCCTCCACTATAGTCCCCCTGCCCAAGAAACGCCACATCACCAGCCTCAATGACTACCGGCCAGTCGCACTCACCCCGGTGGTCATGAAGTGCTTTGAAAAGCTGGTACGGGGTCACATCACAGCACTCCTGTTCAGAGGTTTTGACCCCCACCAGTTTGCCTACAGGGCAAATAGATCCACAGAGGACGCAGTAGCTACAGCCCTCCACGCTGCACTGTCCCACCTGGAGCAGCCGGGGAGCTATGTGCGGATGCTCTTCGTGGACTTTAGCTCTGCTTTTAACACCATCCTCCCCCACAGACTGGTGGACATACTGGAGGGCCTGGGACTTCCACATAATACTTGCAGGTGGATTAAGAGCTTCCTGACGGGTCGCAGCCAGAGGGTGAAAGTGGGCCGTCATACATCCACACCTCTCAGTCTTGGTACCGGCTCCCCACAGGGCTGCGTACTGAGCCCACTGCTTTACACGCTCTACACACATGCATGCACCCCCGCCCACCGCAGCAACACCATTGTGAAATTTGCGGATGACACAACCGTGGTGGGGCTCATCTCAAAGGGGGATGAGTCTGCCTACAGGGACGAAGTGGTCCAGCTATCGGAGTGGTGCGGAGAGAACAATCTGCTCCTAAACACGGCTAAAACCCAAGAACTGGTCATTGATTTTAGGAGGAAAAATAAAACGGACATTCCACCACTCATCATCGACGGGGTCTGTGTGAAGAGGGTGTCCTCCTTCCGCTACCTGGGAGTCCACATCGAGGAGGACTTCACCTGGGGCGTGAACACCTCTGAGCTGCTTAAAAAGGCCCAACAGAGACTCTACTTTTTAAGGGTGCTGAGGAGGCACAGCATTACACGGAGACTGCTGGTGTCCTTCTATCGCTGCTCCATAGAAAGCACTTTAACGTACTGTATATGTGTTTGGTACTCCAGCTGCACTGCTGCTCAGAGGAAAAAGCTCCAAGGGGTCATCAACACAGCACAGAAGATCATTGGCTGCCCTCTCGCCACACTGGAAGACCTACACAGAACCCGCTGTCTCAAAAAAACACAGAACATTCTGAAGGACACTTCCCACCCTGGCCACTCCCTTTTCGAACTGTTGCCATCAGGCAGACGCTACAGATTAATTAGGTCGAGGACTAGCAGATTCGCCAACAGTTTTTACCCTACAGCGGTAGTCACATTGAATGCAGCTAAACGTAAATGATTATGTCTGTGTATGTTCTTCTGTGGGTTTTCATCTTGTTTTTTTCATCTTTTTATTCTATTTATTCTATATATTTTTTATCGCATGCGCGGATCGGTTGGCACTTTTTAAATTTCGTTGTACATGTGACAATGACAATAAAGATCTATTCTATTCTATTCTAAGAAGATGGATGGATGGATGGATGGATGGATGGATGGATGGATGGATGGATGGATGGATGGATGGATGGATGGATGGATGGATGGATGGATGGACTATAAGCCGCAGGGTTCAAAATTTGAGAAAAAAGTTGCGCCTTATAGTCCGAAATATACGGTACACACTACACTACACTACACTACATTGTTATATTAGGCCTCTTAATAATTAGATAGCTGACTTAAACTAGGCTGTTCTGTTACTGTGACCTTTCCTAATGGTTTGGCATCTTATCTACTCTTGGCACACTTAGTTGATTTCAGCCAGACCAGTCCAGACGACCCCACTGGTCTGTGATATAGCCTGAACCGCGCTCGGCGGCAACTCGGGGAAACAGAACCGCAATCGGCGGCAACTTCGGGAAACAGAACCGCAATCGGCGGCTATTCGGGGACAGACCCGCACACGGCGGAAACTCAGGGACAGAACTGCACTCGGCGGCGTTCAGGGGCCCAGGGCCACACTCGCGGCACACACTGGGGACCTGAACCGCAATCGGCAGCAACTTGGGGGACAGAACTGCACTCGGCGGCGTTCAGGGGCCCAGGGCCACAATCGCGGCACACACTGGGGACCTGAACCGCAATCGGCAGCAACTTGGGGAACAGAACTGCACTCAGCGGCGTTCAGGGGCCCAGGGCCACAATCGCGGCACACACTGGGGACCTGACCCGCAATCGGCAACAACTTGGGGGACAGAACTGCACTCGGCGCCGTTCAGGGGCCCAGGGCCACAATCGCGGCACACACTGGGGACCTGAACCGCAATCGGCAACAACTTGGGGGACAGAACCACACTCGAGCGGCAACTTGGGGCACAGAACCGCACTCGGGCGGCAACTTGGGGCACAGAGCAGAACTCGGGCGGCAACTTGGGGAACAGAACCGCACTCGGGCGGCAACTTGGGGAACAGAACCGCACTCGGGCGGCAACTTGGGGAACAGAACCGCACTCGGGCAGCAACTTGGGGCACAGAACCGTACTCGGGCGGCAACTTGGGGAGACAGAACCGCACTCGGGCGGCAACTCACACAGAACCGCACTCGGGTGGCAACTCACACAGAACCGCACTCGGGCGGCAACTCACACAGAACCGCACTCGGGCGGCTAATAAAAGTCATCGCCGCAATCAGCGGCATTTGAAAGTCCGGACCGCGATCAGCGGCATTTGGAAGGCGGAGCTGTGGCAGCAGCAAGAGCCACCACGCGCCGCAGCAGTGGGAGTGGGGCCAGGGACGATCGCGGGTCCTGCAACGCTGAGGTGGAGTCCGATGGCGGCCGCGGGTCCGGCGTCGCGGCAGCGAAGACCGATGACGGTCGCGGAGCCGATGGCGCCGGGAGGAACTCCGATGGCGGCCGCGAGTCCAGCGTCGCTGGAGCAAGGTCCGATGGCGGCTGCGAAGCCCATGGCGCTGGAACATGCTTGGACGACGGACGTGGATCGGGCGTCGCAGCGGGAGCTGATGGGGAAGGTCCAAGCGCTGGTCGCTGTGATGGTCGGATCATTCTGTCCTGGATCGGAATGGACATGGAGCAGGGCGACCAAATGCAGCTTGGACCAGGGTTTATTGGAGAACTCAAAAGGCAAACTGACACGACTTAACAAAACAATAACTTGAGTGACTGACCGGGACGTGAAACAGGAAGACAGGAGGGCATGACGACAGCAAGACCGTACGACAACAGGAACCAAAAAGGCAACATGACAGTAACAACAACAAACAATGATCCGACAGGGAGTGACACAGACAAGACTTAAATACAAGACAGGTAACAAGAGGCAGGTGAGAATGATCACACTAATCATGGGCACACAGGAGGGGAGGGGCGAGCACACAGACAGAAACTATGGACATGAGCACACAGAAGGGGAGGGGCGAGCACACAGACATGATCGGGGACGAGTCGTGACACCTACATTAAAAGACAAACCTTAACCACAAGCTCAGTGCTCTCACTAATTCAACGTAATGGTGAGTTTTATTCTTATGTTGTTTATACCTGTTTTTATGCCAGTCGTATCATTTTATTTCATCTTATTTATATACTTATTATAAATGTATTATTTATTTATATAGTATATATATTTAGTTATATAAAGACACATAACCGGTCCGTGGCGCAAAAAATGTTGGGGACCACTGGTCTAGAGTATAATAGGAGGATTCCTGGAGGTGGGCGCAATCTTTCAAAAAAGGCTTCACGGCGTGGTTTGATCTTTCTGGTATCCAATAAATAGTTCAACTGTGTGTGTGTGTGCGTGTGCTTGTGTATGTGCGTGTTTGTATTTTTTATGCTTTTTATTACAAAATCAGCGTTAACAGAGTTAACATGTGCAGCTCCTATACAGGCAGTGAGAAAGCACAAGACTTTCCATTGTTCATGCCAACATGACATGACCTAGAAACAGATGTGTCTTCCATCCATCCATCCATCCATCCATCCATCCATCCATCCATCCATCCATCCATCCATCCATCCATCCATCCATCCATCCATCTTCTTCCGCTTATCCGGGGTCGGGTCGCGGGGTCAGCAGCTTCAGGAGGGACTCCTAGACTTCCCTCTCCCCAGCCACTTCATCCAGCTCATCCCAAGGCGTTCCCAGGCCAGCTGAGAGACATAGTCTCTCCAGCGCGTCCTGGGTCATCCCCGGGGTCTCCTACCGGTGGGACATGCCCGGTACACCTCCCCAGGGAGGCGTCCAGGAGGCATCCTGATGAGATATCCGAGCCACCTCATCTGGCTCTTCTCAACGTGGAGGAGTAGCGACTCTACTCCGAGTCTCTCCCGGATGACCGAGCTTCTCACCCTATCTCTAAGGGAGACCCCGGACATCCTGCGGAGAAAACTCATTTCGGCCGCTTGTATCCGGGATCTCGTTCTTTCGGTCACGACCCATAGCTCGTGACCATAGGTGAGGGCAGGAGCGTAGATCGACCGGTAAATTGAGAGCTTTGCCTTTTGGCTCAGCTCTCTCTTTACCACGACGGACTGGTACAGAGTCCGCATTACTGCCGATGCTGCACCGATCCGCCTGTCGATCTCGCACTCCATCCTCCCCTCACTCGTGAACAAGACCCCAAGATACTTAAACTCCTCCACTTGGGGCAGGATCTCATCCCCGATCCGGAGAGGGCATTCCACCCTTTTCCGATCGAGGACCATGGACTCGGATTTGGAGGCGCTGACCCTCATCTCGACCGCTTCACACCCGGCTGCGAACCGCTCTAGTGAGAGCTGGAGATCACGGCCTGAAGAAGCCAACAGCACCACGTCGTCTGCAAAAAGCAGAGACGCGATGCTGAGGTCCCCAAACCGGACACCCTCAACGCCTCGGCTGCGCCTAGAAATTCTGTCCATAAAAATTATGAACAGAATCGGTGACAAAGGGCAGCCTTGGCTGGAGTCCAACCCTCACTGGGAACGAATCCGACTTACTGCCGGAAATGCGGACCAAACTCTGGCATCGGTGATACAGGGACCGAACCGCCCTTATCAGTTGGCTCGGTACCCCGTACTCCCGAAGCACCACCCACAGAACCTCCCGAGGGACACGGTCGAACGCCTTCTCCAAGTCCACAAAACACATGTGGACTGGTTGGGCGAACTCCCATGCACCCTCGAGGATCCTGCTGAGGGTGAAGAGCTGGTCCACTGTTCCACGGCCAGGACGAAAGCCACACTGCTCCTCCTGAATCCGAGGTTTGACCTCCCGACGGACCCTCCTCTCCAGCACCCCTGAATAGACCTTACCAGGGAGGCTGAGGAGTGTAATTCCCCTGTAATTGGAACACACCCTCCGGTCCCCCTTCTTAAAGAGGGGAACCACCACCCCAGTCTGCCAATCCAGAGGCACTGTCCCCGATGTCCACACAATGTTGTGTCAGCCATGACAGCCCCACAACATCCAGAGCCCTTAAGAACTCCGGGCGGATCTCATCCACCCCCGGGTCCTTGCCACCGAGGAGTTTTTTAACTACCTCAGTGACTTCGACCCCAGAGATTGGAGAGTCCGCCTCAGAGTCCCCAGGCCCTGCTTCCACAATGGAAGGCGTGTAGGTGGAATTGAGGAGGTCTTAGAAGTATTCTCCCCACCGACACACGACGTCCCGAGTCGAGGTCAGCAGCACGCCATCCCCACTGTAAACAGTGTTGACGTTGCACTGCTTCCCCCTCCTGAGACGCCGGATGGTGGACCAGAATTTACTCTAAGCCGTCCGGAAGTCATTCTCCATGGCCTCGCCAAACTCCTCCCACGCCCGGGTTTTTGCATCAGCAACCGCCGAAGCCGCGTTCCGCTTGGCCATCCGGTACCTGTCAGCTGCCTCCGGAGTCCCGCAGGCCAAAACGACCCGATAGGACTCCTTCTTCAGCTTGACGGCATCCCTTACCGCAGGTGTCCACCAGCGGGTTCGGGGATTGCCGCCACGACAGGCACCAATGACCTTACGGCCACAGCTCCGGTCGGCCGCCTCAACAATGGAGGCGCGGAACAAGGTCCACTCAGACTCAATGTCCCCCGCCTCCCCCGTGGGAAAGCTCTGCCGAAGGTGGGAGTTGAAGCTCTTCCTGACAGGGGATTCTGCCAGACGTTCCCAGCAGACCCTCACAGAGCGTTTGGGTCTGCCAGGTCGGACGGGCATCTTCCCCCACCATCGGAGCCAACCCACCACCAGGTGGTGATCAGTTGACAGCTCCGCCCCTCTCTTCGCCCGAGTGTCCAAAACATGCGGCCGCAAATCCAATGACACGACTACAAAGTCGATCATCGAACTGCGGCCTAGGGTGTCCTGGTGCCAAGTGCACACATGGATACCCTTATGTTTGAACATGGTGTTCGTTATAGAAAATCCGTGTCGAGCACAGAAGTCCAATAATAGAACACCGCTCGGGTTCAGATCGGAGGGGCCGTTCCTCCCAATCACGCCCTTCAAGGTCTCACTGTCATTGCCCACGTGAGCATTGAAGTCACCCAGTAGAACGATGGAGTCCCCAGAAGGAGCGCTCTCCAGCACTTCCTCCAGGGACTCCAAGAAGGGTGGGTACTCTAAGCTGCCGTTTGGTGCATAAACACAAACAACAGTCAGGACCCGTCCCTCCACCCGAAGGCGGAGGGAGGCTACCCTCTCGTTCACCGGGGTGAACCCCAATGTGCAGACGCCCAGCCGGGGGGCAATAGGTATACCCACACCTGCTCGACGCCTCTCACCGTGGGCAACTCCAGAGTGGAAGAGAGTCCAGCCCCTCTCGAGAGGGCTTGTACTGGAACCCAAACTGTGCATGGAGGCAAGTCCGACTATGTCTAGTCGGAACTTTTCTGCCTCGCACACCAGCTCGGGCTCCTTTCCAGCCAGGTGAGGTGAATTCCATGTCCCAAGAGCCAGCTTCTGCAGCCGGGGATCAGACCGCCAAGGTCCCTGGCTTTGGCCGCCGCCCAGCTTACACTGCACCCGACCCCTTTGGCCCCAGGCCTGGCTCCAGAGGTGGGCCCCGGTGACCCGCGTCCGGGCGAGGGAAAACGAAGTCCATTTATTTTATTCATCATAAGGGGCTAGTGTGAGCCGTGCTTTGTCTGGCCCCTCACCTAGGACCCGTTTGCCATGGGTGACCCTACCAGGGGCATGAAGCCCCAGACAACATGGCTCCTAGGATCATAGGGGCACGCAAACCCCTCCACCACGATAAGGTGACGACTCACGGAGGGGCTTATGTGTCTAATTGCTCTTTATTCGACAAGCCACAAATTAGTCACAGCGACTGTAGAAGACAATTATACAATGTAATCAATGGTAAACTTCTTTGATTTAATTTTGTTGCAGGTTTGGTCATCACGTATGCAACCATCTGATCAGTACGATAATACTCTAAGAGTATTTTTCTGTTCACTGTGGCTCGGATGAAGTGATACTTAAACGTCCACATCCTTACACCTCTGTCGATTGACAAAATTTTTGGCCAAAGCAACCGGACCTTGGTTGTCCTCAAATACCTAATGCATACTGGTATTTATCAGACTGTGCAAGATACAGACACTGCTGGATAGTAGTTGCCTGTGCAATGTACTCAAACTCACAAGTGGACAGTGGCTGCTTTTTAGTTTACCATGATACAAGAGCACTGCCTACAGACAGGCCGACACCATAACCAGATGTACTGTCTGCAGCCCAGTCTGCATCACTGTATGCATGTATACCGAGGCCCTTGTCATTTTTCCTGTAACATAATTTCTTGTCATTTGTGCCTTTCAGTACATGCTTAACTGTACCATTGTTGTTCAGTTGGTTCTGTAAAGTATGATGACAATTTGCTAACTATAAAACTCAAATCAAATCTGGTACAGACAGTCAAATAGAGGAGCCATTCCACTGCCTCTCTGTATTTTTTTAACATCACTGTACAGTGGCGAGTTATCCTGTATAGTTCAGTTTTGATTCACATGGTGTGGATCTAGGTTTACAATTGTGCATATCAAATCGTTCCAGATTTTTTTTAACATACTGGGCTTGTGACATTATTACACAGTTGTTATTCTGGTTAAAATTAATGCCTAGAAAATGTCCAAGTTTACCCAAATCTTGCATTCTAAACCTTGTTGTTTAACTCAACAGTTAGGCTTAGTACAGGGGTGTCAAACTCCTTTCCTCGGGGGCCGAATCCCTACATGTTTTCCAAGTTTCCCTTGTTAAACACACCTGATTCAAATGACCAGTTCGTCCTCACTTTCACAGGAGCCTGATTAATTGAATCAGGTGTGTTTAACGAGGGAAACTTGGAAAACATGTAGGGATTCGGCCCCCGAGGAAAGGATCTTGACACCCCTGGCTTAGTATGTCCCCAAATAGTATGTACCGTAATTTTCGGACTATAAGTCGCGGTTTTTTTTCATAGTTTGGGTGGGGGGGCGACTTATACTCAGGAGCGACTTATATACATATATATGTTTTTTTTTCACTTTTTTGGGCATTTTATGGCTGGTGCGACTTATACTCCGGTGCGATTTATAGTCCGAAAATTACGGTATTCTAATTCTACACTTAATTCCCATCAAAATGATGTATAATACAGGGAACTACCCCAACAAATGATAAAGTTAAGCAGTTTGAAATCCCTAGTTTTGAGAAAAACATGTTTACAGGTTTTTAGCGCATACCTCTTTCTAAGATTCTTAGCTACTATTACCTCAGGAAAACATATTGACCTCAAACTTTCAGGAAGTGTTGAAAGACGACTGGGAAGTATGTTCCAATACCAAGTAAGGACATCATCTGAAATTTTAACCGCTCAGAGTCTGAGGACGTTTGACATCTCAACAGGTGAAATAGGATAAAAATGGTCATTTAACCTCAATCTCAAAACAACTTTGAAGTTAAGTTTACAAATCCATTGTTGATCTATCAAAGTTTGCTTGTTTTATTATTGCTCGTGTATGTTTTTTTAATGAGGCAAAGTACTTCAATGGGAAATTTGATTGAAGATTTTGTGTCACAAGATTATTGCCAAAGTTCACTGGTCATGTCTGTCTACTGTTTGAGCTCCTTTCCGCTATTTGATACAGATTTAACAATGGTAGTACCTGATGTGTGGCCAGAAGTGGAGAGAGCGGAGCATTTGGCCCGGGGGGCTGCATTGAAGTGGGCTTCGGGGGTTTTCTGTCGACCTGAACATCTGAGACGACTGAGCCAGTACAGGAAGAGAGAGAGTCAGCGAACTGCCTCTATACATACAAGACTCAAGGTGACAGCACTGGAACACACCCAGATGGTGACAAAGATAGAATGCACATACAGTGCAGTTTTTCAGTGTCTTCTTTTTTAATTCTTCATTCACAAATCATTTTTCCTTCAGTTAATGGTTCAATCATACTTGGAAGAAGTGGGTTGGGGCATGGAACAGCTCAGAGAGGCCCAGGCTGAACTGTGGGAACCATGTCAGGCTTTAAAGAAAGCTGGAGTGGAGTATAACAGTAACCGAGATGAAATTAAATCTCTGGAGAGGCTGAGAGAAGTATCAGTTAACCACCGTCAGCTCCTCACTGCAATCAACAACCTGCCAAGACTTTACTCTGGTGAGATGCGCCCTCGTAAGTGATAGGCTGAACACAATGATAAACATTTTATATGAATATTAAATAATAATTAGAATTTCTGACCTTCAATTTACAGGCATAAATTAAGATGTGAAACATATTACTCTAAAAAGTAAGGACCTGTTAACACCACTTGATTTATTACATAAATTCAAGTTGAAAAATGTAAATGTAAATAATTAATTTAATTTAGAGAAAATTTCCAAGTCATTTTAACTCATTTTATGAGTTGGGATCAAAAAATTATGTTGGTAATTACATCAACTTAATTTAGCATGTCAGATTTCATTGTCAGTAGGCTTAAAACAAAATCCAAGTTGTCATACATTATAAACTTGATTACTTAATTTTTCTCGACAATAAATTTTCCATTTTAAGTTTCCTCTCTGACCCAAACAGGTGAGTGAGTCTGAAACAAAGTTCCATGGTGAGTAAAACGTAGTTCCAATTGGTCAATTTAATTAATGGGTTTAAAATTGTTTCAAGCTCTTTTGAGTGAGACAACATTTAAAATTTCACTTGTCTAACTGACTCTAGCTAGCCCATAGCACTGTTATCACGTTAGCTGTGTTCTTCCCCTGAGCTTGTTTAGCTGTATTCCTCCCCCCAAATTGTGGTCTGATGTTGCTAAGAGAGGAATTAAAGCAGTACATAATTGCTTTATTTTTATTTTCTCCGTCTCTTTAAAATATGGAGAAGAAAAGGTAGTCATATATAAAGGGCAGTACACAATATGAGCCATCAAAAACAACATTCAGTGTTGTTTTTTAACTGGAAGGATAAATTAAAGCTTAGACTAGATCACTTCCAGTGAGAGTTGGTCTCTGCCAAGGCTGACCTTTGTCATTGATTCTGTTCTTCACTTTGATGGACAGAATTTCTTGGTGCGATCAAGGGGTTGAGGGAGCTTTGGCAACCTCAGCGTCTGCTTTTTGCAGATGTGGTGCTGTTAAATTCTTCAAGTCGTCATCTCCAACTCTTACTGAAGCGGTTCACAGCTGCGTGTGAACTGGTTAGGATGAAAATCAGCACCTCAAAATCTGAGACCATGGTCCTCTGTCGGATAAGGTTGGATTGCCCCCTTTGGGTCCGGAATTAGATCGTGCCCCAAGTGGAGTATCTTGAGGTCATGTTCTTGAGCGAGGGTAGGATAGAGCGTGAGATCAACAGGCAGATTGGTGCAGCGTCTGCTGTGATGCAGACCCTGTATTGGTCTGTCGTGGTGAAGAAGTTGAAAGGCAATGCTCTTGAATTACCGGTTCGATCTACGTTTCTACCCTCACTTATGGTCACAATTAGTGGATCATGACCGAAATAACAAGATCCGGGATAGAATGAGTTTTATTTGCAGGGTGTCCGGGCTCTCCCTTAGAGATTGGGTGAGAAGCTCGGTCATCCGTGAGGGAATTGGAGTCAAGCCGATGCTGATCCACGTTGATAGGAGCCAGATGAGGTGGGTCAGACTGTGAGGTGTTCCAGGCATGTCCCACTGGAAGGAGGCCCAGAGGATGACCCAGGACACGCTAGAGAGACTATTTCTCTTAGCGGGCCTTGGAACCCCTGGGATGAACTGCATGAAGTGGCTGGGTAGAGGGAATAGGATGAGAGCACAAACTGCAGCCAAATCGGCCAACACAGGTTAATTAAAGGCCAGGAGGACAAACAGCGCTTCACCAGCAATAAAATGAGCTGGCTTGAGCCTGTCCAATGAAACACACTCCCAACGCCCACCCCTATCAATCACAAAACTTTCTGGGCCCTGCTCCAGTACCCTAAACGGGCCGTCATATGGAAGTTGAAAGGGCGAGCAATGGGCGTGGTGGCGCACAAAAAAAACTGAGCAGACATGAGTGCCGACAGTACAAACACCTTAGGAAGGCAATGGTGGACAGGCATGAGCGCCAAAGGGCCTCACAACAAAAAGGACAAAGGCCGCGCATCGGAACCTTTGGTTATAAACTGCCTTGGCACGCGAAGTGGCTGACCAAGTGAGCACCAATTCAGCTGTAGCGGCGTTAAGATCGTCCTTCGAAGCCTAATGTAACCGCAGCAAAACCCATGGAAGATGGTCAACAAAGTTATTGTCCGAGAGCTTAGCACACAGCGCTGCCTTAAGAGAGCAGTGGAAACGCTCGCACAACCCATTTGCCTGCGGGTGGTAGGCAATAGTACGGTGAACATGTATACCCAAGGACTCAGCCAAAGCCAACCAACTGGAACATGCGGGCTACACCTGCCAAGGTTGTGGAGGACAGGGGAACAGCTTCCAGCCACCAAGTGGTCCGATCCACCATCGCAAGTAGATGTGTGAAACCCTTCCAAGGAGGAAAAGGGCCCACTAGATCCACGTCTACGTGGTCAAACCGCCTGGTCGGAATCGGAAAAAGCTCGAGGGTCTCCCTGGTGTGACGGTGGACTTTGGCACGCTGACACTGCACGCACACAACTGCGCAACCCCTAACCTCCTTACGTACTCCAGGCCAGACAAACTTGGCTGTCTCCAGCTTAACTGATGCACGAAGGCCAGGATGTGAAAGGAAGTGGATGGAGTAAAAAACCCAACAACACAATTTCATCGGAACTCCGGGATGAGGACCACCCGTGGACACATTGCAAAGAAAAGCAGAACTGTCCTCACTCAAAGCCACTTCCTCAATCTTCAGAGCCGTACCTCACAATTATAGGCTGCGAATGTCAGGATCAATAATGTGGTCTGCTGCCATCCCAGAAAATTTCAACTTTTGAGCTGGATTCGACAAACCAGCACACGCGACAGACAGACAGCTTCAGGGTTACATTTACCCGCCACATGCTAAATGTTTGTGGTAAACTCGTAAATGTACGCTAAGTGCTGCTTGTTCTCTTGCAGCCTGCAACAACAAAAAATCCAAGGGGCTGCCACACACCATCTACCAGCTGCTCAACCACCACATCTACAGCAATATCAGACTCGTCTGTAGTCAAAGCCACTATCGCCGTGGAAATCGGGTGGGCTAAGAGAGCTGTGCTTGCGAGGGTGTCCTTAGCTTGTTGAAAAGAAAAAAACTCAACTGGGATGTTTTTCATGGCATCGTAAAGAGGCTGCATGAGGTGGGTCACACGAGGAAGGAACCGGTTATCAAAATGAACCATGCCCAAAAACTCCTGCAGCACCTTAACTGGGGCAGGACTGGGGAAATCCACCAGTGCCTTCACTTTGGTGGGCAACGGGACCGCACTGCCGTGTGAATCCAGGCGCTTAAACACTTTCGTCAAGATAGACAAACACAAAGTCAAGGTCACGTAACCCCCTTATGCGCATGCACGGTTGTGCTCAGTAATACTGTTAAGCAGACGAAAATCGCCACAGGCCCACCAAGAACCATCCATTTTCGGCAACATGTGCCTACAGGCTATTCGATTGCCCCACGATCCCCAAACGCTCCATTGTAGTAAACTCCTCTTTTGATATAGACAATTTGGCCATGTCAAGGTGACGCGCGCAGGCAAAAACGGGCGGCCCCACAGTGAGAATGAAATGCTCCACCAGTGGAAATAAGCTGGAGTCTGCCAGCAACCTCTGATAAACGTCCCCCCATGTAAAAAAACTAGCATGCACCATCACTCCGATTCCTCCGGCCTCAAAAAGTGGCGAAAGACGCAGCATCAATTAAACGTCCATTAAGAACATCGGCAAGCAGTCCATGTGCACACAGAAAATCAGCTTGAGACAGCGATGGAGGCAATAACAAAATTCCATTGGAAATTGCGTCCATTGAAATACACAGTCACCAACCTGGAGCTGAAACTGTGGATGGATGAGCTGTTAGCTGCACTCAGAGGCGGCCCACAATTTCTGGTCCTCTTGCCCGCAACAGTGATTGCAAGCAGGCTTACTTGCGACCTGCAGTCCATCAAGAAGTAACTTCCTGACGACGAGTCTTTGATGAAGAGCAACTCATTCCCCTCGCCGGTGCCCACTGCTGCTACTGAGCGCTGGTTTTCTTTGTCCGAAACCCCATAGTTGCAAGGTGGAACACAGCAATGAGCCTGGGTGCCAAAACGCTGATGGAAGGAGCACAGAACCCTCTCGTGCTGCTTCTGCACAGCCACTCCAGTCACCATCGTCTGGTCCACGTTCGCCACTGCATCAGGAAGGACTTCTATCACCATGATCTGCACGGCTATCCACCTCATAGCCAGAAGAACATGATCGGCTTCTACAGTGGTCAACAATTGTCAGACAAACGGAGTTCGCAAGCGCAGCGCGTACAGAAGGCAGCAAATGCCGTATATGAAAATATGCGGGAACAAGAATCCGCCTTCATCCAAACCTAACAGCATCAATATTTTGGCCCAGAGAGAAACAATGCACCTTCCTTTGATGTCTATTGTTATGCTAATGTCTATGCTAATGTTTTGGCGCCAGTCGAGACAGCGCCATCTTGGCGCCAGCCAAGGCGGCGCCATCTTGGCTGACGCCATCTTGGCTGGGGGCATTGTTATGCCAATGTAAATGCTAATGTGTATGGCACCAGCCAAGGCGGCGCCATCTTGGCTGGCTGGCGCCATCTTGGCTGGCTGGCGCCACCTTGGCTGGCTGGTGCCACCTTGGCTGGATGGGGCCATCTTGGCTGGATGGGGCCACCTTGGCTGGCTGGCCCCACCTTGGCTGGCTGGGGCCACCTTGGCTGGCTGGGGCCACCTTGGCTGGCTGGGGCCATCTTGGGTGGGGACATGTAAGGACATGTATTTTAGCTTTTTTAACTTTACTAATTTGACATTCAATAGTTTGCGGGGACCGTTCAATAGTTTGCGGGGTCGTAGTCGTCTCCAAGAGTCGAGTCGTTAAAGAGCCAGCATTTACTGACTCCAAGCTGCCTGTGTGTAAATTTGCGGCTGAAGACATCTGAAAGAGAGAGGCCAGGTGTTGGTGAATCTAATTTGACATTGACTCCTGGGTGCAAGTTGTAGCGGGGTCGTCTCCAAGAATCGAGCCGTTAAAGAACCTGCATTTACTGGCTCAGAGTCGCCTATGTGTAAGTATGCGGCTGAAGACATCTGAAAGAGAGAGGCCAGGTGTTGGTGCATCTAATTTGAGGTTCAATAGTTTGCGGGGCGCTAGTCGTCTCCACGAATTGAGCTGTTAAAGAGCCCACATTTACTGGCTCCGAGTCGTCTATGTGTAAATTTGTTGATGAAGACAAACCTTTTCCACCAATCATTAGCTATAGCAGAGCGTTTTCGCGTCACATGACCCCATAGGCGTGACCTTCTCCCCGCCAAGTTTGAAGTTAGTTTGGGACAGACGACCATCGATCATTTGAGAGGACAAGCCAGCGCATGAGCTCTGATCAGCTGAGTCCTGGATCAGTCCGATGAGAGTGGTGTCGTCTGCATACTTCAGGAGCTTCACAGGAGAGTCACCTGAGGAGAAATCATTAGTGTAGAGAGAGAAGAGCAGTGGGGAGAGGACGCACCCCTGAGGGGCTCCAGTATTGGTGGTCCGGGTGTCGGATGTGATAGTCCCCAGCCTCACACGCTGTCTCCTGTTGGTCAGGTAGCTGGTGATCCACTGACAGGTGGAGGCAGGCACCGCAAGCTGGATGAGCTTCTGTTGGAGGATGTCAGGAGCTGAAGTCCACAAACAGGATCCTGGCGTACATTCCTGGGGTGTCCAGGTGGTGCAGGATGTAGTGCCGTCCCATGTTGACTGCATCGTGCACCCACCCGTTTGCTCGGTAGGCAAACTGTAGGGGTTCAAGCAGGGGGCCTGTGATGTCCTTCAGGTGGTTCAACACTGACCTCTCAAAAGATTTCATGACCACAGATGTCAGGGCGACAGGTCTATAGTCATTCAAACCTGTGATGGCGGGCTTCTTGGCCACCGGTACGATGGTGGAGCTCTTGAAGCACAAGGGCACACAGCTCCAGGGAACGGTTGAAGATCCGTGCAAAAGTGGGTGCCAGTTGTTCAGCACAGACTTTCAAGCAGGAAGGGGATACGCTGTCTGGGCCCGTTGCCTTCCTGATCTTTTGTCTCCGGAACATCTGACGCACTTCCTCCTCGCGGATCTGGAGTGCGGGCACGGCCTCTGCAAGAGAGCGAGTAGGTGACAACGGTGATGGAGGTGTGGCCAGAGCGGTTGTGGGGGGAGGTGAGTATGTTGATTGTGCTGCAGGAGGTCCTGTTGTGTGGCAGGACCGATCAAACCTGCAGTAAAACCTGTTTAGCTGGTTTGCAAGCCTTGGGCTCTCTACAGGACGGGGGGGTTGGTTTCTTGAAGCCCGTGATGCTCTGCAGACCTTTCCACATTGTTGAGGGATCAGGATTGGCAGAGAGGTGTCTCTCCAGGCTCTCCCCGTAACACCTCTTGGCTTTCCTGACCTCTCGGTTCAGTCTGTTTCTGGTCTGCTTGAACAGGTCCCAGTTGCCACTCCTGTAGGCCTCCTCCTTGACTTTGCGCAGCCTCCTGAGGTTCGGTGTAAACCAAGGTTTGTCGTTGTTGTACGTGCAGAAGGTCTTAGTCTGCACACACAGATCCTCACAAAAACTGATGTATGATGTGACAGTGTCAGTGAGTTTATGTAGGTCTGAAGTTGCAGCTTCAAAAACTCCCCAGTCGGTGCAGTCAAAGCAGGCTTGGAGGTCCTGATTTGACTCCACTGTCCACTTCCTCACAGTCCTCACCACAGGCTTAGAAGTTTTTAATTTCTGCCTGTAGGCCGGGATCAGATGAACTAGACAGTGGTCCGAGAGTCCTAAAGCTGCACGAGCCACGGAGTGGTATGCATCCTTTATTACGGTGTAGCAGTGGTCCAGTGTCTGTGCCCCTCTGGTGGGACACGTTATGTGCTGTCTGTATTTGGGGAGTTCGTGTGCAAGGTTCGCCCTGTTAAAATCACCCAGAACAATGATTAGTGAATTTGGTAGAAGTTTCTCTATGTCTGTCACCTGGTCAGCCAGCATCTGCGTGGTTTCACTCGCACGTGCATGTGGTGGAATGTAAACAGCCGCCATGACGATCGAGAAGAACTCTCGTGGTGAATAGAACGGCTGGCAGTTTATGAAAAGTGTTTCTAGGAGAGGGCTGCAAGACTCTTTCAACACCGTGACATCAGTACACCAACGATCATTAATATAGAAACATAGACCACTTCCCTTTGATTTTCCGGTGAGCTCCGCGCTGCGGTCTGTACGCATTAGCCGAAACTCAGCTAGTTCCACGGCGTAGTGGCGGGTGCGTCCGTCAAGCCACGTTTAAAAAAAAAAAAGCGCGGCGGATATGCTGAAGTCCGTGTTCCTTGAAGTGAGAAGCAGCAGTTCGCCCATCTTGTTCGCCAGGGAGCGGACATTCGCCAGATGAATTGATGGTATGGCAGAACGGAACCCTCTCTGTCTCAGCTTTACGGCGCGTTTGCCACGTCATCTTTGGCGTGCTAGCTTGTATAGCACCGCCACTCCGGCTAAAATCTCCGTCAAACAGTCTGGATCAGAGAGAACTGGAGAGAAAATACCAGGAGAAGACTGTCCGATGTTTAACAGGTCTTCTCTGGTAAGAGTGATCCAGGATGGACAGCAGAGGACACAGAACACACACAAAATAAGACAACGTAGCAGAGGGCGACTCACCGTGGCAGCCATCCACGGCGCCATCATGACGTAAAGACGTAAACATGATGTAATGTTTATGTATTGTCCTGCAGATATTATCGTTTTTGCCGATGCTCATAATCCTCGTAAGTACTTGATTTATGAGTTTGTTATTTACATTAATATATTACTCTTTTTTTCTAAAGTTTATAATACGTTTTTTTCTTTCACAAAAAGCACCCTTCAACGATGACTTCAGCGGAGTTTATCTGACGCAATCAGACTACGGTGAGTCAGACGTTCATCTATGATAGCGAATATAAATGCTACTAGTTTGTGATTTATTTTATGTATGTAACAGATCTCATAGCCGCAGCCAAAGAGGACATTAGAAAAAAACGGACTGCCGACAGAAGCTGATTCCGAAACAGCACAGACGCACAGGCGTCTGTCGACGACGTTTTAGAATACCAGAGCCTGGTGGAGCCAATCGCATCAGAGTCATGTTCTACCATTGAGGCCAATCAACTCACGCCCCACGCAGACCGGCAGGTAGTTGTCACGAACATAGAAGTGGAGCCGGAAGCATTCACGGACACAGAATTGGCGGATGCTTTATCTGCATACGACGGCGTGAACCACCCTCACGAGTCGGCGAAAAAGGTTAGAGGTATTTTCTTCAATTTTTTTTCTCTTTCTGTGTTATCATTCGACTAACTATTTTTGGTATTATAACGGTTTTACTGACTTTAAATATCTACTTCCAGTTAAACGTCGTTACACGGGCCGAGGGATTCAAATAGGAAAAAGGAGGAGGTGGGCAGCCATCTACAACACAAGCCATCCAACCACCAGGGGGCCTGAGCCGGCACGCGAGGGTCATCACCATAAGAATAGGAGACGTCCAGTAAAGTGCAGTGGTAATTGCATCTACAAAAGTCGACTACAAGAGTGTTTTAGGGTTATACACATCCTGACAAATTTGGCTGAATCAACATAGGTCGCTGTTTTTACTATTTCGTGTTGTTTCTGTTGTGTTTTTAAAAAAGAAATATATAATTGGCTCCTTACCTCGACATTAAGTGTGGTCTGTTAACTACAACAGAACCACTCTGCTGAACACTTCTCAGAGGTTGCGAATTAACAACATTGTTCACACGCATACCTTGACGATGTGTGCTGAAACGCTGGTGCGCTGTCATCAATAACATCTATTTCGTGATCAATTATTACAGAGCTGTTGTTAGGCTGCTGAGGAATGTGCTGAAACGCTGGTGCAATGTCATCAGTTATTACAGAGCCGTTGTTAGGCTGGTGAGGCATGTGTTGAAATGTTGGTGCGTTGTCATCAATAACATCTATTTCATGATCAATTATTACAGAGCAGTTGTTAGGCTGTTGGCGGATATGCTGGAATGTTGGTGTGTCGGCATCGGTAACAGATGGCATGGGTTCAACAGGCTTAACGGTCAACTGGTCAACCAAAAGCTGCGTATTTAGATTTTTGATCATGGCTAGCAGTTGAACAGGAATATCAGGACTGATACGGCCGCTGTTATCACTAGCTTGGTTGTGTAATTCCTCTATCATGTCTACCAATTGTGACGGGATCGGTGTAGGACTTTGTCTACCTTCATTCAGACTTTGATGTTCAGATCATCTATGACAGCTTGTAAATGGGTAAGCATATCAGGGCTGAGGGAGTTCTCTCCCACCGACACAGTAGCGTTGTTGGGAACCGTGAGCAAATCTGATGTTAATTCTGATATTTGATCCCTAGACGCATCAGTTGATGGCAAATCAATATCGTTATTAATGCTCAACAAATCTGGCTCTAGCTCAGGTGTATCACTTCTTTGGTTTACAGCCGTTTCACAACATGGTTGCAAATCTATTTCGTCAATGCAACGGGTCCAGATGGCATCACCTCCAGGCTGCTCAGATCCTGCTCCGGGCAACTGTGCAGGATCGTGGAGCACATGTTCAACATGAGCCTGAGGCTGCACAGGGTACCACAGCTGTGGAAGACGTCCTGCGTGGTACCGGTGCCCAAGTCATCTCGCCCTAGTGACTTCAACCACTACCGGCCGGTGGCCCTGACATCCCACCTGGCGAAGACCCTGGAGAGGCTGGTCCTCCACCACCTGCGCCCCCTGGTGAGCTCCTCCGCCGACCCCCTGCAGTTCGCCTACCGGCCGAGCATCGGGGTTGAGGACGCCGTCATCTTCCTCATGCAGAGGTCCCTGGCTCACCTGGAGCGGGCTGGAAGCACTGTGAGGATTATGTTTTATGATTTCTCCAGTGCCTTCAACATCATCCAGCCAGAACTGCTGGGGAACAAACTGCATCATGCTGGAGCCTGCCAGCAGCTGACATCATGGGTCCTGGACTTCCTCACAAACAGACCACAGTTTGTGAGGACAGGAGGCCGTGTGTCTGACACGGTGGTCTGCAGCACAGGAGCTTCACAGGGGACCGTCCTGGCCCCCCTCCTCTTCACCATCTACACAGCTGACTTCACCCACCACACATCGACCTGCCACCTCCAGAGGTTCTCGGACGACTCCGCCATCGTCGGTCTCATTAACAACGGAGACGAGATGGAGTACCGAGGACTGAATCACAGATTCGTGGACTGGTGCCAGCGGAACCGCCTCCAGATTAACTCTGGAAAAACAAAGGCGCTGGTGGTGGACTTCCGCCGGCGCGAAGACCCCCCCTCGCCGGTGAACATCCAGGGAACGGACGTAGAGATTGTGGACTCTTACAAGTACCTGGGTGTTCACCTGAACAATAAACTGGACTGGACTGGTAACACTCAGGCCCTATACAAGAAGGGCCAGAGCAGACTCCACCTGCTGCGCAGACTGAGGTCCTTCGGAGTGAGGGACGGCCTCCTGAGGACCTTCTACGACTCTGTGGTGGCGTCCGCAATTTTTTATGGGGTGGTCTGCTGGAGCAGCGGCATCACTGCAGCGGAGAGGAAGAGGCTGGACAAGGTGGTGAAGAAAGCCGGCTCTGTCCTGGGCTGCAGTCTGGACCGGGTGGAGGTGGTGGGGGAGAGGAGGATGGTGGCTAAGCTGTCCTCCATCATGGACAACGTCTCCCACCCCCTTCATGAGACTGTCAGAGCCCTGGAGAGCTCCATCAGTGACCGGCTTCGTCACCCACGATGCACCACCGAGAGGCATCGCAGGTCCTTCCTCCCTGCTGCCATCAGACTATACAACCAGGCTAAATCACTGTAGCTAACGGACAATAATTACGTGCAATAATAACGTGCAATAACCGTGTGTAGTCATATGTGCAATATCTGTCTACCTCATACTCTTTCTACCTGCTTTTGCACAGTTTTTCCTTCCCTTGCACTATTTTTTTATCTAATAATTTCTTATCTCCACTGTATATTGTGTATACTGTGTAAAGGTGTATTGTGTACATACTGTCCATATTTTTTTAATTATATATATCTTTACTTTTTTAAATCTTTTACCCCCTTCCCTGCATGCGTGTGTGCGTGTATGTTAAGTGTACTGCTGCTTACACAGGAGTTTCCCCATTGAGGGAATAATAAAGGACTATCTTATCTTATCTTGTTAGGAAATCTGACTCCGATGACGAGAGGTTACAACAATCCATTATATTTCTTTTTTCAAAACACAACAGAAACAACACGGAATAGTAAAAACAGCGACCTATGTTGATTCAGCCAAATTTGTCGGGATGTGTATAACCCTAAAACATTCTTGTAGTCGACTTTTGTAGATGCAATTTCCACCGCACTTTACTGGACGTCTCCTATTCTTATGGTGATGACCCTCGCGTGCCGGCTCAGGCCCCCTAATGGTTGGATGGCTCGTGTTGTAGATGGCTGCCCACCTCCTTCTCCTTCCTATTTGAATCCCTCGGCCCGTGTAACGACGCTTAACTGGAAGTAGATATTTAAAATCAGTAAAACCGTTAAAAAACCAAAAATAGTTAATCGAATGATAACATAGAAAGAGAAAAAAATTAGGAGGGAATACCTCTAACTTTGTTCGCCGACTCATTAGGGTGGTTCACGCCTTCGTATGCAGATAAAGCCAGAGATGGGGACTCGAGTCACTGTGACTTGGACTCGAGTCGACTCAAGTCGCTGTTTTGATGACTTGTGACTTGACAAAAATAAAAAAACTTGAGACTCGACTTGGACTTGGAAGTTAAAGACTCGGGACTTGACTTGACTTGAGACACGATGACTTTATGTTTTCAGTTTGAATATAAAATTAATAATACATTTAAAAAAGTAATATCGATAACACGGTAGGAGCGCAAGCTGAGAATGGCGTTGTCATGATTGGATCGCTACCCTGTCAATCAATCAGTCGTGCCCTCTCTACCTACCTAACGTGTTTATTGGAGAATCCCACCCCTTTATATCAGACATGCACAAACATGTCAGCGGGAGCGGTACCGCGAGGCAAAAGACACAGCACAGTGCAAGATATGCAACAGAAACATTTCAGACAGCCAGACGACAACTTCAAACTTTGTCCGTTTGAAGTTTATTGAGCTCTGGTATCTCCAGATGTTACAGATGAAACATAAAATGTTTCTAATGCTCTTTAACGTGGTTCTTCTTTCAGATTTTTTTCAGATTATTTTTTCATATTTGCAACTCAAATGTTTCAGACACTGTCAGCAGACGTTCATTTGTTTAGATTAAGCTGTCAATCATTGTATGAGGTAATTTCTTTTTTGTTTGATTCCATGGTGTATTTTACTGAATATCAGTAATTACAGTGCAAATCCAAATTATTGTCATATTTTTTAAACAGGTTAGACACATTGGACAATGATGGTTACTTAAAGTTACTTATATTTTGTCTTTTCACATTACTAAGATCAGATTCTGTGGGTAAAATTGCAATAATAAGGTGACTTGACTTGAACTTGACCTATTTAAGGACTTGACTTGGACTTGACTTGACCTATTTAAGGACTTGACTTGCCCAAGAAAAAAATGACTTGGGACTTACTTGAGACTTGAAGGTTAAGACTTGAGACTCACTTGAGACTTGCACATGTGTGACTTGGTCCCATCTCTGGATAAAGCATACGCCAATTCTGTGTCCGTGAATGCTTCTGGCTCCACCTCTATGTTCGTGACAACTTCCTCCCGGTCTGCGTGGGGCGTGAGTTGATTGGCCTCAATGGTAGAACGTGACTCAGATGCGATTGGCTCCACCGGCTCTGATGCGGCTGGCTCCACCGGCTCTGGTATTTTAAAATGTCGTCGAGAGACGCCTGCTAGCGTCTGTGCTGTTTCGGAATCAGCTTCTGTCGGCAGTCCGTTTTTTCTAATGTCCTCTTTAGCTGCGGCTATGAGATCTGTTACCTACATAAGATAAAACACAAACTAGTAGCATTTATATTAGCTATCATAGATGAACGTCTGACTCACCGTAGTCTGATTGCGTCAGATAAACTCCGCTGAAGTCATCGTTGAAGGGTGCTTTTTGTGAAAGAAAAAAACGTATTATAAACTTTAGAAAATAAGAGTAATATATTAATGTAAATAACAAACTCGTAAATCAAGTACTTACGAGGATTTTGAACATCGGCAAAAACGATGATATCTGCAGGACAATACATAAACATTACATCATGTTTTACAAATAACCCTAGTGAATTATCATAAGCCTAATGTATTATTATTATTATTATCCATCCATCCCATCGATCCCAAGGCGTTCCCAGGCCAGCTGAGAGACATTGTCTCTCCAGCGCGTCCTGGGTCGTCCCCGGGGTCTCCTACCGGCGGGACATGCCTGGAACACCTCACAGTCTGACCCACCTCATCTGGCTCCTATCAACGTGGATCAGCATCGGCTTGACTCCAATTCCCTCACAGATGACCGAGCTTCTCACCTTATCTCTCAGGGAGAGCCCGGATACCCTGCGGAGGAAACTCATTTTGGCCGCTTGTATCCTAGATCTCGTTCTTTCGGTCACGACCCATAGCTCGTGACCATACTAGGTGAGGGTAGGAGCATAGATCGACCGGTAAATCGAGAGCTTTGCCTTTTGCCTCTCTCTTCACCACGACAGACCGGTACAGAGTACGCATGACTGCCGACGCTGCACCAATCCGCCTGTCGATCTCGTGCTCCAACCTGCCCTCACTCATGAACAAGACCCCAAGATACTTGAACTGCTCTACTTGGGGCAGGATCTCGTCCCCGGTCCGGAGAGGGCATTCCACCCTTTTCCGACAGAGGACCATGGACTCGGATTTGGAGGTGCTGACCCTCATTCCGACCGCTTGACACTCGGCTGCGAACCGCTCGAGTGAAAGCTGGAGATCACGGCTTGAAGAAGCCAATAGCACCACGTCATCTGCAAAAAGCAGAGACGCGATGCTGAGGTCCCCAAACCGGCCACCCTCATCGCCTTGACTACGCCTAGAAATTCTGTCCATAAAAATTATGGACAGAATCGGTGACAAAGGGCAGCCTTGGCGGAGTCCAACCCTCACTGGGAACGAATCTTACTGCCGGAAATGCGGACCAAACTCTGGCATCGGTGATACAGGGACCGAACCGCCCTTATCAGTTGGCTCGGCACCCCGTACTCCCGAAGCACCCTCCCCAGAACCTCCCGAGGGACACGGTCAAACGCCTTCTCCAAGTCCACAAAAACACATGTGGACTGGTTGGGCGAACTCCCATGTACCCTCGAGGATCCTGCCGAGGGTGTAGAGCCGGTCCATGGTTCCACGGCCAGGACGAAAGCCACACTGCTCCTCCTGAATCCGAGGTTCGACCTCCCGACGGACCCTCCTCTCCAGCACCCCTGAATAGACCTTACCAGGGAGGCTGAGAACTGTGATTCCCCTGAAATTGAAACACACACTCCGGTCCCCCTTCTTAAAGAGGGGAACCACCACCCCAGTCTGCCAATCCAGAGGCAACGTCCCCGATGTCCATGCAATATTGTAGAGGCGTGTCAGCCATGACAGCCCCACAACATCCAGAGCCTTTAAGAACTCCGGGCGGATCTCATCCACCCCTGGGGTCTTGCCACCGAGGAGTTTTTTAACTACCTCAGTGACTTTGACCCCAGAGATTGGAAAGTCCGCCTCAGAGTCTCCGGGCCCTGCTTCCACAATGGAAGGCGTGTAGGTGGAATTGAGAAGGTCTTTGAAGTATTCTCCCCACCGACTCACAACGTCCAGAGTTGAGGTCAGCAGGACGCGATCTCCTCTGTAAACAATGTTGACGGTGCACTGCGTCCCCCTCCTGAGACGCCGGATGGTGGACCAGAATTTCCTCGAAGCCGTCCGGAAGTCATTCTCCATGGCCTCGCCAAACTCCTCGCACGCCCGGGTTTTTGCATCAGCAACCGCCGAAGCTGCGTTCCGCTTGGCCATCCGGTACCTGTCAGCTGCCTCCGGACTCCCACAGGCCAAAACGGGCCGATAGGACTCCTTCTTCAGCTTGACGGTATCCCTTACCGCCGGTGTCCACCAGCGGGTTCGGGGATTGTCGCCACAACAGGGAACAACGACCTTACGGCCACAGCTCCGGTCGGCTGCCTCAACAATGGAGGCGCGGAACATGGTCCACTCGGACTCAATGTCCCCCGCCTCACCCGGGACGTGTGAAAAGCTCTGCCGGAGGTGGGAGTTGAAGTTCTTCCTGACAGGGGATTCTGCCAGACGTTCCCAGCAGACCCTCACAGAGCGTTTGGGTCTGCCAGGTTGGACCGGCATTTTCCCCTACCATCGGATCCAACCCACCACCAGGTGGTGATCAGTTGACAGCTCCGCCCCTCTTTTCACCCGAGTGTCCAAAACATGCGGCCACAAATCCGATGACACGACTACAAAGTCGATCATCGAACTGCGGCCTAGGGTGTCCTGGTGCTAAGTGCACACATGGACACCCTTATGTTTGAACATGGTGTTCATTATAGAAAACCCGTGTCGAGCACAGAAGTCTAAAAATAGAACACCGCTCGGGTTCAGATCTGGGGGGCCATTCCTCCCAATCACGCCCTTCCAGGTCTCACTGTCATTGTCCATGTGAGCATTGAAGTCACCCAGTAGAACAATGGAATCCCCAGAAGGAGCGCTCTCCAGCACTTCCTCCAGGGACTCCAAGAAGGGTCGGTACTCTGAGCTGCTGTTTGGTGCATAGACACAAACAACAGTCAGGACCCGTCCCCCCAGCCGAAGGCGGAGGTAGGCTACCCTCTCGTTCAGCGGGGTGGACCCCAATGTGCAGGCGCACAGCTGGAGGGCAATAAGTATAACCACACCGGCTCGACGCCTCTCATCGTGGGCAACTTCAGAGTGGAAGAGAGTCCAGCCCCTCTCGAGAGGGCTTGTACCGGAACGCAAACTGTGTGTGGAGGCAAACCCGACTATATCTAGTCTGAACTTTTCTGCCTCGCACACCAGCTCGGGCTCCTTTCCAGCCAGAGAGGTGACATTCCATGTCCCAAGAATCAGCTTCTGCAGCCGGGGATCGGATCGCCAAGGTCCCCGCCTTTGGCCGCCGCCCAGCTCGCTTTGCTCCCGACCCCTCCCACAGGTGGTGAGCCCATGGGAAGGGAGACCCACGTTTTCTTTTCGGGCTGTGCCCGGCCGGGCCCCATGGGCGAAGGCCCGGCCACCAGGCGCTTGCCTTCGAGCCCCACCTCCAGGCCTGGCTCCAGAGGGGGGCCCCAGTGACCCGCGTCCGGGCGAGGGAAACTAGGTCCATATATTTTTATCATCATAAGGGGTCTTCTGAGCCATTCTTTGTCTGGCCCCTCACCTAGGACCCTTTTGCCATGGGTGACCCTACCAGGGGTATGAAGCCCCAGACAACATGGCTCCTAGGATCATATGGGCACGCAAACCCCTCAACCACGATAAGGTGACGACTCACGAATAATAATAGTAATTATTATTATTATACTGATAAAATAATAACATTACCTACCTTTAACCATCTCGAAACAATATTCAGCGCACTCCGACTCAGCTGACCAGAGCTCATGCGCTGGCTTGTCCTCTCAAATGATCGATGGTCGTCTATCCCAAACTAACTTCAAACTTGGCGGGTTTGTCTTCATCATGAGGTTTGTCTTCATCAACAAATTTACACATAGACGACTCCGAGCCAGTAAATGTAGGCTCTTTAACAGCTCAATCCGTGGAGACGACTAGGGCCCCGCAAACTATTGTACGGTCCCCGCAAACTATTGAACCTCAAATTAGATGCACCAACACCTGGCCTCTCTCTTTCAGATGTCTTCAGCCGCAAATTTACACATAGGCGACTCGGAGCCAGTAAATGCAGGTTCTTTAACGGCTCGATTCTTGGAGACGATCCCGCTACAACTTGCACACAGGAGTCAATGTCAAATTAGATGCACCAACACCTGGCCTCTCTCTTTCAGATGTCTTCAGCCGCAAATTTACACACAGGCAGCTTGGAGTCAGTAAATGCTGGCTCTTTAACGACTCGACTCTAGGAGACGACTACGACCCCACAAACTATTGAACGGTCCCCGCAAACTATTGAATGTTAAATTAGTAAAGTTAAAAAAGCTAAAATACGTCATTACTTGTCCCCACCCAGCCAAGGTGGCCCCAGCCAGCCAAGGTGGCCCCAGCCAGCCAAGGTGGCGCCAGCCAGCCAAGGTGGCGCCAGCCAGCCAAGGTGGCGCCGCCTCGGCTGGCGCCATACACATTTGCATTTACATTGGCATAACAATGCCCCAGCCAAGATGGCGTCTGCCAAGATGGCGCTGTCTTGACTGGCGCCATATACATTAGCATACATTAGCATAACAATAGACATCAAAGGAAGGTGAATTGTTTCTACACATTAGCACACATTAGCATAACAATAGACATCAAAGGAAGGTGCATTGTTTTTCTCTCTCTCTCTCTCTCTCTCTCTCTCTCTCTCTCTCTCTCTCTCTCTCTCTCTCTCTCTCTCTCTCTCTCTCTCTCTCTCTCTCTCTCTCTCTCTCTCTCTCTCTCTCTCTCTCTCTCTCTCTCTCCTCTCTCTCTCTCTCTCAGAACTGAGTTCGTTTTCTAGAACTTCCTCAGGAGCTCTTGTGACACAGTGCTTTATTTCCCAAATTAGTCATACATTAAATAAACATTTAAATAAATAGCAATTGTCTTAACTTATTCTAGTTGGATCCTCCGGTAGTACCTATCAAACACAACCCAGAAGCAATGTATTTCCTCATAACATATGACTCTCTCAAGTAGTGTTTGTTTGATATACCCCCTCTTTGCATGTTTTCTCTGATCGGGTCTGTCCAGTTGGAAGCATGGTTTTCGAAACAGAGCGTCTGGTGGAGTCAAGAAGGCTCCTGGAAGCCCACGCCTACCTGATGAATCTGGAACAATGGCAGGATGACATCCTCTGGCAGCTTAATGGGGCTGCTGGGATGCAAGGAAGTGAGCTCAGCACTGATGACCAGGAGCTGGTGTCCAAATACTTCTCAGGTGTTAGGAAACTGGGGGAGTCTCTGGGTGAGCCAACAACAAACATACTCTACATAAGCAGAAGCCACAGGTTGTTTCTTTATTTATTTTTTTGTTGCTTTGTTTTTGTCGAGTGAATTTGCAAAGATTGCGATTTTTTATTTTTTATTTGTTTTATTGCCATCCAAAAGCGCAAAAATTTCAGTTTCTACTCCGGCCATTCTCCAGGGCTAGTGAATTTGAACTCCTCCGGTGGACTAAACCTCAACATCGTAATCGCGTTCTTCTGGTCGCACCACTTCTGACACTATGTAATGTTTTGTCAACATCAAAAGAAATCAAAATGTAGGTTCTCAAGAACACATCTTTTATACATCCAACCCACAACGTCTTCCTATGTCTCCAATCCCGCTATGTCTAATCTCGTCTGAAAACTGCGCCTTAACATACATCAGTGTTAACAGTGTTCACTTCAGGGACCATAGAATTTCCATACATTACAGTATGATTTTAGCATGTATTGTTTTTATTGTATCTATTGTATTTATTATTTATTCTTGGTTCACTCTATAATACATGAAAATACACTTACTTTGATGTGTTGTGACAGATCATCTTACCTCGCATGTCTTCGGAATTCGGAACCAAAATATCTTGAAGTCACACAGTCATTCTAAAAACCGAATCTGTATGTCCATCTGATTTTTCTTTGAACGCTTATCGAGACGTTCATCGAACATGAGGACGACTTTGTTGACACACGCAACTAGCTTCTTCCTGAAGTATGGCGCTAAACCAAACTTGATTACGTAGCAGTTCTTATCCTTGCCGCACGCAAAGGTTTTTGCTATTTCTGACTCCTTTAACATATTGATATCGAGGAAGCGCTCTCCTATGCCCTCATTGGAGGTGTATGAATAGTGTTTGGTCACTGTGAGTCTTTGAATATAGCGTCCTCCAACCAGATATCGAAAAACTTACATTTCCCCTTGACTTCGTTTTGCCGCCATTACCAGTGAATATTATGTAGGCGCAAATTATTTTGTTGTTTTCACCGCGAACACTCACTGTTAGACATCATAGACCTTTTTTTTTTAACGGTTATTGGCGGCCACAGCATTGCATTAACACTGCACACTACAACATACGTCCCAGGTCCTACAAGAACATATAATTTATATAATAAATGAAATTACGTGATTTCTAGGGAACAGGCCAGCACTTAATACCAATGAGAAAAAGTCATAAAGGAGGATCACGGTTTGAAAATGTCAGATGGCATCTACTTTTTAATATTTTTTAATGGCCTTATTTTTCACTACCGTTTTGGCCCGAATATAAGACGATGTTTTTTGCATTGAAATAAGACTGAAAAAGTGGGGGTCGTCTTATATTCGGGGTCTAGACATTATACCGATTTTCACTTGTGCGCAGCTGTAAATTAAAGGTTGCTGGTATAGACTATGTTGCTGTGATCGTGCGCGCCTTTGACACAAAGTGAGTATATACATTTCATTGTTACTACTGTCCACTGTTGTGCCGTTTGTTCATCGTGGTTTGCTTCGTGTGCGTGCCGTTTGATTGACAGCTCCGGCGCGCTCCTTTAAGTTTGCCTCGCATCATACGAGGAGCCGTTACACAGCGGCACGGCGACTAACGATTGCCAGCAAATGTATTTTGTTGTCTCGATCGATGACTTATGTTTGGTGTGTTGCCGAGAGTATTTCATTTATGTTTTTTTTTTTTTTTTTTTTTTTTTCAATAATTCAGTAAAGCAATCAAAACTGAACCACGTCTTCCCTCCTGTGTTCTGACCGACACCCGGGGGCGAAAAGAGCATAACCATCCAAGCCAACCCCCTATACAGTCCTCAGGCTACCCAACAATAGCGGTAGCAGTCTGCATTATTTTTTTGCAATGTTTTGCCTTATTCAGATTTGTTTCAAGACTAGTTAGACTTCACTTTTAATGGTTAATGCAGTTATTGCAATTTTGTTGTTTTGTCACAGTAGATTGGTTTATTTACATTTCAAAAACCAGAAGCCATTCATTTACAAATGTGATTGCACTTTAGTTTACCGTATTTTTCGGACTAAAAGACGCTCCGGAATATAGGTCGCATTAGCCATAAAATGCACAATAACGTGAAAAAAACATATATAAGTCGCACCAGAGTACAAGTCGCATTTTGGGGGAAATTTATTTGACAAAATCCAACACCAAGAACAGACATGAACGAGCAACAACAGGCTAAACGCTTGCACTTCAAAATATTCCACAGGCCCATATAACGATATATACCGTTTTTTCCATGTATAATGCGCAAAATTTAACTAATTTATTGTCCTAAAATCTGGGGTGCGCATTATACATGGTTACAATTATTTTATTTATTTATTTTTTTTTTTGAAGAAAATCATGGTACAACAATTTTTGAAGAAAATCTTGTCACGGATGGTTCTTTACAACGTCACTTTCCTCTCTTTTCATTTTAACCTAACTGATCGCGGTGGTGCCTTTCTGGGCAGTCGGAGAAATCAACGCCAACAAAAAAAATACATCCAGCCTAGTTAAGAAATCACCAGAAAGATCACCATGACAATTGTGAATAATAAATAAATAATTATTATATTATTTATATATATTATTATTATAATAATAAATAATTGTGATAAATAACTGGAACATCACTCAAATATTGATGATCCCGTTGAGAGTCTCACATATTTCTTCGCTATCGAGTTTGCTACTGCATGCGCAGTGATACTGACCGGCAGAATAACATCCGGTTGTTCCCAAAGATGATCTTTTTTCTAAAATAATTTTACGTTTACGGACTTAAGTAACCCGGTCGGGTCATACCAAAGACTATAAAAATGGGACCCATTGCTTCCCTGCTTGGCACTCAGCATTAAGGGTTGGAATTGGGGGGTTAGATCACCAAATGATTCCCGAGCGCGGCGCCGCTGCTGCTCACTGCTCCCCTCTCCCCCAGGGGATGGATCAAAATCACACGGGGATGGGTCAAATGCAGAGGACAAATTTCACCACACCCAGATGCGTGTGTGACGATCATTGGGACTTTAAAAAAAAAAAAATGTCAAAATTTGGGTGCGTATTATACATGGGTACAGGCTTTTTTCCAGCATCGACATGCCATTTTTTAGGGTGCGTATTATACATGGGGCGCATTATGCATGGAAAAAAACGGTAAATTATATATGAAATAACTATTATAGAAGCAATAATATCAAACCATCTGTGTCACTCCAAATCATTAAATCAAATTCCTCGTCCTTTGTCAACAACGCCACCCATGCACCCTGACGTCAGCCTCGTCGTTATTCTACAGATCTAGTATATAACTATATTGTAGCGTTAACAAAGTACAAGGAAAGACGTGGGTTTGGTAAACGTCTCTTTATTTAACAAAACAAGAGTTCAACGAGCCAACAATTACTGAACTGTAACGTCAAAAATGTATACAAGTTGCTACACGAAATAAAATATATCAAATAACTATAACATAAATAATTCACCGCCACACGGCCCCAAGCACCGGCGTGGACTTCCAGGCGTGTGGCAGCGTCGACTTCCATCCCCGGAGGTGGCAGTTCCAGCCACGGTGGTGGAAGAGAGCTCCATAGAATAGGACCGGGCGTGCGTAAAAGCCATGTCCGAGCCCCATCCACCGTCCCCGGACAGCCACCCGGCCGAGTGCCGGCCCCCAACTTCCATCCACCGAGGTGAAAGAGAGCTCCGCAGAGTAGGACCGGGCGTGCGTAAAAGCCATGTCCGAGCCCTATCCACCGTCCACGGACAGCCACCCGGCCGAGCGCCGGCCCCCGACTTCCAGCCACGGAGGTGGAAGAGAGCGCCATAGAATAGGACCGGGCATGCATAAAAGCCATGTCCGAGCCCCATCCACCGTCTCCGGACAGCCACCCGGCCGAGCGCCAATCCCCGACTTCCATCCACGGAGGTGAAAGAGAGCGCCGTAGAGTAGGACCGGGCGTGCGTAAAAGCCATAATAGTTTTTCAAACCTTCTGTGTCACTCCAAATCATTAAATCCTTCAAACTCTTTGTCCTCCGTGTCACTTACAAACAAAGCCGCTCATGATGCCGGTAGTACGTGGGGCCCTTCGTCATCTTCGTCATCCCGTGATCGAATCCTTTGTCCTTTATGTAAACAACCGCTGCGCCACTGACGTCACTTGCAGTTCAAAATACAGTAATCCCTTGCTACATCGTGGTTCGTTCATCGCGGTTTCACTTTTTTTTTTTTTTTTAAATTTTGAAAATTTGTGAAAAAAATCACATATAAGTCGCTCCTCAGTATAAGTCGCCCCCCCATCCAAACTATGAAAAAAAACGCGACTTATAGCCTGAAAAATACGGTAGTAAAGTTGCAGATATTTGAAATGTTATTTTTGATTACGTAAAATTGAATTTAAGAGAAACAAAATTCAGTCAGTTAAATATGAAAAAGGAATTGCCATAGTGCCCCACTCAACAAGGAACTACTTTCCATGTCCAACTTTGAACAAGAGTCAAGATTTGTGTGTTCAAGACTGGAAATACGAGATTTTTTTTCTGTTAATATTTTCCTTTTTTTGTGTCCTGGAGGGAAAGTAACGAGGCGATTACTGAGTGTTTTGGCGCGACATCCTATCCCCCTCTATTAACTAACTGGAACTTTTGGGCTTGAGCAGTGAGCACCCACTCACTTAAAATGTCTGTCCACGTGCTTGTAAACATCCATCCATCCATCCATCTTCTTCCGCTTATCCGGGTCGGGTCGCGGGGCAGCAGCTTCAGGAGGGACTCCCAGACTTCCTCTCCCCAGCCACTTCATCTAGCTCATCCCGGGGGATCCCAAGGCGTTCCCAGGCCAGCCGAGAGACATAGTCTCTCCAGCGCGTCCTGGGTCGTCCCCGGGGGTCTCCTACCGGTGGGACATGCCCGGAACACCTCCCCAGGGAGGCGTCCAGGAGGCATCCTGATGAGATGCCCGAGCCACCTCATCTGGCTCCTCTCAACGTGGAGGAGTAGCGACTCTACTCCGAGTCTCTCCCGGATGACCGAACTCCTCACCCTATCTCTAAGGGAGAGCCCGGACATCCTGCGGAGAAAACTCATTTCGGCCGCTTGTATCCGGGATCTCGTTCTTTCGGTCACGACCCATAGCTCGTGACCATAGGTGAGGGTAGGAGCGTAAATCGACCGGTAAATTGAGAGCTTTGCCTTTTGGCTCAGCTCTCTCTTTACCACGACGGACCGGTACAGAGTCCGCATTACTGCCGACGCTGCACCGATCCGCCTGTCGATCTCGCGCTCCATCCTCCCCTCACTCGTGAACAAGACCCCAAGATACTTAAACTCCTCCACTTGGGGCAGGATCTCATCCCCGATCCGGAGAGGGCATTCCACCCTTTTCCGATCGAGGACCATGGACTCGGATTTGGAGGTGCTGACCCTCATCCCGACCGCTTCACACTCGGCTGCGAACCGCTCCAGTGAGAGCTGGAGATCAAGGCCTGAAGAAGCCAACAGCACCACGTCGTCTGCAAAAAGCAGAGACGCGATGCTGAGGTCCCCAAACCGGACACCCTCAACGCCTCGGCTGCGCCTAGAAATTCTGTCCATAAAAATTATGAACAGAATCGGTGACAAAGGGCAGCCTTGGCGGAGTCCAACCCTCACTGGGAACGAATCCGACTTACTGCCGGAAATGCGGACCACACTCTGGCATCGGTGATACAGGGACCGAACCGCCCTTATCAGTTGGCTCGGTACCCCGTACTCCCGAAGCACCCCCACAGAACCTCCCGAGGGACACGGTCGAACGCCTTCTCCAAGTCCACAAAACACATGTGGACTGGTTGGGCGAACTCCCATGCACCCTCGAGGATCCTGTTGAGGGTGAAGAGCTGGTCCACTGTTCCACGGCCAGGACGAAAGCCACACTGTTCCTCCTGAATCCGAGGTTCGACCTCCCGACGGACCCTCCTCTCCAGCACCCCTGAATAGACCTTACCAGGGAGGCTGAGGAGTGTAATTCCCCTGTAATTGGAACACACCCTCCGGTCCCCCTTCTTAAAGAGGGGAACCACCACCCCAGTCTGCCAATCCAGAGGCACTGTCCCCGATGTCCACGCGATGCTGTAGAGACGTGTCAGCCATGACAGCCCCACAACATCCAGAGCCCTTAAGAAATCCGGGCGGATCTCATCCACCCCCGGGCCTTGCCACCGAGGAGTTTTTTAACTACCTCAGTGACTTCAACCCCAGAGATTGGAGAGTCCGCCTCAGAGTCCCCAGGCCCTGCTTCCACAATGGAAGGCGTGTCGGTGGAATTGAGGAGGTCTTCGAAGTATTCTCCCCACCGACACACGACGTCCCGAGTCGAGGTCAGCAGCACGCCATCTCCACTGTAAACAGTGTTGACGTTGCACTGCTTCCCCCTCCTGAGACGCCGGATGGTGGACCAGAATTTCCTCGAAGCCGTCCGGAAGTCATTCTCCATGGCCTCGCCGAACTCCTCCCACGCCCGGGTTTTGCCTCAGCAACCGCCGAAGCCGCGTTCCGCTTGGCCATCCGGTACCTGTCAGCTGCCTCCGGAGTCCCGCAGGCCAAAACGGCCCGATAGGACTCCTTCTTCAGCTTGACGGCATCCCTTACCGCCGGTGTCCACCAGCGGGTTCGGGGATTGCCGCCACGACAGGCACCAATGACCTTACGGCCACAGCTCCGGTCGGCCGCCTCAACAATGGAGGCGCGGAACAAGGTCCACTCGGACTCAATGTCCCCCGCCTCCCCCGGGACGTGGGAAAAGCTCTGCCGGAGGTGGGAGTTGAAGCTCTTCCTGACAGGGGATTCCGCCAGACGTTCCCAGCAGACCCTCACAGAACGTTTGGGTCTGCCAGGTCGGACCGGCATCTTCCCCCACCATCGGAGCCAACCCACCACCAGGTGGTGATCAGTTGACAGCTCCGCCCCTCTCTTCGCCCGAGTGTCCAAAACATGCGGCCGCAAATCCGATGACACGACTACAAAGTCGATCATCGAACTGCGGCCTAGGGTGTCCTGGTGCCAAGTGCACACATGGACACCCTTATGTTTGAACATGGTGTTCATTATTGAAAATCCGTGTCGAGCACAGAAGTCCAACAATAGAACACCGCTCGGGTTCAGATCGGGGGGGCCGTTCCTCCCAATCACGCCCTTCCAGGTCTCACTGTCATTGCCCACGTGAGCATTGAAGTCACCCAGTAGAACGACGGAGTCCCCAGAAGGAGCGCTCTCCAGCACTTCCTCCAGGGACTCCAAGAAGGGTGGGTACTCTGAGCTGCCGTTTGGTGCATAGACACAAACAGTCAGGACCCGTCCCCCCACCCGAAGGCGGAGGGAGGCTACCCTCTCGTTCACCGGGGTGAACCCCAATGTGCAGGCGCCCAGCCGGGGGGCAATAAGTATACCCACACCTGCCCGACGCCTCTCACCGTGGGCAACTCCAGAGTGGAAGAGAGTCCAGCCCCTCTCGAGAGGGCTTGTACCGGAACCCAAACTGTGCGTGGAGGCAAGTCCGACTATATCTAGTCGGAACTTTTCTGCTCGCACACCAGCTCGGGCTCCTTTCCAGCCAGAGAGGTGACATTCCATGTCCCAAGAGCCAGCTTCTGCAGCCGGGGATCAGACCGCCAAGGTCCCTGCCTTTGGCCGCCGCCCAGCTTGCAATGCACCCGACCCCTTTGGCCCCTCCCACAGGTGGTGAGCCCATGGGAAGGGGGACCCACGTTTCCTTTTCGGGCTGAGCCCGGCCGGGCCCCATGGGCGAAGGCCCGGCCACCAGACGCTCGCCTTCGAGCCCCGCCTCCAGGCCTGGCTCCAGAGGGGGGCCCGGTGACCCGCGTCCGGGCGAGGGAAAACGTGATCCATTCATTTTTATCATCATAAGGGGCTGATGAGCCGTGCTTTGTCTGGCCCCTCACCTAGGACCCGTTTGCCATGGGTGACCCTACCAGGGGCATGAAGCCCCAGACAACATGGCTCCTAGGATCATAGGGGCACGCAAACCCCTCCACCACGATAAGGTGACGACTCACGGAGGGGTGCTTGTAAACAAATGTGTGAAAATCACTGAAATTAAAATATTCTATTTGTAGTTCTTAATGCGTATTGGTTGTTTAATGTGTAGGATGTATTGTCAATATAGACCATTTTCTTTCACCATTACAAACTTTAATTTCCCGTCACTGCAGGAAAGGAGCTGTGGGCAGTTGTGAGAAATACCTTTGCTGTAGTTCACCAAAACCCCACATCGTTTGTATCGACTGTGAGGATTATAGAGCGAGAAGAGGCTATTGACAGAGTTCTGCTGGAGGAACGAGCTAAGGGCAATGCCAGGCCCCTATCCCCTGGACGACCTCGCTGCTGGAGAGCACGTTTCTTCCAGGTGCCTCTTCTAACATGATTCTAACATTACCAGTGTCTCTAATTTTAAATTACTTAATCTTTGGATTTCCTTTTTAGGTTCTGGAGGAAGTGGTGACTGCTCGGTTTTGTGGTGTGTCTTACCTTCACACACAGGGTCCAGGTTTGGTAGGGCGTCTCTCTACTCTGCAGGATGCTGTTATGTCCAATCTGGCCACAGTACGCCACTTGCTGGAGCCCTGCGTCCCACCACACTACCGGCTAACTAGAGCCTACCTCAAGGCGATCCACCACTGTTTACATGCTCACTTGACACAGGTGAGAATTTCCTCAGTTGGGTTAATCCACCAAAACAACAGCAATTATTTCCCTGTTACTCTAGCTATAACCCAAAAAAAATCCTCCAAACTTATTATACATATTTACTATGACAAATTTTTGTGGTGTAGGTTAGCAGTTGGGACCTGGAGAGTGGGGAGATTTTCGCTGTGCTCAACTGGGTACTACATGTCTACAACAGGTGAGGTCCATCACCTTCGCAGACTGTGCACTCAATCAATCAATCAATCAATCAATCAATCAATCAATCAATCAGTCATTATTTTATTTATAAATCACTTTTCATACAAAATGTGTAGCTCAAAGTGCTGTACATCAGTTAAAAACAAACCTCCAGCCCACCCCATCACCAGCTGTACCAAGCGTAACAATGCCGGGAAACATGTGGAAACACACAGGCACGCACACACACATCACTGGCTAAAAGCAAGAGCAACTCGACCGGAAATCCTGAAGAGCCCTGAAGCTCGGCACCAGGCATCCAGGTGACAAATGCACCACCTCAAGGAGCCATCTGTGGCAGGACTGTACCATGTGCCACGGCCGGTAGCCACCCCCACGGAGTCCCCAGTACAGCAGCAGTACATGCATCGGTTGTAGTCGGGGAGCTCATGGGTAAAGACACAACCGCAGCCCAGAGCCGCTCCATCCGTGTAGGGCTCCTTTTGAGGAAACACTGATAAAAGTAAACTATTGCTGAAATAAGCAATATTTTTGAAAGGCTCAAACTATTTATGTAGAAATACTAGGAAGTAAAATAATCATTCTAGAACAGGGGTCACCAACCTTTTTGAAGTTGGAGCTACTCAAGGGCACCGAATAATGCAAAGGGCGACCACTTTGATAATACACTTCTGAAATAACAAAGTTACACAGTGTACCTTTAATTTATATTTTTATTAATGATATTCTATGTGAAGACACTGAACATTAATGTTAGTGGGAAGCCTGGAATTGCATGCTCTTCACCAGTGTACTGTAAACTATTTTTAGAACTGGCCTATGGCCGACTGATGTGGTCGCTGCGGGCGACTGATGTGGTCGCCGCGGGCGACCTGGTGCCCGCGGGCTGTTCTAGAACATAAACACTAAAATCCGTGATCTACACATCTGGCTCCAGGGCCATTGCACCGCCAACAAGATCCCCTATACCAATAACTTCACAACCTTCTGGAAACAGCACAATCTTTTTGCAAGGGACGGTTTACACCTCAACCAGGCGGGGGCACGGCTGCTCTCCCTCTCCATGGAGCTCACTCTGGAATCCCTGGACTGGCTCCATGAGTCGTGACGCGAGGATAGTCCGATCCATTCTCTCCCTTACAACAACAGTTCACCTCCCCTCATACCTCGGACTAACCAAGATCCCCCCGCTCCCCCACACGCTAGTCCTCACACCTGGCCCCTTTACTCCACCCCCCCCCCACCTTCACCAAAGGAAAAACCACACCACTGTCACAACACTACCTTCCCACTGCAAAAAATTCATGTCCACACCTTCTTTTAGACTCCACCACCGGCTATCGATCTCAGGCACAATTAACCAATCATAATACCTCATAATATCCCACTAAACCCTAGCCCAAAATTACATGCCTCTGGAGCTCGCTCCCAGCCCATCACGCAATCTTATTCCAGTCAAACAGATGCCGGGACCCAATCTAGCACCCATAATAACGTACAAATGACAAAACGGAAAAATAAGTATCACATAAAACAAATTCAAACCATATCCCAATTAAGCAATATTAAAGGTTTTAAAATATGCCATCTCAATGCAAGAAGCATCACATCAAAGCTTGATGAAATAAAAATACTCACTGAACAAGGCAAACCACATCTTCTCATCATCACAGAATCGTGGCTTTCTCCTATCACACCAGACTCGTTTATCTCCATAGACAATTATCAACTACACAGAAGAGACCGGCCAAATAAACCTGGTGGTGGTATTCTATTACTAGTAAATAAATTATATGCACACACAGTAACCCCAATCACAACAGAAACTGAAACAATGCAACTGGTCATCAGCTTTACACACACCAACATGCAATCACAGTTATTGCCAGTTACAGACCGCCAAACACAAATCCCACAGATTATATTAAAAAATTATCCAATATTATAAAAAATATAAAAAACAAAGGAATATATCATAATTGGCGACTTCAACTTAGACTACAAAGATAAATCATCCAAACCTCTAAAAAGCATGGCAGAAAAATTAGGACTCCACCAATTGATAAAAGAACCAACTAGAATATGTCACACTCGCAGCTCTATTCTTGATCTCATCTTCACCAATCAACCCGCAAAATATAGCATATCAGGAGTCATCCATGTAGCTGTATCAGACCATTCTCTCATATACACAGTTAGGAAAAACCCGAAACCTCGGAAAAATCATCAACAGTGCACTATTTCAAATATACCAAGATCTAAGCTACCACAGTATGAAACCGAAATAAAGAATATTGATTGGAGCAATCAACTAGCACTCACCGACCCAGAACAAATCTTAGCAGATTTCCAGAATCGTATAGAAGCCATACGGAAAAAATACACTACTACCAGAAAACTCAGTCTACGACAGAATAAATTACCAAGTTGGATAAACTCAGATATTCTCAATTTAATCGCACAGAAAACCACTGCACTGAAATTGTATAGGTTAATAAAAACTATTGAAAATAAAACAGCTCTCACACATCTTAGAAATAAATGCACCTTAGAGATAAGTAAGGCTAAAACCACTTACTTCCAGAAGCAAATCACTCAGGCCGCCACGAACCCCAAAATCCTCTGGCAGACACTAAAATCCATCACTGGGCAAACTCATGAAAATACAAACAACAACATACAAATATCTTTACAAAATACACTCACTACTGATCAGGAACAGATTGGCAAATGCATTAATAATTACTTCATCACCTCTATTAAAGAACTGACAGAACACTTTGATCCTCCGTCTCCACCCACACCTATAACTCCCTCATCAGACAAGCTAACCTTCTCTGAGATTACGCTCTCAGAGTTATCCAGTATTCTCAGTTCACTCAATAACTCAAAGGCCAAAGACATATATGAACTAAACACAGACTTTTACAAAACCCATGCCAGTAGCTTCCTACCTCTAATCCTCCATTTAATCAATCTCTGCATAAGACATTCCATATTTCCGACTGCGTGGAAAAAAGCAAAAATTACCCCCATATTTAAATCAGACGACCGAACAACCCTACCCAACTACCGTCCCATATCAATCCTCCCACCTATATCAAAACTTTTAGAAAAAACCCTGTCAAAACAACTTATAGAACATCTTGAAACAAACAACCTTCTCAACAACTCACAATTTGGCTTCCGATCAGCTCGTTCTACACTATCTGCACAGCTACTACTCACAGAATATATACGCACTTCTCTTAATAAAGGCCACATCACAGGAGCAGTCTTTGTAGATTTCCGTAAAGCCTTTGACACAGTTAATCACCAAATACTCCATAACAAACTAGCTTCCTTTCATCTCTCCCCCTCAGTGCTAACTATGCTTTCATCATACCTCTCGGATAGAATCCAGGTTGTTAATATTGGTCAGGCCACATCTACTCCATTACCATCTCCCACTGGTGTTCCCCAGGGCAGCATACTGGGCCCATTATTATTCATTATGTACATCAATGACATGCCTAACATATGCAAACAAACTCAATCATATTATATGCTGACGACACAGTTATTTTCACCTCAGATTCGAACATCGAAACCATAAACTGCAAACTGACTTCTGATCTCCAGCTCCTACATGACTGGCTAAAAGTAAACCATCTACCGATCAATATAAAAAAAACTGAAATAATGTATTTCCACTCCCCTAGGAAAAACATCTCCATAACTGTCCCCATTACTCTATCCGATCAAACTCTAGTAGTCACAAACACATATAAATATCTTGGAGTGCACTTAGACTCCCACCTCACCTACAAAAAACATGTTAACACTCTCACTAATAAGCTCAAACAGAACATGTATGTCTATAACAGGATCAGGCCATATCTCACCAATAAGGTCTCAAATATTTATCTACATTCTATCATACTGTCTAACCCAGGGGTGGGCAAACTACGGCCCGCGGGCCACATCCGGCCCACGGGACCGTTTAATCCGGCCCGCCAACCCTGAATTAATTGTATTATTAAACTTTTTTTTTTGTCATTTTGCCTGCAATGACTGCGTTTCCCCAGTAGATGGGGAACCGCTCGCCTGCGCATTTACTACCGGAAGCCGTGTCAGAAAGCTCAGTGCACACTCACAAGTGCGTGTACGTACGTACTCAGTAGTACGGACATGGCGCACTCGCGCTCTATTTGTATCAGTCCCGAATTTAGAGCGTGGGCTGTGACGACAGCATTCTTGTAATTCGCTCGCTGAGCTTTCAGATACAGTTTTACGCTAAGCCACCCACAAACCTTCCCCTGGAATCCTTCCATTAAAATGAGTGGCCCGAAGAAAAGAAGTGAGTGCCGAATGTTAAAGAGAGGCCAATTTGGCTCGACGTACGCGACGTGACGTTCAGCCACATCAACCCGTCACAGATCGAGGTAAACGGATCTCTCCTAAGAATTGCCACAACAAATTTTACTCCAGACTATGAAAATGCACTGTGCACTAGCAAAAAAGAGAGACCAACAACACTGTTCCCACTGAAAATGAAGGGGAGGCTCTCAAGTTTGTTGTAAAAAAATGCATTTTGAATATGATTTGTACACATAGCAGGTATTGAAACTAGCGACCATTCTCATTTTGAAACAATGCAGGATGCTCAAGGACATTGATGCACCACCTGCTTGCGACTAATCTTAACCTGTAAAGTTCTTAAGGCTTACTTTAAGGAAGTGTTTCCCGTTTCCTCACCTCTGTTACCAGGTGTTTGTGAGTTAAAACTCTGCTCTGATGTTCAGATACCCCTCACCGTGTTGCCGTTTTGATTACTTTATTTGGATGTATGCTTTCACCGATTCTTCAAGATGATATATTTGGTCAGAATGTTTGCTGTTTGATGTGATCTCATAAGATAAACATCTTTCATTAATCTGACCTGCAGGCACTGAAGTGATGGAGACTGTTATTCATAATAACAGTGTCGTATTTTATGAGAATCACTGATAGCAGTTTTTTTAGTGAATTTTTATTTTTTTTTTTTAATGCTGTTAATAAATGCATTTGTTTTAAAAAAAACTTGTTTGGAATATCCATGCTTTACTACCTACTAAAGGCCAAAATCTTTTATGCAATGACCTTTACAGGTCGCTTATATTACTTCACACAAACACTACATCCATCTGCTCCTGGTTCGGCCCTCCGGTACAAATTTAGAACCCAGTTCGGCCCGCGAGTCAAAAAGTTTGCCCACCCCTGGTCTAACCTATCATACTGTCTTCCCATTTGGTCTCTCACCACAAAAGAAACTCTGGATCCTATAGCCAGACTACACAATAGAGCATACAAAATACATGGCAGACTATCAATCTGGACCCATCACTGCACGTCACTTGCACGCTCCAATGCACTAACCTTCCAGAATTACACAATTCTCATGGCAATAAAACTCTTCTATCAACTACACACAAATTCTCTCCCACCTATAGTTAATTCACTCATCCCAGGCCGTAATGAAAGACAGGCCCGCATCACCCGCTCAGTTACACAGGACCTCATCCGAACCCCAGCATACCAAAACAATTTTGGTCTTAACTCATTTATCCGCACATCTATTTTGATTTGGAATAAGATACCCCTTCAAATCAGATCAGCCACCTCTATTATGCAATTTAAACGGCTATACACATATTTTTTAATAACAAACCAAACTTGCACCCATTAACAATAAGATATATATATATATTGTATATATTGTATTGAAACGTATGTAATGTTATAGGAACCTGCTGTAAAACAGTTCTTGAACTGAGTCAGGCCAGTCCATGAAACTTTGATGTTACATGTCGACCTTTCCTTTAAATAAACTGAAACTGAAACTAACATAAAAGAAACAATAGGTGTGAATACAAAAAAAACATATGAATAAATTAAATTATACGACAGGTAAAAGAAAACAAGACACAAGGAAAACAAAGGTTAATATATATATAGTGTATATATATATATATATATTGTGTGTATATATACGTATATATATATATATATATATATATGTGTACATGTCACACACACACGCGCGCACGCGCGCACACACACACACACGCGTCATATTTATATTATTTATAGGTTATTTTCTGTATGTCATTTATACTACATCTTAATGTAGTATTTACATGTTTGAAACTATTATTTATTGTTCTAATGATAACATATGCACTTTTATGGTTTAATATACACTTATTGATACACAAAAAAAAGGGTGACACTACTTCGCAGATTTTCACATATTTCGGGTGGTCTTGGAACCAATTATCCGCGATAAATGAGGGACTACTATATATATATATATATATATATATATATATATATATATATATATACGTATATGTAGCTAAAGTATACATACTGTAAATATGTTTTTAGAAGTCTTTTATTACAACTTTTTTCTAACAAGGTACAAGTGTACATACTGTAAATATGTTTTTGGAACTCTTTTATTATTATTTTTTTTTTAACAAAGTACAATACTGTAAATATGTTTTTAGAACTCTTATAACACCTTTTTTCATAAAAAGGTACAAGTGTATGTACTGCAGTTTGGGGACACTCCCTGCCTTCTGCTGGGGTGTGGGCAACTTTTGTGCTATTATTCCTCAATTTAGAAGGTTTATTTTGAATTTGTGAATTTTTTTGGGGGGGGGGAAACAATCTGCGATGTAATGAAGCCGCGATGTAGTGAGGGATTATTGAATATATATACGTATATATATATATATATATATATATATATATATATATATATATATATAGGTGTATTAAACAGATCTTAATTAAAAGCTAAATAATAACCTATGCCTTGAGCCGATTCCTTAATACATGAACATTCTTTGTGGCCCTGAGGCTCGAAGGCGGGCTATGTATTCTACAGACGGGGACCGTAAAACTGCAACGATACCTGACAGCTGGGATAATTTAAAAGCCGGTACCAGAGGACCTCAGAGGTTGCGAGGGTTCACATGGTAAAAGAACAACGCCTTCTTTCTCTGGGCCTCAGGACCAATACTTAAAACCTCAATTTTGTCCTGGTTAAGATGGAGAAATTCATGATTTGATGTCAAGGATACAGTTAAAAAAAGGCATCCATTGGTCTGTTGTCATCAGGAGACACAGTGTCCAGTTTTCTATCATCAGCGTAGCTGTGGAAGCTCACTTTGTGTCTCCTGATGACACTGCCAAGAGGGAGCATACAAAGATTGAACAATACGGGACCTAAAATAGAAACTTGAGGCACACCACATGTTACTTCATAGACCTCCGAGGAGTTTACAATAAATCTTCTATCGATGAGGTATGATAACAAACATTTATGTATATCACCAGATAGGCCAGCTAGGTATTGTAGTTCATTGAAAAAAATTGTGTGGTCTACTGTAGTGGTCCCCAACCTTTTTTGCGCTACAGACCGGTTACGGGTCAGAAATATTTTTGCGGACCGGCCTTTATATAAATAAATAATACATTTGTATAATTAAATAATAAAAAAAAATTGCGGACCGGCCTTTATATAAATAAATAATACATTTATATAAATAAATAATACATTTTTAATAAATACCGTAATTTTCGGACTATAAGTCGCGGTTTTTTTCATAGTTTGGGTGGGGGGGTGACTTATACTCAGGAGCGACATATGTGTTTTTTTTCAAAAATGTTCAAAAAAAAAATGAAACCGCGATAAACGAACCGCAATGTAGCAAGGGATTACTGTAATTTCAATTCAAGTGACGTCAGCAGCGCGACGTCCGTCAGCAGCGCGACGTCAGCAGCGCGACGTCAGCAGGGCGACGCGGCGTTGTTTACATAAAGGACAAAGATTGACTCGACGGAGCTCTCTTTCACTTCCGTGGATTGAAGTCGGGGGCCGGCGCTCGGCCGGGTGGCTGTCCGGGGACGGTGGATGGGGCTCGGTCATGGCTTTTACGCACGCCCGGTCCTATTCTATGGAGCTCTCTTCCATTTCCGTGGCTGGAAGTCCACGCCGCCACACGCCTGGAAGTCTGTTTTGTTAAATAAAGAGCCGTTTACCAAACCCACGTCTTTCCTTGAACTTTGTTAACGCTACAATATAGTTATATAGTAGATCTGTGGAATAACAACGAGGCTGACGTCAGGGCGCACGCACGCGCGGCGTTGTTGACAAAGGACGAGGAATTTGATCGATGGATTTAATGATTTAGAGTGCACAGATGGTTTGATAACATTATTGCTTATATAATAGTTATTTGATATATAATTTATATATCGTTATATGGGCCTGTGGAATATTTTGAAGTGCAAGAGCCGTCAGCGGCGCGCACGCATTGTTGACAAAGGACGATTGATGGATTTAATGAATTGGAATGACACAGATGGTTTTATTAACGTGTTGTTTATGTAATAGTTTTTTGAATAACTCTGAATTTTACGTCAGGGCCGTTCTCAGCTCTTAGTTTGTGTTTATGTCACGTTAGCATACCTATCGTCTATGGAGCTCTCTTCCATTTCCGTGGCTGGAAGTCCACGCCGCCACACGCCTGTAAGTTTGTTTTGTTAAATAAAGAGCCGTTTACCAAACCCACGTCTTTCCTTGAACTTTGTTAACGCTACAATATATTTATATAGTAGATCTGTGGAATAACGACGAGGCTGACGTCAGGGCGCACGCACGCGCGGCGTTGTTGACAAAGGACGAGGAATTTGATCGATGGATTTAATGATTTAGAGCAGTGGTCCCCAACCTTTTTTGCGCCACGGACCGGTTACATGTCAGACCGGCATTTATATAAATAAATAATACATTTATATAAATAAATAAATAATACATTTATAATAAATATATAAATACGATGAAATAAAATGATACGACTGACATAAAAACAAGTACAAATGACAAAAATAAAACTCACCATTACGTTGAATTAGTGGGAGCACTGAGTTTGTTTCTCAGAAACGAGCCGGTCCCATCTAGACGTAATCGGAGACAATGACACCCGAAGTGATTAAGGTTTGTCTTTTATTGCAGGATGCTTGGTCTCCATGTGTTGAAGCAGTTTTGAATGCTTCATTGCCTGGTTAGTTAGCCTGTCGCCACATATTAGCTCGACTGGGGAAACATGTCACGTGACCGGGACGAGTGTCTTGACCTGAATTAATTGATCGTCGATAAAAAAAAAAAACAATTCTGTGCGGCTTGGCGGCCCGGTACCAAGTGACCCACGGACCGGTACCGGTCCGCGGCCCGGTGGTTGGGGACCACTGATTTAGAGTGCACAGATGGTTTGATAACATTATTGCTTATATAATAGTTATTTGATATATAATTTATATATCGTTATATGGGCCTGTGGAATATTTTGAAGTGCAAGAGCCGTCAGCGGCGCGCACGCATTGTTGACAAAGGACGATTGATGGATTTAATGAATTGGAGTGACACAGATGGTTTTATTAACGTGTTATTTATGTAATAGTTTTTTGAATAACTCTGAATTTTACGTCAGGGCTGTTCTCAGCTCTTAGTTTGTGTTTATGTCACGTTAGCATACCTATCGTTTAGCCTGTTGTTGCTCGTTCATGACTGTTCTTGGTGTTGGATTTTGTCGAATAAATTGCCCCCCAAAATGCGACTTATACTCCGGAGCGACTTATATATGTTTTTTTTCACTTTTTTGGGCATTTTATGGCTGGTGCGACTTATACTCCGGTGCGACTTATAGTCCGAAAATTACGGTATATATAAATACGATGAAATAAAATGATACGACTGGCATAAAAACAAATATAAACCACATAAAAATAAAACTCACCATTACGTTGAATTATTGGTAGCACCGAGCTTGTTTCTCAGAAACGAGCCGGTCCCATCTAGGCGTAATCGGAGACAATGACACCCAAAGTGGTTAAGGTTTGTGTTTTGATGCAGGATGCTTGGTCTCCATGTGCCAAAGCAGTTTTGAAGGCTTCATTGCCTCGTTAACTAGCACATATGCCGAGTGCGCTTGGCGTGTCAGAGTCACCTGAGGCGATAAATCCATATTTTAAGTAGTCTTTTAAATGCAGCTTTCCTTTTCTTAGAAGTAGTAGCCTCTTCTTCTTCAGTCTCCTCATTGGGCTTTTTTCCCTTTCCGAAGAAGCTTTCCAAACATCTCTGTTTCTTGCTCATATTTGCTTGCTTTGCGGGCTCGCATGAGGTGACATGTCACGTGACCGAGACGAGCGTCTTGACCTGAACCGACGGATGTAATTGGGAGAGAATCGTCAGTTATTTTTTATATTTTTCAAAATAAATTCTCACTCTTTTTTACTAGCTTTGCGGGCTCGACTGAGGAGACATGTCACGTGACCAGGACGAGCATCTTCACCTGAATTAATTGATCGTCAATTAGAATTTTCTTTTTTTTTTTTTCTGTGCGGCTTGGCGGCCCGGTACCAAGTGACTCGCGGACCGGGGGTTGGGGACCCCTGCTTTAGACAGAAAAACCCAGGCTCTGACAGTATTGCTTTGGCAGCCCTGAAATGATGGGTCATCCAGAGCTGCTGTATGACATGAAGGGGGAAGAGCTGGAACCTCTGATCTCTCCTGAGGGACTAGAGCAACTTCAGACCAAATATGTCTCAAGTGTTCGGGTGAGTACTATACGAACAACATACACCAAATCAGTTGTCTTATCGAATGAATATTGAAATATTGTATTCAATGGTATACAGTGCATACTTTCCCTGTTCAATAAAATATGCAGTAGGAGCCCATCATCTTTCTGGTTGTTCTTCCTACTGTAGAAGAGTGTGTCTGAATGGATGCATAAAGCTCTGCAGGTGGAGCTGCAAGACTGGCAAAGGGACCAGGAGCCAGAGACAAACCATGAAGGTTTCTACCAAACCAGCCTACCAACTATCATCACTCAGGTAACCGACTTTTAATTGAATCTGTGCAGTCAAACACAGTCCAACCATACGCCTACAAAATACAGTCGAATGCAAATTTTGGGCACCCCTGATCATTTTCAAGATATTTCTTTATAAATCATTGGTTGTTCAGATCAGCAATTTCAGTTAAATATATCATATAGCAGACAAACAGTGATATTTGAGAAGTGAAATGAAGTTCATAGGATTTGCAGAAAGTGTGCAATCATTACTTAAACAAAAGATTAACGTTTGTTTAATCCGCACCAGGATTCTTTTGTGTGTATTCACACCTGTAGAAAGGTCTGGACCAGCGTTACAATCGAACCTTGGTCCGTTTAAAGCGGACCAAACAGTCAGGACTGCATACACCCTGAGGTTTGACCTCCTCTCCAGCACCCCTGAATAAATCTTACCGGGTAGGCTGAGGAATGTAATTCCTCTGTAAGTGGAACACACTCTCCGGTCCCCCTTCTTAGAAATGGGGACCACCACCCTGGCCGATAATCCTGAGGTACTGTCCCCACGCAGTGATGTAGAGGTGTGTCAGTGTCAGGTCTAAATACATTATTTTACACACTAAAACAAAGAGGAGAAGACAACCAGTGTTTGTTTTATTCGTAAGGAGAATTACGTAGAAGGCCCAGTTACAGTCCTCCACCAATTCTGCGCTCTTCTTCCGCTATCTCCTCTTTTTATTTTGGGTTGCCCTGGTTACAAAAGGCGTTGCTACACTAAAGGGAGGGGAGATTGTGGCTGTAGCAACGCTGATTAGCTAAGGAATGTTATGTGGTGCCAGGCCTTGGCCGATTCGTGACTCCAGCAGTTAGGTTGCAGTCTATCCTGCTCCTCCTCAGCCGGTTGGCTGCTGGTTGGCTGACTCGTCCTTGATGAGATATCTCGAAGCGTGTTGAGTGCCGTTTTCCTGTGGAACAATGCAACTTTCTTGCTAATTTTCACACAATACTAATATTGAGTAAATATGGGATAACTTATATGCAACTACTTCAACAGATATGTCTTTTCTGCAGAGATGGGGACTCGAGTCACTGTGACTTGGACTCGAGTCGACTCGAGTCGCTGTTTTGATGACTTGTGACTTGACTTGACAAAAAATGAAAAAACTTGAGACTCGACTTGGACTTGGAAGTTAAAGACTCGGGACTTGACTTGACTTGACTTGAGACACGATGACTTGAATGACTTCAGTGTTATTTAGTTTATGTTTTCAGTTTGAATATAAAATTAATAATACATTTAAAAAAATAATATCGATAACACGGTAGGAGCGCAGGCTGAGAATGGCGTTGTCATGATTGGATCACTACCCTGTCAATCAATCAGTCATGCCCTCTCTACCTACCGAACGTGTTTATTGGAGAATCACGCCCCTTTATATCAGACATGCGCAAACATGTCAGCGGGGGCGGGAGCAGTACCGCGAGGCATCACCTTCGGCTATCGCAATTACTTTTATGACGGCAAAAGACGGACAGCACAGTGCGAGATATGCAACAAAAACATTTCGGACAGCCAGACGACAACTTCAAACTTTGTCCGTCATTTGAAGAGCCATTCTGCCAAATATAAGTGCTTTTCATTTATCAAAATAGGTGTGTATATATAGCTTTAATGCAATGAATATGATGATGAGACTGAATTAAGTAAATATGATTTACCGTAATTTTCGGACTATAAGTCGCACCGGAGTATAAGTCGCACCAGCCATAAAATGCCCAAAAAAGTGAAAAAAACCATATACCGTAATTTTCGGACTATAAGTCGCACCGGAGTATAAGTCGCACCAGCCATAAAATGCTCAAAAAAGTGAAAAAAAAACATATATATGTATATAAGTCGCTCCTGAGTATAAGTCGCCCCCCCCACCCAAACTATGAAAAAAACCGCGACTTATAGTCCGAAAATTACGGTATAAGTCGCTCCGGAGTATAAGTCGCATTTTGGGGGGCAATTTATTCGACAAAATCCAACACCAAGAACAGTCATGAACGAGCAACAACAGGCTAAACGATAGCTATGCTAACGTGACATAAACACAAACTAAGAGCTGAGAACTGCCCTGACGTAAAATTCAGAGTTATTCAAAAAACTATTGCATAAATAACACGTTAATAAAACCATCTGCGTCACTCCAATTCATTAAATCCATCAATCGTCCTTTGTCAACAATGCGTGCGCGCCGCTGACGGCTCTTGCACTTAAAAATATTCCACAGGCCCATATAACGATATATAAATTATATATCAAATAACTATTACCGTATTTTCCGCCCTAAAAGGCGCACCGGGTTATAAGGCGCACCTTCAATGAACAGCCCATTTTAAAACTTTGTCCATATATAAGGCGCACCGGATTATAAGGCGCATAAAATAGAAGCTATACTGCATCAAACTGAGGTTGACTAGGGTTGCGGTATGCATCCACTAGCCAATAACCAACGAGCCCTCTGTAAACAATCGCGTTTCTCAAACGATCTCCTATAAAATGATCAGAACTGACTAAAGTTCGATCTAACGCATTGGTACTACTTACCTATGTTTCCCTTCCATATCGATCCGTAGATTTACTCGAAACATTAACAGAGCAGCCTATTTTGACATGAAATAGCCTGGTACGTATAGCAGCTATCGCAATAGCATTAGCCATCCGCAAAGTCTCACGAGCCTCAGCTCGCAATCTCCCATGAGCCTCAGCAAAGTGTAAACAATCGCGTTTCTCAAACGATCTCCTATAAAATGATCGGAACTGACTAAAGTTCGATCTAACGCATTGGTACTACTTACCTATGTTTCCCTTCCATATCGATCCGTAGATTTACTCGAAACATTAACAGAGCAGCCTATTTTGACATGAAATAGCCTGGTACGTATAGCAGCTATCGCAATAGCATTAGCCATCCGCAAAGTCTCACGAGCCTCAGCTCGCAATCTCCCATGAGCCTCAGCAAAGTGTAAACAATCGCGTTTCTCAAACAATCTCCTATAAAATGATCGGAACTGACTAAAGTTCGATCTAACGCATTGGTACTACTTACCTATGTTTCCCTTCCATATCGATCCGTAGATTTACTCGAAACATTAACAGAGCAGCCTATTTTGACATGAAATAGCCTGGTACGTATAGCAGCTATCGCAATAGCATTAGCCATCCGCAAAGTCTCACGAGCCTCAGCTCGCAATCTCCCATGAGCCTCAGCAAAGTGTAAACAATCGCGTTTCTCAAACGATCTCCTATAAAATGATCGGAACTGACTAAAGTTCGATCTAACGCATTGGTACTACTTACCTATGTTTCCCTTCCATTTCGATCCGTAGATTTACTCGGAACATTAACAGAGCAGCCTATTTTGACATGAAATAGCCTCGCGGGTACAACAGCTATTCGGTGACGCCCCCTGACTACAGTTGCCGTAATGCTGGGAAGCGATGCGACCTTGTAATTTACTAGTCGTACTAAAACGCACTGAAACATTTTGGCAGAGCACTGTGTACAACCAGTATGGATCAACAAATTCATCAGTTGATCCATATATAAGGCGCACTGGCCTATAAGGCGCACTGTCGGCTTTTGAGAAAATTTTAGGTTTTTAGGTGCACCTTTTAGGGCGGAAAATACGGTATATAAGCAATAATGTTATCAAACCATCTGTGCACTCTAAATCATTAAATCCATCGATCAAATTCCTCGTCCTTTGTCAACATCGCCGCGCGTGCGCCCTGACGTCAGCCTCGTCGTTATTCCACAGATCTACTATATAACTACCGTTTTTTTCCGTGTATAATACGCCCCCATGTATAATACGCACCCTAACAATGGCATGTTGATGCTGGAAAAAAGCCTGTACCCATGTATAATACGCACCCAATTTATTTATTTATTTATTTATTTTTTTAAATTTTTTTTTTTTTTTTTTTTTTTTTAAAGTCCCAATGATCGTCACACACGCAGGGAGGCAATGGGTCCCATTTTTATAGTCTTTGGTATGGTCTTAACTAGGCTGGATGTATTTTTTTTGTTGGCGTTGATTTCTCCGACTGCCCGTAAAGGCACCACCGCGATCAGATGAAAAGAGAGGAAAGTGACGTGCGGACATGTGAAAAAGGCGGCTCTGTATGGGAGAGACGTTGAAGAGGAATAAAAACACCCTTGGAAACCAAAACTTGCCCCTCGTCGTGACTCGGAGCCGCAACAAATGTTTCGGATTTGTGTAGGGTACATTGTGACAGCAAACGAGCAGGTGATCGAGCAAGCGTCTGATACGAGAGCATTGCGTTCGTATGGAGCGTGTTTGAAGTGAACAGCAGAGACGAAAGGAACAAGGCAAAGTGTTGTGAAATAAAATATTACCTGTAATACGCATTTTGTTATTTGCTGATTGTATTAAACTATCACATTCATTGTCAGTCAAGAAGAGAAGAGGACTATTATCCCTTCTTTGACGAAATGACCAGAGCACAGTACAAACACACTATTGTTCTTTCGGTATTTATTCAACCCACATTCTTTCACAACATGACAAGAAGAGAACAATACATAAATCAATACTCGTACCAGTACCATGATTTTCTTAAAAAAAAAAAAAAAAAAAAAAATTAAATTAAAAAAAAAATTTAAAAAAATTGTACCCATGTATAATGCGCACCCCAGATTTTAGGACAATAAATTAGTTAAATTTTGCGTATTATACACGGGAAAAAACGGTATATTGTAGCGTTAACAAAGTTCAAGGAAAGACGTGGGTTTGGTAAACGGCTCTTTATTTAACAAAACAAACTTACAGGCGTGTGGCGGCGTGGACTTCCAGCTACGGAAGAGAGCTCCATACAATAGGACCGGGCGTGCGTAAAAGCCATGACCGAGCCCCATCCACCGTCGTCGGACAGCCACCCGGCAGTTCTCAGCTCTTAGTTTGTGTTTATGTCACGTTAGCATAGCTATCGTTTAGCCTGTTGTTGCTCGTTCATGACTGTTCTTGGTGTTGGATTTTGTCGAATAAATTGCCCCCCAAAATGCGATTTATACTCCGGAGCGACTTATATATGTTTTTTTTCACTTTTTTGGGCATTTTATGGCTGGTGCGATTTATACTCCGGTGCGACTTATAGTCCGAAAATTACGGTAAATCATATTTACTTAATTCAGTTTCATCATCATATTCATTGCATTAAAGCTACATATACACACCTGTTTTGATAAATGAAAAGCACTTATATTTGGCAGAATGGCTCTTCAAATGACGGACAAAGTTTGAAGTTGTCGTCTGGCTGTCCGAAATGTTTTTGTTGCATATCTCGCACTGTGCTGTCCGTCTTTTGCCGTCATAAAAGTAATTGCGATAGCCGAAGGTGATGCCTCGCGGTACTGCTCCCGCCCCCGCTGACATGTTTGCGCATGTCTGATATAAAGGGGCGTGATTCTCCAATAAACACGTTCGGTAGGTAGAGAGGGCACGACTGATTGATTGACAGGGTAGTAGTAGATGGTTTCGCGCTGCTGTCGTCACTTGAAATTCAAATTACAGTAATCCCTTGCTACATTGCGGTTCGTTTATCGCGGTTTCATTTATTTATTTATTTTTTATTTTTTTGAAATTTTTTTAAAAAAAAAACACATATAAGTCGCTCCTGAGTATAAGTCGCCCCCCCACCCAAACTATGAAAAAAACCGCGACTTATAGTCCGAAAATTACGGTAATGGTGTATTTTACTGAATATCAGTAATTACAGTGCAAATCCAAATTATTGTCATATTTTTCAAACAGGTTAGACACATTGGACAATGATGGTCACTTAAAGTTACTTATATCTTGTCTTTTCACTACTAAGATCAGATTCTGCGGGTAAAATTGTAATAATAAGGTGACTTGACTTGGACTTGACCTATTTAAGGACTTGACTTGGACTTGACTTGACCTATTTAAGGACTTGACTTGACTTGACTTGCCCAAGAAAAAAATGACTTGGGACTTACTTGAGACTTGAAGGTTAAGACTTGAGACTTCCTTGAGACTTGCACATGTGTGACTTGGTCCCATCTCTGCTTTTCTGTAACACTTAAAGACAAACAGTCTCGATCAACAACAATCCATAGATAAAAGCTACAGAATTGATTAAAGGAGAAAGAAGTTCCTTTGAACTAAACTGAGTACTTTTTCAGGTGCGAGGGAGCTCTGCTCATAGCTAGTGAGATAAGAAAGGAAGGGAGTTAAAGGAACTCTCTGGAGCTAGACAGAGAGCTTTGTTGAAGCAAGGGACTCCCAACTCGTAATTTATGAGGCCCTTGGTCAGGCCGACCATCTAATTATTCCAACAGCCAGCCAGGAAAGCCCCTAAACATCCAGAGCCTTTAGGAACTCCAGGCTCATCCCCCACCCCCCCCCCATTCCCCACACCCCCCGCCCCTGCTTTGCCACCGAGGAGCTTCATAACCACCTTGGTGACTTTAACCCCAGAGATAGTCAACTTCAGTCTCCAGCTTGCTTCGTCAATAGGAAGGCACAGTCGTTGAATTGAGGAGGTCTTCAAGGAGTGCAACAGCACCCCGTCTCCACTATACACGGTATTAACGCTGCACTGCTTCTACCTCCTGAGATGCTGTGGACCAGAATTTCCTCATAGCCATCTAGGAGTCGTTTCCCAGGCCTCACAGGAGGCCTCCTATGATTCCGTTTTTGCTTCAGCAGCCATTGAAGCCGCGTTCCACCTGGTCATCTGGTGCCAGCCAGCTGCCTCCGGGGTCCTATAGGCCAAAAAGGCCTGATAGGACTCTTTCTATCCTCACCACCAGTCTCCAACAGCGGGTATGGAGGTTGCCGTCACAACAGGCACCGACCACCTTACGACCACAGCTCCGATCGCCCGCCTCAACAATGGAGGCACGGAAACATGCTCTACTCACACTCATTGTCCTCAGGACGTGAACCAAAGTTCCACCGGAGGGAGGTGGAGTTGAAACTGTTTCTGACCGTATTTTTCAGACGTTCTCAACAAACATAATACGTTTGGGACTGCCAGGTCGGACTGGCATCTTCTCCCATCATCGGAGCCAACACACCACCAGGTGGTGATCATTGACAGCACCGCCCCTCTTCTTTTCCCTGAGTGCCCAAAACATGCGGCAGCAAATCCAATGACACAACTACAAAGTTGATCATCGAACTGCAGCCGAGGGTCTCCTAATGCTAATAACGTTTCTCAAATTTCTCCCCTGATACCACTTGACGGACTGTTAATAGGATGTCTCAATATACTATATAGTAATATAGATAAACCGCGAGCTCGTGGGACCAGACAAACATCAACCATCATTGTCGGCGTGAGTTAATGCACATTGGTCAGTTAACTTCAATCTGTCAATAACCCGTTTTCCGTGTTTTATTTCCTGTTGATATCCCATGCCAAGAACTGCGTATGCACGTAACTTGTGATTAAAACTCCGCGGATTTTGGACACTCTGGCTTAGTTCCCTAGTAAACGTTCCCTGCTTGACTTGACTGAGTGAAATGACTGATGAACGTCGTGATGATGAAAGGTTCTCGCAAATAAAGCCTGTTTTTGACATCTTGAGAAGACAACTTCAAATATGGCACCCGTGCATGTGAGTGGTGGAGGCGTTTCCTAAAACAACAGGGAAGTGTGACAAGGAGGGACCTGCGCATGCGCATATTTCAAAAACGAACAAAAATGGCTCTGATTTCTGAGCTGCGGAAAGATCGTCTGTAATGCATTTAAGTTCCTGCTGTGCAAAAGGGCCTATACTTAAAGGTAAATGGTGTGGTGTGTCAATGAATTATATTTGTCTTCTGTGATAGATGTTGGAAGAAAATGCCCGTGTGGCCCTAATGATTGGCAAATCCCTCAGAAACCAAACAATCCAAATGGGGCTGTGTGAAATGGAGAACCTTCTCAACAGGTTTGTCTTTTTTGTTTTTATGGCTACCTTGCCCGTGCAAGTACCAAGCAATCATTTTATTCTAAGATGTGGCTCATGTTAAAGCATTGAAACAGTAAGGCCAATTCCTTTATTTTGCTCTCAAAAATTCAGGTTTTATTCTTGGGTATTTACATCTGGATCTGATACACCAACCTCACACCACCGCCAATGTGTGTGTGTGTGTGTGTGTGTGTGTGTGTGTGTGTGTGTGCGTGCGTGTGTGTGTGTGCGTGCGTGCATGCATGTGTGTGCATGCATTAAAGCTACAAATGTGCTGACATGCGGCATACGTCATTTTCTTCTTTTCTTTGCAAAGACAGAAGTCAACGCAATCACCTACACGCAATTACTGCTGGCATAAGCTTCACTACATTTGATGAAACGACTGCAAGATGTTGTAAACATAGCAAAAACATCTTTAATATTAATGGGGGTGGCAAAGCTTGAGAGCGAGATTTGAACCTGTGACGTGTATGGTTAAATAGTTCCTTTGCGGCGACCGCCCTCGCCACTATGTGTTATAAGGCTGGCAGCCCACTCAATTGTGCAGAATTGGTACTTGTGACTCTAAAGCGACTTATGGTGGGGAGGGACCGATTACTCTCCTGTATCATCTGTCACTGTCTTTTAAACAATTCATGACAAAATATGGTGGGGAGTTGCCGGTAATGCTTCTGTATCATCAGTCTGTCACTGTCAGTCTTGCTCTCGCATTCCTCCTCCAGAACGCTTCTTCATGCTCAGTCACAAGCTGTCAGAATACCCACAACAACGCCCCTTAGTTCAAAGTTTAGAATCACTGATTTACCAGGATCCAACTCTCTATTGTAGCACAGGGTAGAATCAAATCCAAGTCAGTTATTGCAAAGTTATACAAAATAATATACAGTGGGCATCCAAGCTGTTCTCTCTGGGGCAAACGGCTGTAATTTCATGAGAGAAAGAAAGAAAAGGTAGCGACGCAGTTGTTTCATCATTCTTAAAATCAACATTCTTAACAGTCACATCACATTTGGTCTGAAAGTATTTTTCTTCTTCTTCTCTACAAAGAAATACTTTTTTTGCTGTTATTGTGACAGCTTGTGTGTGACTGATGACCGTAGAGTGAATGTAGACTGCGCATTCGTGAGTTGCTTGAGGAATGAAGGAATGAGGAAGAAGGCTGTGCTTCAACGTCACGTAACAAGCAAAGTAAAGGGTGCGAAATAAAACGAGGACTGCAGTTCATGACCACTGACTCCATTTGGTGTGTTGTTGGGCCGCTGGCTTCCTCCTTCGATGTGATCCCGTAGGCGACGCGGTCCTTGGAGAAACATGCCACACGCCCCTTTGTGACGACACTGCGCGCTGGCACTCGTGGGAAATGTAGCTGACTTCATGCAAAACACTACCGCTTTTGTCCAAAGGCACCACCATAATCAACAAAAACTAAATCCTGTCCAGTGCTTTTTTTGTCAACGATATCTGTCTTGTTAGTTCCGATGATTAAGGATAAATTAGGTAAAATTGATTGGTACAATGATTCAGAGGCCTTGTCCTGTTATATTTCTGAGTGAAATAAGATGACATTCACCACACACATCCACTGAGCCCTGAAACGGTCTGACATCAGGAAGGGCCCTCAGTCTTATGTATTTTTGAATAATCAATGTCTGACATCAGGAAGGGCCCTCAGTCTTACGTATTATTGACTAATCAATGTAACAGGACATTGGGCTACAAAACACACCTCTCAGTCCATCATCTTTTGATGACAAACCCAAGTGCCAAGTCTAGATTAACAAAATAGACATTGTCTAACTGTTTCAATACTTTTGGAGTCTATTACGTATCACGGTAATAAATTCTACTGTTTTAAGTTTTACTCATTCAGTTGTGGTCTATATAAAGTGGAACAACGATGCTTTTGTCTGAATTCCTCGTTTTGATAGGATCACAGGTCCCTCTTTTCTATATTTGTTCTGAGGTGCGGCTCAGAGCAAGCCGTTTTGGTGCAGTCTCTTGAAATGCAAATGAGATACTTGACACGCCACTGCCTCCAGGCCGCAAGATGTGCACCTCCCTTACCGGTCAACATATTTGCCGCAAACGTTTTGCTTGATTAAAAGATGTCAACGGCAGAAGACTTGTCCACACCTACATAACACGTAAAAAAATAAATCCCCTCACAATATTTATGAACACGTCTTGTAAACAAGCACTGCAGTCAAGCTACGATGTTATCTATTGCTAGCGCTAGCATTACCGAGAAGCTAACGAATGTATTTAACACATTATTATTATTATTATTATTATTATTATTGTTGTTGTTGTTGTTGTTGTTGTGTTCCACAAGAACAAAACTGTAAGGGATCGGGCAGTAAAGCCAAATGCAGAGTGACAGATTTTATTGAATAAGGGGAAAGGGGAAGTGGAGGCGTAGGCTCGTAGCTGGGTGTAGCTTGTGCCACAGCGCACAGATGATTATGGAGAGAGGCGGCGACAAAGGGGGCGTGGCATGGAGCGCCACTGAGCCAAGGAGCTGTGCGGGTGAAGAGCGCGGCGGGCAAAGCACGTAGCGAGGACGTGTGCTTGCAGAGATCGTAATCGAGGCCGAGAGTGGAGTCAGGGTGGGCGGCGAACAGGACGTGGTCGAGAACAGGCGAATGGTCAGGGCGGGCGGCTGGCAATACAAGATGGGTAAACAGGCAAAACAGGTCGGCAACGGGAGTCAGACGGGTCAAATGCAGTGAGCTTACGAATAGCATCATGGGACGGACTGACAATCTGCAGTTGCGCTGGCTGCACCGATATAGTCCGCTCAACAAGATCAGGTGACAGCGATCATGCTGATTGGAGGGGTGTGGCCGAGCGGCAGGTGCCGCAGGCACGTGACAAAAACAGCACTTTCGATGCAATTCATCTGATACAACTACTCAAACTATACGCAGAAGAAGTGAAAACAGAGTGCACAGCTCCAAAATCAGCAGAAAGACTGACGCTAATGCTATTAAAACGAGTGCATAGACATGCAATATTAGGGTGACAAGACGTCCTCTTTTTCCTGGACATGTCCTACTTTTATTTAAAGAAACGTCTGGGGGGGGATTTCAAAAATCGTCCGGGATTTTGTTGAACTGCCTCAAACGTAATACAATACATGTGCAGAACATTGTCAATAGAATTGCCACTCCGTTCCATTTCACTCAATTCCAGGTTTTTCTGTATCGTTTGCAAATAAGTCACGCCCTTCTCTTCAAATCTAGTCACTTTGCTACGAAGTAGGGTGGGCTGGCCAGTCTACACCGAGTGTTTACAAGCAATGAGGAAACGAAAATGCATGTTCATATTCCCGTGCTTTCGCCAGGGTCGAGATCCTTATGAAGCTGAGTGATTGACATGCAAGGTAGGCACTTATGTGTCTGTGGCAAATAAAGGTGCACCCCGCAAGTGGAGGACTGAAGAGGAGCCCTTTTTTTCTTCTTGAAATGCTGCAGCGATGGCAGTATTTCTTTTTTTACTTAGTGTACCACTATAAAACTAGTTAGTGTTATTGTAAATATGTTTTTGTTATTGTATATAAGTTGTTTTGTATAAATGCAATTGCTATACATACACCATGTCATTTGTGTCATGACACAAATGACCCCCCCAAAAAAGACTCCGCCTACTAGAAAATGACCACGCCCCCTCCCAAAAGAAAGTGTCCTCTTTTTCAGAAACCCAAATCTGGTCACCCTACGCAATATTATTAAAGTGAAATACAGTTTCTTATTTTCGTGTCATCTCAAGCTTACCGCTTTATTGTGTCCGTCGTTTCCATAGATAGAAAAAACTGAACCATCAACGAAACGAAGTCTTTCGGCGAATCCTTTTCTATACGGACAAAATATTTCTGAAACACTCGTCCTGGAACAAGCAGGACTTTGCCCACAGTTGTGGGAATACTGCTTGAAAAATGAAATTTAACCAGGCACTTCTTTGAGGTTCTGATGTTGGTGGATGGTGCAAAGATTTGTGTGGCTTGATGCATCCAACAACGGAACATTTTGATCTCTCCACTTCGACATTCTTGAGTTGTTAGGACTACAGAAGTTGGCGCGAATAATAAACATGGCAGATTTGCGAACTATTTGGCAACACCCATTACCTTGCTTGGTTTTCCCCGCCCCAACGGATGTGATGTAATAGATAGAAATACGTAATAGAAAATGGAGAAATCTGAATGGCGTAAAAAATAGCCCCCCAAACAGATCATAAAAGTATCTCTGCAGCAACTGAAGGAATACATATATTACACTTTTCTACACTCCTGGAGACTCCAAATACACAAGAAAATTATTTTAAAAGCAAAAATGTTGATTTTCCATTACAGTGATCCCTCGCTACTTCGCGTTTCGTTTATCGCGGCTTCACTACATCGTGGATTTTTTTTCCAAATTAAAAAAACATTTAAAAGTCAAAATAAAACTTGTAAATTGAGGAAACGTGTCTAACTGTTGAGTTCGAAGAGTTTTCTTCTTCTTCGGCCATGTTCTCTTAATAATGCACACACTTGGTTGGTTGATTTCTTTTCCCGTTTATTTTATTGTCCGCAACACAGGAGGGCAAAAATATACACGCATCAAGTTTTGTATGCGGTTCGCGCTAACTCACAACCCAGAACAGGAAGTGAAGTCATTCATGAACACCAAAACAAAATCACCTCCAAAATAAAACGACAATTAAAAAGAACATCTTTCCACAACAAAAGATAAACCAACACATTCACTCAGGAGAACATAAATCCAACACCCCCCCTTGTTCTCATGCTGTTAACCCATAGCATCTTATGCATTTCCAAAGAACCATTTTTGAAACTTTCTGAGTCTCACTTTTGTAACTGGTTTTGTTAGTATGTCTGCAGCCATTTCTTCTGATGGACAGTATTCAGTGCGGATTTTCCCTTCATTTAACGCTTCCCGAATGAAGTGATATTTCACATCAATGTGCTTCGACCTCTGTCGGTTCACTGGATTTTTACTCAAAGCAATGGCCCCTTGGTTGTCCCCAAACAGTTTGGCACATGTGTACCTTTTTCTGTCCATCCCGTTTAACAGTTGGATTAAGTACATGCATTCTTGAGTAGTGGTTGCAAGACCAATGTATTCAGCTTCACATGTCGAGAGTGCCACTGTAGGCTGTTTCTTTGTCTTCCAGGATATTACTGGTCCCTCTTTAGTAAGTGCAAAACAGTACCCTGTTGTATTGCGTCTACCTTTTACAGAGGATGCCCAGTCAGAGTCACTGTAAGCAATTAGATCTAGATCCTCACTGCTTTTCTTAAAGATCAGTTCAAAATCATTTGTGCCTTTTAGGTATCTGAGGACTTGTTTTGCTGTTACTAAGTCCTCTCTCGTGGGTTGAGCTAGTGTTTGAGATAGTCTGCTAACAACCCAGCTTATATCTGGTCTCGTACACGTCATGGCATATATCAGACTGCCCACTATTTCTCTATACTCCCTTGGGTTAACTGTCCCATTCGTATCACTTCCTCCACATATAGTAGTGTCCGTTTTTAATTCACACGGTGTGGATCTGGGTTTACATTCTGACATCCCAAAACGTTCCAACATTCTTTGAATGTACCTCTTCTGATTCATCCTGATTTCAGCCTCTTTTTGTATAAACTGGATACCAAGAAAACTGGATATTTTCCCCAAGTCTTTCATGTTAAACTTTGACCTCATTGTTTCTTTGAATATGTTCAACATGTTAATACTGCTAGCCGCAATGATCAAGTCATCTACCCAGATGATAACCAGCAGAGTTTCATGGTCAATGTCTTTCCTGTATACACAGTGATCAGAAAGGTTTCTTTCAAAGTCATTTTGTTCAAGTTAGTCATTCAAGAGTTTGTACCAGTTTCTCCCTGATTGTTTTAACCCGTAAAGGGATTTCTTTAATTTGTACACCAAATTTTCTCCTGACTCTGTTTGCTCAAAACCTTCTGGTTGGTCCATGTATATTTCTTCCTCAATGGGAGCATGCAAATATGCAGTTTTAACATCCATTTGGTGGATAATAAGATCATTCTGGACTGATATTTGCATTAGGGTTCGTACAGATGTCATGTTTGCTGTTGGTGCAAATGTCTCTTGGTAGTCTATTCCTTGTGTTTGGTTGTAACCTTTTGCTACAAACCTTGCTTTGAATATTTGTCCTTGTTCATTTTCTTTGAGGGCGTAGACCCATTTTCCTCCAATGGTATTTCTACCAGTAGGTAAAGTAGTCAGTTCAAATGTGTCATTCTCTTTCAGAGATTTGATTTCTTCTGTCATTGCCTGTTTCCACCTTGTTGCCTTTGGTGACATCAGTGCCTCTTTATAGGTTTGGGGAATTCCACATGTTGCTCTGTAACAATAATCAACACTTACAGAATTTACATTAGCTAGCACTTTGCAGTTAGATATGTAATCCTCTAAATATTTAGGAGGCTTTCTTTCTCTGTTAGGGTAGCGTTCAGTTTGGTTTTGATCATCACCCTCATTTCTTTCTGTGTCAAGGTTTGGTTCATTTGTGTTGATTTCTTCTTCTCTAGGAGTTCTATTCTCTGCTGCATTTTCATTTTGTTGTTCTGTACTTTCCTTTGAAGGCACTACATGCTCATAAGTCTGAATTTCTGTGTCACATTCATTAGTCTGTGTTTGTTGTTCAACAGTGTTCTTTTTGATAAATCTCACGAGTCTGTGTTTTGACACTTTTCCTGTGTGGGGGTAATAAACCAGGTATGCTGGGCTATTTTTACTATACCCCACAAATATTCCTTTTCCACATCTGGGATCAAGTTTCTTGTGATCATGTATGTATGCATAACAGTCTGACCCAAATATCCACAGTTTTGAGAGATCTGGTCTTTTCCCTGTTAACATCTGATATGGTGTACTTTTAGTCCTGTTACTGTAGCATCTGTTGCGAGTGTGTGCTGCATTTTGAATGGCATAAGGCCATAATTCTTTTGGCAGCCCCTTTTCTAGTAAAAGACACCTCCCCATTTCAAAGAGAGTTCTCCATTGTCTCTCAGCTGTGCCATTCTGATGAGGAGAATATGGCGCAGATGTCTCATGTTTTATACCTTTTTCCCTTAAAAGAGACTGGAAGGAACTGCTTGTGAATTCAGTGCCATTGTCCGATCTAATGCATTTAACACTGCCGTATGGTGCACAGTCAGCTAGAAACTTTGCTGTGGCCTCTGTGGTGTCACTTTTCTGTTTTAGAAAGTAAACTGACACTGCCCCTGAAAAATCATCTGTGAATATTATAGCATATTTGTGACCACTTTGGCCACTTGGTTCAATGGGGCCGGCTAGATCAGTGTGCACCAACTGTAATGGCTCACTCGCTTTTGGGTCGCTTTGTCTGTTTCTGTCGTTAGTGAATTTCCCTTCTGTGCACACATTACAATCTAACATGTCACTGCCTGTGATTTTCATGCCCTCTACAACATCAGGTAGCTTTAACACATCTCTAACATTACAATGTCCTAAAATTTCGTGCCATGTTTTCACATCACAAGTCAGATTAACAGTGTCACAGGACATCATGTCATTGAATGATGTTTCATTATTTACCGTTTTCAAATAGTAGAGTCTGTTGTATTCTTCGATGTAGAAGACTGTCCCATCTTTGTTCACCAGTTCACTCTGTCCCTTCTTGAAGATCACCTGTGCTCCATAGGTTGTAGCTGCCTTCACTGAGAATATGCTCTGAGGGTAGGATGGGATGAACAGAGCATCTCTCAATGTGATGGTGGTACAGTGTCCTTGTACGTCCTGTAGAGAGACGTTGGCATCTCCCCTCTTGAGTGCGACGTTATTTGTCCTGGATCCATCAGCAAGCTCCATGTAGTGTTTCTCAGGATCAAAAGTCTCATCAAACTTTATGAACTTGTTCTTCTCCGTAATGATGTGTGACGTAGCGCCACAGTCCACCATTAGTCCTTCTCTTCTTATGTCAGTAGGCAGAAGTCTTTGACTAACTTTAAATACAAAAGTCTGCTCTTCTTTCTTGTCCTCTTGTTTTTCTACAGTTAGTTTTGCATCATCTCTGTACTTGGTTTTTCTTCTACATGTCTCATCACTGTGTGTCGAGCTTCTATGGTAGCTACACCATTTAGGTGTTCCCTTTCGGCGACAATCTTTTACAAAATGTCCTCGGTTTCCACATCCATGACAGATGATTGAGGTTAAATCAACCTTCATCACATTATCTGTTTTTACTTTGTTGTAGAATTTCTCGGTTTCCTCATAACTTCGTAGGTTGCTTTTGAACTGTGTGAATGTTAAATCTTCACTGCTTTGAGTTGTGTGAATAGCAAATGGCTTGTAAGCTTCAGGAAGCCCCTTTAAAATCATAGCGATAATAAGCCCATCACTGATGACTTCTTTTGCATTTCTTAGGGAGGTCACTGCTTTTTCAGCTCAGATAATATAATCTATCACTGTCTCATCAGGTTTCTTCTGTAAAGACGTCAGCTCTGTGTACAGTGCGATGATTCTAGGTTTGCCTTTACTATCGTAGTGGTCACGGAGTATTTTTAAAGCTTTTCTTCCGTCGTCAGTTGCATCTCTCATTACCAGTGAAAGGCTTTTATCATCAAGAAACTGAATCAGTTCAGCGTAGCATTCAGCATTCTTCTCTGCATCTGGATTATTGTCTGATAATATAGTGTCCTTTAGGCCAATGATCCGCATGCGGCCGAGAAACTTTGTCTCCCAGAGTTCGTAACCGTTTTCGTCTCCGTTGAACACTAACCTCTGCCATCTTCCTCCTGTTGTGTCACGCCTGGGCCCATAACCTGTTGAGTTCGAAGAGTTTTCTTCTTCTTCGGCCATGTTCTCTTAATAATGCACACACTTGGTTGGTTGATTTCTTTTCCCGTTTATTTTATTGTCCGCAACACAGGAGGGCAAAAATATACACGCATCAAGTTTTGTATGCGGTTCGCGCTAACTCACAACCCAGAACAGGAAGTGAAGTCATTCATGAACACCAAAACAAAATCACCTCCAAAATAAAACGACAATTAAAAAGAACATCTTTCCACAACAAAAGATAAACCAACACATTCACTCAGGAGAACATAAATCCAACACTAACCTTTAGGACAATGTAGTATTGTTCCAAATGTTCTTTTACATTCCTTTAGAAGTCCTTTTTCGCGTGTTAGCATGATCGCGAATTAGCATCTTTCCGCTAACTCGTTAGCCTGCCCAATACTTCTTGTTGGTGACCGTACTTCGCGAATTTCACTTATCGCGCGTGGTTTTTGGAACCAATTATCCACGATAAACGAGGGATTAAAAGTTAAAGTCCCAATGATCGTCACACACTGTATATGTTTCTTCAAATCTTCAAATTCTTTTGTAGATTTCGAGAAGCTCTGGTGGAATTTGAGAAAGAGCGTTGGAGCGATCCAATTAACAGCAAAAGCAAACAGATCATAAAAGTATCTGCAGCAACTGAAGGAATATATTACACTTTTCTACACTCCTGGAGACTCCAAATACACAAGAAAAGTATTTTAGAAGCAAAAAATGTTGATTTTCCATGATATGTTTATTCAAATCTTCAAATTCTTTTGTAGATTTCGAGAAGCTCTGGTGAGATTTGGGAAAGAGCGTTGCAGCGATCCAATTAACAGCAAAAGCAAGTTCTACCTCCACTATCTACTTGCCTCCATTAGTAATTGTATCATTCTCAAGTAAGAACACCTCAGCATGCCTATGTTTAATTTCAAATTTGATGGAACATGAGAAAAATTTGAAAAATGTTTGGGACGGTCATCGCTGCTACCGCTGGCACCTGCTTCCTCATTGGCTTGAGATGTAACCAAAATCCACATGGGCCGGGCAATAGACAACGGCGTCAATATTGACGGAAGGTTGTCGATATGTCATTGAAACGCCGCTGCAAGGTTATAGGCACCGCATAGTGCGTGCGTGTGTGCGTGCGTGCGTGCGTGTGTGTGTGTGTGTGTGTGAGAGTGTGTGTGTGCGTGTGTGTGTGTGTGTGTGTGTGTGAGTGAGTGTGTGTGTTGGTGCGTGTTTGAGTGTGCGTGTGCGCGCGCATGTGCGTGTGTGTGTTTGTGTGTGAGTGAGTGACTGAGTGACTGACTGACAGAGTGACGGTGCGTGTGTGTGTGTGTGTGTGTGTGTGTGTGTGCGTGTGCATGTGTGTGCGTGTCTGAGCGTGTGTGTGCGTGTCAGCGTGTCTGAGCGTGTGTGTGCGTGCATGTGCGCGTGTGTGTGTATGTGTGAGAGAGAGAGAGAGAGAGAGAGAGAGAGAGAGAGGAAGAGAGTGAGAGACATAAAAATCTTTTGAGGCGGGAAAGTAAATAATGAAGACCTGCGATATTGTGACTGTACATGTGCACACTCTCTTTAACTGTTGCAGAATCAACCAATCACAACCTGTGACGTCATCTCCACGATCAGCAGGTTGCAAACTCAGAGCCCTCAGCCCTTTTACTGATCTCTGGGGACTTTGATCATCTCTGTCAACCACTCTGTCCAAATGCATTCAACATGTCTCATGTAGCACTAGAGACAAGGAAACACTGGATCTCTTTTATGCTAATATCAAAGAGGCATACAATTGATTTGCTCTCCCCCGCCTGGTTTATCTCCTGCCTGTATATAAGCCCTTTGTTAACAGACAACCAGCTGTGTCCCGCACGGTGAAGAGGCGGTCTGACAAGGCTGAAGAGGCTCCACAATATGGGGTGTATTAAGTCACTCACACAAGGTTGACTTGGACAGTTTGACAGACCACATCACGGACTATAAACCTCTGCGTAGAGAATACTGTACCCTCTAGGACTGTACAGTAGTACTCCAACAACAAACCATGGTTACTCCTGATATTAAGGCTTTTTAAAAGAAGAAGAAGAGGGCCTTTAAGTCAAGGAACAATGAGTAACTAAAGACTGTTAGGAGGGAGTTGAGCAGAAAAATCAAGGAGGGAAAGGATAGATACAGGAGAATCAGGGAAGTCTGGAGCGGCCTGAAACCCATTTCAGGCCACCATATGTCAAACTCCCAACAATTGGGAACTAAATAAGGGCGGATGAACTTCACACCTACTTCTGTAGGTTTGGCAATGTTTCTGCCTCTCACTACAACAGCTACAACAGCAGTGTTCAATTCATCTCCACTAGGTCCTCCCCACACTGCTGCTTCCAGCCTCTCATCTGCATCCCAAGGCACACAGACCCCCTCCCCTCTCTGTGCTCCACTCTGTCCCTCACAAACCTCCTGAGGAAGTAGCTCAGAAGGATAAAAAACAGGAAGACAGCAGGACCGGATGGCTTCAGTCCCAGAATGGTCAGGTCCTGCTCTGACCAGCTGTGTGGGATCATCGGTTATTTGTTCAACTTGAGCCTGAAAAAGGGAAGGGTACCAGATCTCTGGAATAAATCCCACCAGTTCCAAAGACTCAACATCCTAAAGAACCCAGCTGACTCAGACAGGTGACCTTAAAATCACTTCATGGAGGCCATTGGAGCGGCTGGTTCTTGCCCACCTGCGTTTCCTGGTGAACTTGTCCATGGACATCCTGTGGTTTGCATCCCAGACCAGCATCAAAGTGGATTTAGCCACCATCTTCCTCCTCCAGTGAGCACTGCCTCATCCGATGCTAACGCTAAGCAAGCTATGAAGGAGCTACATGCTACCATCAGCAAACACCAGAACCTACATCCAGAGGCAGCCTTTATAGTAGCAGGAGACTTCAATCACTCCAATCTAAAGACTGTGCTCCCCAAGTTCTATCAACATGTCACATGTCCCACGAGGGGAAAGAAGATATTAGACCATGTTTACTCTAACATCAAGGATGCATACAAGGCCGTTTCCCTCCCCCACCTGGGACAATCAGACCACCTCTCTTTGTTCCTCCGGCCCAGATACACCCCCCTCATCAAACGTGTGAAGCCCTCTGCTAGGTCTGTTAAGATCTGGCCAGAGGGGGCTGACGCTGAGATGCGGCAACGGCTGCAGGACACCAAGTAGAAGAGGTTTGCCACCCAGGCCACCAGGGACTCCGTTATTGATATTGACTCCTACGCCTCCTCTGTGGTGGATCACATTAACTCCATCATTCAGTGTCACCACCACCAAACGGATTACCACATTTCCCAATCAGAAGCCGTGGATGAACAGCGAGGTCCGTCGACACCTTAAGGCACGTGACAGCCTTCAGATCTGGGGACAAGCAGGCCTACTGCTCAGCCAGGGCTGCCCTGAACAAAGCAATAGAACAGGCCAAGCACAGCCACAAGCTAAAGGTGGAGGATCATTTCAACAACAACGATCACCGGCGTATGTGGCAGGGCATCCGGACCATCTCAGACTACAGACCCTCCATCAACCCCCCCACCCCAACCAACCCCTCCCCTGATGAACTCAACCATCACTATGCCCGCATCGACAGAGACAATCAGAAGACGGCCACCAGGGTTGCCCTCCCCGCTGATCACCAACCCCTCACTTTCTCAACCACTGAAGTGTGCGCGGCACTGAAAAGGACAAATGCACGCAAAGCGGCTGGCCCTGATGGCATCCCCGGCCGGGTGCTCAGGAACTGTGCTGAGCAGCTGACGGAGGTGTTCACCGACATCTTCAACCTGTCTCTGGCCCAGGCAACTGTCTCGTTGTGCTTCAAGACCACCTCCATTGTGCCATTGCCTAAACACTCCTCTGCGAAGAGCCTCAACGACTACCGCACAGTTGCACTCGTCTCCCACTTCATAAAGTGCCTCGAGAGGCTGCTCCTGGGTCACGTCAAATCTGGGCTCCCACCTTCTCTGGACAAACACCAATTTGCCTACCGTGCAAACAGGAGCACGGATGACGCCTTCTCCTCTGCACTACATGCAGCCCTCTCCCACCTGGACGAGAGCAACACCCATGTGCGGATGCTGTTCATCGACTTCAGCTCTGCATTCAACACCATCATCCCCTCCAAACTCATCACCAAACTTGGCAACCTTGTGGAGAACAAGGACCTCAACACAACCCCTCTGTCATCAACTGGATACTTGACTTCCTAACCAACAGACCCCAGTCTGTTAGGTTAGACGGCCTCACCTCCTCCACCCTAACCCTGAGCACGGGCGTCCCAGAGGGTTGCATGCTGAGCCCACTCCTCTATTCCCTCTACACCTACGACTGCACTCCTGCGCATGGCTCTAACACCATCCTGAACAAGGTCCCAAGACTGTGGAAGACCTCCTGCGTGGTCCCTGTACCGAAGGTGCCGCGCCCCAAGAAGCCTAACCACTTCAGGCCTATTGCCTTGACTTCCCACCTGATGAAGACTATGGAGAGGATCATCCTGGGTTACCTGCGGTCACTAGTGGGAGCGCAGCTGGACCCCCTGCAGTTTGCTTACCGGCCTGGTGTTGGGGTGGACGATGCAGTGATTTATTTACTGCACAGAACACTGCTTCACCTGGAGGACAACAGGAGCACTGGGAGGATCATGTTCTTCGATTTCTCCAGTGCTTTTAACACCATCCAGCCGTCACTGCTTAGGGTGAAGATGGAGAAGGCGGGTGTGGACCAGCGCCTGACTGCATGGACAACGGACTTCCTCACCGACCGGCCGCAGTATGTGAGGTTACATCGCTGTGAGTCCGACGTGGTGCGCTGCAGCACAGGTGTCCCCCAGGGTACGGTGCTCTCTCCTTTCCTTTTCACCCTGTTCACTTCAGACTTTACCCACGACACCGCTCACTGCCACATCCAGAAGTTCTCCGACGACACGGCCATTGTTGGATATGTCTCGGAGGGGAACGATCTGGAATATAGGACGGTCATCAAGGACTTTGTCAGCTGGTGTGAGCTCAACCAGCTTCAGCTGAACACCAGCAAGACGAAGGAGTTGATTGTGAGCTTCGGGAGGACAGCACCCATCTTCACTCCGGTGAACATCCAGGGATCGGACATTGGGGTAGTGGAGAACTACAAATTCCTGGGTGTTCGCCTTAACAACAAACTGGACTGGACTGATCACACCCACGCCCTGTACAAAAAGGGCCAGAGTCGCCTCCACCTGCTGAGGAGACTGAGGTCCTTCGGTGTGTACAGGGCTCTCCTCCGGACCTTCTATGACTCTGTGGTGGCCTCAGCCATTCTCTACGCTGTGGTCTGCTGGGGTGGGGGCAGTACTGACCGGGACAGGGGGAGACTGAATAAGATGGTCAGTAGAGCGAGCTCTGTCCTGGGCTGTCCCCTGGACTCCATTGAGGTTGCGGGTGAGAGGAGGACGTTGATTAAGCTTAAATCCATCATGGACAACACCTTTCACCCCCTCCATGAGATTGTGCGGTCCCTGAGCAGCTCCTTTAGCGGCAGACTTTTGCACCCTCGGTGTAGGAAGGAACGGTTCCGCAGGTCCTTCATTCCCTTTGCTGTCAGACTTTACAACACGCATGCCACCTGATAAAAGGAATGTGTTTCGTCTCTACAAGCAGCACTTGTGTTTGTCCTTGTCTGTTATTTACTTATTTTATTCTTGCACTCGTATTATTCTTGCACTGCTGTGACAAGTGAATTTCCCCGCTGTGGGATGAATAAAGTTCTATCAATCAATATTTACCTGATTGCACTGTACCTACTGCTCAGTATTACTTTTTACTCTGCACTTTACTGCTTTTTGAACTTCTGGTTGGATGTCAAAGTTCTTTTCGCTGTACTGTACTTGTGCTGTACATTGACAATAAATTTGAATCTAATCTAATCTAATCTGGAGCCAGCTGGGAGCTGTTTGGTTACATTTTTTAGACCTCAGCAGTATTTCAACACCATCAGGTCAGCCATCCTGTGGGAAATGTTTGAGCTCTCCGGAGTTGACATCACGTCACATGCTGGATTGTGCATTACCTCACCAACAGCTCATAGTATTTGAGGACCCGGGACTGTGTCGGAGCATGTCGTGTAGCACTCCCAAAGGGGAATGGTCCTGGCTTTGTTACTCTTTACCCTCGACACTGCAGAATTTTACCATCTGTCACTCACCAGTCACCTACAAAAATTCTCTAATGACGCTGCCATCGTTTGCCTCATCATTGATGGGGACAACCAACAGTACAGAGAACTTGTTACTTGCTGAAGGACACTTTGACACTGTCACCATGGTTGAGGATTGATCCCACAACCTTAGAGTTGAGAGATGACTATTCCACTACTGAGCCACACAGCACAGTAAAGTGGGCCCAACATTGGCACTTACATATACGTAGGTCTGTATGAAAAAATGCCCACTACAATTCCCCCCCTCAAAAACAGACAGAGTGGCGGTTGACTGACTGACACCCACTTTTTAGGTGGAGTCTGCTTGATTGAATCAACTGACTACATCAGAGAAGGCAGCAAAAGCATGTTACTCTTGTTTTCCGGCTTGCATACAATGATTAGGCAACATCCTGTTGTTTTGGAATACAGTATTTTAGACAGACACTTTATTGATTCCTGGGGGAAATTCAGTTGCCAGCAGTTAAATATAATAAATACAGTAAATATATAGACATTATAAACATCGGACACGACAAAAACGATAACAGAAGAGAGGATGAGAATAGCTCTGATTCTATTCAATAAATTGATAAATAATAATAATAATTAATGATTAAAAAGATAAATAAACAATAAACAGCATTGTGTTGTCCTCACTGCAGTGTAGCAACTGAAGCTATCCAACAAGTTAAACTCGAATGCAATAACCAGGAGTCTGTGTTGTAGTCCACATTTCACTGTCGTTTACTGAAGATTCCTGTATTACATGGTAGAGTGAGAACTGTAACAAAACAAGGTTTGACTGTTTTTCAGCATTAAGTTCAATGTCACATAAAGTCTCATAAAATATTCTTGTACATACGTACGTACATGTAAATAAAAATGATCTTTTTAAACTATTTATTACCTTCTATTCCAACGTCAAACCTACTTTAATCTATCAATTATTCAACTTAAGAATGAATTTACTTACGACTTTGCTTCTAGCATTGCCCACGGTCAGAAATTAGTTCGTAGAAACTATTTTCAACAGAACCAGGCAGAAAGTAACTGACAACAAGCAAGAAATGGTAGGTACATTACCGGAAATGGTATCAAAATAAAAGCATTTGTATACTGCCCCAATGGCGACACAAGTATCATGATCGTGAACGTGCCCCTAACCCCCGCGATGAGTTAAAAAGTCTGATGGCATGGGGAAGAAACAAACCCCTCAGGCTTTCCATGGAACAAGACGGTGTCAACGCCTGTCACTGAGGCTACTCCTCCGCCCAGAGACGGTGCTGTACAGTGGGTGGACGGGGTTGTCTATGATGGACAGCAGCCTAGCCAACACCCGCTGTTCTGCCACAGATGTCAGATCGGGTAGCTCCATGCCCACAACAGAACCCGCCTTCCTCACTAGTTTGTCCAGGCAGGAGTCATCCCTCTTCTTTTAACTTGTCCAGGTGAGAGAGAGAGAGAGAGCGATGCAGCCTATAGGCAACAGCATCTTCCACACCCCACCTTGTCCTGATACGCAAATTGTAGAGGGCCGAGAGCATGCCGAATCTGAGGCCTGAGGTGGTGAAGCAGCAAACGCTCCAGAGTCTTCATCACCTGAGAAGTCAGGGCGACTGGTCTGAAGTCATTTAGCTCCGCAGGTCGTGGTTTCTTTGGGACTGGGACGATGCACGACGTCCTCCACAGCTGAGGCACCACACCTTTCTCCAGACTGATGTTAAAGATATGCTGTAGAGCAGGAGTGGGCAATTCCAGTCCTCGAGGGCCGGTGACCTGCATGTTTTCTATGTCCCCCCTGTTACTACACACCTGATTCATATGGTCAGATAATTAGCAAGGTCTGCAGAAGCTGGGTAACAATCCTGATCATTTGGATCAGGTCTGTTGCAACAGGGAGACATAGAAAATATGCAGGGCACCGGCCCGCGAGGGCCGGAATTGCCCACCCCTGCTGTAGAGGGTCACCCAGCTCCAGAGCGCAGACCTTCAGCAGATGAGGAGACCCCGTCTGGACCCGCAGCCTCCCCACGGCGGAGTCTCCTCAGCTGCCCACTCACTTGAGCTGCCGTCAGCCTGGGTGGAAAGGCATCACCCAACGGCCTGCAGGGGCAGATCAGGGAGCAGAAGGGTCCGGCAGGAGCAAGGGCAAAGACAAGCGAGTGTTGTCGAATCTGTTAAAAACGTCATTCAGCTGGTTCACCCTCTCCGCACCGCCACTAATGGTGACACCTTGCTTTGGACCGCAGCCGGGGATCAACCTCGTCCTGTCCCACACCTCCTTCGTGCTTCTTCCTATAGAGTGACCTCGCCACGTTGAGCTGGGCCCTGAACTCCCTCTGTACTCACTTGAGCTTATCACAATCCTTGAAGGCCCACTTCTTTTTTTTAGGAGGCCCTTGATCCCAGTTGTAATCCACGGCTTCTTGTTGGCATAGCAGAGCACCGTCCGTACCGGAACCACAACAACCATGCAGAAGTTGTTGTATTCAGTGGTATGGTCAACAGCCTCCTCAAAATCCTCAATGCATGGCCCCAGCTACATTTCCCACTCAGTGGACCTAAAGCAGTCCCTCAGAGACTGCTCAGCCTCAGGTGAGCACTTCCTGAAAAGGCGAGTGGTCTTTGGAAGTCTCCTCAATTTCGTCTTGTATCACAGCCGAAGTAGGACCAAGTTGTGATCCCCCCCTCCCAAGTGCTGGCAGAGTGGTGGCACTGTACGCATCCTCAACATTCGCATACAGTAGGTCAATAGTCTTGTTCCCCCTGGTGCAACAATACACATACTGGGTGAAGGCAGGTAGAGTCACATGATTTAAGTCCCCAGAGATCAGCAGCAGTGCCTCAGGGTGCTGCGTCTGCAGATCAGCAACCGTGGCGTGGATGACATCACACGCTACTCCCGTGTCGGCACGCGGAGGAACGTAAACAAGAAGAGCAATAGCTTGTCCGAACTCCCTGGGCAGATAACTCACCGCCAAAGTTCTGTCTCTGCAGCAGATGAAAGTCTTGATGCACACATGCTCAGGGTGGCACCACCTAACATTCACATACAGAGCAAGACCACCACCTTTACTCTTCCCACAGGCTTTGAGGTCTATGATGTAGCTCAATGCTAGTATCCGGTACGCTCGCCGTTAGCCACGTGTCACAGAAGTACAGCAAACTGCTCTTTCTGAAGGACTTCACAGTCGTCATCAGCGCAGCCAGCTAATCAGTCTTATTTTACAGCGAGTTGACATTCGCCAGGATTACAGAGAGCACAGGAGGCTCAAAATGCCACTTCTCAGTGAGCCGCCTCGCCGTTAGTTTAGCCTTTAGCTCAGCCATGGCTCTGCAGCCATGATAGGGCTTCCTCACCACAGGCGTGTGGAACCACACCTACCCGGGACCAGGCTTTCAGGCCGAATAGAAAATCCCTTGAGTAGGCAATAGTCGCCATAACTCCAAAGATAAGAGAAGGTTTTAGTAAAGAGAGAGAGAACTGCTGGATGGCTGCCACAAACGACAGTGTCAGGTAGGGGGGAAAAAAAAAACTTGAAAATGTTAAGGCAGCAAAGATGCCTAATAGATGTACTGTGGCTGGGTGTAATAACACGAAGGATGAAAAAAAATTAGGCCTGCGCGTCGCCGGCCGCATTCAATGTTATTTCAGATAAATAACTGCAAGACAACCCCCGGAGGTGGGCTTGTTGCAAAGATTGGGAGCCTCTTACTTTTAGCGAGGAGGGCCGACCCTTCAGGCTGTTTAAAGGACCTTCATTTCAGATAGGCAGCGGAAGCAGTATCCATATGTGGACTTCAGGGGAAATGTAAGTCAAATTAACCCTTACATATTTCAATTGAATATATACCAACCTATAAACAATTCATCTTACATAAACCCTCTCAAAACGCATCGTATTTACGTATGTTGGTGACGGATGAAAGGAAATAGACGTATGTGACAGAGCACTTTAGCTGCAGAGTGGCTTCTTGCTCTTATGTCAACCATGAAAGGGTAAATCGTTTTATGCAGTTTTCAGAGGTTGAAATTTTACCTGCCACCACTTAACCTTAGTTCAAGGGTGTACTCAATGCCATGGAAATTTCCTTTATACACTTCTCCTGGTTGACACCTTTTGAACAATGACACATCTCTGATCCCTTGGAAAGTCTTTGCAGACCATGGCTTCTTGCTGTAAAATGAGAAACAAAATTGCATGGAAAAGCCTATTAAAATTGAATAACTTTATTTGAGGTTTATCAGTTAAAGTTAAAGTTAAAGTCCCAATGATCGTCACACACACATCTGGGTGTGGTGAAATTTGTCCTCTGCATTTAACCCATCCCCATGTGATTTTAATCCATCCCCTGGGGGAGAGGGGAGCAGTGAGCAGCAGCGGTGCCGCGCTCGGGAATCATTTGGTGATCTAACCCCCCAATTCCAACCCTTAATGCTGAGTGCCAAGCAGGGAGGCAATGGGTCCCATTTTTATAGTCTTTGGTATGACCCGGCCGGGGTTTGAACCCACAACCTTCCAGTCTCAGGGCGGACACTCTACCACTAGGCCACTGAGCTGGCACAGTATCAGAGGCAGTTTAAATGATGGCTGTTGTGTATTGACTCCTATTTGACATGATAGTTTTGTGATTGGTTAATTCTGAACGTAGCTGCATCCCCAGTTTTAAAAATGTGTGCACACATTAACTCAGTTGTTTATTTTTATTTCCCCTCAAGAAAATATTTCTTCTTTTTAACTATGTGAAACAGGTGACTTATTCACGTTAATGGTGGAAAAATGTTTAAAATATATAACTAATATATTAATAATTAATAATATATAATTATCTTGCTCTTTTCATAACAGTATGATAAAATGTCCTCCCTCTTGTAATGTTACTCAACATTTGAGGGATTCAAAATTCAAAACAAAATAATGTGCATTCCTTTTACTCAATAGTTTTATTGCAGACTAATGGAAAACTTGTGATCCCTCAAATGTTTTTCTCTAATATTTTATACAGAAAATCTACATCCCTCAAATGTTTTGCTCTAATATTTTACACAGAAAATCTACAGAGAGCCTTCAACAGCAACAGTCATCCTGCGAAACAGAACCGTTTTCACGGGCTCCTCCCAACCCATTGGCAGCTCTGGATCGAGTAGTACGAAGGGCTTGTCGCATGTTAATGGATCAGCTCCTGCTGGACCTAAAGCCATTCCTCACTGGCCTACTGACACGGCCCTGGCTGATTCAGGGAGAGCCCACTCCCAAACTCTGCCAGATCCTGGAATATCATCTGGACCTGTACAGCCATGTTCAACTGCCTTGCCGACAGGTCTCAGTAGCTATTGCTTTGCATACTTAGATAAGTCACCTGAGGAAAGCTATTTCACTTACTGTATTTTCCAAACCATATGGCACACTTTAATTTTCACAAAAAACGAAGAAGCACCTTTTTATAAGGTGTGCCTTTTATGTGGACTAAACTTCATAAATCTGTAAATGTTGTTTTGAGGCTGTTACGTTGTACGTAAAATATGTAGACAGAGGTGGTAAACCAATCAGAGAACTTTACGTAATACATAGCGTATGTACCTCGGCCGAAATTGTCAAATAAAGATCGGCTCGTGCAAACCAAACAGCATTAATAGCCTCTAAAGTAGCATCGACAAAGAGACATGCTTACAAAGCACAATTCAAGCTTTCTGGAAAGCCGGGATCATTGCTGAAGAGCAACGTGATGACGACGAGACAATGGCAAAACGGAACTTGTCATGTTTAGTGGCGAACTTGCCCAACTGTTTAATTCCTATACAGAAGATGAGGAGAGGTTCACTCCCCCCCCCCCGTTAAAAATTTGTCCGACACCGAACCGTGTCACAAAAAAGGTTGGGGAACGCTGCTCTAGAGTAGCTTATTCATTATTTAATTTGAACTATTTTAATTAGAATCCCATATCATTCTTCACACATACACTACCGTTCAAAAGTTTGGGGTCACAAAATTGTTTGGGTGACCCCAAACTTTTGAACGGTAGTGTAAATATTATTATAATAAAATATTATGAATTAAATATTATAAATTATATCTTATATTTGTATAAGATTATAAAAAATCTATGAATATAAGTATACATATATATTATAAGATTTTTTACACAGAAGATTATATATATAATCTATAAATAATTATCTAAATAAATATATACACTACCGTTCAAAGGTTTGGGGTCACCCAAACAATTTTGTGACCCCAAACTTTTGAACGGTAGTGTACAAACATTCAATAAAGCACATGGAATCAAAAACTTGTTTTCGATCGTGCGTTTTTGCGTGTTTGAAAAGACATGCTCCGAAATCCCGTTGTCCGAATCAAACCTTTTAACTCCAGAGTTGGTCTTCCTTTATTGATGACCTCCTGCTACGACCAAAAATCCATAGTTGAAAATCATTTGAGTTTGGATATGTAATCCTCCATTGTAAAACGAAATGTAAAAATGAAAAAAAAAAAAAGTAAAACGTAAAACGAAATATATGGACGACTGCTCCTCAGTTGTTCACTGTAAATTTGAACTGGAGATCACTTATTCTACAGGTGGGCGCATGAAGCATCCTGGGTTCACTAGCGCCCCCTGCCATAAGGCTGGAGAACTTTTTTTCGTTGCCTCCGTCGGGTCTCTTTTCAAAGCCATTTTGTTCATCTAAAGCAGTGGTTCCCAAACTTTTGCAGGCTGGCGCCCCCTTTGGCTCCCCAGTGAATTCCTAGCGCCCCCCCCCCCAAGGCATTTATATAAATAAATAATACATTTATATAAATAAATAATACATTTATAATATCATTACCATTACGTTGAATTAGTGGGAGCACTGAGTTTGTTTCTCAGAAACGAGCCGGTCCCATCTAGACGTAATTGGAGACAATGACACCCGAAGTGATTTAAGGTTTGTCTTTTATTGCAGGATGCTTGGTCTCCATGTGTTGAAGCAGTTTTGAATGCTTCACTGCCTGGTTAGTTAGCCTGTCGCCACATATTAGCTTTGCGGGCTCGACTGGGGAAACATGTCACGTGACCGGGACGAGTGTCTTGACCTGAATTAATTGATCGTCGATAAAAAAAAAAATTCTGTGCGGCTTGGCGGCCCGGTACCAAGTGACCCACGGACCGGTACCGGTCCGCGGCCCGGTGGTTGGGGACCACTGCCCTAACCAGCTCAACACAACACAACACGGCGCGTTCTGGCGAGTCCCCAATTTCATGTTGACTTGAACTCAAGATGATGTTGACCGCCAGAATGCGGTTTTTATTATAAGATAAAATTCTGAACATTACAAGCTTGAAATTACAAACCTGAGCTTTTGCTTTTGTAGTCTATGCTGTCGGATCTGACTGGGCCAGAGCGGCGTGTTGTGTACAAATCGACTGCCGCCCCCCTACCGCCCCTTTCTTCCTCACCGCCCCCCCAGATCCTTCCACCGCCCCCAGGGGGGCGGTACCGCCCACTTTGGGAACCACTGATCTAAAGAAACATGACGTTACAGACAGATGACAAAAAACACTACATATTATATACACCAGCTTAACTACGGATATTAATTAATATAGCCAGAATGTTTGAACACTGAAACAGCGACATAAAGACAGAGACGAGTTCAGTCTAACTCAGGGGTGGGCAAACTTTTTGACTCGCGGGCCGAACTGGGTTCTAAATTTGGACCGGAGGGCCGAACCAGGAGCAGATGGACGTAGTGTTTGTGTGAAGTAATATAAGCGACCTGTAAAGGTCATTGCATAAAAGATTTTGGCCTTTAGTAGGTAGTAAAGCATGGATATTCCAAACAAGTTTTTTGAAAACAAATGCATTTATTAACAGCATTAAAAAAATAAAAAATAATTCACTAAAAAACTGCTATCAGTGATTCTCATAAAATACGACACTGTTATTATGAATAACAGTCTCCTTCACTTCAGTGCCTGCAGGTCAGATTAATGAAAGATGTTTATCTTATGAGATCACATCAAACGGCAAACATTCTGACCAAATATATCATCTTGAAGAATCGGTGAAAGCATACATCCAAATAAAGTAATCAAAACGGCAACACGGTGAGGGGTATCTGAAAATCAGAGCAGAGTTTTAACTCAAACACCTGGTAACAGAGGGGAGGAAACGGGAAACACTTCCTTAAAGTAAGCCTTAAGAACTTTACAGGTTAAGATTAGTCGCAAACAGGTGGTGCATCAATGTCCTTGAGCATCCTGCATTGTTTGAAAATGAGAATGGTCGCTAGTTTCAATCCCTGCTATGTGTACAAATCATATTCAAAATGCATTTTTTACAACAAACTTGAGAGCCTCCCCTTCATTTTCAGTGGGAACAGTGTTGTTGGTCTCCCTTTTTTGCTAGTGCGTCATAGTCTGGAGTAAAATTTGTTGTGGCAATTCTTAGGAGAGATCCGAGGTGTTGGTCCGTTTACCTCGATCTGTGACGGGTTGATGTTGATGTTCATGTGGTTGAACGTCACGTCGCGTACGTCGAGCCAAATTGGCCACTCTTTTTTTAAACACTCGGCACTGTGTCCACCTTGCTTTTCCTTGGACGACTCATTTTAATAGAAGGATTCCAGGGGAAGGTTTGTGGGTGGCTTTAGCGTAAAACTGTATCTGAAAGCTCAGCGCGCGAATTACAAGAATGCTGTCGTCACAGCCCACGCTCTAAATTCGGGACTGATACAAATAGAGCGCGAGTGCGCCATGTCCGTACTACTGAGTACGTACACGCACTTGTGAGTGTGCACCGTGCTTTCTGACACGGCTTCCGGTAGTAAATGCGCAGGCGAGCGCTTCCCCATCTACTGGGGAAACGCAGTCATTGCAGGCAAAATGACCAAAAAAAGTTTAATAATACAATTTGTTGAGGGTTGGCGGGCCGGATTAAATGGTCCCGTGGGCCGGATGTGGCCCGCGGGCCGTAGTTTGCCCACCCCTGGTCTAACTGCATAGCCTGTCAGCATAGGTAGCCGTGTGACTACGCAATCCTCAGAGGAGGCAAGGCAGGAAGTTGGCTCCTCCGAGCGACTCGTCTTCGGTTTTAACGACGATAAAAATTCAGCGATTTTGGTTCAAAATGATACAAAACTACTGAAATTAAAAGGAAAATGACTTCATAATAAAAACAATTGAATTTGTTTTTTCCCCTTTTCATGATGGCAGAGGAGGCACGGCCTCCCTTGCCTCCTCTGACCGCATGTCCCTGCTGTGAGTACAGTACAGTACAGTACAGTACAGTACAGTACATGGTTAAATGATAGAATTAAGTACAACCGAACTCACTGAACTGTCTTGCTCCTGTTTTCGTTTTTCGTTGTTTACCGTAAGTCATGGCGTGCATACGCCCTATAATGCAGCGCGCCCTATGTGTGGATTAAGTACAGAATTGATCCCGCAATTCAGCGATCCTAAACCTTTTTAGCACCACTGACCGGATTTTTGTCAGACAATATTTTCACGGACCGGTGTTGGATGAAGTCACGATTTTTTGCAGTAAAAACTTCTAATAACACTTATAGAAAAAACAAATCATATCTAAATTAAATGCCGAAAGCATTACTACGGCAACATTGTTTTTAGAAGTTTTATTCTCAAAAATCGTTCATATTTGAACTACAATCCCATTTCCACAAAACAGACCAAACACAATCTTAAACTGTCTTTGCAGCCAATTATATAGCGTGACGTCTTCAAAAGTGAACGAGTGGATGTGTTGCCTACACCGGCTTTTAAGGCGTGGCGGATAAATACAACAAAATAAAATGATACGACCGGAATTAAAAGGAAAATGACTTCATAATAAAAACAATTGAATTTGTTTTTTCCCCTTTTCATGATGGCAGGGGAGGCCGTGTCACTAGCCGAAGGAAAGGAGACGCAGGTGTGTCACAAAAAAACTTTACTGAACATACTCGTAAAACGAGGAATAGAAAGAACACACACCACGGTCCCAATACACCCTTCAACCCTTAGTTCCATGGTGGAATTCTGTATGTGAACACCTATGCAACTTTACTCGCAGCGTCCTCATAACCACGCCAACAACATAACATATAACATAACATACGGATGATTTGTTCACATCACGAGGTGTAGGAGAGAATCCGGTCCATTTTTCTAAGTAAAAGATCGTTCAGACTCAGATAAATAAAACGGACATAATGCACGTTATTTATACTTTCTTGTGCGGCCCAAATGCGGTACCTAATGATCCACGGACCGGTCCGTGGCCCAGGGGTTGGAGACCTCTGCCGCAATTGATTCTGCGCCTTTTAACCCAAAGCGCCTTGTGGTGCAGAAAATACGGTACTTATACTTAACTAAAAGTTTAAAATGAGTAAAAATGGTAGATATTTAATTTACATTTTACAAAGGTTGTCATCATTGGTAGGTCAGATTTCTTTAAATCATGTTATTTTATTGAACCTAATTTAATTGTTTATATATTACCGTATTTTTTGGACTATAAGTCGCGGGTTTTTTCATAGTTTGGGTGGGGGTGCGACTTATACTCAGGAGCGACTTATATGTGAAATTATTCACAAATTTTTACTTGATCATTAACACATTACTTACTACTACAGTTGATCACTTCACGTTATTTTCACTTTAAACCGCATGAGGGCGCACTATGGCTTTGGAATAATTGGAGCCTCAATGAAAATGAGTTCCATTCACTGACTTCCGGAGTCAGGAGATTGAATGATTTAGAGTGACACAGATGGTTCGATAAACTACTTATTTATGTTAGTTATTTGATATATAGTTTATTTAGAGTAGCAACGTGTATGTTGTTAGACTTCAGTAGTTTCCGATTGTCTAGCGAGGCCGTGAAGGCAGCGGGGGAGGGACGGGGACGGGAAGAGCGATCCAGGGCGCTTGCTTCGAGCACACATGTTGAGCTCTTGTTTTGTGAAATAAAGAGCCGGTTACCAAACCCACGTCTTGCCTGGTACTTTGGTAACACTACAATATATTTATATAGTATATAACAATATTGTACTCCCCGGGAGTACCAGCTGCAATTGGCGGCATACGGGGAGGGGAGTCTGCGCCGCAATTGTCGGCATTCGGGGAGTCCGCGCCGCAATCGGCGGCATTCGGGGAGTTCGCACCGCAATCGCCGGCATCCGGGGAGTCGGCGCCGCAATCGACCGCAATGTAGGAGTCCGCGCCGCAATCGGCGGCATTCGGGGAGTCCGCGCCGAAATCTGCGGTATTTGCGAGGTCCGCGCCGCAATCGGCGGCATTCGGCGAGTCCGCGCCGCAATCAGCAGCATACGGGGAGTCCCAGCCGCAATCGACGGCATACGGAGAGTCCCAGCCGCAATCACAATCGGCGGCATTCGGGGAGTCCGCGTGCAATCGGCTGCATTCGGGGAGTCCGCACTGCAATCGGCGGCATACGGGGAGTCCCAGCCGCAATCGACGGCTTACGTGGAGTCCCAGCCGCAATCGGCGGCATTCGGGGAGTCCCAGCCGCAATCTGCGGCATACGGGGAGTGACTATTATATGTACGTAGATCTGTGGAATAATGGGAGCCGCAACTGACGACGAGGCTGACGTCAGCGGCACACGTAGTTCCGGAGTCAACAGCTGTGTGACACGAAAGACGAAGATTCCGATGGATTTAATGATTTTGAATGACACGGATGGTTCGATAAAATTGTTGTTTATATTACATTTATTTGATATATCTTGTCTGACGTCAGTGGCGCACGTAGTTCCGGAGTCAACAGCTGTGTGTGTTTTTTTTTTTTAAGTGACACGGAAGACGAAGATTCCGATGGATTTATTTATTTAGAGTGACACGGATGGTTCAATAAAGTTGTTTATATTATTATTATTTGATATATAGTGTATATATTCTTATATGGGCCTGTGGAATAATTTGAACTGCAACTGACAACAACGAGTCCGACGTCAGCGGCGCGCCGCAAACGCGGCGTTGTTTACAGAAGGGACGAAGGATTTGATCGATGGATTTATTGATTTGGAGTGACACAGATGGTTTGATAAACGTGTTATTTATGTTATAGTTATTTGAATAACTGTTAATGTTGCGTCAGGCCCGTTCTCAGCTCCTCGTTTGTGTTCATGTCACGTTAGCGTACCGTATCGTTTAGCCTGTCGTTGCTGGTTCATATCTGGTCTTGGTGTCGGATTTTGTCAAATACATTTCCCCCAAAATGCGACTTATACTCCGGTGTAACTTATATATGTTTTTTTTCCCTTTATTGTGCATGTTATGGCTGATGCGACTTGTATTCCGGAACGACTTTTGGTCCGAAAAATACGGTATTTATTTATTTTAGATTGCACTAACCCTTTTAAGACATCTGAGTGTAGCTCATCATATTAACATATCATCATCATCAGTTCTCTTGCTCAGCAACAGCCATGCATAGAGCCTATCAGTTTAGTTAGTCTTCGCCAGTTGGTTCGGTCCAGTGCTGGGGGCTCAGCTTCAGCTAGCGACAGGCCCAGGTGATGTAGGTCCATGGTGACGGCATCAATCCATCGAGTGCGGGGGGCACCGCGGGGTCGTTTCCAGCCGGCAATTTTTGGTTGGAAATTGAGGATAGCGTGAGTTGGGTGTCTAGGGGGGAGTCTTTTGACATGGCCATACCAGCGCAGCCGACGTTGTGCTGCCAGGTGGGATGCTGGGGGCTGTTGGGTGCGTTCCCGCAGCACAGAGTTGGGGACTTTGTCTATTTTATCCCCTCTATAGTGCGCAGTGCTCTGGTGTCAAAGCCATCGATTCTGGCAGCCTGGGTCTTGTTGAGAGGCCAGGTTTCTGCTCCGTAAAGGAGGATGGACAAGACTGAGGAGTTATATATCCTTAGTTTGGCCTCTCTTGATATGGAGTGATGTCTACACAGTGGTTTCCAGAGTGTTTTCATGGTAGTGGCTGCCAGAGCACGTCTCCGATTTATTTCTGGTAGCATTTTGCCGATGCTGGTGATTATGGAGCCAAGGTGGGTAAAGGATGTTACAAAATGGACTTCTCCATTAATATGCAGCGGCGGAGGGGATGGGCCTCCTATGTGCATCCGTTTTGTTTTGGGCCAGCTGATCTTCAGACCCAGCTTGTTGGCTTCCTCTTGGTAGATTTCCAAGGCTTCTTTCAACTGATCAGGGGTGGAGCAAAATAGTGTAGTGTCGTCTGCGTATTCCAGATCAGTGAGGCTATAACTGCCTAGTTTAACCCCTGGAATACGCGCACATATCCGTTCCATCAGATGGTCAATGATACAGTTAAAATGGTCTGGTGCAGCTACACATCCCTGTCTCACACAGCTGTTGATTGAGAACCAGGTGGAGTTGGTACCATTGACACGCACACAGCTTTCGGCATCACTGGAGAGCTTTTGAAAGAGGGTGGTAATTTTTTTTGGTGCTCCGAGGATGGTGAGAATCTTCCCGAGGGAGGTGTGGTCCACAATGTCAAAAGCCACCTTGAGAACAAGAAAGGCAATATAGAGGTGTCTGTCTTGGCGGAACTCGTGTACCTTCTCAATGATGAGGCGGAGGGCAGAGATTTGGTCTGTTGCGGAGCGGTTTGGCATGAAGCCCGCCTGTTGGGGGCGTCTTTTGCTTCTAATGGCCGGGTGAGAAGTATGCGGGTGAAGATCTTTCCTGGGATAGAGAAGTGTAATGCCTCTGTAGTTGTTACAGACCATTTTATCGCCCTTATGTTTCCAGAAGGGGAGAATGATGCCTCTGGTCCAGTTTTCTAGGGGGTGCTCGGTAATCCTGACATGATTGATGATATGAGTGAGCCAGTCAATGATGTTGTCACCACCCGCTTTCATCATTTCCGCTGTGATGTTACAGATACCAGGGGCTCTGTTGTTTTGAAGAGTAGCCAGGGCTTGCGAGACTATTGCGAGACTGTAATTTGCACTGGCATTTACGGATGATATGGTGAGGGCGTGGTCCGTTAGGGGTGGGGGAAGACGCAACAGGTCGCTGAAATGCTCCTTCCAGCGGCTGATACAGTCGACCTCGGAGTTCAGTATGTTGCCCTGCGTGTCCTTTACCAGGACTGCCTTCTGTTGGGGGCCTGTTTTCACTCGCCTCAGGGTCCGATACACTTGGGTGAAGTTATTGTTTTCTGCAGCAGACTCCAGGCATTCTGCTTCCCCTTGCCAGAATTTCTCCCTGTCTGCTTGTATTGCTGTGTTCCGTATACTATTCAGGCGGCAATATTCTGTCATGTCGCCCCTGAGACGTGCAGCTCTGCGCAGTTCTATGATTTCTAGTGTTGTTGGTGATATCCAGGGACACCTAGGTGCATGGTGGGTGCGGCGGATGGACAAGCGGTTGCTTGGTTTATTGTAGACACGAAACGGTCCCAGTTGGTAAGTTCTTTCTTGGCCAGGGTCTTATACCTGTTGGTGATGGAGCGGGTAAACACTGAGGTGATGGTTGGGTCTTGAAGATGGGAAGATCTCAGTTGAGGTGTTATCTGTGATGATGGGAAGGCCTTTAATTTCAGTCTCAGCTGGGCTACCAGTAATCGGTGGTCTGTGTTGCCTAGCTGGGCCCCACGATACACACGGCAGTTGGTAACATTGGATTTCCAGCGACTGGAGATGAGTATATGATCTAGGGCCATATGGGTTTTGCCATCATTGCTGTACCATGTCCATTTGTGTATACTCTTCCTGGGGCACCATGTATCCGCGATAGATAGACCTCCAGCATTGCATAGGTGCTGGAGGCGGACTCCGTTGTTGTTGGTGATGGGATCTGGGGATTCTGGGCCAATGACGTTTTTGGTCTGTGGGTCCCTTGAGGTGGAGGAGACTGTGGCGTTAAAATCTGCTAGCACAATAATGATGTAATGTGGGGGTATCTGCTGGATAACCAGATGTAGCTGATCAAAGAAGGCATTCTTTGCCCGGTCGTCTGCGACCTCTGTTGGTGCGTAGGCGACAAAGACTGACATATTAACATATGAAGTGCATTAAAAAACTTACAAGACGAACACCGAAAAATATGTCCGATCATACTTGCTAATGCATTCAAATGTACTTGCAAGTGTGTTAGATCTGTACACCCCGTTTAATTCTTTTCAACAGGAATTCAAGCCACAAGCCCACTCTAGAAGTTCGCAACTTGGCAAACAATGCATCATAGGTTCATTTAATTGGGGTGCATTAATGCAAGCGTCTAACTTTAGAAGCAATACTCTGCATTGCACTTTTTGTAATTCAAAGTCATGTTTTTGTTGAATTGTTACTAAACAGTACTTAGCATGGTGGGGTCTTTTTTTAATCTTCCACTAAAACTATGTTTTTTAAAATTAACTAACAAAGCCACCCTGAAAACAAATTAAAACTAAGTAAATTCATAAAATAAAACTCAAAATGAAACTAGATGTAATTAAAATTCAGAAACTACAACTACAAGAACGATATTGTTCGCTGCTTGGACCCTAAGACCACTGGTGGGCATCCCCTGTCAAATCTAGCGGTGCGTGTATTCTCCCAGACACCTAAGCACATTTCCTCTTGCTCACTCAGAAGGCTGTACTATGGACGAGCACCTCTTGAAAGTGAAACATATGATCATATTGCAAGCTTTGATGTGATGAACTGCTGTCATGCTCGGCTTGAGACAGCCACACAACCGAGCGGCTACTGTTGTCCTAATGGCTTGGAGTAATATTGTCTGATAGTGCAGCTTACAAAAATTCAGTCATTCTAATAAAGCAAATGGTGAGTTAGATTTTCAGAATCAGAATCAGAATCAGCTTTATTGTCAATTCCTTCATGCTAGGACACACAAAGAAACCGAAATACCGTTCCCCCTATCCCACGGTGACGAGACACAGCACACGATTAACACACAAGTAAAACAACGGGGAGAGAGTTCAGGACCCCAACAGCCCGGAGATCACAAACTTCGCCAGTGGCGAGCAGTGCTGGCATCCCACAACAAAGTCTCGGCACCATTTCTTCACGGATGTAGACGCACAGTCCACCTCCACGCGATGTTCCCCCTCGTACAATGGCCCGGTCCGCCCGATAGCGCGCCATCCGCTCCAGACGCACAGCAGCTACGCACTGTCCGGTCCGCAGAACTCAGCAGGCATGTTGATGTCCAGCGATCGAACGTCCGCCAGAAGAATGGAAGGCACGGCCGGGCGAGCCGTGGTGGCCGCCAGCCAGGCCCGGACGCCCAACCGGGGGAAGAACAGCAGGCGAGTCCGGCGACGCTCCAGGACGGCGCAGACCGAGCGCCTTTAATGTCCCCGCTTCAAAGTTCAGGTCGCCACAAAACTCGCTTTCGCCGATGTCGAGCAGAACCAGCCCGCCGCACTTGAAGCACAACCCGGTACGACGAGACGAACACACAAAACTGGCGGACAAACCCACATTAAACGACAAAACAAAACACCGTTCGGGACAGAGAGAGGCCGCAGCGTGTGCACGCGCCGCCATCTTACTTCCTGTGTATTTTGAAACATTTGTTTTTATTTGAACCCTCTGTGAGTCACCTTATGTCCCTTATGATGATTAACAAAAATACTCAGTTTTCCCTTGCCCAGACGTGGGTCATTTGGGACCCCCTCTGGAGCCAGGCCTGAAGGTGGGGCTTGAAGGTGGGCATCTGGTGACCGAGCCTTCACCCATGGCCAGGCACAGCCCAAAAAGGCAACGTGGGTCCCCCTTCCCATGGGTTCACCACCTGTGGGAGGGGCCAAAAAGGTCAGGTGCAGAGTGAGCTGGGCGGCAGCCAAAGGTGGGGACCTTGGCGGTCTGATCCCTGACAGAAGCTGGCTCTAGGGACATGGAATGTCACTTCTCTGGCAGGAAAGGAGCCCGAGCTGGTGTGCGAGGCACGAAAGTTCCAACTAGACCAGGGGTCGGCCACCCAAAATGTTCAAAGAGCCATATTGACCCGCCCAAAAAAAAACATACCTGTGTGGAGCCGCAAGAATCTAAAAGCTTTTTATAAGGCAACATAGACTGTCAATACATGAGCTGTATGCCTACTATTAAAATAATTAAGTAGGCTACAAATACAAAGCAACAAAGCGACGCAAAACGTCGCCCCTGGATAGCCAGTGGACTCTGTTGTGCAGCAGGAGATCGGCGTATTCGCTGTCAACTTCATCTAGCAATTCACAGAACTGACGGTGGTTTAATGCTTTTGCGATTATTTTGTTCACAATATGGATGACAAGGTTCATTACCTCCATACACTCCGGTGGGAATGTTTACGCACACAGCGCCTCATGGTGCATTATGCAATGGAATGCAAGCAAATTTCGATCCAATGCTTTCTGTCGTAAAGTCACAAACTTTTGCGACCCTCTCATACTTGGTGCGCTGTCTGTAGCGACTGAAATCAGGTGGCCAGTGTGTATCTCTGTAATTTAAACACTGCAGCACAGCCTCGCAGATGTCCTCCCCCCGTGTTTGGCCTTTTAGTGGTATCAATTTCTTCTTGCGGCCCATTAGAGTTCACGTACCTGCATAGCAGAGCTGTCTGTTCGATATCGGTCACGTCACACGACTCATCAGAGGCAATTAAGAAAGCTGGAGCTGAATTGATGTTGTCACGAACGGAGTGGAAATGGAGCAGGGCGACCAAATGCAGCTTGGACCAGGGTTTATTGGAGGAACTCAAAATACATACTCGGCAAACTGACATAACTCTCTAACCAAAACCAACCACAGGACTGACCAAAAAAGACGTGGAACAAAGAGACAGGGTGACATTACCAAAGACAGGAACCAAAATAACCTCATGACAGTAACAAACAATGCTCCGACCGGGAATGATACACAGACAGGACTTAATATACAAGACAGGTAACAAGAGGCAGGTGAGAATGGGCACACAGGAGGGGAGGGGCGAGCACACAGACACACGGACAAAACTATGACAACACGGACGTGACCGGGGACGAGTCGTGACAGATGTCCTTGATTTGCTGATCGGTGATATTGTTTGCCATTCAAATTACCATTTCCTTCACTGTTTTTGCGGAGAGAGGCATGTCTTTAAATTTCTGAATGATCTCGGTTTTGTTTTTTAAGTCCAAAAATAGGCACTTTGATATTTTAACAAATGAATCCTTCATGTACTCGCCACCGGTGAATGGTTTTCCGCGCTTTATTATCTCCCGGGCTGCAACAAAACTTGCAGCAGTAGTAGAGTTTGGAGATGAAATCCACTTCTTGAAACTGTTTTTTCGTTCCTCAAACTGCACCTTTGCTCTCAGTTCCAACTAGGTAATCAGCAGCAAATTTAGCATGCTTTAGCTGAAAATGTCGCTCCAAATTGATCTTCTTGTTATATTTGACAACTTCTCATTGCAAATCATTCAGGAAATCCTTCAGCATTGGCATTGAAAGCTAATAGTTGAGTCAATTCTTTCTTAAACCCTCTGTTCTCATCAGCAAGCTTTCTCTTTTTACCTTTTGAATCCATGGCCCGTCACTCACACACCTGTTTGTTTACAACTCGCCTGTGCTGTGTCGCTTGCTATGACGCAATTTTGCGCCATTCTGAAATTCGGTACTTTTAATATATTTACAACTACATACATTTTCTACAGCATAAGAATGTTTGTGTCATGGTTACCATCTAAAAACCATATTTAAAAAAACAAAACAAAACAAAAAAACCAACATCCGATTCCATTTTCACTCATTTTTGCAAGAGCTCCAGGGAGCCGCTAGGGGTGTGCTAAAGAGCCGCATGTGGCTCTGGAGCCGCGGGTTGCCGACCCCTGAACTAGACATAGTCAGACTTGCCTCCACACACAGCTTTGGTTCTGGTACTATCTTCCACTCTGGAGTTGTCCACACTGAGAGGCGCCAAGCAGGTGTGGGCATACTCATTGCACATTGGGGTTCACGAGAGGGTAGCCACCCTCTGCCTTCGGGTGTGGGGGACGGGTCCTGACTGTTGTTTGTGTTTATGCACCAAATATAGCAGTTCAGAGTACCCACCCTTTTTGGAGTCCTTGGAAGAAGTGGTGGAGAGCGCTCCTTCTGGGGACTCCATCGTTCTGCTGTGTGACTTGAATGCTCACGTGGGCAATGACAGTGAGACCTGGAAGGGCGTGATTGGGAGAAAAGTCCTATTCCTATTTCGGACTCTTGTACATCTGCAAATCTCTTCTTTCAATCCCTACCCACAGTACCCACGTGGAGATTGACCTGTCAATTAAGCGCTTTGCCTTTCAGCTCAGTTACTTCTTCAAAATGAAAGACTGGTGCTAAATCTGCAGCTACTGCATTAATCCGGCTGTTGATCTTCTCATCCATTCTTTCCTCACTTGTGATCAAGATTCCAGGATATTTGAACGCTGCCACTTGGGGCACAATCTCATTCCAAACCCAGTGATAGGATGACTTCCGATTTGCATGTGCTGATGCTCTTCCCATTTGCTTCATTTTCAGCTGTCAACCGCTGTAGCAATTAATGAACATAAGGCCGCGTGATAATTTAATATCAATCTAATATTATTATCGTGATTGACACATGATCGGTACCAATAGAAAATGCCTTCAATACAATATTCGATATAAAAAAATCAGAACACAAATCCCGACTCACTATTATGGATGTTGTAGTGCGCAGACCATGGAGGAGCAATTAAATCAACAAAGAAGAAACCGCTAAACCAATGAAGAAGCAACTACACTAACGAAAGTGTCCATATTGCATACATAGAGGGAAAGTGTGACGTAACTTCCTTTAAATGAAAGACCGATTGACTCAGTACAATTCTTAAGAACATTACGTATATTGTGCATACTAAGCCGATTAAACCCTTCTAGATGGAAAAGTTGTTGAGCAGTTACAGGGTTTCCCTGTCCGTGATGTACTATTTCGCTAGTGCCACTAAGACGTGTTTGGAAATACCCTCTGAGTGCGGACGTTCGCTTAGACTGTTTGGAAACGTTGCCTAAGTTCAGTTATTCAGTCATCCCCCAAAAACTGGCACTCAAACAATGTCTGCAATAGGCACTCCGACTGGAGTTGGGACCAGTGCTGGCTGGATTGAAAAATGAATGGGAGCAGACCGCACTAGACCTCTCTGAACACCACTGGTGCACAGAGTGGTTTACAGGTGGCAAAGTGAACTTCTGAAAATGCCCCTAGTCACAATCAGACAAGTAAAATATGAATAGCTATGGCAATAAAGATCCCACTATAAAGATAAAGTAGTCCTAGGGTGGTTTGTCAGCTGTAATTCCTGCACTGCAAGAGAGTCTTAATTCACTACACGTAATGTATGAACATTGAGTGAAGGTTAATGGATTTAATTATCTACCATGCTGCCGATATATAGATAGTGGACTCCTGGAGGAGCAACCCATTACAATGTACACAGAAGCAGTTAATTTTTTGTATCACTATAGGGATGATCTTGAATGACGTCACATTCACTCAAATATTCAGCGGATGCGAAAGGTCGGACAAACGTTGGAATGGCGACAACAGCTGCATGCATCATTTTGGAGGAGGACGACGTCCCAGGAGCTAAATTCCAACACGGTTTCATTGCCAAATATAGTGTGGAACAACTCAAACGTTGGCTGACATGCAGAGGACTCAAAGTCAGCGGGAAAAAAGCAGTTTTGGTCGAAAGGTAAGCTTTAGTTTGCGATAGCTCTCTCACTCCGGTGAGGTCCTGCTAGGTAACCTTGTGTTGCTGACTTTCCTGAAAATTAATCGACAAACATAGTGTGGAACAACTTAAACGTTGGCTGACATGCAGAGACCTTAAAGTCAGCTGAGAGAAAGCCGTTTTTGTCGATAGGTAAGCTTAATTGTGTGATAGCTCTCTCACTCAGGTGAGGTCCTGTAAGCTAACCTCGTGTTGCTAACTTTCATGAAAATTAATCAGCAAACATAGTGTGGAACAACTTAAACGTTGGCTGATATGCAGAGACCTCAAAGTCACCTGAAAGAAAGCCGTTTTAGTCGATAGGTAAGCTTTATTGTGTGATAGCTCTCTCACTCAGGTGACCCAAACTTTCCACAGACGTTGCAGTCGCTGGTATTGGATCGGGATTTTCAGACATTGGCCCATTTCCACCAACAAAATACAGAGGGCATATATATTTGTGTTTGGTGACATTTTTTACTGTAAGTCCCTGCTGTTTACAAGCTTCTACCCAGTGAAGGCATTTCTCTCGGCTCCTCCTCAGCTTTGGAAAAGCTATGAAGAAAACTCCCTTCATATGATCCCGGTCAGCATATTGCGAGTCGCTCTGGCAGACACCAAAGCTGCAGTGTTTTGTTGTAAGTTACAACTTGTAACTATGATAGGTCCGTTAATGTTATTTCTGATAAAAAATAGCGAGTTGGTCCTTTGCGCTCCTATTGTTTACTACCTGTGCGGCTCGAGTAAATATCCGACCACGCTGTGGCCGTGGCCCATGCGCAGTTCGCTGTTCTAAGAATAGAAACTCTGGTGTAATTGTGACAAGCCCTATTGACTGATATGAAATACATATTGAGAAATCGTTTTCACCGATATCACCCAGCCTCACTAAGTGCATTGTGTTTAAAAGGCATTTAATTTATATTGTGCAGTTTGACATTTTCATCATTTTATTGACTGCCTATTAAAGTATATGTTAAAATTATCTAAATTCATCATTTTTCTCCCATTCATTATTTTTCAATAGTTAGAAAATAAAAATAATACAAATAAGTCAATATTTATCGAGCTTGATCAATATGAAATACTTATTATCATGACATACTTTTCAGTCGTATCACCCAGCCCTGGTAGAACATCACATAATGTTGAAGCTAACAGAATCCCTATCTATAAAAATCTATAAAAAAGTAGCTATGCAATAGCTAGGCCACCCAACTGGACTCCTTCAATGCCTTGGTGAAAGTGTATTAGTAGAATAGAGGCTCTCCAACTTGCGTCCTTGTGTAAGATCAGCAATGCCCAATTCTCTACACCAGGGGTCACCAACACGGTCCCCGCGGGCACCAGGTCGCCCGTGAGGACGGCATGAGTCGCTCGCAGGACTGTTCTAAAATTAGCTCAAATAGCGGCACTCGTCAGTGAGCTGCATCTATTTATTTTACAGTCAAACCTCGGTTTTCGAACGTCCTGGTTCTCGAACAAATCGGAATTCTAACAAAAAATTCGAGATTTTTTTTGCTTCGGTTGTCGAACAAAATTTGGTGGTCGAACCTCGCGGATGAGCCGGGAGGACCCGAGAAAACCCGACCGCGCGGCCCGGATGCCGACTGACTCCGTTGTTATTGTATTTTCGTTACTTTGAGGATTGTATTAACCCCTAATCATGCCTCCAAAGAAAGCAAGTGGGAGCAGTAAAGCCATCCTAAAACACAAAGACGCTCTTAAAGCAATGCGCCAGTGAGCGCCCGGCGCGCTGCGGTTGCGCGATCGGACCAAATTAGGCTCCCTGCGCACTGAGGTCCACTTAAATTTTGGAAAGTACATTTCTAAATTTTAGCGACGGCTCTGTCACAATAATGCTACCAGCGCGGTGCAGTTGCGCAGTCGGCGACGCGCTACTGTTGCGCGTTCGGCGGTGCGCTACAGTTGCGCGATCGGACAAAATTAAGCTCCCTGCGCACTTAGGTGCACTTAAAATTAGGAAAGTACATCAGGACCAAGGCGGAAGTAATCTGGGGAGAGGACGCTGGCGCTGATTGTTCGCCGCTTCTCCACCAGAATTAGTTTAGTTTTAGTGTTTTTATTTATTTATTTATTTTAGCCATTATTAAAGTTTAGTTTTTAGCTTCTAGTTTTAGTGTGCAGTGCGCCTGGACCGCGGCGAACCTCCACAGAGCCGGCTGCCTACTACGGCGCGCCCACCCCACCACCCCCCGCCAAGGCATCCTGGCTAGCCTAGCCAATGGCTAACACTCAAGTTCAGTGTTCTCCAACCGGCTAACGTACTCCATCCGCCGCTTGCTGGAGCTGAGTAATCACACCATATCAGGGTGTGTCTCAGTCATCAAACAACTCGGACTTCTCCGCAGACCACGTTACATCCACAGAGGCACCCGCCGTAACTTTGTTTTCTCCCAACCCGTCCATAACACCATTCATCTGCTCCTCCTCCGCCCGTCACCCCGTCGCATGTACAACACGTCATCAGATACCTGGCGCACTTGGATCTTATTGTAGCAACCATGCGGGGCTGCAGTACTCCAGGTGGCCTGGAAAACATGGTGCGGACTTCACTCCTACACGGAGCGGACTCCGACACAAGACGGACACCGGGTTGCCGGGAAAACACGGAGTGTTAATTTCTCCAGCACGGAACGGACACCAACACAGAGTGGATTTCACTCCAACACAGAGTGGACTGCACTGCATGTGGCACAGAAAACGTGGAGTGGATTTCTCTCTACTTCGCCCCCTACCTAAACACAGCCCCACAGCCACAATCAAATTGGATCTCCTCAACATCCAAGCACTCACCCGTAAATCATCATTTATTCACGACCTCATCCTGGACAAAGGCTTAGACATAATGTGCTTGACTGAGACCTGGCAACCACCGGATGTCTATCAATCCCTCAATGAAGCCTGTCCCTCTGGTTATAAATACATAACTAAACCTCGCAGCACTGGCCGTGGCGGTGGCCTGGCTGTACTCCACCGTCTTGATCTAGAGCTGTCCCCCCTCCCTCTACCTGATCACTCCTCATTCGAATCCCTTGCATTCAAATGTAAACCTCCATATCCTATCACAGTTTTACTTATTTACCGCCCTCCCAAACCAAACTCCTCTTTCATTCCAGAACTACACGATCTACTCACTACCCTCTGTACCTCCACTTCCTCTAATCTAATCATATTAGGTGATGTTAACATCCATGTCGACACCCCCTCCCGCCCCCCTGCCTCTGACCTGTTGCAACTATTGGACTGTTTACACCTCACCCAACATGTAAATGTCCCCACACATGACAAAGGTCATACACTTGACCTTGTCATCTCTTCATCGGCCATAAGCAACCTGCAAGTTCACGAGGTCGGTGTGTCTGACCATAAACTTATTCAAATGGAACTTCCTTTCCCACGCCCCCACTCCAAACCCAAGCGGCAAATCTCATTCAGAAATTTCAAAAACATCAACCAAGACACTATAGCATCAATGTTGATTGGTCACAGGCTGGCCATTTCCTGCAACAATCATGATGCCGGCCCACCGCCCACACGAGCATAGCAAAGGCCCAAGCGCACAGCCCCGCCCCGCGACTACGCGCGAGCGCAGGCACGCTTATCAGTCTCACCTTCTCAAAGGGCAGGCCAACTTTGCTGTTGCCCCCTTCATCATGTTCACATTCGACATCTTTCACTGTCTTCTACACAACATTTGCTGTCTCTTATTCTCATCCTATCAAACCACCGTTCTAGTCACTTTCTGCCACACACGTCTTATTTTCTCTACTTCCACACACTGCTCATCTTAGTTTCTTCAACCAACTTAAACACATCATCGTCTACTTCTCAATTTTCCTATTATCGCTTCAACAGCCTCCTGAACATTCTCCATTACTGATTTCTTCCATAGGACACACATCTCACTCACACTCATACACACAACATTCATGAGGATCCTCTGCGCGCACACGCACACACACACCAGCACAAAAGGATGACGCACAACATATTAGAACACACATCGATCCCATTAACACACCTTTTTGTTCGTCTTACTTTTCTGATCTATTGTCTATTTTACTTTTCTGATCTATTCTCTATTTCACTTTTAGAAGCTATTTGTAATTCTTTTCCATCTATTTAGCAAATTTTAACTTCAGTGTTTCTTTATCTTTATCCTAAATACTTAAGCTAATTTATCTTTAATTTTGGCAGCCAGGTTCCCACTTCATTACATGGAAATCTGATTTGATTTGATTTTGGCCTAGTCATAACTGTCTTTGTTAATTTGTGCAGTCACGTGCCATGTGACCGTTTTCCCCGCAACTCCAGCATTCTATTGGAGGTTGTACTCTTCTTCATCGGCCTCTAAAGCCTTCTCTGTTAGACATTGCTCATCAGATGCCTTCTTTAATTTCTTTAAGATTTCTTTTTGTTGTTTCATTTATGGCACCTCTAAGTCCTAATAATTTGTTTGTTTCTAGTTGTCTCTCAAATTTGCAATTTTTGATCTGTTTATCTAAATTTGTATTCGATCGAGATCTGGTCTTTTAATTATTTTCCAATCTTTACATTTTAGTGTATCTCAGATAATTTTTCCTACCAGTTCCCCATTTTAATCAATTTGGTCCCAACTGTAAAACCATAGGGGTTTCTAAAGTCGGGTGTTTCCAGTGGGATAACGAAAAGATCCTGTGGTGATTCTCACTTCTACCAGCATTCTGGTGGAGAATCCTTGCCTATTGCGTCCACAGAACCACGTTATGTGTTCCCCACTGCTTTAATATGGAATACTATATCTAGTGATACGTATTCCCATTCACACTCTCAATCACACAGTACTGCGTAACTTTCGGTTTCCCGCGGACTTCGCTAACCCTTTTGAACGGATTTCTCCGTTGGACACCTCTGTCCTTTTATTTCTTCTATTTAAACGGACCTTTCCGTTTAGTTACTTCTCCGTTGAGTAACTTTTATTTAAACGGACCTTTCCGTTTTGGTACCTTTAGAACGGACCTTTCCGTTCTGTCCTAGGACTTTTATAGGGCACGACGAGCCCTCGGCTGCTCATTCTTCAAAAAACAAAACAAACTCACCCTCTGGTTCTCCTCACCTCTGCACCTCGGATTGCCTTCAACCTTCAGATCCCAGCTGACGAGCAGAGAACCAGCCCTTAAAAAGGATTCTAGGACCCCACCTAGGGAGGTCCTGCCGCGCGCAGTCTTTCTGGATCTCCGCTGCCGCCCGCTTGGATCCTCAGGTGTATTGGCATCCGGCTCGAAGGACCAAAATGTTAGGTCTAAATACCATCAGACATTAAACCATACGCTGGAAGGAAGAGGAGAAAAGAACCGGAACAGGTTTACTCGCGAGGAGAACGATAGAGAGAGCAAACTCAGTTACAATCTCCATCAATTCTGAGTTCTCACTTCACGTGCTCCTCTATTTAATGTTTTGGTTGCCCTGGTTACAGAGGCGTTGCTACACTAAAGGGAGGGGAGATAGTGTCTGTAGCAACGCTTATTAGCTAAGGAATGTAGTGTGGTGTGAATTAGCACTTCATTGTCGGCCCGTGACCCCCGCAGACTTTGTCCTCCTTCCTCAACCAGCTGTTCTTCTCATGGTTGGCTGATTTGTCCTCGAGTGGGATCAGATAACTTGAATTGCCGCTTTCCTGTGGAACAATGCAACTAAACCTTGGCTAACTTTATCTACTTGGTAAATTAACACACAATAATAATAAGTAACTTGTCCTAAACACTTCAACACACATTAAGTAAATGTAAGGTAACTGGTATGCGGTTCCTTAAACGAACATTGAGTAAATATAGGATAACTTGTACGCAACTACTTCAAACTGTATATAACACTTAACAAAGAAAAACAGTTCTGACCAACAACAATCTATGAACCAAACCTACAGTTAGATAAAAGGAATGAAGTTCCTCTGAACCAAATAAGAACATTTCGCCTATGCAAATAAGCTCGGCTCATTGTTAGTGAAGGCCTCCTACAGGAACAAAAACACACAGATAACATAAGGACAGGAAGGAGGCATATGGCTGACAGGGATCAAAAGACATCCCTGTCACTAAAAAGGAAAAACCTAGATGAAAGGAAAGTCATAAACAGTAAAGACAAGGCCTCCAGGTCTGGCAGGCCAAGGCTTCACTTAAATTATTCCAACAGGAATATAGGACGGTCATCAAGGACTTTGTCAGCTGGTGTGAGCTCAACCAGCTTCAGCTGAACACCAGCAAGACGAAGGAGTTGATTGGGAGCTTCGGGAGGACAGCACCCATCTTCACTCCCGTGAACATCCAGATATCGGACATTGAGGTAGTGGAGAACTACAAATTCCTGGGTGTTCGCCTTAACAACAAACTGGACTGGACTGATCACACCCACGCCCTGTGCAAAAAGGGCCAGAGTCGCCTCCACCTGCTGAGGAGACTGAGGTCCTTCGGTGTGTGCAGGGCTCTCCTCCGGACCTTTGTCGGCAGACTTTTGCACCCTCGGTGTAGGAAGGAACGGTTCCGCAGGTCCTTCATTCCCTCTGCTGTCAGACTTTACAACATGCGTGGTGCCTGATAAAATTAATGTGTTTCGTCTCTACTAGCGGCACTTGTCCTTGTCTGTTATTCACCCTTTTTGAAATTTTGGCACTTGTTTTATTCTTGCACTCGTATTATTCTTGCACTCATATGTGCTGCTGTGACAAGTGAATTTCCCCACTGTGGGATGAATCAATCAATCAATCAATCAATCAATCAATCAATCAATCAATCAATCAATCAATCAATCAATCACCTCCCGTATGAAGTGGGATTCATGACTAAGTAGTGATTGGTTGACAGCACTGACCCTCTTTTCACCAAAGTGAATAAGACGTGGCTGTCAGTCCGATAATACCACCACAAAGACTATCATCAAACTGTGGCCTTTGATGTCCTGATGCCAAGTGTGCAAGTGTAAATATGGTGTTTGTTATAGACAATCCATGACGAGCAAAAAAGTAACTCTGCTCGAGTTCTGGTTGGGGGGAGAGAGCATTCCCAATCAGGTCCATTCAGTTGTCACTGTCATTGCCCTCATGAGCATTGAAGTCCCTCAGAACGAGCGTGTCCCAAGCAGGAGTGCTCTCCAACACCCCCTGTAAAGACACACACACACAGAAAAAGAATAAACTGGTTACTTTGAGCTGGTGTCTGGTATATTGGCACAAAAAAGTCAGGACGTGTCCATTCTTGTCCATCAGGGTGAATCTCAACGCACTGAGCTGGTGTTATAGAGCAGTAGTCCCCAACCTTTTTAGCACCACGGACCGGATTACTGTCAGAAAATATTTTGACGGACCGGTGTTTGATAATGTCACGATTTTTGCGGAAAACTTCTGAAAACAATGTCTGGCCCCTCACCTAGGACCCTTTTGCCATGGGTGACCCTATCAGGGGCATGAAGCCCCAGACAACATGGCTCCTAGGATCACAGGGACACGCAAACACTCCACCACGATAAGGTGACGACTCATGGAGGGGAAATATAAAATCAAATGCGTCAATAAATCAAATAATCACCGACTGCACATTGTTCATGGACGTTTTCGCAGAAATTGTTCATGTTTGAACTACAATCCCATTTCCGCAAAACAGACAAAACACAATCCTAAACGTCATCGTACCTTTCAGCCAATCATATAGCAGAACAACAACGGAAGTGCGTTACCACATAAACACACTATCCCAACTTAGCCTTCAACCCTTTGTTCCATGAGGGAATTCTGTATGCGAACACCACCGTATAATATAATAATGAACGTGAATCCACTGTATAGTCTATGCAACTTAACTTGCAACATCCTCATAACATCATGCCAACAAGATTCAAGATTCAAGAGTTTTTTATTCGCCATGTTTGAGCGTGCCAAACAAGGAATTTGACTTCGGTAAATCACACCCTCTGTTCAACATTTAGGTGACTAACAACACTCAGGACATGTGAAAAATGGCAAATATTCTCAAACATCCCCTGATCTTAAACTCCCAAAAGGGCAAGGAAAACTCAAAACTCCAGCTAGGGGAAATGAGAAACCTTGAGAAGAGACCACAGATGGGAAGGTCCCTCTTCCAGGATGACCAGGCTGCAATGGATGCAGAGAGGACACATAGTACAAACAGTGTAGACAAATTCAAAAAAGTGTGTGGAGAGCAGGATGTTATTGCACAGTAATGACTCTGAGACTCTAAGAGTGGTGTGAGTTCATCAGAGCAACAGCCCGGGGGAAGAAGCTGTCTCTGTGTCTGCTGGTTTTGGCGTACCGAGCTCTGTAACGCCGTCCGGAGGGGAGTAGTTCAAACAGACTGCAACCTGGGTGAGAAGCGTCTGTAGAGATGTTCCTTGCACGTTTCCTGGTCCTGGACAGGTACAAGTCTTGGATAGATGGGAGGTTGATTCCAATGATCTTTTCTGCAGTCCTGATTGTCCGTTGCAGTCTGTGCTTGTCTTGTTTGGAGGCCGATCCAAACCAGACAGTGATGGAGGTGCAGAGGACAGACTGGATGATGGCAGTGTAGAAGGTCTTCAGAAGCTCTCGCGGCAGGTTGAACTTCTTGAGCTGTCTCAGGAAGTACAGCCTCTGCTGGGCCTTCTTCCGGACAGAGTCTATGTGGCCGGTCCATTTCAGGTCCCGAGAGATTGTGGTTCCCAGGAACTTGAAGGTGTCTGTGGAGAGAATAGTATTACTGCGGATAGTGAGGGGTAAAAGTGGTGAAGGGTCTCGCCTGAAGTCCACTGTCATCTCCACGGTCTTGAGCGGGTTCAGCTCCAGGTGGTTTTGGCTGCACCAGTGGACCAGCCACTCCACCTCTTGTCTGTACGCAGTCTCATCACCGTCCTGGATCAGTCCGATGAGAGTGGTGTCATCTGCATACTTCAGGAGCTTCACAGGAGAGTCACCTGAGGAGAAATCATTGGTGTAGAGAGAGAAGAGCAGTGGGGAGAGGACGCACCCCTGAGGGGCTCCAGTATTGGTGGTCCGGGTGTCAGATGTGATGCCCCCCAGCCTCACACGCTGTCTCCTGTTGGTCAGGAAGCTGGTGATCCACTGACAGGTGGAGACAGGCACCGCAAGCTGGATGAGCTTCTGTTGGAGGATGTCAGGAGCGATGGGGTTGAACGCCGAGCTGAAGTCCACGAACAGGATCCTGGCATACGTTCCTGGGGTGTCCAGGTGGTGCAGGATATAGTGCAGTCCCATGTTGACCGCATCATCCACTGACCTGTTTGCCCGGTAGGCAAACTGGAGGGGGTCAAGCAGGGGGCCCGTGACCTCCTTCAGGTGGTTCAGCACTAACCTCTCGAAAGATTTCATGACCACAGATGTCAGTGCGACAGGTCTATAGAACATTCAAACCTGTGATGGCGGGCTTCTTGGCCACTGGAACGATGGTGGAGCTCTTGAAGCACGAGGGCACCTCACACAGCTCCAGAGAACGGTTGAAGATCCGTGCAAAGGTGGGCGCCAGCTGCTCAGCGCAGACTTTCAAGCAGGAAGGTGACACGCCGTCTGGGCCCGGTGCCTTCCTGGTCTTTTGTCTCCGGAACATCTGGCGCACTTCCTCCTCGCGGATCTGGAGTGCGGGCGCGGCCTCTGCAAGAGAGAGAGTGGGTGACAACGATGATAGAGGTGTGGACAGGGCAGTTGTGGGGAGAGGTGAGTATGTAGATTGTGCTGCAGGAAGTCCCGTTGTGTGGGAGGACCGATCAAACCTGCAGTAGAACTTGTTTAGCTGGTTAGCAAGCCTTGGGCTCTCCACAGGACGGGGGGTTCGTTTCTTGTAGCCCGTGATGCTCTGCAGACCTTTCCACACTGTTGAGGGATCAGGATTGGCAGAGAGGTGTCTCTTCAGTTTCTCCTCGTAACACCTCCTGGCTTTCCTGACCTCTCGGTTCAGTGTGTTTCTGGTCTGCCTGAACAGGTCGCGGTCGCCGCTCCTGTAGGCCTCCTCCTTGACTTTGCGCAGCCTCCTGAGGTTCGGTGTAAACCAAGGTTTGTCGTTGTTGTACGTGCAGAAGGTCTTAGTCTGCACACACAGATCCTCACAAAAACTGATGTATGATGTGACAGTGTCAGTGAGTTCATGCAAGTCTGAAGTTGCAGCTTCGAAAACTCCCCAATCGGTGCAGTCAAAGCAGGCTTGGAGGTCCTGCCTTGACTCTACTGTCCACTTCCTCACAGTCCTCACCACAGGCTTAGAAGTTTTTAGTTTCTGCCTGTAGGCCGGGATCAGATGAACTAGACAGTGGTCCGAGAGTCCTAAAGCTGCACGAGCCGCAGAGTGGTATGCATCCTTGATCACGGTGTAGCAGTGGTCCAGAGTCTGTGCCCCTCTGGTGGGACACGTTACGTGCTGTCTGTATCTGTGGAGTTCGTGTGCGAGTTTCGCCCTGTTGAGATCACCCAGAACAATGATTAATGAATTTGGTAGAAGTTTCTCCATGTCTGTTACCTGGTCAGCGAGCATCTGCGTGGCTTCACTCGCACGTGCGTGTGGTGGAATGTAAACAGCCGCCATGACGACCGAGGAGAACTCCCGTGGTGAATAGAACGGCCGGCAGTTTATGAAAAGTACATAAAATGAGTAATGTTATGTACATGTCACTGAGGTGTAAAATAATGCAAGTTATTTATTCTTTCTTGTGCGGCCCGCTACTAAATGATCCATAGACCGGTACCGGTCCGCGGCCCGGGGACCACTGGTCTAGAGTACCAACATCGACTTGGTGCATCTCGCTGGTAGCAGCTCCAGAGTGCAAGAGAGTACAAACCCTCTTAAAAGGACTGGTACCTGAGCCCAAGATGGGTGTCAAGGAAAGAAAGCCCAACTACCTAGTCAGTACTTCCTGACTGCAAATACCTGCTGAGGCTCTTTTCTTGCAACAGAGCTGACACACCACGTCCCTGGAACCAACCTCCACTAAGGTTTCCGCCTTCGACTGACACCCAGCTTCTTTCCACTCATAAGTAGTGAGCCCATTGAAAGGAAACCCATGTTACCTCATCATTGAGCCCCACCTCCAGGCCTGACTATGCAGGAAGGCCTAATGACTTGCAGTGCAGGAAAATGTAGTCCAGTCATTGCCATCATCAGAGGGTTTCTAAGATGTGCTTTGTATGGCAATGTTGTCGATTTACATATTCACATTATCAGTATTATAATTATAAATATGTATATATATCAGCGTGGCTTGGTGCGGCACTGGTTAGCACGTCCGCCTCACAGTTAGGAAGGTGCGGGTTCGATTCCTCCCCGTGTGGAGTTTGCATGTTCTCCCGTGCCTGCGTGGGTTTTCTCCGGGCAATCCGGTTTCCCCCCACATCCCAAAAACATGCTTGGTAGGCCGAATGAGCACTCTAAATTGCGCCTAGGTGTGAGTGCGGATGGTTGTTTGTCTCTACTGTATGTGTCCTGCGATTGGCTGGCAACCGGTTCAGGGTGTCCACTGCCTACTGCCCGATGACTGCTGGGATAGGCTCCAGCATGCCCGACCCCGTGGGGACAAGCGGTATAGAAAATGGATGGATGGATATGTATGTGTGAGTGTGTGCGTATACGCGTGTGTGTGCGCGTGTGCATGCGTGTGTTGCAAACTGATAACAACATGCCTATCGCAAACATTATTACATAATTTAGTTTTTCTGAATCTGTCCAACAAATTAATAAAAAATAGGATTAAGTGAAAGATAACTCTTATTAAATGTGCCTCATTTAGTGATTGCATACTTACAAAATTTTTAAAACTCACATTTAATGATCTTGTATGTTTATATACAGCGTCTGCAGGAGGAAGCCCAGTGGTTGACAGTGGTGGAGTATGTCAAAGCATTGATGCAGAAGAGGCTGGTATGTCGCAGTGCTGAGGAAAGGAGGAAATTAACTCAGCAGATGGTTAAGGATGACCAGCAGTTTCAAGAAACTTTCCATGGTGTGGTCAGTTAATTAATCATCCTATCCTGTTAATGGTGTAAATACACAATGTCCATATATATATATTCAAGATTCAAGAGTTTTTATTCGCCATGTTTGAGCGTGCCAAACAAGGAATTTGACTTCGGTAAATCACACCCTCTGTTCAACATTTAGGTGACTAACAACACTCAGGACACGTGAAAAATGGCAAATATTCTCAAACATCCCCTGATCTTAAACTCCCAAAAGGGCAAGGAAAAACTCAAAATGCCAGCTAGGGGAAATGAGAAACCTTGAGAAGAGACCACAGATGGGAAGGTCCCTCATCCAGGATGACCAGGCTGCAATGGATGCAGAGAGGACACAGTACAAACAGTGTAGACAAATTCAAAAAAGGTGTGGAGAGCAGGATGTTATTGCACAGTAATGACTCTGAGACTCTAAGAGTGGTGTGAGTTCATCAGAGCAACAGCCTGGGGGAAGAAGCTGTCTCTGTGTCTGCTGGTTTTGGCGTACCGAGCTCTATAACGCCGTCCGGAGGGGAGTAGTTCAAACAGACTGCAACCTGGGTGAGAAGGGTCTGTAGAGATGTTCCTTGCACGTTTCCTGGTCCTGGACAGGTACAAGTCTTGGATAGATGGGAGGTTGATTCCAATGATTTTTTCAGCAGTCCTGATTGTCCGTTGCAGTCTGTGCTTGTCTTGTTTGGAGGCCGATCCAAACCAGACAGTGATGGAGGTGCAGAGGACAGACTGGATGATGGCAGTGTAGAAGGTCTTCAGAAGCTCTCGCGGCAGGTTGAACTTCTTGAGCTGTCTCAGGAAGTACAGCCTCTGCTGGGCCTTCTTTCGGACAGAGTCTATGTGGCCAGTCCATTTCAGGTCCCGAGAGATTGTGGTTCCCAGGAACTTGAAGGTGTCTGTGGAGAGAATAGTATTACTGCGGATAGTGAGGGGTAAAGGTGGTGAAGGGTCTCGCCTGAAATCCACTGTCATCTCCACGGTCTTGAGCGAGTTCAGCTCCAGATTGTTTTGGCTGCACCAGTGGACCAGCCGCTCCACCTCCTGTCTGTACGCAGTCTCATCACCGTCCTGGATCAGTCCGATGAGAGTGGTGTCGTCTGCATACTTCAGGAGCTTCACAGGAGAGTCACCTGAGGAGAAATCATTAGTGTAGAGAGAGAAGAGCAGTGGGGAGAGGACGCACCCCTGAAGGGCTCCAGTATTGGTGGTCCGGGTGTCAGATGTGATGCCTCCCAGCCTCACACGCTGTCTCCTGTTGGTCAGGAAGCTGGTGATCCACTGACAGGTGGAGGCAGGCACCGCAAGCTGGATGAGCTTCTGTTGGAGGATGTCAGGAGCGATGGGGTTGAACGCCGAGCTGAAGTCCACGAACAGGATCCTGGCGTACGTTCCTGGGGTGTCCAGGTGGTGCAGGATGTAGTGCCCATGTTGACCGCATCATCCACTGACCTGTTTGCCCGGTAGGCAAACTGGAGGGGGTCAAGCAGGGGGCCCGTGACATCCTTCAGGTGGTTCAGCACTAACCTCTCAAAAGATTTCATGACCACAGATGTCAGTGCGACAGGTCTATAGTCATTCAAACCTGTGATGGCGGGCTTCTTGGCCACTGGAACGATGGTGGAGCTCTTGAAGCACGAGGGCACCTCACACAGCTCCAGAGAACGGTTGAAGATCCGTGCAAAGGTGGGCGCCAGCTCCTCAGCGCAGACTTTCAAGCAGGAAGGTGACACGCCGTCTGGGCCCGGTGCCTTCCTGGTCTTTTCTCTCCGGAACATCTGGCGCACTTCCTCCTCGCGGATCTGGAGTGCAGGCGCGGCCTCTGCAAGAGAGAGAGTGGGTGACAAGGATGATAGAGGTGTGGACAGAGCAGTTGTGGGGAGAGGTGAGTATGCAGATTGTGCTGCAGGAAGTCCCGTTGTGTGGGTGGACCGATCAAACCTGCAGTATAACCTGTTTAGCTGGTTAGCAAGCCTTGGGCTCTCCACAGGACGGGGGGTTCGTTTCTTGTAGCCCGTGATGCTCTGCAGACCTTTCCACACTGTTGAGGGATCAGGATTGGCAGAGAGGTGTCTCTTCAGTTTCTCCCCGTAACACCTCCTGGCTTTCCTGACCTCTCGGTTCAGTGTGTTTCTGGTCTGCTTGAACAGGTCGCGGTCGCCGCTCCTGTAGGCCTCCTCCTTGACTTTGCGCAGCCTCCTGAGGTTCGGTGTAAACCAAGGTTTGTCGTTGTTGTACGTGCAGAAGGTCTTAGTCTGCACACACAGATCCTCACAAAAACTGATGTATGATGTGACAGTGTCAGTGAGTTCATGCAAGTCTGAAGTTGCAGCTTCGAAAGCTCCCCAATCGGTGCAGTCAAAGCAGGCTTGGAGGTCCTGCCTTGACTCCACTGTCCACTTCCTCACAGTCCTCACCACAGGCTTAGAAGTTTTTAGTTTCTGCCTGTAGGCCGGGATCAGATGAACTAGACAGTGGTCCGAGAGTCCTAAAGCTGCACGAGCCGCAGAGTGGTATGTATCCTTGATCACGGTGTAGCAGTGGTCCAGAGTCTGTGCCCCTCTGGTGGGACACGTTACGTGCTGTCTGTATCTGGGGAGTTCGTGTGCGAGGTTCGCCCTGTTAAGATCACCCAGAACAATGATTAGTGAATTTGGTAGAAGTTTCTCCATGTCTGTTACCTGGTCGGCCAGCATCTGCGTGGCTTCACTCGCACGTGCGTGTGGTGGAATGTAAACAGCCGCCATGACGATCGAGGAGAACTCCCGTGGTGAATAGAACGGCCGGCAGTTTATGAAGAGTGTTTCTAGGAGAGGGCTGCAAAACTCTTTCAACACCGTGACATCAGTACACCAACGTTCATTAATGTAGAAACAGAGACCACCTCCCTTTGATTTTCCGGAGAGCTATATATACATATATATATATACATATATATATATATATATATATATATATATATATATATATATATATATATATATGGTCCGGCAAAATGATCTGACATATTTGTAGTTTTAATAAAATGCAAATAAACTAAAGAAACAAAAAGGTTTTTTTTATTTTCGAAAAGTACATACCGTTAATTTCGGACTATAAGCCTCGGTTTTTTCCTCAAATTTTGAACCCTGCGGTTTATATTCCGGTGCGACTTATATAAGATTCATTCCGTGATTTATGTGATGACTTGATCACTTTTACACACTCGTAAAAAGGCTGTGGCTGTTGTGTGACACCGCTTTGCTGGGCGGAGGGATAAGTGACACAGTCACTGGGGAGAAAAGTGGTGTGTTGATCGCATGTCCATCCGCCAGGCAAATAGTGCCGTATAATTCACACAAAGAAGAGACAGAACGAGATCAAGACGGACATTACCGAAAGGAAGCTTTTATACACAAACCGTCATTATAGGGGGCTTATAGAGGATTTTTTCCGTGATTTGTGTGATGACTTGATCACTTTTATACACGCGTAAAAAGGCTGTGGACCGCTGTTGTGCGGCACCGCTTTGCTGGGCAGAGGGATATGTGACACAGTCACAGGGGAGAAAAGTGGTGTGTTGATCGCATGTCCATCTGCCAGGCAAATAGTGCCGTATAATTCACACAAAGAAGAGACAGAACGAGATCAAGACGGACATTACTGAAAGGAACCGAGTCTCTCCCGGATGACCGAGCTTCTCACCTCTTAGGGAGAGCCCGGACACCCTGCAGAGGAAACTCATTTCGGCCCCTTGTATCCGGGATCTCGTTCTTTCAGTCACAACCCATAGCTCGTGACCATAGGTGAGGGCAGGAGCGTAGATCGACCGTTAAATTGAGAGCTGTGCCTTTTGGCTCAGCTCTCTCTTCACCACGACGGTCCGCATTACTCCCAACGCTGCACCGATCCGCCTGTCGATCTCATGCTCCATCCTGCCCTCACTCGTGAACAAGACCCCAAGATACTTGAACTCCTCCACTTGGGGCAGGATCTCATCCCCAATCTGGAGAGGGCATTCCACCCTTTTCTGACTGAGGACCATGGCCTAAGATTTGGAGGTGCTGACCCTCGTGCCAACCGCTTCACACTCAGCTGCAAACCGCTCCAGTGAGAGCTGGGGATCACGGTTTGAAGTAGCCAACAGCACCACGTCGTCTGCAAAAAGCAGAGATGCAATGCGGAGGTCCCCAAACGGGACACCCTCAACGCCTCGGCTGTGCCTAGAAATTCTGTCCATAAAAGTTATGAACAGAATCGGTGACAAAGGGCAGCCTTGGCGGAGTCCAACCCTCACTGGGAACAAATCCGATTTACAGTCGGAAATGCGGGCCAAACTCTGGCATCGATGATACAGGGAGCTAACCGCCCTTATCAGTTGGTTCGGCACCCCGTACTCCCAAAGCACCCCGCACAGAACTTCCCGAGGGACACGGTCGAACGCCTTCTCCAAGTCCACAAAACACGTGAACTTGTTGAGCGAATTACCTCTAACTACCTCTGCAACTGGCTACTGGACTTCCTCTGCCAGAGGCCTCAAGTAGTACGTGTTGGCGACAATATCTCAAGCAGCATCACGCTGAGCACGGGGGCCCCCAAGGTCCGCTGCTCTTCACCCTGCTGACGCATGACTGCAGTGCAACCTACAGCAACAAACGCATAGTGAAATTTGCTGACGACACGACTCTGGTGGGTCTCATCACCAAAGGCGACGAGACTCAATACAGGTCGGAGGTCGATCTTCTGACCACATGGTGCAGGGACAACAAGCTCCTGCTGAACGTCAGCAAGACCAAGGAGATTGTTGTTGACATCCGGAAGGGTCACACCCAACACCTGCCACTGACCATCGACGGTGCTGTGGTGGAGAGAGTGAGCAGCACCAGATTTCTGGGGGTGCACATCAGTGAAGACCTCTCCTGGACAACAAACACTGCATCACTGGCGAAGAAAGCTTAGCGCCGCCTGTACTTCCTGCGGAAACTCAGGCGAGCAAGTGCTCCACCAGCCATCATGACCACATTCTAACATGGCCCCATTGAGAGCGTCCTCTCCAGTTGTATCGCTGTGTGGGGAGGAAGCTGCACTGACTACAACATGAAGGCCCTGCAGCGCATAGTGAACACAGCTGGTAGGATTATTGGTGCTTCACTCCCCTCCCTGAAGGACATTTAAGCCTCCCGTCTCACCCGCAAGGCGACCATGATTGTGAGTGAAGTGAGTCACCCCGCTCACACTTTGTTTGATCTACTGCCCTCTGGGAAGAGGTACAGAAGCCTGCGCTCCTGCACCACCAGACTCATCAACAGCTTCATACTCCAGGCTGTTAGGATCCTGAACTCTCTCCCCGCTCCACCCTCGGCGGCATAACGTCCTGGCCTTTTGGGCCACGTTGGCTGCCTTACACTACTCCATTTGCACTACTCCTCCTGTACTTTTGCGCTATATACTGACTCTCTGCTGTATGCACAATTGCTCCATTTCAACCATGTTGCTCTTATTTATTCATTGCTCTTATTTATTCATTGTATGTGTCTTCTTGTTTTTATTTTTTGTATTGTTTACTTTAATGTTTTGTTTGTCCGTGGACCAATTGGGTGTAATATGTCTTGTCACCGTGGTATAGTAGGAAACGCAATTTTGATCACTTTGTGTGTCTTGACATGTGAAGAAATTGACAATAAAGCAGACTTTGACTTTTCCATGCACCCTCAAGGATCCTGCTGAGGGTATGGAGCTAATCCACTGTTCCATGGCCAGGATGAAAACCACACTGCTCCTCCTGAATCCGAGGTTTGACCTACCGACGGACCCTCCTCTCCAGCACCGCTGAATAGATATAACCTGGGAGTGTAATTCCTCTGTAGTTGGAACACACCCTCCGGTCCCCCTTCTTAAAGAGGGGAACCACCACCCCAGTCTGCCAATCCAGAGGCACCGTCCCCGATGTCCACTTAATGTTGTAGAGGCGTGTCAGCCAGGACAGCCCCACAACATCCAGAGCCTTTAAGAACTCCGGGCGAATCTCATGCACTTCTAGGGCCTTGCCTCCAAGGAGTTTTTTAACTACCTCAGTGACTTCGACCCCAGAGATTGGAGGGTTCACCTCAGAGTCTCCAGGCCCTGCTTCCACAATGGAAGGCGTGTCGGTGGAATTGATGAGGTCTTCAAAGTATTCTCCCCACCGACTCACGACGTCCCGAGTCGAGGTCAGCAGCACGCCATCTCCACTGTAAACAGTGTTGATGGTGCCCTGCTTCCCCTCCTGAGACGCCAGATGGTGGACCAGAATATCATCGAAGCCGTCCGGAAGTCATTCTCCATGGCCTCGCCAAACTCCTCCCACGCCCGGGTTTTTGCCCCAGCAACTGCTGAAGCCGCGTTCCGCTTGGCCATCCGGTACCTGTCAGAAAAGCTCCTTCTTCAGCTTGACAGCATCCCTTACCACCGGTATCCACCAGCGGGTTTGTGGGTTGCCGCCACGACAGGCACCGACCGCCTGATGGCCACAGCTCCGGTCGGCTGCCTCAATAATGGAGGCACGGTATATGGTCCACTCTGACTCAATGTCCCCCACCTTCTCCGGGACGTGGAAAAAGCTCTGCCGGAGGTGGGAGTTGAAGCTCTTCCTGACAGGGGATTCTGCCAGACCTTCCCAGCAGACCCTCACAGTACATTTGGGTCTGCCAGGTCGGACCGGCATCTTCCCCCACCATCGGAGCCAACCATCCAGGTGGTGATAAGTTGACAGCTCTGCCCCTCTCTTCACCCGAGTGTCCAAAAGATGCGGCCACAAATCCGATGACATGACTACAGTCGATCATCGAACTGCGGCCTAGGGTGTCTTGGTGCCAAGTGCACACATGGACACCCTTATATTTGAACATGGTGTTCATTATTGACAATCCGTGTTGAGCACAGAAGTCCAATAATAGAACACCGCTCGGGTCCAGATCGGGTCGGGGCATTCCTCCCAATCACGCCCTTCCAGGTCTCACTGTCATTTCCCACGTGAGCATTGAAGTCACCCAGTAGAACGATGCAGTCCCCAGAAGGAGCGCTCTCCAGCACTTCCTCCAAGGACTCCAAAAAGGGTGGGTACTCTGAGCTGCTGTTTGGTGCATAGACACAAACAACAGTCAGGACCCGTCCCCCCACCCGAAAGCGGAGGGAGGCTACCCTCTCGTTCACCGGGGTAAACCCCAATGTGCAGGCGCCCAGCCGTGGGACAACAAATATGCCCACACCTGCTCGACGCCTCTCACCGTGGGGAACTCCAGAGTGGAAGAGAGTCCAGCCCCTCTCAATAGGGTTTGTACCAGACCCCAAACTGTGTGTGGAGGCAAGTTCGACTATGTCTAGTCGGAACTTTTCTGCCTAGCACACCAGCTCGGACTCCTGTCCAGCCAGAGGTGACATTCCATGTCCCAAGAGCCAGCTTCTGCAGCCGCGGATTGGACCGCCAATGTCCCCGCCTTTGGCCACCGCCCAGCTCACTTAGCACCCGACCCCTTTGGCCCCTCCCACAGGTGGTGAGCCCATGGGAAGGTCCCTTTTTTGGGCTGTGCCTGGCTGGGCCCCATGGGCGAAGGCCCGGCCACCAGATACTCGCCTTCAAGCCCCACCTCCAGGCTTGTCTCCAGAGGGGGGCCTCGGTGACCCGTGTTCGGGCGAGGGAAAACAAAGTCCATTCATATTTTTCTTCATAAGGGGTTTGTGTGAGCCGTGCTTTGTCTGGCCCCTCACCTAGGACCCTTTTGCCATGGGTGACCCTCCCAGGGGAATGAAGCCCCAGACAACATGGCTCCTAGGATCATTGGGACACGCAAACCCCTCCACCAGGATAAGGTGATGACTCATGGAGGGATATACATATACTCAGTCAGTGACTTTTACTGGTATGTTTTTTTTATCCAGCCCTATTAGTGCTGTGTTACTTCCGTGTTGCTGGTGTGTTACTGCCGCGTTAGAGGCATTGTTTGGAAGAAAAGTTAAGGTCTGTTATTAAAACTTTGAAAACTCCTTCTGTGTGCCGTCTTTCTTTGTAAATAACTCGTGGGCACATGCGGCTTTTAGTATGGTGCGGCTTATGTATGATAAAAACAAGATGTTCCCCTAATTTTGCTGGTGAGGCTAATAATCAGGTGAGGCTTATAGTCCAGAAATATATATGTATATATATATACGTATATATACTATATATATATATATATATATATACAATGAAATACTCCATAATACATTGAAACCAAAGAACAAAACTTTTTTACAGGCCCAAGCATTTGTTTAACAAATAATTGTACTGTATAAATATTTTCTTTAACAAATAATGACTGTACTGTAAAATAATAATTTCAATCAGCAATATGAACTGAAGGCTTCAAATTACGGTGATCAGCACCGCCCCACCGCAACCCGAGTCATTGGATTAGAACGGGAGAAAGTAAAAATGATTATGAAAAAAAGATACTAAGTACAGTAGGACAAATAGTGACTCACGTGTATTTCACTGCTCTTCTGACTGAGCCGCTGTATCCTGACTCCGCTTTGGAGCATTTTTTTCTTCTAAAGCCCATGGTTCAGCGTGAGCGCATCCGCATGAAGCTTTTTATCATTTTGTTTTCATACACTCTATTGTACTTTTAAATGATTTATTGTATTTTAAACCCCTTTTTAATAATTTTAAAGTGTAAAGGTGACACGGCTCTGCTCTGCTCTTGCCGTGCTGACCGGCTGACGCGCCCCTGCAGCCCAGCATGAGGGCATCCACACAAGACATGCATAATTTTATTTTTAAACACTTAAACATTTAAACATTTTAAAGTGTAAACGTGTCACGGCTCCGCTTCGCTCCACTCTTGCGTGCTGACATCTGCACATAGCTCAGAGGCACACCCCGCCTCATTGCCGCCTGCTGTCCAAATCCTGGACGGCAGTACTTTTTTTTTCCTACGTGCGCGGCAGCCAGCTGCGCACCCGGCGCTTGTCCTCAGTGCACGCCCCGCGCTATTAGCGCTCATTGCTGTTGTCCCGACTGTTTCTGCACGGCGGTGCGTTTTTCCTTGGTGCGCGGCTGTGTCCCCTCCCAAGTGTGGAACTACCAAAACACTTCAACAAGCCTTGGCTTTTACAACCCTTTTGGCCCACAGATTAATCTTGCGGTACGGGAGTCTTCCCTATCTCGCTTGACATATTTACTGGGTTCATTACATGATCTGAAGCTTGAGAGGTTGATATTTTCAATGAACAGCTTCTGTAAAGCCATTTCATGACACAAGGGATTCATTTGTACTTTACATTGGTTATTTGAAGATTCCTTTTAATTTGGAGGATGAATAATATGCATATTTACTTTATTTCAATACTGTACCTCATATGTTGACAACCGTGTGTGTGCATGTGTGCGTGCGTGTGTGTGCGTGCGTGCGTGCGTGCGTGTGTGTGTGTGTGTGAGTGTTTGTGTGTATGTGTGTGTGGTTATTTGGCCTTTGGGTTGGTATGAAGGTGAGTTTGTAGACTTACATTTGTATCCTTTAAATTGTGACTTGAAGTATTCATTAATGCTGGGTTTTGGTTGAAAAGTGTTATACAAAGTCGGGGGTAAAAAAGTCAACCTCTCCTCTGCTGATTACACTTGTTGCGGGCATTTTTTGGAACATACCCTCTGCGATAAACGAAGGAACACTGTAACCACAAGTGGCTCGACCAACAATGGCCTGCTGAATCATTGAAAACCAAATCTGTTACCCTTTAAGCCTTGTATTTAGATCAAGGGGAATAGGTTATAGGTCACCCGTGACCCTAATGAGGACAAGCATTATAGGATAAAAAATATGTGGTGAGAGTAAACTTTAAGCAGCATAGATCTGTGCAGCATCCAACAGCACTGTGTCACTAAACTCCACCACCAATTCAAAATTTACAGATTTCCTTTTCAAATTAGACCAACTGGCATCAGTTGTTATTCGGGTTCCTGGGCAAAAAGCACACATTGATTTGATGTGTGGCATTTAAGTAGATTTTGATTCAACCCATTATTAAATAGTGCAAAGGAACCAGGAAGTGGAGGCTGATATGAAGATGGATGGATGGATGGATGGATGGATGGATGGATGGATGGATGGATGGATGGATGGATGGATGGACAGATGGACGAACGGAGGGAGGGAGGGAGGAGGGACGGACGGGTGGAAGGATGGATGGGCGAATGGATTAATGGGCGTACGGACAGGCGGATGGACACACAATCGATCGATCGGACCATGAAGTGGTTCAAAACGTAGGGCCACAGATGAAGAAACAACAGCTCGGATACTGCCAGCAATTACACAGAGCCATAAAATGTACATGACGGTTGCCTGGATAAATTGGTGTCAGCAGATCGAGTATTACCTATGTATGGAAATTTATGGCCCACACTGTTTGTGTGTGTGTGTGTGTGTGTGTGTGTGTGTGTGTGTGTGTGTGTGTGTGTGTGTGTGTGTGTGTGTGTGTGTGTGTGTGTGTGTGTGTGTGTGTGTGTGTGTGTGTGTGTGTGTGTGTGTGTGTGTGTGTGTGTGTGCGTGTGTGCGTGCGTGCGTGTATGTGTGTACGTGTGCGTGCGTATGCACACACACACACAATATAAATGTTGATTATGGTTGTAAGTGATGAATATTCCCGTGTATGTGAGAATGTTTCTATTATGCCCAGACTTAATTGTAAGACTGACCTCAAATATCTTTAAAGGCAGGTGATGGGTTACAATCTGAAGTGGAACCATTGACCTTACTTCCAGTCTTGGCTGATTTCATCAAACTTCAAGACCCCAGCATGCTCCCTCTTGAGGTGTCTGGACTTGCAACAAAATATCCCGACATCAGGTCAGTAAAATCTGCTTTCGTCAGCCATGGTTGAAGACCAAAAAGAAAAGAGAAACTCGAATGTGAATGCTAGGAAAAACTAGTAAAAGAATTATGTCTCTTTTGATTGTGCAGTGAAGAGCATGTGTCTGTGTTGCTGGACATCCGTGGTGACGTCTCCAGGGACACAAGAGTGTCCGTACTGGAGCTTCTGCAACAGAGTACCACCCCTCTGCAAGCTGCATACCGCCCTATTTTCACAGATATCCAGGCGTCTCCTTCAACTATGGCCTTCTGCCTACCAACTGCCAAATGTACATGATGAGAGACTTTGCACCTGTAGACTCTGAATAGAGCAAACGATCATCCCAACATGCATGTTGGTGTGCGGGATGCTTTGACATTACACAATTGTTTTTACTTTTTGGGAAATGAACAAGCTACAGTATGTTTTTGATTTACAGTCATTCACAGGTCCTATGTAGTTCCAGTGCAACCTCCAGCTGAACGCAATTTATTCCATGATGTTTGGGTGACTTCCAAGTTGTCATTTCAAAATAAATGTTAATGTTGTGTCCTTAATATGATAGGTGCATGTATTGATAAGAATATAAACTTTACTCCTGTTAAGATTCTGCATATAGTTTTTCCAGATCTACTGACCAAGCCAAGGTGAACTATAAACCCCAATTCCAACTAAATTGGGATGTTCTGTAAAACACCCCTCTGTGAGTCATCACCTTATCATTGTGGAGGGGTTTGCGTGTCCTAATGATCCGAGGAGCCAAGTCGTCTGGGGCTTTATGCCCCTGGCAGGGTCACCCATGGCAAAAGGGTCCTAGGTGAGGGGCCAGACAAAGCACGGCTCATACACCCCTTATGATGATAAATGAAAATGGACCTCGTTTTCCCTTGCCCGGACGCGGGTCACTGGGGCCCCCATCTGGAGCCAGGCCTGGAGTTGAGGCTCAAAGGCGAGCGTCGGTTGGCTGGGCCTTCAACCCATGGGGCCCGGCCGGGCACAGCCCGAAAAGGCAGCATGGGCCCCCCTTCTCATGGATTCACCACCTGTGGGAGAGGCCAAAGGGGTCGGGTGCAGAATGAACTGGGCGGCAGCCTAAGGCAGGGACCTTGGCGGTCCAATTAAAGTTATAAGTGCACTCGGTAGCACGTCCGCCTCACAGTTAGGAAGGTGCGGGTTCGATTCCACCTCCGGCCCTCCCTGTGTGGAGTTTGCATGTTCTCCCCGGGCCCGCGTGGGTTTTCTCTGGGCACTCCGGTTTCCTCCCACATCCCAAAAACATGCTTGGTAGGCCGATTGAAGACTCCAAATTGTCCCTTGGTGTGAGTGCGAGTGCAAATGGTTGTTTGTCTCTGTGTGCCCTGCGATTGGCTGGCAACCGGTTCAGGGTGTCCCCCGCCTACTGCCCGATGACGGCTGGATAGGCTCCAGCACACCCTGTGGGGACTAAGCGGTTCAGAAAATGGATGGATGGATGGATGGATGGATTTTAAAACCGAAGACGATTCGCTCGGAGGAGCCAACGTCCTGTCTAGCCTCCTCTGAGGATTGCGTAATCACACGGCTGCCTATGTTGACAGGCTATGCAGTTAGACTGAACTGCTCTCTGTCTTTATGTCACTGTTTAAGTGTTCAAACACTGTGGCTATATTAATTAATTTCCGTAGTTAAGCTGGTGTATATAATATCTTATGTTTTTTGTCATCTGTCTGTAACGTCGTGTTTCTTTAGATGAACAAAACGGCTTTGAAAAGAGATCTTACGGAGGCTACGAAAAAAGGTTCTCCAGCCTTATGGTAGGGGGTGCGAGTGATTCCGGGATGCTTCATGCGCTTACCTGTAGAATTAGAGATCTCCAGTTCAAATTTACAATGAACAACTGAGGAGCAGTCGTCCATTTGTTTCGTTTTACATTCGTCATCCCCCCATTTTTACATTTCGTTTTACAATGAAGGATTACATATCCAAATGACACCAAATGCCGTAAACAACACAGCGACAGGGCGTTTTTTGAAAGATTTACCTCTTTGTATCGATCAACAGGATTTTAGTCAAGGCTACTCACTTTTTGTCTTCAATTTAAGTCAAGCGGATGACTCTGGAGCTTTGTCACCCGTAAATAACGGCGTCTTAAGATTAGACTTACGCTTCCGTACGCCCCTACCACACACAGCCACGCTTATTGTATACGCGGTTTATGATGCCCTTATTGAAATTAATGCCAAGAGGGAAGTATTGATGGACTATTATTAACGCTATGAACGGTCGTGAATTGGATTTGATTATGACCCGGATGCAAAGAGCGTTGTTTGGAGGTGTTTTCGCATCAGACGAGTTAGCTGACGTCAAAGACACACCCCCTAGACACTATATTGTAAACACGCATCCGAGGCACCTCCCCGGCGAGCACTGGCTCGCTTTGACTTTAGAATCTGATGGTTCGGCCACATTCTTTGATCCTTTTGGTCTGCCACCGGACAGTCCTTATTACCCGTCAAGTATATACAGATTTCTGAAGAAGCATTCTAATCGTTTGGAATACCACAACGGGCAACTGCAACACGAATTGACCGACACCTGTGGTCAGCATTGTGTGTATTATCTAGCGCAACCAGGGTGGGGTCTGACCTACCATGAAGTGATGACGCATTATAGTCTTGATCCTCTGAATAACGACGCAATGGTTAGCGAGTTTGTCAAAAAATGTCGAAGGCCAGATCGAATGAGCGGCGGACAAACATCATGTTCATTACATAAATTTAAAGAATGTCATTGTCTGAAACCGTGTTAATGTTTTATAAAAATCTCTTTTATTCAATAAACATTGTTAAAGAGAGTTACAGAGTCATTCGTTTTTTCAGTAACAACATTAGCGTATCTAACGTTTAATAACAAACCCATTTTACTACCGGCGATGTCTTCTTTCTTTTTCTTTCTTTCACGCTTACATCTTTTGCGTGAGAAACATTCTCATCTTCATCCCTAGCGTATTTCAAACGTTTGAAATCAGCACGAGCCAAGGGGTTGGAGACGCTTGATTCAGGTAGATTTAGCTGTGCTAATGTACGCAGAAACTCTGTCCACCCAATCGGTTGACCGGTTAGCTTCTTACCAGTTACGATTAAATGTTTTATCAAATCGCTCATATGTGAGCCCTTGACAGTTTTTCCTCTAAAAATAAATTCGCTTAGCGGCATCCACCTTACATCTTCTGCCGATAATCTTTGCAGCACATAGGTGGCGTTGCGGCGGTAACGTGGACCAATCGTGTCCAAAATATCCCCCCATCTGTCGCCAGCTCAGTGGCCTAGTGGTAGAGTGTCCGCCCTGAGACTGGAAGGTTGTGGGTTCAAACCCTGGCCAGGTCATACCAAAGACTATAAAAATGGGACCCATTGCCTCCCTGCTTGGCACTCAGCATTAAGGGTTGGAATTGGGGGGTTAGATCACCAAATGATTCCCGAGCGCGGCACCGCTGCTGCTCACTGCTCCCCTCTCCCCCAGGGGATGGATCAAAATCACATGGGGATGGGTTAAATGCAGAGGACAAATTTCACCACACCCAGATGTGTGTGTGACGATCATTAGGACTTTAACTTTAACTTTTGTGTCGTCTTTCTTTCACCCCCCTCGCTCCCTTCATTGCGAATCGTAATGGGAATTTGCTCAGAGTCTTTTTGTTTGACCAACCCTATCAGGGCTTGATAAATTTTGATCTTTTCATATTGATTTAAATTTTTATTATCCAAAACCTGTTTCATCTCTTCATCCAAAGAATACTCGGCTGTATCGCGAATGGTCGGGGCTGGCTTGTGTAACCTCTCGAGCTGGTAGGGGGAGACCAGGTACATTTTCTGCGCCGTTTTCAAAGTCATTTTATTATTTGTTCACAAAACCACAAACAACGCTTCCCAGAACAGGTGCGAATGCAGCTAGTAAAGGCAATATGAAACCACCTTTCTGAACTAACACAGCTCTTTTCTTCTTCAGAGTATTTTTCTTATCCGCCAAAAAGCGGATATTTTTCTTCTGCTTTTTTAGTTTTTTTTATAGAGTTTTGATTTTAAGGGTAGATGTCCTTTTAGAAGATTCAGAGCAATCTCACACAATGCTTTCACTAAACTAGTAGGACCTCTGAGGAGTAAATGCTTACGTTTGGCCGGTTTGGATGTAAACAAAGACTTGAGTAATGGAGCATTTGTTTTTAAAAGCTTCGTCATCGTTTTATTGTTTGGGGATATAAACTACAGGCCACTGGTTATGTAGTACACCTGTACGTAGTCTATATTGTTCTGGGCACGAAGGTGTCAGATCTATCACTAAATACCCGTGCGGCTCCTTTGTAGCATCCTCAAAACACTCCAGGAAAAACCTCCGGTTGTTGGGAGAAATTTGATTCGCCAAAACATTCACTTGCAATTTATCGCGGGGGTTTTTGAACAGAATCAAATAATTACTGTTTAAACTAATAGAACGGCTGAATTTCCCCTGATGGAATACATTCTGTGTTAGCATTATAACGCTTAAATTTTTATGATGTCTATATTGGGTGAATATTCGGACCACTTCTGGATTATCCGAAGCTTGGAAGATGATGTCGTCCAGAATCAGTAGATGGTGCTGCTGCGGCGGGAACAACTTCTCGTCATCAAAAGATTCAGGCAGTCCCTTGATAAAAATTATGTCTTTATTCAGGTTTTTGAGCTCATCGTACATTGGTTGATATGAAGTATAAACCCAGACAATATTATCAGGTTTTTTTCTCATAACATGTTCAGGATTTTCCATTACATTTTTTACAAAGAAAGTCTTGCCACAACCTGAAGGCCCTGCTACTAAAGATGAAAAAGGAAGTTCTAATCTAGGGTCAAATTCAATCTGGTTAAAAGCCATTTCCACACACAGCTGTACGTATGGATAGAGAGAGAGAGAGAGAGAGAGAGAGAGAGAGAGAGAGAGAGAGAGAGAGAGAGAGAGAGAGAGATCAATAACCAAATGGCTCAGTGGTGCCTCGCTGCAGCAACCTTCTTTTATCGTACACCACACGAAGCCGCTTGGAAAATGACGTGTTTCTTAGATGAAACCCTCTCTTATTGCGAACAATGCTGTGTTGGGGGGCGTAAAGCACATCTGAGGTTGCACCTGCTGTGTCGATGTACCCCTGAACCAAATTGAGCATGCTATCGAGATTAATGCTCTGACTGCTTTCGTGAGTCTGCGTGATCCCCTTCACCTTCATGACTGTGTGACCTGTCTCCCGCGTCCTGTAAGCGTATGTTTTCGGCCCTGCTGAGACAAATTCTGAAATGCTGTCATTCGAAAGCTCATCTGTCAAATCACCCAAATAATCCCCTAGAGCAGGGGTCACCAACTCCGGTCCTCAAGGGCGCCAATCCAGCCTGTTTTAGATGTATCCCCCCTGCAACACACCTGATTCAAATAATCAGGATCGCTATCAGCCTTAATAGAGCTTGCTGATGAGCTGATCATTTGAATCAGGTGTGTTGTTGCAGGGCTGCACCTAAAACAGGCTGGATTGGCGCCCCTGAGGACCGGAGTTGGTGACCCCTGCCCTAGAGGGAGAACACTTTCGCCAGGTTTCACCGTGTACACGAGGCTGTCTGTATCGGTGTAAAGAACTCGCCTCTGTAAAATTTCTAAATAGCTGTACATTTTTAGACGCGCGTATGCTGTTGTGAAACACGCCGCCGCCACGTTTGATGTTTTTGAGGCGGGTATCTCATTGTTTATGTTGAAACAATACTGTACAATCGAAAGCTTTTCGCTGATAAAGTGGAAGAATTTCACATCGTACAGACCTGAAAACAGAAGTTCAAAAAATTCCTCAGATTTTGTCACAATTTTTGTGTTTGTCATGTTCTCACGCTGCGCGAGTTTTCCCCATAGATTGTTTAGACAGAGTTTTGAAACTTGTCTTTTTCCCGGGTTTACAGCAATTTTGGAAGGGTCTAGTTCACAGGTGTCAAACTCAAGGCCCGGGGGCCAGATACGGCCCGCCACATCATTTTATGTGGCCCGCAAAGACAAATTGTGCATCAAATTCGTGTCATCATTAGAATTGCAAATTGTCTTCACTTTTAATAATATCTTTTTTTTAAAATATTTGACCAGTTTTTCCTCGTTTGATTTGAAAACTAGTTATTTGTCAGTTTGTTTTGTAGCTTTTACTGTATATAATATGAGGTGCTCATACATTTATTTGGGTTGGCAGTCATAATGGCCCTCCGAAAGAAGCTATGACTACAATGCGGCCCGCGAAAAAAATGAGTTTGACACCCCTGGTCTAGTTGGATACCCTGATGAATCGTGTACCCTTGTATGTATCTTTCTCTATCAGCCTGATTGACCACGTGCACCGGATAACCTGAAGATTCCTGTTTACCTTTTAGAAATGTTCGCATGTAATCACGGAAAATTGTGTCGCTCGCTCTTGTGTAATGCCATACTTCTGTAATATCTGCAACCGTGTAGCCGAGATCAAGTGCCTTAACAAATTCAGGGGTTGTCCAAACACCTGTTAACGATCTTTGCTCATCATTATGTGTACACGCTGTCTGTTGGTTGTTATCCTCAGCACATGTACGACACAGTGTGAAGACGAGTTTACCTTTAGCTGTTTTGAAGGGTAAAACAGGAAAATACAAACCACGGGGCGGATTGACTGTGGCGCTGATGAAACCGAAATATAACCTGGGGTCTTTAAAATCACCGTGGATAATCGTTGGATGACCGATAGGGTAGGTGCCTGTACTATTGATGTATGGATATAATGATGTCACATCAACGTACAACACCCTCTCATCAGCTTCTGCAGTGTATCTTAAAACGAATGTGTTTGTTCGACCCCCAAAAAGGGCCTGCCTCGGCTTGAGCGGTGTAGGAAATTTGGCTTTTTTCAGGAATTCCTTCATCTCTATGTTCAACTTTTTCATTTGCAGCCATTCGTGCTCCCACATAATTACAAGGTGCACATCCTGTTTAAGCTGTAGTTCCTGAATTTTCTTTTGGGTGTTATCAAACCTCTCCTGAAAGGGGCGTTTTGTTGTCGGACATATTTTAGAGAGGTCGTAGCATTCTGCGCAGCCGTAGTGATAACAACCAAAATACTCAAAAACTATTTTCACGCCCCCGATTTCAGAATACCCGTCTACCGTGTAGTTATCTATCTTAACCTCGCCCCCGTTCAATGCATGCCTAATGTGAATAATTTGGCTATGCATGACCCATTGCAGGTATTGAATAGAATCATGCGAGAAAGCTTTGTACTGACGCATGTAGTTGTCTGAAGGTGTAATGGCTAGTGTTTGAGGGGTTAGGAAATTAGTGCAAAAAACTTTCAGGCACGCAGAGGCTATTGTCACAGCATTGAAGGGGTCTGTTCCGGTGGCTTCAAAAAACTCACTCCTGAATTTCTCACACCCTTGCATCAGCAGGTCAACATCCTTCTCGCAGTAGGCTATCGCCTGTTTAGCAAAATCGAACACACCGCTAGCTTCTTTGACATACCATTCATCAAACTTAGCTCGTTGAGAGGGTGACATTCGTTCGATATCGTAGTACGTAGGGTCAGGGTGACACCCTACGTAGTTTCGATGTTCTAGAGAGCTGAATTTATGTGGAAAACAACCCTTTGATTTGTCTTCAAACCCCAGGGCCTTAGGCATCGCACTTAGAGGCATCGTCAAGAATGAGAGCGAGTCTATGAAACGAGATTTTGTGTCTAAATCGACAAATGATAGAACTTTGCTCCCCTGCATCAGAATGTCAAGTTTGATACCTAATTCAAGCATTCTCCTTATCAAGATGTATGAATCAAAACCTCTCGCATTATGTGCAACAAATGTCGTTTGTTTAAACCGGGGGTTTCGAAAAAATGTGAGAAATTTGTCAACACAGTCTGTGCCAAACCACTGTTTCGACAGTCTATTTGATTTACAGCAGACAAGAAAAGGTTTGTGTAATCCATCTGCATCTACATAGGTTTCGAAATCGTAGTAGACTACATTTTTGCAAGGTGGTTGAGGCTTGATGGGCTGGATGTAGCACATGTGAGAGTTCAGCAAGGCATCATCATCTTGATTTAAGATTTCATCACACACTGCGCATCTTTTAACAGGGCAGCGATGTTTAGCACCGGTACCATCAGCTTTCCCATAATATTGGAGACCACACTGCAAGCACTTTTTGTATGAGGTTCGTCGCTCGAAACTCTATGTTTGGCAAAGCATTCCTCATTACGGCAAGTTATGTTACAATCGGGGCAGATAACATGTTTAAATCGCCGTTGTTTACAACGAGGATCGAGACAAATGTTACAGTGTCCTTCACAATGGTGAAACTGCCAATTTTCGTGGCCCCTGTAGCAGTGTCTGCAGAAAAAAGCGTGTCCAACAAATGCCTCTATAGCTTTCACGCCGTAGTAATGCCCCTCGAGGTGTAAGACAAATAAAGTGTCTTCGTCTGTTTTGGGATAATGTGTGTCGAAAAAAGTCATGGGGCGGCTGTCTTCTTTTCGGTACATTACAGTTATTTTCCATCTGAGAACTTTTTTAAATTTTTGGACATCCCCCAGACTCACAGGTGTTTGACAATTCAACCCCACACTCTCATGTAAAGGCCGTGCCTGTCTTGTGGCCTGTTTTGTTGTTAGTGTGTCATTTAGCAGATAGGTTAGTGAGAGAACAAAGCATAGATTGTTGTCCTTATTACGAGGTATGTGTAAGTGTCGTTTTTTCAGCCTCAAAATTTCTTTGTTGGTACTGTTCACCAATCTGCGACGCATTCCGCCGCGCAATGGGGTGACTATTTGTACAATAAGCTCTAAGCTCTCATCAGCCAAAAGCTCTACATTTGATTGAGCTAGACCAGGGGTGGCCAACCAGTCAGAGACTAAGAGCCACATTTTTTACTGTGTCATCGCAAAGAGCCACATCATACACATGAGCACACATGAACATCCCCCCCACACACACACACACACACTCACACACACCCACACACACACACATGCACACTCACACACACACCTCTGCTCAGCCAAATTTATTGTGTGACATTATCATGTCACGCACCAACATGATAATGACAAATTGACTCCTACAGTACTAAAACCACAGACCAAAGACCACATTTTCAACAATGAACATTGTGTGCATTGTCTCACACAGACAAATTCTCAGTTCAACAAATTCCACAAACAAAAACATAAGTTTTTTCACTTACTATGTGTGGCGGGACAGACCATTCGTTTTAGTTTGTCGTTTTCAGGAGACAAGATTTCAATAACCTCACTGAGGCATTTTTTAACGAACTCCACTTCATTGTATGGCTTTTTAGCCCGTGCAATGTTCCAAGCCAGTTGAAACAATGCAAGCGTGACAGTCTCTGAGTGCTTCGTAATTTTTTCAAAAAATTGTACCTATTTTTCTGCCTGACTTTTCAAAGTGTCCAAACTTGTGCTTGCGAAATTCAGTCCCTTTTGGAAAGTCCTTATCGATATTGGCATGAAGTGAGCTGAAGTGGCGCTGAACATTTGAAGCTTTTAAATGCGCTAATGACGTCCGACATATCAGGGAGAATGGCTTGCCATAGCGTTCAACAAAAAACAACTTTAACTCTGTTAAAAACGTCCTGTGTTCATTGTCCAGCGAGCCGCGAGCCGCGGGTTGGCCACCCCTGAGCTAGACGCTCAAGCAGAGCCGATACATTATCTCTGATAGAGTTTATGTCGCTCTTTTGCTGGTAAATGTGAGCCCTATCATTTCCAGCCACTAACTCAGCTTGAATCACGTCACCTGGCTGTGTTCGCGCATCAACCTCTCGCAAGACATCATCTATTTTTTCCTCAATCTGGAGGTAAAAGGTTGCAAAATCATTGATGTTCGCTTGCGATGGTATATTTAACTGCCGCCTTACCTCAATATTATTGAAATGCGGTCTATTGACTACAACAGAACCGCCGCGCTGATCAGTTATTACAGAACTGTTGTTAGATTGGTGGGGTATGTGTTGAAATGCTGGTGTGTTGTCATCAATAACATCTATCTCGTGATCAATTATAACAGAGCAGTTGTTAGGCTGAAATGCCGGTGGAGTGTCAACAGTTATTACAGAAGCATTGTCACGATGGTGCTGAAATACGGGCGTGCTGTCATCAATAACACCCGGCGCTGAATCGACAGGCTTAACGGTCAATGGGTCAATCAGATGCTGCGTATTTAGATTTTGTATCATGTTCAGCAATTGAGCAGGAATATCAGGACTGCTATGCCCGCTGTTATCGTTAGCTTGGTTATTTAATTCTGCTATCATGTTAAGCAATTGTGACGGGATCAGTGTAGGACTCTGTCTACCTTCATTCAGACTTTGATTGTTCAGCTCATCTACGACAACTTGCAAGTGGGCAAGAATATCAGGACTGTCTATGTTTTCCCCCTCCAACAAGGCATTGTTCACAATGTTGAGCAAATCTGATATTTGGCTTGTAGACGCATTGGTTGATGGCAAATCATTGTTAATGCTTGACAAATCTAGCTCAGGTGTATCACTTCTTTGGTCTGTTTCACAAGGTGGCTGTAAATCTATTTCGTCAATGTTTGTTAAGAAATCCGACTCTGCTGACGTAAGGTTAGAATGATCCATGATATTTCTTTTTTATGAAAATCACAACAGAAACAACACAGTGTAGTAAAAAAAAAATCGGACCTATCTTGATTCGGCCAAATCTGTCAGAATACGTATTACCTTAAAACATTCTTGTAACCGACTTTTGTAGATACAATTACCACTGCACTTTACAGGACGCCTTGTAGTCTTGTGGTGATGGCTCTCGCGTGTCGACTCAGGCCCCCTGGTGGTTGAGTGGCGCGTGTTGTAGAAGGCTGTCCGTCTGCTCCTTCTCGCTCTTTGAACCCCTCGTCCTATGTCACGACGCTTAACTGGAGGTAGATATTAAAAAAGCAGTTAAATCGTTATAATACCAGAAAATAACCAGTCGAATGATAACATAGAAAGAGAAAAAAGAAGGAATACCTCTAACTTTGTTTATCGACTCTTGAGGAAGGCTCACGCCTTCGTATGCAGATAAAGCGTCCGCCAATTCTGTGTCTGTGGATGCTTCCTGTTCCGCCTCTATGCTCGTGACAAATTCCTGTCGGTCGGCGTGGGGCGTGAGTTGGTTGGTATCACGTGACTCTGATGCGATTGGCTCTGCCGTCTTCGATGCTTCAAAATGACGTCCAGAGATGTCCATTAGAGTCTCGGTTTCAAAACCAGCTTGTGTCGGCGGCTCTTTTTGTCTAGTGGCCGCGGCCACGAGATCTGTTACATACATAAAAAATAAATCACCAATTAATAGCATTTATATTAACTATCGTAGATGAACGGCTGACTCACCGTAGTCTGATTGTGCTAGATAAACTCCACTAAAGTCGTCGTCAAAGGGTACATGTACATCAGCATATACGATTTTATCTGCATGACATTACATACACATTACAGCATGTTTACATGATAACCTCAGTGTATTATTATTATTATTATTATTATTATACCGATAAAAATAGTAACATGACTTACCTTTAACCATCTCGAAACAACTTTTGACGCACTCCAACTCCTCTGATCAGAGCTCATGCGCTGGCTTGTCCTCTCAAAATGATCAATGGTCATCCCATCCCAAACTAACCTCATACTCGGCGGCGAGAAGACCACGCCTATAGAGTAATGTGTTGCGAAAACACTCTGATAAAGCTAGTGATTTGTGATTTAATGACTCTACTTGTATGTTAAATTTCCTTCAGATGTCTTGACTCTAGTCTTTAGATGTCTTGTTTCAACAAAGTTAGACAGAGACAACTCGGACCCAAACGACGTTTTAATGACTCCACCTCAGCTCACGATTGTATGTAAAAACAGGTGCAGCAACACAGTTCTTCAACAAAACACCCCCTTGACCCACCACTGATAGCTCAGATGTATCACTTCTTTGGTTTGTTTCACTAAAAAATGGATGCAAATCTATTTTATCAATGGTTGTTAGAAAATCTGACTCTACAGCCGGCTGATACAGGCCCCAAACATGCCCAGACATAACCCCATCCAAAATGGCGCCATCAAACCAAGAATGGCGACACCCCCCCTCTTGACTGGCGTTATCTTGGCGCCAGCCAGACTGGCGAGAGTTTATTGCCCCGTTTATTGCCCCTATATTTACATACACGGGTTTATTACCGGTTTATTGCCTACCTCATTTGCATACAAAAGACATCAAGGCTACACAAGGCTGGAAGGCGGAAGTAATCTGGGGAGAGGACGCTGGCGCTGATTGTTCGCCGCTTCTCCACCAGAATTAGTTTAGTTTTAGTGTTTTTATTTATTTATTTTTTTAGCCATTATTAAAGTTTAGTTTTTAGCATCTAGTTTTAGTGTGCAGGCTGGAGCGGTCGGGCCGCAGTTGCCGGGACCGCATCGGGCCATTAGTTGAGCGGAGCTGGCGAGGAAGGAGAGGACGGTGTTGGTGAGGCTGGCGCGGTCGGCCCACGGTCGCCTGGACCGCGGCGAACCTCCACAGTTAGCCGGCTGCCTACTACGGCGCGCCCACCCCACCACCCCCCGCCAAGGCATCCTGGCTAGCCTAGCCAATGGCTAACACTCAAGTTCAGTGTTCTCCAACCGGCACTATGTTAATTTACTCCATCCCCCGCTTGCTGGAGCTGAGTAATCACACCATTCCAGGGTGTGTCTCAGTCATCAAACAACTTGGACTTCTCCGCAGACCACGTTACATCCACAGAAGCACCCGTCGTAACTTTGTTTTCTCCCAACCCGTCCATAACACTTTTCAGGCGAGACCCTTCACCACTTTTGCCCCTCACTATCCGCAGTAATACTATTCTCTCCACAGACACCTTCAAGTTCCTGGGAACCACAATCTCTCGGGACCTGAAATGGACCGGCCACATAGACTCTGTCCGGAAGAAGGCCCAGCAGAGGCTGTACTTCCTGAGACAGCTCAAGAAGTTCAACCTGCCGCGAGAGCTTCTGAAGATCTTCTACACTGCCATCATCCAGTCTGTCCTCTGCACCTCCATCACTGTCTGGTTTGGATCAGCCTCCAAACAAGACAAGCACAGACTGCAACGGACAATCAGGACTGCAGAAAAGATCATTGGAATCAACCTCCCATCTATCCAAGACTTGTACCTGTCCAGGACCAGGAAACGTGCAAGGAACATCTCTACAGACCCTTCTCACCCAGGTTGCAGTCTGTTTGAACTACTCCCCTCCGGACGGCGTTATAGAGCTCGGTACGCCAAAACCAGCAGACACCGAGACAGCTTCTTCCCCCAGGCTGTTGCTCTGATGAAATCACACCACTCTTAGAGTCTCAGAGGCATTACTGTGCAATAACATCCTGCTCTTCACACCTTTTGAATTTGTCTACACTGTTTTTGCCATTATTCACATGTCCTGAGTGTTGTTAGTCACCTATATGTTGAACAGAGGGTGTGTTTTACCGAAGTCAAATTCCTTGTTTGGCACGCTCAAACATGGCGAATAAAAACTCTTGAATCTTGAATCTTGAATAACACTGTACCATCCATCTGCTCCTCCTCCGCCCGACACCCCGTCGCATGTCCAACACGTCATCAGAGACCTGGCGCACTTGGATCTTATTGTAGCAACCATGCGGGGCTGCAGTACTCCAGGTGGCCTGGAAAACATGGTGTGGACTTCACTCCTACACGGAGCGGACTCCGACACAAGACGGACACCGGGTTGCCGGTAAAACACGGAGTGTTCATTTCTCCATCACGGAACGGACACCAACACGGAGCGGCCCCCGGGTGGCCAGGACAAAACGAATTGGATTTCACTCCAACACAGAGTGGACTGTACTTCATGTGGCACAGAAAACGTGGAGTGGATTTCTCTCTACTTCGCCCCCTACCTAAACACAGCCCCACAGCCACTATCAAAATGGATCTCCTCAACATCCAAGCACTCACCCGTAAATCATCATTTATTCACGACCTCATTCTGGACAAAGGCTTAGACATAATGTGCCTGACTGAGACCTGGCAACCACCGGATGTCTATCAATCCCTCAATGAAGCCTGTCCCTCTGGTTATAAATACATAACTAAACCTCGCAACACTGGCCGTGGCGGTGGCCTGGCTGTACTCCACCGTCTTGATCTAGAGCTGTCCCCCCTCCCTCTACCTGATCACTCCTCATTCGAATCCCTTGCATTCAAATGTAAACCTCCATATCCTATCACAGTTTTACTTATTTACCGCCCTCCTAAACCAAACTCCTCTTTCATTCCAGAACTACACGATCTACTCACTACCCTCTGTACCTCCACTTCCTCTAATCTAACCATACTAGGTGATGTTAACATCCATGTCGACACCCCCTCCCGCCCCCCTGCCTCTGACCTGTTGCAACTATTGGACTGTTTACACCTCACTCGACATGTAAATGTCCCCACTCATGACAAAGGGCATACACTTGACCTTGTCATCTCCTCATCGACCATAAGCAACCTACAAGTTCACGAGGTCGGTGTGTCTGACCACAAACTTATTCAAATGGAACTGCCTTTCCCACGCCCCCACTCCAAACCCAAGCGGCAAATCTCATTCAGAAATTTCAAAAACATCAACCAAGACACTATAGCACAGGACCTCCAGCTTCTCGCCTCCTCCTCTGCAACCTTTACATCAGTCAGCAAGGCAGTGGAGCATTACAATAACTCTTTGGCCAAACTTCTAGGTATCCACGCCCCCCAAAAAACCAAAACAGTCACTTTTTCACGCTCAGCCCCTGGTACACCAGTGAGCTGCGTCTGATGAAATCAACTGGACGCATCCTGGAGCGTCGTCTCAAAGCCTCAGGACTGACCGTGCACAAACAGGCCTACAAAGAACATCAGAAGGCCTACTCAAAAGCCCTTGGGACTGCACGTGCCCAGTTCTACTCCAATATCATAAACAATACCCCTGGAAATTCAAAACAGCTCTTTTCAACCATCAACCACTTTCTCAAACCCCAACCCACCACTCCAACAGAATCCTCAGAGGTAGTGTGCAATAACTTTATGACCTTTTTTACCACTCAGGTTGACAACATCTGCACCCAGCTCCTCTCCTCTTCCGGCCCCACCACTTCACCTCCTCCCCCCTTTCTTCCACCCGGGACAGTCCAGCCTCTCCGCTGCTTCTCCCCTATCTTGCAGTCGGAGGTAGAGGACATCATCAAAAAGATTAAACCCTCCACGTGTGCCCTGGACCCTTTCCCCACAGCCCTCATTAAACAACAAACCTCAGCCATTAGTCCCCTAATAACCAATGTCATCAACCTCTCACTCTAGTCTGGCTCTGTACCCCCTGCATTGAAGATTGCCATCATTACCCCCCTGCTCAAAAAACCCTCACTTGACCCGGACAACCTTGCCAACTACAGACCGATATCTAACCTCCCGTTCCTCTCCAAGGTTCTGGAAAAAGTGGTAGCTGCCCAACTTCACACTCATCTCACCCGCAATAACATCGCTGAGAAATTTCAATCCGGTTTTCGCTCTGGCCACAGCACTGAAACAGCACTTGTTAGGGTCACCAACGACCTTCTCATGGCTGCCGATGCAGGGTCCCCGTCACTCCTCATTCTGTTGGATTTGTCCGCTGCATTTGACACTGTTCACCACATTATCCTCCTTAACCAACTTCACTCCACTGGATTCTCTGGCACTGCTCTAACCTGGCTTCAGTCCTACCTCTCGAACCGAACCGAGTACGTTTCCCTGGGAGGGAAAAATCAGACACTCACACTGTCACCTCCGGTGTCCCCCAGGGATCTGTACTCGGTCCTACCCTCTTCACTCTCTACATGCTACCCATCGGCAATATAATCAGGAAGTTCGGCATCTCATATCATTGTTATGCGGACGACACCCAGCTATACCTCAAACTCGACCCCCCGCCCTCCATAACCCAGCCTCCTCCATCTCCCTCATCCATCCTCTCCCTGTGTCTGGAGGAGATAAAGGCGTGGATGAATCTCAGCTTCCTGCAAGTCAACAGTGACAAAACCCAACCCATGTTAATTGGCACTCCCCATCAGATCCATACCTGCCCAATAACAAGCATCTCATTCGCCGGTCTCGCTATTCCCCTCTCAGCCACTGTCACCAACCTGGGTGTGAAACTGGACCCTCAACTCAACCTAGAGTCACACATAAAACACATCTGCAAAACCTCCTTCTTCCACCTCAGGAATATTTCCAAACTCCGCCCCACACTTACCCTGACGGATGCTGAGAAACTTGTCCACGCCTTTGTCTCCTCAAGGCTGGACTACTGTAACGCACTCCTCATCGGGATCCCTAGCAAGAGCCTCCAGAGCAGGGGTGTCCAAACTACGGCCCGCGGGCCAACTGCGGCCCGCGGTCCAGTTTTTATTGGCCCGCAGCAAAGAAGAAGTACTGGGCAGGCTAACGAGTTAGCGGAAATATGCTAATTCGCGATCGTGCTAACACGCGCAAACGGACCTCTAAAGGAAATTAAACGAACATTTGGAGCAATACTACATTGTCCTAAAGGTTAGTTTGTAAAGAGACGGTTGCCTTGTTTAAGGATTTCAACTTAAAGAGACACTATCAGACTAAACATGCGAACACAAACGACCAGCTAACAGGGAGTGACCGCGCTGATAAAGTGAAGCAGCTCCAAGCTGAACTGGCATCACAACAGCGATTCTTCACACGGGACTGTGAGTCAAAAATAAATATTACTAAAGCAAGCTACGAAGTGGCCATGTTAAGACTGTGGATGTTATGGACCTGTAGACCTGACACAAACTATTATTTTCTGAAAGATAATGTAAATGACAAGAGCAAAATTCACTAGTTTTAAGTTTTAATAATAACAGACAACTTTGCATTACTTATAACTCCCGTTTAAAATGTTCATGAGGCAAAAGTAATTTTAAACTCATGTAAATTTAAGGTATTTCATACTGTTTGTTCAATGTTATCTGACTCTTCAGATATGAATGAAAGGCAGAATTTGTGTTTTTAGAGTTGTTCACATCTGCCTGAGTGACTCATATTTGGTTATTTTGTCAGTTGAAAAATAAAGACAATTGTGACAATGAAATTTGTTTTATAACAGTGTGTATTTGCATGACATTTTTGTAGTTAAAAAATGTCCGAAAAAACTATTGGCCCCCGGGCCCCTTCACTTTATCAAATCTGGCCCTCCTTGCAAAAAGTTTGGACACCCCTGCTCCAGAGGCTTCAGTACATCCAAAACAGCACTGCTAGGATCCTGATGAGGGTGCGGAAAAGTGACCACATCACACCCATCCTCCGTTCTCTGCACTGGCTCCCCATCAAATTCCGAATTGATTATAAGATCGCCCTCCTCACTCACCATTGTATCCTCGAACATGCTCCCCCATACCTCAAAGAACTCCTTGCCCCAAAACCTGCCACCCGAAGCCTCCGCTCATCCAATTCACACCTTCTCCACGTTCCGAAAACCAAGCTGCGCACCATGGGTGACCGGGCCTTCTGCCATACAGCCCCTACACTGTGGAACTCCCTCCCCGACCACCTAAGAGCACCCCAATCCACTGATTCTTTCAAAACCGGACTTAAGACTCACCTCTTTACCTTAGCATTTCCGTAATTTCTCTCATATCCTGGTTGTCGTCCAGTTGTTTTATACTTGTCCTTGTTTTGTTTTCTTGTTTTTGCCATGTAGCACTTTGAGATTCCTCCGAATATAAAGTGCGTTATAAATATAATTTATTATTATTATTAAACATCCAATCACTGTGAGTATGCAAATGAGGCAAGACGCAACCAGAGAGTGTCAAGTTACAGTCAGCGCGGTAGGAGTTGGAAGAAGCAGTAAAAACTCCACCAAACTCGTCGTAATGATCCGTGATATAACTACTGATTAACGACAACTCAAATAATAGTTAATATAACATTCATATTATATGTTCCCCCCCCTGAGAGATTGCCACCTTATTGTGGTCAGGGGGTTTGCGTGCCTCAGTGACCCTAAGAGCAATACCAGCAGAAGCTTTAATCTTCAGGTGGGACACCCAAGCTGGACAGGTCTTAGTGTAGAGGCCTGACAGAGTGCAATCCACTTCTCCAGGTTGAGATCTGGACACACAGCTAACAACTGCCGTGAAGAAAACACTAACAGTGTTAAAATTGTGTAAAAAAAAAAAAAAAAAAAGAACATGCCCCCTTCACATTTCTGACTGCCCCCTTCACATTTCTGACCTCCCCCTCTTATGTGCATTCCTAGAACCGGCCCTGGTGATGCTTAAGGAAGATGTGACAATAGTTGCACGAAGGATAAAAGGCACTGATGAGAAAAAAAAAGTATAACCAAAACGTCAAAATAGAGGATGACGTTTGCGCAGCGTTTTTTGTTGGTATTGTTTGTGAGCTGTGTCTCTGCTGTTTTTGTGTTGTCTGTGTGCTGTAAGTGTTATGTGTTAAAAGGATGAAATTGGCTAATATACAAAATAATTTCTTAGACTGTAGTCTATCTGATTTGCACCGCAAAACAAAAACGATTTTGTAAAAATAGGAAGTGAAAAAAAGCAAGCAATTTGTTTATGGGCAGAAACTGGTCCACACTGCATTAATGCCTAGCCTTGATGAAACAAAATTTGAGAGATGGAAAGAACTTGCTTTCTGGAATTGGATGAAGAAAAATTATGAAATAACGACATTTCAAAGCTAAATTTAAAATTTGAGAATAAGAGAGCGATTGGGTTAAAGTTAAGAAACAACAACAATTAACTATTATATTAATTTACTAGCAGTTATTTTGTTGATTTTTTATTTTCGATTAGTGGATTGGGTTGTCACCTTGAGAAAGGAAAAATTCCGATACAAATGGGCAGCAATATTATCTGCCCATACAAATGAACCGATACAAATGGGCAGCGATATTGAGCCATGGTGTTGTCACATGGTGTAGACACATGGCTCAACAGGGGGGGATGAAAGGGCAGTTCAGTCAGCTTTATACAACATATGAATTTGATTCATATTCAAAACATTTATAACAAAAAAAAATTGTAGAGCTTGTTTAACATGTGCTAAACACAATCCACAAGGTTATAATGCCTGGTCATAATAGATGCATTCTCAAAATGGATTGAATTGGCTTCAAAATAAACACTGAATGCCTTAATTGTGGCAAAAACGTTATGTAAAGAAATAATACTTTGTCAACAACAGCTGTAGATGTTAAAGAATGGAATTAATATCTCTAAAATGAATGTGGATAGTTTGTTTCAGGTGACTATAAGAGTAACTGGTAAAAGAAACAATTGATTGCTAATGGCAAAACAAGCTGCAAAGACAGAAGAAATAATGAATGTTATATGTATGGGTTTACGACCGATTCTTTATGTTGTACCGTTGCCATTGACAAAAGATTGTGTGACATCTGTCACGTCTACTGATTGTGAAATGTGCGACAGTGTTCTATATAATATCCGTTGAAAAAAAAAAGAGAAAAGAAACCATTGCTTTTAGAGAATGTAGTCAACCAAAATTGTATATGTATCGACATGCCAAGATCTGGGAGAAAGCTGGAAAAAGCCCAAATGTTTTTAAATTTGAGAGGCGACGATGATCTAACTGAAATTGATGCAATTAGAATCCCCAGAGGAGTTTCTGATTAATAAGAATTAATTGACCAAATTGCAGCGGGATGGGACACACTATGTAATAATAATAATAATAATAATAAATTATATTTATAACGCACTTTATATTCGGAGCAATTTCAAAGTGCTACATGGCAAAAACAAGAAAACAAAACAAGGACAAGTATAAAACAACTGGACGACAACCAGGATATGAGAGAAATTACAGAAATGCTAAGGTAAAGAGGTGAGTCTTAAGTCCGGTTTTGAAAGAATCAGTGGATTGGGGTGCTCTCAGGTGGTCGGGGAGGGAGTTCCACAGTGTAGGGGCTGTATGGCAGAAGGCCCGGTCGCCCATGGTGCGCAGCTTGGTTTTCGGAACGTGGAGAAGGTGTGAATTGGATGAGCGGAGGCTTCGGGTGGCAGGTTTTGGGGCAAGGAGTTCTTTGAGGTATGGGGGAGCATGTTCGAGGATACAATGGTGAGTGAGGAGGGCGATCTTATAATCAATTCGGAATTTGATGGGGAGCCAGTGCAGAGAACGGAGGATGGGTGTGATGTGGTCACTTTTCCGCACCCTCATCAGGATCCTAGCAGCGCTGTTTTGGATGTACTGAAGCCTCTGGAGGCTCTTGCTAGGGATCCCGATGAGGAGTGCGTTACAGTAGTCCAGCCTTGAGGAGACAAAGGCGTGGACAAGTATCTCAGCATCCGTCAGGGTAAGTGTGGGGCGGAGTTTGGAAATATTCCTGAGGTGGAAGAAGGAGGTTTTGCAGATGTGTTTTATGTGTGACTCTAGGTTGAGTTGAGGGTCCAGTTTCACACCCAGGTTGGTGACAGTGGCTGAGAGGGGAATAGTGAGACCGGCGAATGAGATGCTTGTTATTGGGCAGGTATGGATCTGATGGGGAGTGCCAATTAACATGGCTTGGGTTTTGTCACTGTTGACTTGCAGGAAGCTGAGATTCATCCACGCCTTTATCTCCTCCAGACACAGGGAGAGGATGGATGAGGGAGATGGAGGAGGCTGGGTTATGGAGGGCGGGGGGTCGAGTTTGAGGTATAGCTGGGTGTCGTCCGCATAACAATGATATGAGATGCCGAACTTCCTGATTATATTGCCGAGGGGTAGTATGTAGAGAGTGAAGAGGGTAGGACCGAGTACAGATCCCTGGGGGACACCGGAGGTGACAGTGTGAGTGTCTGATTTTTTCCCTCCCAGGGAAACGTACTCGGTTCGGTTCGAGAGGTAGGACTGAAGCCAGGTTAGAGCAGTGCCAGAGAATCCAGTGGAGTGAAGTTGGTTAAGGAGGATAATGTGGTGAACAGTGTCAAATGCAGCGGACAGATCCAACAGAATGAGGAGTGACGGGGACCCTGCATCGGCAGCCATGAGAAGGTCGTTGGTGACCCTAACAAGTGCTGTTTCAGTGCTGTGGCCAGAGCGAAAACCGGATTGAAATTTCTCAGCGATGTTATTGCGGGTGAGATGAGTGTGAAGTTGGGCAGCTACCACTTTTTCCAGAACCTTGGAGAGGAACGGGAGGTTAGATATCGGTCTGTAGTTGGCAAGGTTGTCCGGGTCAAGTGAGGGTTTTTTGAGCAGGGGGGTAATGATGGCAATCTTCAATGCAGGGGGTACAGTGCCAGACTGGAGTGAGAGGTTGATGACATTGGTTATTAGGGGACTAATGGCTGAGGTTTGTTGTTTAATGAGGGCTGTGGGGAAAGGGTCCAGGGCACACGTGGAGGGTTTCATCTTTTTGATGATGTCCTCTACCTCCGACTGCAAGATAGGGGAGAAGCAGTGGAGAGGCTGGACTGTCCCGGGTGGAAGGAAGGGGGGAGGAGGTGAAGTGGTGGGGCCAGAAGAGGAGAGGAGCTGGGTGCAGATGTTGTCAACCTTAGCGGTAAAAAAGGTCATAAAGTTATTGCACACTACCTCTGAGGATTCTGTTGGAGTGGTGGGTTGGGGTTTGAGAAAGTGGTTGATGGTTGAAAAGAGCTGTTTTGAATTTCCAGGGGTATTGTTTATGATATTGGAGTAGAACTGGGCACGTGCAGTCCCAAGGGCTTTTGAGTAGGCCTTCTGATGTTCTTTGTAGGCCTGTTTGTGCACGGTCAGTCCTGAGGCTTTGAGACGACGCTCCAGGATGCGTCCAGTTGATTTCATCAGACGCAGCTCACTGGTGTACCAGGGGGCTGAGCGTGAAAAAGTGACTGTTTTGGTTTTTTGGGGGGCGTGGATACCTAGAAGTTTGGCCAAAGAGTTATTGTAATGGTCCACTGCCTTGCTGACTGATGTAAAGGTTGCAGAGGGGCGCGGAGTCCTGACAGCAGGCTGCGTGAGGACACACACTGCACCGACATGAGAGAAGAGAGGGGGCTGATTAACGTGTGTTTCTATCAGCGGATATTTCACTTCTATCAGTTTGATTCGAGGGGGCAGGACATCTGTTTGAGGGGGCGTTGCCCCCTCTTGCCCCTGTGTAGAGCCGGCACTGAGCATCACCCTGCTTCAAATATTCAAACATTCTCTGAGAAACTCACACTTTCCCTGCCTCGCCCGCAGCCATAGCAACCCCCGTGCGAGGGGGGAGGCGCGGCATCAATGTTGATTGGTCACAGGCTGGCCATTTCCTGCAACAATCATGATGCCGGCCCACCGCCCACACGAGCATAGCACAGGCCCACGCGCACAGCCCAGACCCGCGACTACGCGCGAGCGCAGGCACGCTTATCAGTCTCACCTTCTCAAAAGGCAGGCCAACTTTGCTGTTGCCCCCTTCATCATGTTCACATTCGACATCTTTCACTGTCTTCTACACATTTGCTGTCTCTTATTCTCATCCTATCAAGCCACCGTTCTAGTCACTTTCTGTCACACACGTCGTATTTTCTCTACTGCCACACACTGCTCATCTTAGTTTCTCCAACCAACTTAAACACATCATCGTCCACTTCTCGATTTCCCTATTATCGCTCAACAGCCTCCTGAACATTCTTCATGACTGATTTCTTTCATAGAACACACATCTCACTCACACTCATACACACACCCATTCATGAGGATCCTCTGCGCGCACACGCACACACACACCAGCACAAAAGGATGACGCACAATATATACGAACACATAGAACGCACTAAGAACACCTTTTTTGCTCGTCTTACTTGTCAGATTTATTCTCTATTTTACTTTTAGAAGCTATTTGTAATTCTTTTCCATTTATTTTGCAAATCTTAACTGTAGTGTGCACACAATTTGATCTCAGGTCATTTGTCATTGGGCATACAAACAGCATTGTCATACTTCTTGTATGGACAGGAGCTCTAATAATCCCAAAAAAAATTATAATAATCCGACAATGACATGTTTTGCTGTCATATGGGCATCTTATTCTTTCTTTCTCTGTATTAGCATGAGCGGTCAAAGGGGAGGAAGCTTGTCATGCTGAAAATGTGACTTTTCCTCTGCCTCTTCCTCCGCCCTTTGATTGGTTTTGTTTTACACGACGACACACTCTTGCCAAGTGTCCCCGTTTCCCACAGTTCCAACAGTCCAAATTTGATGTGGAGATTGAATTGAATGGCGGCCGGCGGCCTTGTTGGTCTCTAACTCTTCCTCTGCCCCTTTGGGAACTTTGGAAGAAGACCATTGTATCTTCATCATTACCATCATCATCTAGATCAGTGGTTCCCAAACTTTTGCAGGCTGGCGCCCCCTTTGGCTCCCCAGTGAATTCCTAGCGCCCCCCCCCCCCCCCCCAAGGCATTTATATAAATAAATAATACATTTATATAAATAAATAAATAATACATTTATAATATCATTACCATTACGTTGAATTAGTGGGAGCACTGAGTTTGTTTCTCAGAAACGAGCCGGTCCCATCTAGACGTAATCGGAGACAATGACACCCGAAGTGATTTAAGGTTTGTCTTTTATTGCAGGATGCTTGGTCTCCATGTGTTGAAGCAGTTTTGAATGCTTCACTGCCTGGTTAGTTAGCCTGTCGCCACATATTAGCTTTGCGGGCTCGACTGGGGAAACATGTCACGTGACCGGGACGAGTGTCTTGACCTGAATTAATTGATCGTCGATAAAAAAAAATATTCTGTGCGGCTTGGCGGCCCGGTACCAAGTGACCCACGGACCGGTACCGGTCCGCGGCCCGGTGGTTGGGGACCACTGCCCTAACCAGCTCAACACAACACAACACGGCGCGTTCTGGCGAGTCCCCAATTTCATGTTGACTTGAACTCAAGATGATGTTGACCGCCAGAATGCGGTTTTTATTATAAGATAAAATTCTGACCATTACAAGCTTGAAATTACAAACCTGAGCTTTTGCTTTTGTAGTCTATGCTGTCGGATCTGAAATACATCAGAACATTTGCCTTTCTCAATCGTCGTGACACAAGCAGTGTCTGCTTCCACCAAGTGGTTCCTCACCCAGTTGCCTAAGTCGGGGGGGGGAAACCAGTGAGGAGTGCATTTTTAAGATGTTGCTGATAAGCACTCTGCATCATCAAATGGGATGCCACTGGGCACCCAGAATTCTTCTTCAAATCTCAATTGATTGGCGGCCTCATCACTTTTTATCTTTCTATTTTATGTCTTTTGAATTTGTTCTCTTCTCTCTTGTGAAGCTTTCAACCACATTCTAGCACAATTCAACTCTCTCTCTTTTCTTTTCTTTTTCAGTCCCTTTGTCGTCCTATCTACACTCTCCTCCAAAACATCAACCACTATCTTCCACACTTCAACTTTCAACTTTCCTTCTACTCCATACATTTTCTTCCACTTCTGCATGTATTGCATACAATTAAGAAATTTACTCGCCATGAACTTCTCATCTCCTTCAAGAGCTAGGGATTTACCGTTTTTATTTCCCATCTTAGCTTGGTATTTTAGGTTTATACAATTTTTTTCATAAACATATTTTTTTTTTCTTTCTTTGAGGATCCTCAATGCAGGTTTAAATTGACCTTTCAACAAATTACTAGCCTGTGTTATTGCCGTGGATCAATGCTAGAACTGCTATTTAGTCAATATATCCTACCAGTCACACTCTCGACCACACAAATTTCTTATCCCTGCCTACGCGAAGTCCTCTTTTAAAAAAAAAAGAGCTGCTTCATCCGGAGAGGGGACTCTACAACACCCCTTCCTTCCCTGGGAACTAAAGACAACAGTCCTGTTACCCAGCCCTGCCAACGCGAAGTTGTACTCTTTAGAACAGTGGTTGTCAAATGAGGGTACACGGAGGTACTCTAGGGGGTACGTGAGATTTTACAAAAATATATAAAACAGTTTGAGAACCACTGCTCCAGAAGAGCCACTTCATCCGGAGGGGGACTCTACAACACCCCCTCCTTCCACAAGACTTAAAATCTTCTGTCCTGCCTATTTAGCTTGGACAAACCAAAGCCGTATAGCTCATGCACCTTTAACTTTTTACGCGTTTCCCAACAACACAATCACACAACTTTAGGGCTTTAACTTACTTGTCCCCTGGTTCGTTGCACTGCCGGATCCCGTCAATCCACCTCTGTCAGACGACGGCAGACCTAAGATGCTGGCCCAGCGAAGAAATTCCCTTCCCAGGACTTTCTTTTCCAGGTCCTCCTAAAGGACGCTGGCTTGTCGACAATGCAGCATGTCCTGCTCCGTCAGCCAGATGGCGGGTATGAGGGATCCGGGTCACGGCACCAAAATGTTAGGGTGGTGCTCACTCTAACTTATTTTGCAAGAACCACACGGGAGACAAGTAAGTCCTTTTAAACACCTGCAGGTGGAGAGTCCATTCGTCGCTGTGCGTACAGCGATGATCGAATGAGGTCTGACTCAGGCCTGTTGCAGGAGCATTTTTATTGACAGAAACAGAGTGGGGGTGAGAGTGGGGGTGAGAGTGGACAGGATGGGGTTGAAGCCCCTGATCTGCTGATCAAAGCATAGCAGGGGGTCTTTTACGACGTTGTGTAAACAAAACAACTTTGATTGCTTCCTCTGCAGCTAGTCAAACAGTTCAAAAGTTCTTAGCACTTTGTTCTACTACTTTTGTTAAGACAGGACAAGCTAGGTAAATTATTACAGGTTACATTCCAACATAATCATACGATCAAGATAATCTGTAAACCCTAACAATCAGTAAAGGAAGACCAACTCCGGAGTTAAAAGGTTTGATTCGGACAACGGGACTTCGGAACAGAGTGGTACGCACGATCGAAACAAGATTTTGATTTCATATGCTTTATTGAGTGTTTGAAATTAAGAAGGTATAAGACTTTGATGTCTATTGTATGCAAATGTATATGCAAATGAGCTAGGCGCCAGTCTGGCGGGCGCCAAGATAGCGCCAGTCAAGAGGGGGGGCTGTCGCCATTTTGGTTTGGTGGCGCCATTTTGGATGGGGACATGTCTGGGCATGTATGGGGCCTGTATTATATCAGCCGGAGGCGGAGTCAGATTTTCTAACAAACATTGATGAAATAGATTTGCATCCATTTTTTGTGAAACAAACCAAAGAAGTGATACATCTGAGCTAGATTTGCTATCAACTAGTGCGTCTAGAGGTCAAGGGGGGAGTTTTGTTGAAAAAAAAGGCATCTGAAGGAGCTAGTCAAGGTGTTGCTACACCTAATTTGACATACAATAGCTTGTGGAGCCTCCTCTAGTAGAGTCAGGAGAGTCACCAATTATTGGCTACGAGTTGTCTGCGTGTAACTTTGTTGAAAAAGACATCTGAAGGAGAAAGACAAGGTGTTGGTGCACCTAATTTAACATACCGTAATTTTCGGACTATAAGTCGCTCCGGAGTACAAGTCGCATCAGCCATAAAATGCCCAAAAAGTGAAAAAAAACATATACCGTGATTTCCCATGCATAATGCGCAAAATTTAACTAATTTATTGTCCTAGAATCTTGGGTGCGCATTATGCATGGGTACAACAATTTTTGAAGAAAATCTCCCTCGAAATAAAACTTGAAATCACCTTTCTTCTTGTTTGTTGTCAATCGCGCATCGCATTCAGCCATCCTGCCCAACACAGTCAGTAAAATTCATAATTGACGACACATCGTTTGATGCGATGGTGCAATCCTTGATGGTGTGTTATTGTCAAATATTGTTTGTTTTTTAATCTCCATCGCAGACCGGATATCATACGGAGGCCGCCATGACAGTATGCGCAGAACGGATGCGCAAGACACATCAGCTATATAAAGAGCGAGAGTTCAGTTCTCTACCTATTAGTTTCAATTCACAGTTTAATTAGCAGTTTCAATCAGCAAATAACAAAATGCGTATTACAGGTAATATTTTATTTCACAACACTTTGCCTTGTTCCTTTCTTCTCTGCTGTTCACTTCAAACACGCTCCATACGAACACAATGCTCTCGTATCAGACGCTTGATCGATCACCTGCTCGTTTGCTGTCACAATGTACCCTACACAAATCCGAAACATTTCTTCGCTATCGAGTTTGCTAGCGCATGCGCAGTGATACTGACCGGCAGAATAACATCCGGTTGTTCCCAAAGATGATCTTTTTTCTGAACTAATTTTACGTTTACGGACTTAAGTAAGAGTCAAAATTTGGGTGCGTATTATACATGGGTACGGGCTTTTTTCCAGCATCGACATGCCATTTTTAGGGTGCGTATTATGCACGGGGGCGCATTTTGCATGGAAAAACACGGTAACTATCCACTCATGATGAAAAAAAAATCGTATTTTTAATTTGATCTAAATGGCTATGCCTCCCCTGCCATCATGAAAAGGGGAAAAACTAATTCAATTGTTTTTATTATAAAGTCATTTTCCTTATAATTCCAATAGTTTTGTATCATTTTGAACCAAAATCGCTGAATTTTTAGTTCTTTTAAAACCGAAGACGATTCGCTCGGAGGAGCCAACTTCCTGTCTAGCCTCCTCTGAGGACTGCGTAATCACACGGCTGCCTATGTTGACAGGCTATTCAGTTAGACAGAACTGCTCTCTGTCTTTATGTCGCTGTTTAAGTGTTCAAACACTGTCGCTATATTAACTAATTTCCGTAGTTAAGCTGATGTATTGAATATCTAGTGTTTTTTGTCATCTGTCTGTAACGTCTGTTTCTCAAGAGGAACAAAACGGCTTTGAAAAGAGACCTTACGGAGGCTACGAAAAAAGGTTCTCCAGCCTTATGGCAGGGGGTGCTATTGATCCTGGGATGCTTCATGCACCTACCTGTAGAATTAGAGATCTCCAGTTCAAATTTACAGTGAGCAACTGAGGAGCAGTCGTCCATTTGTTTCGTTTTACATTGTCCTAAAATAGAAAAGCAAGGTCGATAAAGTGTGGAGGAAGTTAGCATTGCACAACTCAGCCGTCACAACACATCCGGTTGTTCCCGAAGATGATCTTTTTTCTGAAATAATTTTACGTTTACGGACTTAAGTAAGAGTCAAAATTTGGGTGCGTATTATACATGGGTACGGGCTTTTTTCCAGCATCGACATGCCATTTTTTGGGTGCGTATTATGCACGGGGGCGTATTTTACATGGAAAATTATGGTATAAGTCGCTCCGGAGTATAAGTCGCATTTTGGGGGGCAATTTATTCGACAAAATCCAACACCAAGAACAGTCATAAACGAGCAACAACAGGTTAAACGATAGGTATGCTAACGTGACATAAACACAAACAAAGAGCTGAGAACGGCCCTGACGTTTCAAAAAACTATTCCATAAATAACACGTTAATAAAACCATCTGTGTCACTCCAATTCATTAAATCCATCGATCGTCCTTTGTCAACAATGCGTGCGCGCCGCTGACGGCGCTTGCACTTCAAAATATTCCACAGGCCCATATAACGATATATAAATTATATATCAAATAACTATTATATAAGCAATAATGTTATCAAACCATCTGTGTCACTCCAAATCATTAAATCCATCGATCGTCCTTTGTCAACAATAGGTGCGCGCAGCTGACGGCGCTTGCACTTCAAAATATTCCACAGGCCCATATAACGATATATAAATTAGATATCAAATAACTATTATATAAGCAATAGTATTATCAAGCCATCTGTGCACTCTAAATCATTAAATCCATCGATCAAATTCCTTGTCCTTCGTCAACAACGCCGCGCGTGCGCCCTGACGTCAGCCTCGTCGTTATTCCACAGATCTACTATATAACTATATTGTAGTGTTAACAAAGTTCAAGGAAAGACGTGGGTTTGGTAAACGGCTCTTTATTTAACAAAACAAACTTCCAGGCGTGTGGCGGCGTGGACTTCCAGCCACGGAAGTGGAAGAGAGCTCCATAGAATAGGACCGGGCGTGCGTAAAAGCCATGACCGAGCCCCATCCACCGTCCCCGGACAGCCACCCGGCCGAGCGCCGGCCCTCGACTTCCATCCACGGAGGTGAAAGAGAGCTCCGGAGAGTAGGACCGGGCGTGCGTAAAAGCCATGTCCGAGCCCCATCCACCGTCCCTGGACAGCCACCCGGCCGAGCGCCGGCCCCCGACTTCAATCCACGGAGGTGAAAGAGAGCTCCGGAGAGTAGGACCGGGCGTGGGTAAAAGCCATAATAGTTTTTCAAACCTTCTGTGTCACTCCAAATCCTTAAATCCTTCAAACTCTTCGTCCTCCGTGTCACTTAGAAACAAAGCCGCTAATGATGCCGGTAGTACGTGGGGCCCTTCGTCATCTTCGTCATCCCGTGAGCAATCTTTGTCCTTTATGTAAACAACCGCCGCGCCACGCCGCGTCGCGCTGCTGATGTCACTTGAAATTCAAATTACAGTAATCCCTTGCTACATCGCGGTTCGTTTATCGCGGTTTCACTTTTTTTTTTTTTTTTGGAAAATGTAAAAAAAATAACATATATAAGTCGCTCCTTATTATAAGTCGCCCCCCCACCCAAACTATGAAAAAAAACGCGACTTATAGTCCGAAAATTACGGTACAATAGTTTGAGCTGAGGTCGAGTCATTAAAGCGTCGTCAATATGCTGACGAAGTTATCTGAAAGTAAGAGACTAGGTGTTGGGAGCATTTAATTTTGGAGGGAGCCAGATGAAGGCCTCTGAAGGCCTTATATTTCAGTATATTTGATGTGCCTCCAGCATATTTCGTATGTTACAATTTGTTTAGATAGTTTTATGAAAGTCGCCTAAGTTTAAAACATGTCCTGACTAAAAACACGTGATACACAGAGGTGTGGTTTGAGAGAGGGGCTGGACCTGCTGCAGCTATATTACGGCAGAGTATCGAGCGGCGAGTTCACAGAAAAGAGCTAAGCTAAAGCTTTGGTGTTAAACTGCAAACCTGAAGCTCAAATATGATAGCGGAAACACCGATCAGTATAAAAGCGGGCTTTCGGACTCAGCCTTCACACCTACCACCAAGAGAGAGACCGCTCTACACGTCAGAGAAATAAGAAGAAGATGGCTCAAAAAAGACCCGCCAGACGACTTTTACCAAGTTTTGCACCTGTGGAGAACGGGCCAGGAGAAAAGCTTTCCAGAGGTGTGCAAAGCGTACCACGTTGTACGATCACACTCTGGTCCAGCCCTGACAACTCTGGCACAGAGACAAACCAGACCGACACAGCTTTCATCGCATCTCCACGACCAAACGCGCCGGCTGAGGGGTCGCGATCCGCCTTATCGCCGGCTGCAGCGTGGTCAGCACCAGAGGGTTTTGACATCCTGCCGATGCCTACACCCGAACCTAGCGTCACGACGTCACAGACAGCTGAGAGGGTGAACGACCTCTTATCGCCGCTCTGCTACGACGATCAACGGTTCGATCGTCTCTTTGGAGCTTCGTCATCAACCTTCGAGGTGTTTGAGAGTCCGGCAACCCTCCCTGCGACCCTAGGGTACGGCGGCGAAAGCCGCTTAGCAAACGGGGTGGAGCAGCATGAACACTGGTCCTCGTCTCCTGCCATCGACCTGTTTGACGATGGATGCGTGCGTTACCCTGAAAACGGTATGGACTTGCCACGCTTATCTGCCGCTGACATTGCTCACATGCTCAATCCGGAGCCAGAGGTCATGGTACCCGGTGATTTTGCGGGCTACATGGATCTGGCCGCGGGGGCGGATGACACAATCGTAGACTATCCCTCGCCCACCGCTGGGGGCAGCATTCCGACGCAGGACTTTGAAATAATACCGGTGCTGACATCAACGCCTGCAAGAGTCAACGCTCACCAAGATGAATACACTATGAAGGTAGAGTCCCTTTCGTGGCTGGTGGTAGAAGATTACATACGTGTGAAACTGATGGTAGCTCGCTCATCTTTTGTACGATGCATTAATTACACATGCAAAAATGACGTGCGACGGGTGTACCCTTGATGACCTTAGCCAGTTGCATCACACATGCTTGTTTGTTAAGGATCGCTGCTTTTATTTCTATGCAAATTATGAAACAGTGACGGCTGAGTTGTGCAATGCTAACTTCCTCCACACTTTATCGACCTTGCTTTTCTATTTTAGGACAATGTAAAACGAAACAAATGGACGACTGCTCCTCAGTTGCTCACTGTAAATTTGAACTGGAGATCTCTAATTCTACAGGTAGGTGCATGAAGCATCCCAGGATCAATAGCACCCCCTGCCATAAGGCTGGAGAACCTTTTTTCGTAGCCTCCGTAAGGTCTCTTTTCAAAGCCGTTTTGTTCCTCTTGAGAAACAGACGTTACAGACAGATGACAAAAAACACTAGATATTCAATACATCAGCTTAACTACGGAAATTAGTTAATATAGCGACAGTGTTTGAACACTTAAACAGCGACATAAAGACAGAGAGCAGTTCTGTCTAACTGAATAGCCTGTCAACATAGGCAGCCGTGTGATTACGCAGTCCTCAGAGGAGGCTAGACAGGAAGTTGGCTCCTCCGAGCGAATCGTCTTCGGTTTTAAAAGAACTAAAAATTCAGCGATTTTGGTTCAAAATGATACAAAACTATTGGAATTATAAGGAAAATGACTTTATAATAAAAACAATTGAATTAGTTTTTCCCCTTTTCATGATGGCAGGGGAGGCATAGCCATTTAGATCAAATTAAAAATACGATTTTTTTTTTCATCATGAGTGGATAGTTACCGTGTTTTTCCATGCAAAATGCGCCCCCGTGCATAATACGCACCCTAAAAATGGCATGTCGATGCTGGAAAAAAGCCCGTACCCATGTATAATACGCACCCAAATTTTGACTCTTACTTAAGTCCGTAAACGTAAAATTAGTTCAGAAAAAAGATCATCTTTGGGAACAACCGGATGTTATTCTGCCGGTCAGTATCACTGCGCATGCGCTAGCAAACTCGATAGCGGAGAAATGTTTCGGATTTGTGTAGGGTACATTGTGACAGCAAACGAGCAGGTGATCGAGCAAGCGTCTGATACGAGAGCATTGTGTTCGTATGGAGCGTGTTTGAAGTGAACAGCAGAGAGGAAAGGAACAAGGCAAAGTGTTGTGAAATAAAATATTACCTGTAATACGCATTTAGGTAGAGAACTGAAGTCTCGCTCTTTATATAGCTGACGTGTCTTGCGCATCCGTTCTGCGCATCTGTAATGGCGGCCTCCGTATGATATCCGGTTTGCGATGGAGATTAAAAAACAAACAATATTTGACAATAACACACCATCAAGGATTGGACCGTCGCATCAAACGATGTGTCGTCAATTATTAATTTTACTGACTAAGTGTGTTGGGCAGGATGGCTGAATGCGATGCGCGATTGACGTGTCTTGCGCATCCGTTCTGCGCATACTGTCATGGCGGCCTCCGTATGATATCCGGTTTGCGATGGAGATTAAAAAACAAACAATATTTGACAATAACACACCATCAAGGATTGGACCATCGCATCAAACGATGTGTCGTCAATTATGAATTTTACTGACTAAGTGTGTTGGGCAGGATGGCTGAATGCGATGCGCGATTGACGTGTCTTGCGCATCCGTTCTGCGCATACTGTCATGGCGGCCTCCGTATGATATCCGGTTTGCGATGGAGATTAAAAAACAAACAATATTTGACAATAACACACCATCAAGGATTGGACCATCGCATCAAACGATGTGTCGTCAATTATGAATTTTACTGACTAAGTGTGTTGGGCAGGATGGCTGAATACGATGCGCGATTGACGTGTCTTGCGCATCCGTTCTGCGCATACTGTCATGGCGGCCTCCGTATGATATCCGGTTTGCGATGGAGATTAAAAAACAAACAATATTTGACAATAACACACCATCAAGGATTGGACCATCGCATCAAACGATGTGTCGTCAATTATGAATTTTACTGACTAGGTGTGTTGGGCAGGATGGCTGAATGCGATGCGCGATTGACAACAAACAAGAAGAAAGGTGATTTCAAGTTTTATTTCGAGGGAGATTTTCTTCAAAAATTGTTGTACCCATGTATAATGCGCACCCCAGATTTTAGGATAATAAATTAGTTAAATTTTGCGCATTATACATGGAAAGAGACGGTAGCTGACGTGTCCTGCGCATCCGTTCTGCGTATACTGTCATGGCGGCCTCCGTATGATATCCGGTTTGCGATGGAGATTAAAAAACAAACAATATTTGACAATAACACACCATCAAGGATTGGACCATCGCATCAAACGATGTGTCGTCAATTATGAATTTTACTGACTAAGTGTGTTGGGCAGGATGGCTGAATGCGATGCGCGATTGACAACAAACAAGAAGAAAGGTGTGATTTCAAGTTTTATTTCGAGGGAGATTTTCTTCAAAAATTGTTGTACCCATGCATAATGCGCACCCCAGATTTTAGGACAATAAATTAGTTAAATTGTGCGCATTATGCATGGGAAAACACGATAATGAATCCAAACAATACACTATGCCAGGGGTCGGCAACCTTTTTTACTCAAAGAGCCATTTGGGACCGCCCCCCAATGAAAAGAAAGCACCCGGAGCCACAACCCATTTTGACATCATTATATATATTATGCATGTATATATTATGCTATGTACAAAAAACGATTGCATTTATGAAAATGAAATCAACGAACTGCTGCAGAGAACACAGAATTTTATTTCTGCATGTAACAAAAAGCATTTTACACTTGGTTGATGCTTAATTTCAAATAAAATACCCGGTGTCTATTTGAGTCCTCGTATTTAAGAAATAAAAATCCAAACTTACCCAACCCACTGAACAAAAAATGCAAACAGCCTGCAGTCACCTGTCCTCTTATTTATGAGATAAAAATCCAAACTTATCCAAATATTATCCACCAGCACTGAACGAACAATGCAAACCAAAAAAATGCGCAGTCTGCTTCTGTCCCATTGCGTGTACTGGAGTGTGCAGCCACTTATCCTCCTGAATTAAAAAAAAACCGACTACTTCACTTAATATATCGTTATCACGCTGGTAGTGTGCTGGAAAAACGCCGGCTGCCAGACGTGAGGGACGCCAGGAATTCGAATGTCGCACATCGGCGGATGTGACGCATATTTTGGGCGGTAAAAATATTAAAAACGTTTAATTTTAATGTTACAAGTTTACCATAATCTTCAAATTCAGAATTATATTTTAAAATGAACAAACTACAATAAAATTTAATTTTTTTATAAAATACTCATTATTTTCCAAAGTCACAGGGAGCCACAACAGAAGGATGAAAGAGCCACATGTGGCTCCGGAGCCATGGGTTGCCGACCTATGCACTATGCTAAAGGCAAAAGAAAAGATGTGGTTCCAAGCAGTTATAACAAACTATGAAAATATTTTCATAATTTCATAGAGAATGGGAAATTTACATTTTTTTTCAAGGGATGCTTAAGAAACACAATTAGTTTCCATACTTTGCTTAGAAACACTCACTTTACATGAGTACAATTTAGGAATTACCTTACAAGGTACAATACTTTATCCCTATTTTATCATAAAGCAAATATATTTTGCAGGTACAGTAGGTCTGCAAAATAGGGACATTTCGTTGTTGCTTGTGCTGCCAGAGCAGTTTTTCTTTTTCTTCCTCACACAAACACAATGCCATATGTGCGAATCGAACGCAAGTTTACACAAGACAGGCAAGCGTAAACCTTTCATTTCCCCTAGCTGGAGTTTTGAGTTTTTCCTTGCCCTCTTGGGAGTTTAAGATCAGGGGATGTTTGAGAATAAAAACTCTTGAATCTTGAAACCTATCAGCGACTCCCAGTTCTGCAAGAGCAGTCATCAATACTCGTGACGCGCAATGACGTCGCGAAATATATTGAGTCAAATAAATTTCAAACAGTGCTGATCTTTCATATGTTCCCAAGAAAACATCTTTACATTTTTCCTTGAAAATGTGGCATTGAGGTTCAGGATGTTTTGACTTTCCGAAGGCTCTAAGATAAACCAGCACCTGGTAAAGCTCTGCTAATCGATGTGCTACTTGGCGGACATGTTGGCAGGGGCAAAGTTCTCTTTACCGAGTTTTTTTTATTTTTATAATTATTATTATATTGAGTCACACGCATGCACAGCGTCATATGTGCAAAGTGAACTCATGGTGCCTCACTACACCATCAGCTATCCCCTTTCTTTAAAGAGGTATTGACAATATGTCGTAACTTGGCCGTTTCTCAACCGATTTATGTGAGGTTTATATTTGTTTGTGAAAGCATGTGCAACCGTTACGAAAATAACCAGCATCCATATGGTGTATTTGTCGTAACGTAATTGTATGGCAATATGCTCAATTTTGGAGCACAGTGTATAAGAATGCTTGTTCTTTCGAGTTCCTTCCTGTCTACATAAGGAATGACCTGACGCATTTGCCCCGACTAGCTTACGAAGACGTGGCGTGCAGGCTAACCATTTATGTAGGTTATTATCTATGACGACGATTGTGGCGTGAACTGCCTGTAATACTGGATGTGTAGACTTAAACTTACAAGGAAATTGTAATTTTAATTGAGAGTTTTGTTTGTTTCCACAAAGTCGAAAATTATTGAAGCGATTGCGCAGAAATGAAGGCATTCTGTGGACGACTCAAACCGACAATTGAAGGTTTTGACTGCGTGGAGGAGAGCGAAGAGTACGACTATCACCAAGAGATTGCCAGGTAGCTCACATCTCAACGTGTCTCGGGTTAGAAATTACTCAAATGAAGAAAACAATATATAGGGTTAACATAATCCAAATTAGAAGTGCAGCTATGTTTAATGTGCATCGTGTTTTTCCAGTCGATATTAATGCGCAATGGAAGTCGTTTTAATGTTTTGTGAGCAAGACAGCAGTGATTGGTGAATTTTTTGGGAAATGTAGTGAGCCAAGCTGTACTGCCCACCAGAATAATATAGCAATTCATAATAATTTGATGTTGCACACTCAGATTTTCTGCACGTTTGCCGTTGCATGAACACGCCCAACAAAACTTGAGTATCACTGGTCATTTGTAATGAATAAAACCTTATATAGCTTTTCATGTATTTGCCAAGTTTGGGTTGTGAAAAATAGGGAGATTTTTTTTTGGTTTTTTTTTGTGGGTTTTTGCTCCCACTACAGCGGTCTGCAACCACCGCCGGTCTGAGTTCCGGTACCAGTCTGCAGACCACTCGGTAACAGGCCATAGAAAAATTCTTAAAAAAAAACTCACACACATTCTGTGGCAGTGCATACGTATACAGCCAAATTGAATTTTATCACCACTGCAGGAATGGAACGGTTGCCGGACAACAAAATATCATCTGACCACAGCGGACCACTGCCCTACTATATCAGCTTCCGTACACACCGATTCACTCTTACTAGAATTACTACTTCAGATATTAAAGGGACACAAAAGCGAAGATGGTTAATTTTTCACTAAGTAGCCCAGTTTGTAATTTTTTGATCAGGAAAACGAAAGTTAGCAATTTAGATTTTATCCATTCATTTTAGAAAAGTAATGAAACAATGAATGCTTTTAAAAACACCCGCTTTTAATGAGGAATAGGGCCACGCAACCCTTCCCCTCTATAACTTGATTGATGATGTCATAGAAGGAAGCAATGTCAATTTCCCCATTGGAAATCATTGTGCAATCCCTTAAAATCGTACAAAAAACGATATCGATTGGCACCAAAAGTCACATTGACATCTCTACTTATGACTACTTCAACATATCACAAGGATTAGCCTCTCCGTGGCTTATTTAAGAGCAACAAATGAGCAGCCTCTGCGAAATACTAAGTGCTCTGTTACTCCTATTTTCTTTCGCCAGTCCCCAACATATGTAAACATGACGCGTTCCAAAAGGCTTTATGTCATATGAATTGTTCATAGATCGTTATATATTCAATTGAAATCTGCCGCCTATCTGAAAAGGTGCTTTAAACGGTCACACTCAGCTGAAGGCCTCCTCATTGGAAGTCCGGTGCTCTATATCTTTCCAACGTGGAACCCTGGGGAAATGTAAGTCATATGAAGCCGTAACAATTTCAATTGAATATATGCATAAAGATATTCATTAGTAAACGGTAAGATCAAATGAGATTTTTTTTTTTCAAATAGTTCATTTGTGTGTATAAGTGTGCAAATTTGGAGGATGGTTCCATAAAAAAACTAAAACAGCACAAACAAAGGGGGGGCATACAGAGACAGGATGGTGACAAAAAACAGTAAAAAGGTGAATGGTCAGCATTTTTGGAAATGTAATAGCGAATTCTAGAAGAAGAAAATATATAACGCCCTCCCAACTCTTCTCAGTGACCAAAAATACGATAAATCATTTGTCTAAAAAAATTGTAATTTGTACACCTCTGCATAAAATTCTAATGAAGATGTTTCTAGTGTGTCGTGGCCAAGTTTGATTTGTCTAGACATGTCAGAGCCCGTGCAGTGTGACATAATCCACGATTGGTATGCTGGTGTCTTGGACAGCTCACGACCACGAAAGTCTGGCATTCAGAAGTTAGCCGCATAGTGTGACAATCTATGAGTGGTCCTTGGGCATTGACCAATATGAATACAGTGCCCTCCTACGACGAGAGATATGACAAAATGTGTTTTGGGTGAAATGCGCCTGAACGTCTGGGCTCTTGTTACTGACACAGGCCATTACCAACAATGCTTGGTGGCGTAATTGGAGGGAGCTTTTGTGTGTATGATCAGATGGCTGTTATGAGAATAAAAATACATTAGTCTAAAAATAGTACAAAGCACACTGTTTTACTTGCTGAATTTTAACTGTAAACTCAAAACTTTCCAAGTCCTGTTTTTAGTATATCAAATACTCTCATTAATGCAAGTCAAAGTGAAATTGAGTCTGTCATTAGCTTTAGCCAAGCAAGTCAGGATCCTAAAATGTGACTCAAGTAGAGTCTGACTTGAGTCAACTCATGTGACTCGAGTCCCTCAACTCTGTTGTTTAGTTTATCTTAAATGTGTGGGTTTTTTTTTTTCTTCCAGGTCCAGCTATGCTGATATGCTGTATGACCATGACAGGGTGAGCGTGTTGGGGAAAAATTGAAAATATACCTGTGCAAGTGATATTAGTCTACTGAAATGAATTAGTCTGCTGAAACACTGTTATGTGATCCAACCTTGATGTTAATCTATGGGAACACATGCTCTTAGGTTGATTTTGTTTGGGGGGAGGGGGGCAGAAAACCTCATTTTTTTATTTCTAATGATTCATATTAAGATGTCAATAACCACGTATTGTATCTTGGATTCAGTAGTAAAAGTATTTTCTATTTGAATTATTATTACAGTAATTTACAATATGACTTTGGATGGTTTGCTTTCTTACCCTGAAGCAGATATGCTTTCCGTCTATAGAATAAAAAGTACTACCAGGGCATCCGGGCAGCTGTGGCCCATGTCCAGGCTAAGGGTGAGAGTGTCATTGTCCTGGACATTGGAACAGGAACTGGCTTATTGTCCATGATGGCTGTTACCGCTGGAGCTGACTTCTGCTATGCTGTGGAGGTAATTTTACAGCATTCTCCTTAACCTTTTAAAGGGGAACTCAAGGCAAACATTTTTTGCAATAATTTGTATGTTGCCCCCTTAGTCTAAACACAGTATTCTGATTAATACGTATGTGGAATAATAAATCAAGCAGAACAGGTGGAGGAAGGCTAGCCTTTCGTCAAATAAAATACAATAACTTGGCAACCCAATTCAGATTAGCTGCAGTTACACTATGAACTCAAAAAGTGTACTTGTTGAGTAAAATGATTATACCTGCCTTTTCAGGCATTCTGCTGTGTGCAGACTGTATGTTGACATTAATCCAGGAATCCCGCGGGTCACTGGAATCCTAAAGGATATTCCCATGAGATGGGAGTCAACTTTACTTTACCTTTTAATCATGGGTTTTAGTTGGTACAACACAATACAGTATGATACAATATATGTAAATAATAAAAAAAAATTATATATAATTTATATATCGTTATATGGGCCTTTGGAATATTTTGAAGTGCAAACGCCGTCAGCGGCGCGCACCCATTGTTGACAAAGGACGATCGATGGATTTAATGAATTGGAGTGACAGATGGTTTTATAAACGTGTTATTTATGTAATAGTTTTTTGAATAACTCTGAATGTTACGTCAGGCCTGTTCTCAGCTCTTCGTTTGTGTTTGTCACGTTAGCATACCTATCGTTTAGCCTGTTGTTGCTCGTTCATGTCTGTTCTTGGTGTTGGATTTTGTCGAATAAATTTCCCCCAAAATGCGACTTATACTCCGGAGCGACTTATATATGTTTTTTTCACGTTATCGTGCATTTTATGGCTAATGCTACCTGTATTCCGGAGCGACTTTTAGTCCGAAAAATACGGTAATGTGTATATTTGTCTGCAGGTTTTTAAGCCTATGGCTAAGGCCGCTAAGTGCATTGTGGAGAAAAATGGCTTCGCTGACAAAATCAAGATTATCAACAAACACTCAACTGACGTTACTGTTGGGCCAGGTTGTATATAGATTTGAATACTCCTATTGTGCTTTATTGTTTCGATGTTTAGCAAGTGAAAGTTGCATTCATCAATGTCTTCATCTTTCATGGAAATGTGTCCTTCAAGTGATTAGATGTGTTGTTTGTGATCAATATCAGGTGAAGATATGGAAATGAAGGCCAATGTCCTCATCACAGAACTTTTTGATACAGAGCTGATTGGTGAAGGGGCTCTGCCGAGCTATGAACATGCTCACCAGAATCTTGTTCAGGTAACAAACATTTGCAGATTTGCTTCATTCTTATTTTTTAAATTATTGTTGCCTAAAACCTTCTGCACAAATTGAAACATTACCAGTTTTGTACTCTGGAAAGTTAACTTTTGAATACCAACTATAAATTAAAATGACCTGAGACAACTTCCTTGCTGAACAAGTGTATGAATGTTTTTTGTAGAACATTAAAATCTGCTTGGAACTGCACATTAAATACTGTATGACAAATAAAAGCATCGCTTTTGTAGGTAACGCAAAACACATTGGATTATAACTTGGGATATCTGATTTTCCGAACTGAGATCGAAATGGTCCCGCATAAATCTTTCTTTTTCTTTTGGGCTCCATGTCACAATGGCTTGAAGGGAAGAATTGTGCTTCGAGAGATGACATGAAAGATAATTACACTTAAAAAAGAATGTGCTTCAATTATTTTGCTATAACACAATCACAATATGAGTGGGTTAAAAATAATTACAAAAACAATACATTATATTATTGTTATAGTTTCTGGAAAATTATGCCGCTCAGAAAAATGTATCGATTTTATGTGACCCGCCTAGGCATCTGTATTGATCACATCACCGATTTGCACACTGGCACGGGTTTTCGTGCTATGGGCTCCACAGTCAACACATTCGCCGAAACATCTATATGTTGCTACCATCACTTTTTAAATGGTGTATATGTGTAAATAATGAATATTGCAACACATTTGCACTGTCTAATGACACAAGTAGTCACTTGAAAAGTGAATATAGAAAATCCATTTTTCCCTCCTCCTTCTAGAAAGGTTGTGTGGCAGTCCCACACCGGGCCACTGTCTATGCCCAGCTGGTCCAGTCACAACTATTATGGAGCTGGGCTCAGCTGCAGCCAATAGAGGTGCAGGGCACTCAGTTGTTGCCCCCGCCTGCTGTGGCCAACTGCAGCGGCTCTCATGCAGTATGTGACATTCAGCTCAGCCAGATTTCACCCCATAGCTTCACTGCTTTGGGTCCAGTCTGCACCATGTTTAGGTATGAAGCATCTGCTCTTTTAATAAACATTACCATCACCAGTAATTATTAGTTCATGATTTTTATGTATTTTTATTGTTTTTGCATGAAACCTTTGCTAATCAGTGTGGACTTTAGTAAGCCTGTAAGCAGTGCCCCCCAGTCCTACTCCTCTCAGTTTGTGGCTCAAAGCAGTGGTCAGGCTCAAGTGGTGCTCTCCTGGTGGGACCTAGACATGGATCCCACTGGAACCATTGTGTGTACCATGGCTCCCAGCTGGACATACCCACAGCCAAAGATGGCTCCAGTAAGTTAAACAAGTCTTGTCCCATTAATGTCGGATGTCATGTGTGCTCAACTGTGGTGGTTTGCGCTAGTGGAGAGACCACTGGATGCAGAGTGTTTATTTCCTGCCTATTGAGTGCAAGGTGGCAAAAGGAGAAGATCTGAGTCTAAATGTTGACCACGATGACTACAGTTTGTGGTACAGCCTCCAGTCTCACAGGTACAACATCGTTTACCCATACATTAATAAAGTTATAACAAAAAGTTACTTTTCGGTTTTCTCTGTCAAGGTTCGCCTTTATGGAGGAGCTTCCAAATTGTTGTGTATAGTTGTATTAAGTTAAAAGTTGCTCTTTATTTGCTTCTTCATTTGTGTGAGATGCTTTTGCGAGGGAGGGCAAAAGAGCATTAGTAGCTCTTGAATGGATGTGTGTTCTCAGAGATGGGCACACACATGCACGCACCTTAACAATGTGGAACAACCTGGAAAGTAGTCAGTCCACCAATGGAAAACAAATGTTGATACAGCTCAATTTACATACACATTAAAAGAATCAGGTGCAAAACAGAAAAGAATGGAGACGTAGGTGGGCCCAAGCCAAGTGCCGTAACACTTAGCTGTTAACACAATCACCGTCCAATCACCAGATGTGTTTTTGCATTCCATTGTATTCTTTGAAAACCGCTATAGCTTCTTGGCATATTAGGCATACAGCCGTTAATAACTTCTGTGAAAAAGTTATTTTGCTGTCCACTCTGGCACTTACTGTCTACTTTCCTTTTCTTTGGTATGTTCATTCACAATAGGCAACAAATAGCAACGGGTGAATAAAGCTAATTAAAGGCCATTTTTTATACAAGGGAAAACAGACATGAAAGAAGTACCACCGATTGAACTTGTTCTCACAGCAAATACAGTCAAACCTCGGTTTTTGACCACAATCCGTTTCAGAAGGCGGTTCGAGAAGTGAATCGATCGAATTCCGAATCTATTTTTCCCATTACAAATAATGGAAAAAAATGTAATCCGTTCCAAGACTAAAAAAAAAAACGCCTTTTTTAAGCATTTTTTCATTTCAAAGTCAAAGTCTGCTTTATTGTCAACTTCTTCACATGCCAAGACACACAAAGAAATCGAAATTACGTTCCCACTATCCCACGGTGACAAGACATAGTACACAATATACATACAAGTAAACAACACAAAAAAATAGAAACAAGAAGGCACAAACAATGAATAAATAAGAGTGATGAATAAATACTGGTCACAGTATTGTGACAGAGCCGTCGCTGAAATTTAGAAAATATTTTTAAAGTCCTGATGTACTTTCCAAAATTTAAGTGGACCTCAGTGCGCAGGGAGCTTAATTTGGTCCGATCGCGCAACTGCAGCGCGCCGGGCGCTCACTGTCGCATTGCTTTAAGAGCGTCTTTGTGTTTTAGGATGGCTTTACTGCTCCCACTTGCTTTCTTGGGAGGCATGATTAGGGGTTAATACAATCCTCAAAGTAACGAAAATACAATAATGAACGGAGTCAGTCAGCATCTGGGCCGCGCGGTCGGGTCCTTTCGGCTCATCTTGCGAGGTTCGACCTCCGGGTTTTGTTCGACAACCGAAGCAAAAAAATCTCCAATTTTTCGCTCGAATTCCGATTTGTTCGAGAATCGGGACGTTCGAAAACCAAGATTTGACTGTAGACGACTTTGATTGCATGGTGCATTTTGAAGCCCCAAGCTCAGAGCGAAAACTGTCGAAAGTGCTAAAAGGAGCCGGCTTATTTTTTTTAAAAAAGTTATGTTTTCACGCAAGAGTATCAGCAAAAGTAGTCGATAAATATTCTTGGCAAGCGCTTCTGCTCATCAAGGTCCCTGTGAGCCACAAGGTGCACAACTGTTGCTTGAGAGTGGGCTGACAAGACCCATTTCTTTCGTGCAGAAAGACAGTGAGTGTGGCTTGCCAAACTAATAAACTGCATTTCCTCAAAGGTCCACCAATGGTAAGTGTGCTCTTTAATAGTGAAACGGGAGTATTGTATATTGTATATATAGTAGATTATTTTAGTTGGACAAGGTCAACAGGTTGGATTAAAAAGCCCCGCAGGACGGATGCATACTACGGGCCGAGCCATAGTTTGCCCATGTCTGGTCCAGCAGATACTGTAACATACTTCTCGAAACTACGAGAGGCTCTGAGATAAACACTAAATTATGAGTATTTGTTACTCATTTTGACTGTCTGCATTGTGGCTGTTTTAAGCCGGCAACATTCACAGGACAACGTGATTCGCTCCCGGCCGTCCTGTACATGCCAGGCCCACCTGGTTTGGAACCGACCACGATTTGGTGAACTTAATGACAAAGTTCGCACAAAGAGCTATGTCAATGCACTGCACAGTGTAAGTGAACCGAACTGTCTGATATTACCTGTATGTGTGGGATTTCTTTTTAATTGTGCTAACTCCAGGTGCTGAAGGAGGACAGCATCTGTCTCGGAGTGAGTGATGGAAGTCTTCTTCCTGTGTTTGCACAGCTCTTGGGAGCCAAAAAAGTATGCTATGATCATTTTTGCTTCCCCTACACAACACTCACTTAAATTGACTCTTTTCTCCCTAATTCTTCTCAGGTCTGCAGTTTGGAAAACTTCAGCATGACGAAACAGGTTATTGAGCAGGTCAGCATATGTGTAAAAGTACAATAGAATGTCAAAGGTTGAATACTCTTAAATAGAATGAACTCTTTCGGGTTAGGGTTAGCATGCATGACAGACCAGTACAGTGTATGACATTGCACTGATCCACCTGTCAATCTCCAGCTTCATCTTCCCTTCTCTTGTTTTAAATACTTTAACTTCTCCACTTGGGGCTTGATAGTGCCCCCAACCTGAAGAAACCACATCCTTTTCTCACATAGTATCACAGGCTCAGATTTGAAGGTTCTGATTTTCATCCCAACCGCTCCAGTGATGGTTGATCATCTCAATTCTATAAAGTCAACGGAACCACATCATCTACAAAAAGTAGGGATGTAATAGTACTGAGTCCACCAACCGGGACCGCCCCATCCCCTTGGCTGCGCCTAGAAATTCTATCCGTAAAAGTTGTGACCAGAATCAGTAACAAAGGGCTGCCTTGGCAGAGTCCAATCCTCATTGGAAACTATTCCAACTAACTGCTGACACTGGTCGTACAGGGACAGCCGTCTAGGAGCACCCACACGAGTATTTCCCAAGTATACAGTCCAACGCCAAAAAGTCCAAAAAACACATTGGACTGGTTGGGGAAACTCCTATGCTCCCTCCAGAGCCCTGCCAAATGTGTAAACCTGATCCAGTCCAATGCCAAAATGCCCAAAAAGCACATCAGACTGGTTGGGGAAACTCCCAAGCTCCTTCCAGAGTCCTGCCAAATGTGTAGACCTGATCCAGCCAACTATGTCGAGTTGGAATCTCTTCACCTCACATACCAGCTCATGCTCTTTCCCTGCAAGAGAGGTGATGAATTATCTCTCAAAAACAAGCATCTGTAGCCAGGGGTCGGAGCGCCAAGGCCCCACTTTCGTCCAGCTACGCCAATCCCCCTTGCATTTTGTGTGCCCCCCCCTAAAGACTGATCCCAGGAATGGATTGTGCTTGGTTGTAGATGTTCCACTGTATTCATAGCTTTAAAAGTGGAGCTGATGTTCCCCATTCTATCACCAGGTCCTGGAAGCCAACTCAATGAGAGGACGAGTTGAGCTGCTGGATATCAGGCCTGAGCAGCTGACCAGTAAAGATTTAGGAGGAGAGCAGGTATCTTTCATGACCACTAAACTACTGCAACAGTATCTTTGATTTCCAATTCCTAAAATTCATCATGAATTACTAAAATTCATCATGAATATGAACACACTGTATTTAATGGAATTGTTAATACTGCATTCAGCATCTCTGAGAGTAGGGCTTTGTAGCCGGCTTCTGTTTGATGCACCATGGCCGCAGTAGCATCACAACATTGGCGATAGTATCGGGCAGGTGCCTGGCAGAACAGACTTCAAATACCGATGAGCAACTAGAATCACCCCTGAAAACCTGAAGGTTTTTTTTGTAACAAGGTGTGCCTATATACAGTGCCTTGCGAAAGTATTCGGCCCCCTTGAACCTTTCAACATTTCGCCACATTTCAGGCTTCAAACAAAGATATAAAATTTTAATTTTTTGTCAAGAATCAACAACAAGTGGGACACAATCGTGAAGTGGAACGAAATTTATTGGATAATTTAAACTTTTTTAACAAATAAAAAACTGAAAAGTGGGGCGCAGGTAGCTAAGTATTTCCCATCTGGAGAAACTTTACAAAGTTGGTTGGATTGCTTGAAGACTTCTGAGAAATTCATGTCGAGGATTTCTGTGTTATTTTCAAACATATATATATATATATATATATATACATAGTTAAAAAACTTCTCGGTTGCAAGGCCCCGGGGGTGGATGAGATCCGCCCCGAGTTCTTAAAGGCTCTGGATGTTGTGCGGCTGTCATGGCTGACACGCCTCTACAACATTGCGTGGACATCGGGGACAGTGCCTCTGGATTGGCAGACTGGGGTGGTGGTTCCCCGCTTTAAGAAGGGGGACCGGAGGGTGTGTTCCAATTACAGGGGAATCACACTCCTCAGCCTCCCTGGTAAGGTCTATTCATGGGTGCTGGAGAGGAGGGTCCGTCGGGAGGTCGAACCTCGGATTCAGGAGGAGCAGTGTGGCTTTCGTCCTGGCCGTGGAACAATAGACCAGCTCCACACCCTCGGCAGGATCCTCAAGGGGGCATGGGAGTTCGCCCAACCAGTCCACATGTGTTTTGTGGACATGGAGAAGGCGTTCGACCGTGTCCCTCGGGAAGTTTTGTGGAGGGTGCTTAGGGAGTACGGGGTGCCGAGCCATCTGATAAGGGCGGTTCGGTCCCTGTATCACCGATGCCAGAATTTGGTCCCCATTTCCAGCAGTAAGTCGGATTCGTTCCCAGTGAGGTTTGGACTCCGCCAAGGCTGCCCTTTGTCACCGATTCTGTTCATAATTTTTATGGACAGAATTTCTAAGCGCAGCTGAGGCGTTGAGGGCGTCCGGTTTGGGGACCTCAGCATCGCGTCTCTGCTTTTTGCAGACGACGCGGGGCTGTTGGGTTCTTCAGGCCGTGATCTCCAGCTCTCACTGGAGCGGTTCGCAGTCGAGTGTGAAGTGGTCGGGATGAGGGTCAGCACCTCCAAATCCGAGTCCATGGTCAGAAAAGGGTGGAATGCCCTCTCCGGATCGGGGATGAGATCCTGCCCCAAGTGGAGGAGTTCAAGTATCTTGGGGTCTTGTTCACGAGTGAGGGGAGGATGGAGCGCGAGATCGACAGGCGGATCGGTGCAGTGTCGGCAGTAATGCGGACTCTGTACCGGTCTGTCGTGGTAAAGAGAGAGCTGAGCCAAAAGGCAAAGCTCTCAATGTACCGGTCGATTTACGCTCCTACCCTCACCTATGGTCACGAGCTATGGGTTGTGACCGAAAGAACGAGATCCCGGATACAAGCGGCCGAAATGAGTTTTCTCCGCAGGATGTCCGGGCTCTCCCTTAGAGATAGGGTGAGAAGCACGGTCATCCGGGAGGGACTCGGAGTAGAGTCGCTACTCCTCCACGTTGAGAGGAGCCAGATGAGGTGGCTCGGGCATCTCATCAGGATGCCTCCTGGACGCCTCCCTGGGGAGGTGTTCCGGGCATGTCCCACCGGTAGGAGACCCCGGGGGCGACCCAGGACGCGCTGGAGAGACTATGCCTCTCAGCTGGCCTGGGAACGCCTTGGGATCCCCCGGGATGAGCTGGATGAAGTGGCTGGGGAGAGGGAAGTCTGGGAGTCCCTCCTAAAGCTGCTGCCCCCGCGACCCGACCCCGGATAAGCGGAAGAAGATGGATGGATGGATGGATGGATGGATGGATATAAGTATATGTATGTTCCCGCTCTGTCACGATGTGGGTGTGAATGATGTTCGTCTCTATGTGCCCTGTGACTGACTGGCGTGCAGTCTGCCTTTTTCCCAAAGTCATCTGGGAGAGGCTCTAGCATCCTCGGGACCCTGAAGAGGCTAAGTGGTGCTGAAAATTAATGAATTATTAGCGCCTGACCTCTTTAAAAGGCTGATATTAACTCTTTTAAAGAGTCAAAAATCATTAAAAAAAGACAAAACATAAAAATGCATGTAAATATATGATATACAACAGAAGAAACAGAGTCAACCTTTTGTGCAGTATAAGTATATAAATTACACTGAAGTTAACCTCTTTTCGCTGCAGATTTCACTGCTTATAGGTGAACCATACTTCTGCACAAGCCTGCTACCATGGCACTCTTTGTACTTTTGGTACTGCCGCACCATCCTTGCGGGCCTTCTTCGACCCAATGCCACCATCCTGCCCTGCTCCGCCACTCTTCACATGGTGGCAGTAGAGTTCCAGGTACAGTATGAAAGTTGGTCATATTGTCAGTTTTGTATGCTTTTATCTTAATTAGTCCTTTGTAAAATTGAGAATGTGGAGAAAACAAATTGCGTATGAACATCATTAATTTTAACTGGTTCAGAGTGTCCTTCCCTACTGCCCGATGATTGCTGGAATAGGCTCCAGCACGCCCGCGACCCCGTGGGGACAAGCGGTACAGAAAATATATGGATGGGTTCATTGCACATTGAAGAACATGTGTGAGTGAATGAGACACAATTGCTGCCAATGACAGCAGTGGTTTGCACTGGTGGTAACAGCAATACAGGGCAGAAGAAGGAAGCATGAGAGAAACAGCAGATGGAAAGAAAACGGAAGTTATTTTGGATTCTGAAACAGTGAGCAGATCCGGAATAAGATTTAATGTTTTTTTTGTTTTGTTTTTTCCACCATGATGTGAGCATGGGGCACTGGTTCGCCTCACAGTTCAGAGAATGCGGATTCGATTCCACCTCTGGCCTTCCCTGTCTTGAGTTTGCATGTTCTCCCCGTGCCTGCGTGGGTTTTGTCCGGGCACTCCGGTTTCCTCCCACATAGCAAAAACATGCTTGGTAGGCTGATTGAGCACTCCAAATTGCCCGTAGGTGTGAAAGTGAGTGTGGATGGTTGTTCGTCTGTGTGCCCTACGATTGGCTGGCAACCAGTTCAGGGTGTCCCACACCTACTGCCCGATGATTGCTGGTATCGGCTCCAGCACCCTCTCGACCCCTGTGGGGACATGCGGTACACAAAATAGATGGATGGGTATGGGCATGTTGGCGCTATATATACCATATTGGCCTGAATATAAGACGGTGTTTTTTTGCATTGAAATAAGACGGGGGTCGGCTTACATTTGGGGTCTAGACATTTTACCCATTCACAACGTTAGATGGTGCCAGATATCTTTAAAGTGAATGCTGAACTTAACTCCCCAGGCCAAAGCGAACCCCTGTCACGAAGAAGAAAAATAAAAATAGCGGTAGCACGAAGATTTGAATGTGTCAAAATACTTGAAAAGGTCATGTTGCCTTATGCTGAAGAGGAGCTTTATGATTTCACATCATCAATAAATACAAAAGGAGATTCGCAGCCATACATGAAACCAAACCAAACCGCAGGGATGTGGAAGTTGGCTGTTCTCACATTAGTGTGACACTGTATGAGAATAGATATTTAAAGTGCCACATAATGATGGTGTTGACATGTCATTTTACTTGTTTGCTAGGATTTATGGAAGATACGTGCTCTGTGTGTTACATGTGAGGGATTTGATGTCACGCCTATGGATGAAATGATCCAGGTAAAATGAAACATTTTATTATTACAATTAAGGATCTTCGCTACCACATTTTTTTCCCACCCCATATGTTCGAGTTCTCAACTCCTCAGTAATCAACGATACCAAGTAACCGATAACACTAGTACGTGTAATACATAACACTTCTATTAAACCAATGACAGACGATGTTAAAGGAAGACCTTTTTTGCAAAATAATACTGACAATGCTCTGAGTCTTAGTGTTGGTTCAAAATATATTGAAGTGCAAATTTAAGTTCAACAGTTACCTCTCAAGCATAACGAGTATGTTGGAAAATAAAATTGGGCAATACAGCTGGATATTTTATCACAATGTGTTAAATATCAGCCGATATTGATGAGTACCGTATTTTCCGCTCCATAAGCCGCACTTAAAAGCCTTTAATTTTCTCAAGGTGCACCTTTTAATTAGGTGCGTCTTTTGTGTGGACCAAATTCCAAAATCTGTACAGTTGTTTTGTTTGGCTTACGTATTATACAGGCGTAATATGAAGACCCAATGAACCAATCAGAGGACTGTCAAACCTGCACTTTTTATCAAAGTGACCGGCTTCCCATTAAAGGGTTCGATAAGCCGGGGTGAAGGGACTCGTCCGTCTCTGACCACCCGAGTTAAATTAATTCTAAAAGAATCAATATAATCTCTTTATGACGGCAATCCCTCTCAAGTCAAACGACGCTCGTGCTGAGTAACTCAAATTTGAGGCACGTCGTCAGAATAACCGCGCCATAATGATGGCTCCCTTCGGTTGTTTGATGCTTTTGTTATGTTACGGATATTTTTAGATGTCTTTGTTAAGACCTCAAAGATTCGTTAATTTACTAGAGCGCACTCGCCCTAGCTTTGCGCAAGATAACTACTTCGAACCAGATCTGACAATTCCTGATGTTAAGGATTAAAGCTGTCTTCACTTTAAAAAGAAGTGAACGGATTTAAAGAATGACTATGATAGGGAAATAAAGACATTTTTAAGTTCTAATTACTGCCTATAAAACCATGCTCAACATAGTTAATATGAAATAACCGAATTAAGGACTAAGAAGAGATTTAATGAATAAGCAAGAAAAAGAATTACAAGTCGAAAAAACAACAACACTCACCCACTCAGAACAAAAGAGGAGACTAAAGGTCTAAAATCCTATTTGGTTGAACAAGTCGAGTGATCGGCTCTCCTTTGTTCCAAAATCCGAATTCTGTTTAAAAAAGAGGAAAGGTCCGGTCGTGAGGAGCGTAGCCAAAAAAGTAAAATTGGCGTCTTCCCCTTTCTGCCCGGAGCGGCAGAGGAGACCTCTGCCTTCCTCGAAGCTTAAAATTTGACAAAGTCCAATTCGAAGACTCTGGAAATTCATTTTAGTAGATTTTGGTTCAATCTCAAAAAGAATGAAAAATCCACCTTCGTCTAAACGGCGTTCTTTTACTCCGGGCAGCGTCACGGCCATCGCCCTGACTAGGAAGAAGCGCGCCGCTCTGTGTCCGGGCAACATATTTATAGGCTTCTGACATTACCTCATCGGAATATGTCGGTGAAAGGTCAGAATCCCTGCACCACTGGTTGTCTTGGCAACCTTGCTTAAAGCAGCAACCACTGCGTATGACTGCAGTCTGCCACCGGATGCAGCTGTTTCCTGTTTTGCTCGTTCTTTCACTATTAGCCCTTGATGTCTCCTCTCAACTTAATACATTCAGGTATGGATGGCACACCAATACAGGTTGGACAAAACATTGCAACATTAATAACATATATCTTGTCTAATAAAAATCAATCTTAACACATAATCATACTTAACCATAATAATGGGTTCTTCTAACTTAAACATATATATTGATATTGCTCAAGCTGTTACATCTTAAAATTATGGCATAGCAAACTCATATTCCAAAATTGTGCGTTGCTACGTGTTTGAACAGGTCGTGTCCTCCCAATTGCTAACAATTTAATTTATTAGATTTGTTAGTTTCCATCAGGTCACCCCTATGTCAAGCTTTAACACCATCTCCTGGTGAAATTTTGGAACTACATGTTTTGGGATAGCCAATGTGCCTGGGCCAAATTCAATACCCAATTTTACACCATCTTGTACAGCCATGCCACTTGACAGGACATTACTGTTAGAGTATGCCCTTTTAGCACTTGCAAGTGGAGAAAACGTTCATCACTGTAGCATACAGCTATGTTCAAACGTAGTCTGCCTTTGGTCTGTTGCAAGAGAGTATTTATTGAGAGAAAGCAGGGTGGGGGTGAGAGTGGATAGGTTTGGTGAACCCCCGGCCTTTGGTCAAATCAGAGCAGGGGGTGTGTTACGACGTTGGGGGAAACAGAACAACTTTGATTGCTTCCTCTGCAGCCAGTCAATCAAGCAGAGGATGCAAGTACTTTATTTTACTGCGTTGTGAGAACAGGACAACTTTGGTCAAACACTATAGTCTACATTCCAACATAATCATACGATCAAAATAATCTATCAACCCTAACAATTAACGTTTAACGTAGATCGGGGCAAAAAAACAATCAGAGGACTAAGACGTAACATGTAGAGGAGTACGTACCTCCGCCGCCATTGATAAATAACCGTTTGTGTAAAGAAAACAGCAATAGGACCCTGTAAAATGGCAATGACAATGAGACATGCTTATGAGTTACAGTGCCTTGCGAAAGTATTCGGCCCCCTTGAACCTTTCAACATTTCGCCACATTTCAGGCTTCAAACATAAAGATATAAAATTTTAATTTTTTGTCAAGAATCAACAACAAGTGGGACACAATCGTGAAGTGGAACGAAATTTATTGGATAATTTAAACTTTTTTAACAAATAAAAAACTGAAAAGTGGGGCGTGCAATATTATTCGGCCCCTTTACTTTCAGTGCAGCAAACTCACTCCAGAAGTTCAGTGAGGATCTTTGAATGATCCAATGTTGTCCTAAATGACTGATGATGATAAATAGAATGCACCTGTGTGTAATCAAGTCTCCGTATAAATGCACCTGCTCTTTGATAGTCTCAGGGTTCTGTTTAAAGCGCAGAGAGAACCATGAAGACAAAGGAACACACCAGGCAGGTCCGAGATACTGTTGTGGAGAAGTTTAAAGCCGGATTTGGATACAAAAAGATTTCCCAAGCTTTAAACATCTCAAGGAGCACTGTGCAAGCAATTATATTGAAATGGAAGGAGTATCAGACCACTGCAAATCTACCAAGACCCGGCCGTCCCTCCAAACTTTCATCTCAAACAAGGAGAAGACTGATCAGAGATGCAGCCAAGAGGCCCATGATCACTCTGGATGAACTGCAGATAACTACAGCTGAGGTGGGAGAGTCTATCCATTGGACAACAATCAGTCGTGCACTGCACAAATCTGGCCTTTATGGAAGAGTGGCAAGAAGAAAGCCATTTCTCAAAGATATCCATAAAAAGTCTCGTTTAAAGTTTGCCACAAGCCACCTGGGAGACACACCAAACATGTGGAAGAAGGTGCTCTGGTCAGATGAAACCAAAATCAAACTTTTTGGCCACAATGCAAAACGATATGTTTGGCGTAAAAGCAACACAGCTCATCACCCTGAACACACCATCCCCACTGTCAAACATGGTGGTGGCAGCATCATGGTTTGGGCCTGCTTTTCTTCAGCAGGGACAGGGAAGATGGCTAAAATTGATGGGAAGATGGATGGAGCCAAATACAGGACCATTCTGGAAGAAAACCTGTTGGAGTCTGCAAAAGACCTGAGACCGGCACGGAGATTTATCTTCCAACAGGACAATGATCCAAAACATAAAGCCAAATCTACAATGGAATGGTTCACAAATAGACGTATCCAGGTGTTAGAATGGCCAAGTCAAAGTCCAGACCTGAATCCAATCGAGAATCTGTGGAAAGAGCTGAAGACTGCTGTTCACAAACGCTCTCCATCCAACCTCACTGAGCTCGAGCTGTTTTGCAAGGAAGAATGGGCAAGAATTCCAGTCTCTCGATGTGCAAAACTGATAGAGACATACCCCAAGCGACTTGCAGCTGTAATTGCAGCAAAAGGTGGCGCTACAAAGTATTAGCGCAAGGGGGCCGAATAATATTGCACGCCCCACTTTTCAGTTTTTTATTTGTTAAAAAAGTTTAAATTATCCAATAAATTTTGTTCCACTTCACGATTGTGTCCCACTTGTTGATTCTTGACAAAAAATTAAACTTTTATATCTTTATGTTTGAAGCCTGAAATGTCGCGAAATGTTGAAAGGTTCAAGGGGGCCGAATACTTTCGCAAGGCACTGTACAATTAGAGCTTTCTGGATAGCCAGGATCATTGTAGAAGAGCAACATGACAACGAAGAGAAGGAACTTGGCATGTTTAATGGCGAACTTGCCCAACTATTTAATTTGGACTTGGATGGATTTGCATATGAATATCGATTAACAATAATGTGAGTACAGTAGAGTATGGTTAAACAGTAGAATAAAGTACAACCAAACTCACTATCTGGCTCCTGTGATGATTTTTTTTGTTTACCGTAAGTCATACCATGCATGCGCCCTATAATGCGGTGTGCCCTATGCGTGGATTAAATACAAAATAAACCCCGCAATTGAGTCTGCGCCTTTTAACCCGAAGCAAAATACAGTATAGATATATTTGCCTATTCAATATTAAAAGAAAGTAAATAATATTGAATCAACATAAATTGAAATTCTAAGCATGAATATAAATCTTATATAAACATTTAGTATACCGTATTATTTGGAGTAAATGTTTTTTTTTTCCACGTTATTTTGCATTTTATGGCTAATGCGACCTATATTCCGGAGCGACTTTTAGTCCGAAAAATACGGTACATACAATTTGCATCTTGCAAATTGAATCTGATTGGGCATATCGGAGTATTGCACTGGTTAGCATGTTGCTTCACAGATCAGAGGTGCAGGGTTTAATTTCAGCTCCAGCCTTCCTGTTTGTTTGCATGTTCTTCCCGTGCCTGCGTCAATTTCCTCCGAGTGCTCTGGTTTCCTTCACCACATTCCAGACATTCATGATAGGCCAATTGACCACTCCAAATTGTCCGTAGGTGTAAGGGTGAATGGTTGTCTATGTGTGCCCTGTGATTGTCTGGCAACCAGTTCAGTGTGTGACCCACCTTCTGCCCGAAATCAGCTGTGAGATGAGGATAAGCGGTTCAGATAATGGATGAATAGCCATTTACTTCCTGACAGTATAATAGCCATGACAGGGCGCCTTGGTATCGGTGACTGCTCTTGACTGCCATCACGAATAACTTATCCAAAGCATGACTTGTAGAGGCTTAATACTGATATCTGGTATCGATACTTGCCATTCCTAATTACAATCATGGATTTGAATGGTCTGTAGACTGAAAACTAAGTAGAACAAAACTAAGTGTTGATGCCTGTGACAAGAGTTATTTTGATCTTGCACTTGTTTCTGCTATGGTCCCAAAAAAGGGAGTATTTCCTTTCGTATGGGGTTTAAAAAAAATGCTATTTTGTATTTTCAGAAGTCATTGGATATTCAGGAGTCTCGCGAGGCAGAGCCCCACCCTCTGTGGGAGTATCCATGTCGTGCTTTGACTCAGTCCACAGCTGTCATGACCTTTGACTTCACCCACTGTATCCCTCAACAGCCTATCATCAGCCAAGGCGCTCTACCATTCATAAGGTATGCTTGATATTATGATGAAAGGAATCTTATTTTTAATTCGCCCGATACAACCGAACGATTTATCATTTTGGGACCAAAATACCGTATTGGCCTGAATATAAGACGACCCTGATTATAAGATGATGCCCTCTTTTTCAAGACTCAAGTTTGAAAAAAGACTTTTTGACTCAAGTTTGAAAAACTACTTTTTGAACACCAAATTTAATTTTTATACAGACAATAATTATAGTACATCTGAAACAAATGATTATAACAATATATTCGAGAAAAAAAGCATGTTATTTTGCCTCATTCAAATCGTGCAAAAACTGTCTATCACATCTTAATATCTGAACAAGCCAATTGGTATTGCCACTGCCACTGCTAGGCGCTAAGCTTGCATGCGCTGCCACAACTCGTACGTAAATCTGTGTATTGCATCAGCAATGAGCTGCGTGATACAAATTTCCACCGTGGTTACAAAAGTACCCCACTAACAAGCAGCTCTGACAGGCCACCTCGTCAGGCCACTATAATATTTTCCCCCACCACTATTACAGTACATGTACATTACGTCAACAAAACATGCAGTAGGTGTGAGCAGCAAGCAGAAAGCACAAAACAGTACAAGTAGAAAAGTTAAATAGATGGTCATTATTATCAACTCCTCTCGACTGTATTTATACAGCACTTTAAAGAAACCACTGCTACATTGACTTGGTTGTACAAGGGGCAAAATTAATAGAACAAAAACACAGGTAAAATGATAAATTTATGATATGGACAGTAAAAAACACAAAAATAGTAAGACCAAAATGAAGACTAATGCTGAGTCAAATGCAAAAGAATACAGTCATCACTCACTACTTCGCAGTTCATTTATCGCGGCTTCAGTACATCGCGGGTTTTCATGAAAACAAATATTGCAGATATATTCGGTGCATCACGTTTTTTTGCGGCGTCACTTGGAACGCAGGGCTTTGTCTGCCCATATGACTTTACAGCACACTATTGGCCGGTAGAAGACCAATGGGAACATGTTGATCTCTATTCTTGCCGATGATTGGCTTAGAGCTGTAAGAGCCGCTCCAACCAGGCTTTATCGCAATCTCCTGCTACGTATCCACTCCTCCACTTTGTTTGTGTCAGCAGAATCAGCAGCATCTCTGATTCACGCTTCGTTTTGTTGTCACAAACGAGGCAGGACAACCAAATGAAACACCGGCTCTGTATTTGGGTAAAGTTTAAAGGAAACAAGGAGGGCTGGAATGCCGGCAGAGAAGGACTACGAGGCAAGCTGACAGCGAGCTCGTGTTGTGCATCATCGAAGCAGAAGGGCATAGCAAGCTATTTAAAAAATATTTAAAGATACATTAATGTATTTAAAAGTATAATAAAGTGTTTAAAAATAAATTATAGAAGTCTTGTGCGATGCCCTCGCGCTGGGCTGCGGGGGCGCGTCAGCCGGTCAGCACGGCGGAGCCGTGACACGATTACACCTTAAAATGTTTAGGAAAGTGTTTAAAATACAATAACATGTTTAAAAGTACAATAGAGTGTATGAAAATAAAATTATAGGTCGTCCTGCAGATGCCGTCGCGCTGGTAAACAGCACGTCGCAAGACTGTTTGTTGAAATAAAAAGCAATAAATTTACCGTATTTTCCGCCCTAAAAGGCGCACCGGGTTATAAGGCGCACCTTCAATGAACGGCCCATTTTAAAACTTTGTCATATATAAGGCGCACCGGGTACAACAGCTATTCGGTGACGCCCCCTGACTACAGTTGCCGTAATGTTGGGAAGCGATGCGACCTTGTAATTTACTAGTCGTACTAAAACGTACTGAAACATTTTGGCAGAGCACTGTGTACAACCAGTATGGATCAACAAATTCATCAATTGATCCATATATAAGGCGCACTGGCCTATAAGGCGCACTGTCGGCTTTTGAGAAAACTTTAGGTTTTTAGGTGCGCCTTCTAGGGCGGAAAATACGGTACTTGTCAACTTGAACATCTTAAAGTGAAACACCTACAATCACAATCGAATAAAACCTCTGGGAGTTCTTAAAAATGTTCCCTTTGTAAAAAGTCAAAAGATAGGACCAAATGTGAAAGAAAATTCCAGTATTAATCTAAATACTACATTCCTGCAATTCCACTGTGTAAAGTTGGATATGCTCCTATTTAATGTGGTTCCAGCCAGATGTCTGTGAAGTTATTGATCACCCAAGCATTTAATTACCATGTTAAAATCACTCGCGTGTCATGTTTTTACCCAGTTGTTGTCCCGGGTGTTACCGTTTTTTTCCATGTATAATGCGCCCCCATGTATAATACGTACCCTAAAAATGGCATGTTGATGCTGGAAAAAAGCCTGTACCCATGTATAATACGTACCCAAATTTTGACTCCTACTTAAGTCCGTAAACGTAAAATTATTTCAGAAAAAAGATCATCTTTGGGAACAACCGGATGTTATTCTGCCGGTCAGTATCACTGCGCATGCGCTAGCAAACTCAATAGCGAAGAAATGTTTCGGATTTGTGTCGGGTACATTGTGACAGCAAACGAGCAGGTGATCGAGCAAGCGTCTGATATGAGAGCATTGTGTTCGTATGGAGCGTGTTTGAAGTGAACAGCAGAGAAGAAAGCGCATCTGTAATGGCGGCCTCCGTATGATATCCGGATAAAAAAAAAAAAAAAAAATTGTACCCATGTATAATGCGCACCCCAGATTTTAGGACAATAAATTAGTAAAATTATACATGGAAAAAAACGGTAGGACAGGGGTGTCAAACTCATCTTTGTTGTGTGCCGCATCATAGTCATAGTTTTCCTCGGAGGGCCATTATGGCTGTCAACGTCTTCTATATACAGTGCCTTGCGAAAGTATTCGGCCCCCTTGAACCTTTCAACATTTCGCGACGTTTCAGGCTTCAAACATAAAGATATAAAAGTTACATTTTTTGTCAAGAATCAACAACAAGTGGGACACAATCGTGAAGTGGAACAAAATTTATTGGATAATTTAAACTTTCCCCGGGGTCTCCTACCGGTGGGACATGCCCGGAACACCTCCCCAGGGAGGCGTCCAGGAGGCATCCTGATGAGATGCCCGAGCCACCTCATCTGGCTCCTCTCAACGTGGAGGAGTAGCGACTCTACTCCGAGTCCCTCCCGGATGACCGTGCTTCTCACCCTATCTCTAAGGGAGAGCCCGGACATCCTGCGGAGAAAACTAATTTCGGCCGCTTGTATCCGGGATCTCGTTCTTTCGGTCACAACCCATAGCTCGTGACCATAGGTGAGGGTAGGAGCGTAAATCGACCGGTAAATTGAGAGCTTTGCCTTTTGGCTCAGCTCTCTCTTTACCACGACAGACCGGTACAGAGTCCGCATCACTGCCGACACTGCACCGATCCGCCTGTCGATCTCGCGCTCCATCCTCCCCTCACTCGTGAACAAGACCCCAAGATACTTGAACTCCTCCACTTGGGGCAGGATCTCATCCCCGATCCGGAGAGGGCATTCCACCCTTTTCTGACCATGGACTCGGATTTGGAGGTGCTGACCCTCATCCCGACCACTTCACACTCGGCTGCGAACCGCTCCAGTGAGAGCTGGAGATCACGGCCTGAAGAACCCAACAGCCCCACGTCGTCTGCAAAAAGCAGAGACGCGATGCTGAGGTCCCCAAACCGGACGCCCTCAACGCCTCAGCTGCGCTTAGAAATTCTGTCCATAAAAATTATGAACAGAATCGGTGACAAAGGGCAGCCTTGGCGGAGTCCAACCCTCACTGGGAACGAATCCGACTTACTGCCGGAAATGGGGACCAAACTCTGGCATCGGTGATACAGGGACCGAACCGCCCATATGAGATGGCTCGGCAGCCCGTACTCCCTAAGCACCCTCCACAAAACTTCCCGAGGGACACGGTCGAACGCCTTCTGCATGTCCACAAAACACATGTGGACTGGTTGGGCGAACTCCCATGCCCCCTTGAGGATCCTGCCGAGGGTGTGGAGCTGGTCTATTGTTCCACGGCCAGGACGAAAGCCACACTGCTCCTCCTGAATCCGAGGTTCGACCTCCCGACGGACCCTCCTCTCCAGCACCCATGAATAGACCTTACCAGGGAGGCTGAGGAGTGTGATTCCCCTGTAATTGGAACACACCCTCCGGTCCCCCTTCTTAAAGAGGGGAACCACCACCCCAGTCTGCCAATCCAGAGGCACTGTCCCCGATGTCCACGCAATGTTGTAGAGGCGTGTCAGCCATGACAGCCGCACAACATCCAGAGCCTTTAAGAACTCGGGGCGGATCTCATCCACCCCCGGGGCCTTGCAACCGAGAAGTTTTTTAACTATGTATATATATATATACACATATATATATACATATATATATATATATATATATACATACACACATATATATATATATATACACATATACTATACATACATACATATACATATATACCGTAATTTTCGGACTATAAGTCGCGGTTTTTTTCATAGTTTGGGTGGGGGGGCGACTTGTACTCAGGAGCGACTTATGTGTTTTTTTTCAAAAATTTTCAAAAATAAAAAAAATAAAAAGTGAAACCGCGATAAACGAACCGCAATGTAGCAAGGGATTACTGTAATTTGAATTTCAAGTGACGTCAGCAGCGCGACGTCGCGGTCAGCAGTGCGACGTCAGCAGCGCGACGTCAGCAGCGCGACGTCAGCAGCGCGACGCGGCGTTGTTTACATAAAGGACAAAGATTGACTCGACGGAGCTCTCTTTCACTTCCGTGGATTGAAGTCGGGGGCCGGCGCTCGGCCGGGTGGCTGTCCAGGGACGGTGGATGGGGCTCGGACAATGCTTTTACGCACGCCCGGTCCTACTCTACCGAGCTGTCTTTCACCTCCGTGGATGGAAGTCGAGGGCCGGCGCTCGGCCGGGTGGCTGTCCGGGGACGGTGGATGGGGCTCGGTCATGGCTTTTACGCACGCCCGGTCCTATTCTATGGAGCTCACTTCCGTGGCTGGAAGTCCACGCCGCCACACGCCTGGAAGTTTGTTTTGTTAAATAAAGAGCCGTTTACCAAACCCACGTCTTTCCTTGAACTTTGTTAACGCTACAATATAGTTATGTAGTAGATCTGTGGAATAACGACGAGGCTGACGTCAGGGCGCACGCACGCGCGGCGTTGTTGACAAAGGACGAGGAATTCGATCGATGGATTTAATGATTTAGAGTGCACAGATGGTTTGATAACATTATTGCTTATATAATAGTTATTTGATATATAATTTATATATCGTTATATGGGCCTGTGGAATATTTTGAAGTGCAAGAGCCGTCAGCGGCGCGCACGCATTGTTGACAAAGGACGATTGATGGATTTAATGAATTGGAGTGACACAGATGGTTTTATTAACGTGTTATTTATGTAATAGTTTTTTTAATAACTCTGAATTTTACGTCAGGGCCGTTCTCAGCTCTTAGTTTGTGTTTATGTCATGTTAGCATACCTATCGTTTAGCCTGTTGTTGCTCGTTCATGACTGTTCTTGGTGTTGGATTTTGTCGAATAAATTGCCCCCCAAAATGCGACTTATACTCCGGAGCGACTTATATATGTTTTTTTTCACTTTTTTGGGCATTTTATGGCTGGTGCGACTTATACTCCGGTGCGACTTATAGTCCGAAAATTACGGTATATATATATATATATATATATATACAGTGCCTTGCGAAAGTATTCGGCCCCCTTGAACCTTTCAACATTTCGCGACATTTCAGGCTTCAAACATAAAGATATAAAAGTTTTTTGTCAAGAATCAACAACAAGTGGGACACAATCGTGAAGTGGAACAAAACTTATTGGATAATTTAAACTTTTTTAACAAATAAAAAACTTGATTACACACAGGTGCATTCTATTTATCATCATCAGTCATTTAGGACAACATTGGATCATTCAAAGATCCTCACTGAACTTCTGGAGTGAGTTTGCTGCACTGAAAGTAAAGGGGCCGAATAATATTGCACGCCCCACTTTTCAGTTTTTTATTTGTTAAAAAAGTTTAAATTATCCAATAAATTTCATTCCACTTCACGATTGTGTCCCACTTGTTGTTGATTCTTAACAAAAAATTTTAATTTTATATCTTTATGTTTGAAGCCTGAAATGTGGCGAAATGTTGAAAGGTTCAAGGGGGCCGAATACTTTTGCAAGGCACTGTAGACATAGGCTACACAACAAACTGATGAATAACTAGTTTTGAAATAAGAGACCAGTAAAAATTGTTCAAATATTTTAAAAAGACGAATAGTAATGAAAATCTCTAGCAACGTCTATTTTTGAAAAGTAAAGACGATTTGTAATTTGAGTAATGACACAAAGTTGGTGCAAAATTTGTCTTGGCGGGCCGTATCTGGCCCCCGGGCCTTGAGTTTGACACCTATGCTCTAAGACAGTGGTCCCCAACCACCGGGCCGCGGACCGGTACCGGTCCGTGGGTCACTTGGTACCGGGCCGCCAAGCCACACAGAAAAAAAAAAAAATTTTTTAATCGACGATCAATTAATTCAGGTCAAGACGCTCGTCCCGGTCACGTGACATGTTTCCCCAGTCGAGCCCGCAAAGCTAGCAAAAATGAGTAAGTATTTATTTTGAAAAATATAAAAAAATTGGCGATTCTCTCCCAATTACATCCGTCGGTTCAGGTCAAGACACTCGTCTCGGTCACGTGACATGTCACCTCAGTTGAGCCCGCGAAGCAAGCAAAAATGAGCAAGAAACAGAGATGTTTGGAAAGCTTCTTCGGAAAGGGAAAAAAGCCCAATGAGGAGACGGAAGAAGAAGAGGCTACGACTTCTAAGAAAAGGAAAGCTGCATTTAAAAGACTATGACGCGCCAAGCCCACTCTGCATAATATGTGGCGACAGGCTAGCTAACGAGGCAATGAAGCCCTCAAAACTGCTTCGGCACATGGAGACCAAGCATCCTGCATTAAAAGACAAACCTTAACCACTTCGGGTGTCATTGTCTCCGATTACGCCTAGATGGGACCGGCTCGTTTCTGAGAAACAAGCTCAGTGCTCCCACTAATTCAATGTAATGGTGAGTTTTATTTTAATGTCGTTTATACTTGTTTTTATGCCAGTCGTATCATTTTGTTTCATCGTATTCATATATTTATTATAAATGTATTATTTATTTATATAAATGTATTATTTATTTATATAAATGTATTATTTATTTATATAAAGGCCGGTCCACGAAAATATTTCTGACACGTAACCGGTCCGTGGCGCAAAAAAGGTTGGGGATCACTGCTCTAAGACACGTGTCAAACTCAAGGCTCGGGGGCCAGATACGGTCCGACACAACATTTTATGTGACCCGCGAAGACAAATTGTGCATCAAATTCACTATAATAGTCAATACAAAAATTGCAAATCGAGTTCACTTTTAAAAATCATCTTTTTAAAATATTTGAACAGTTTTTACTAGTCTCTGATTTGAAAACTAGTTATTCATCGGTTTGTTTTGAAGCTTATATTGAATATAATATGAGGCGTTACATACATTGATTTGGGTTGACAGTCATAATAGCCCACCAAAGAAAACTATGACTTTCATTTGGCCCGTGACAAAAATGAGTCTGACACTTCTGCTCTAGGACAAGGGTCCTAAAGTATGACCTCTGTAAAAGTGCCAAAATTGGCATTCAAAAATCCATCACTCCTCCTGTTCATTTTAGACTGACTGCAATAGACTTTTTTTTTACGTCTTGTGTGCTACACATGCCTGCCAAAACATATCAATTTAGATCGACAGGGTGAACCCCTTTTTATCACTCAGGTTGTAACTGGACGGGATTAATGGAGCAGCAAAAATAGCTAAATAATAATATGAATATCAGCCATGTGTTGTATGAGGTCTGTATTAGAATATTAAAGCCTCTTGTATGATGTTTTCATATGCTCCCCAAAGTCAGCTAGGATCAGTTCCAGCTCACTTGTTAGTAATTAAAAGAAACTGAAATGAAAATTTACTCATGAATTCCTTAATTCCCATGGAAAATGTCCATAGTTTTCCCCCATCAAGTAAAAGTTCACCAAAATTTTCCTTTCTTTGTGGATGAGAAGTAATTCCTTGGAAAAAAAGAAAGTTACTGGTAATGCTCATTCTCTTCCAGAAGTGGCAACTGCCATGGTGTAGCAATGTGGTTGGAGTACCACCTAACCCGGGACATTTCAGTAAGCGTGGGCTTAACTGAACCAATCAGTGAAGAGGTATGTTGCAGATTTATTTTTTGACTATGCGCTTAATATATAGCCGTGGGGGGAAAATAAGTCAAGAGACCACCATGTTTTCTTTGATTTCTTGTTCATTTTGATGTCTGGTGTCACAAATAGTGCTATCAAGTGAATAGAATAGAATAGATCTTTATTGTCATTGTCACACATGTACTGACACAAAAAACAGAATGGCTAAAAGCACCTGTTTTAGCAATACATTGCCAGGCTTCTAATGTAAGAACTTACCAAGTGATTTTGATCATTGTCAAAACAATCTTCGGAAAATGTCTCGATCAGCTTTTAAATTCAATTGTCATGAGCTGTTTTTGTTTTCTTTGATCTATTTTATTTTACAAGGCATTTAAAATGATCATTAAACCGAAGTCACAAAGAGGGTCTGTTATTTTTCCGTCACTGTATGTTGGAAAATTTAACTGTTGAGTGTCACCTGTTACAGGGCCACTGTGAGTGGAGTCGCCATAGTAAACAAGGAGTATATTTCTTCAGATCGGGATGGGAGAATTCTGCTAATGACAGAGCTGCTTTGTTTTACAACTTTATCTTTGAGCCCAGTTCAGGAGACATCAAGATGGACTTCAATTGCAAGTCTCATTGATATGGTTGAATTAAAAACTTTTTACAGTTATGTATTAGTTCACAAAGAATAAATTGGCTGTTGTGTCTACTATGAAATATAAGCAGCAGAGGTGGGCGTTACGTCAGTACTGACTATGTTTTTTAGTCCAGAAAGCAAGGTGTGGCTTTTGTCTGTCGAATGTCTTTGAGCAAGTCCTTAGTAGTACTAACACTTTGTACTGTAATTAGGTTTCTGTCGATCAAAAAATGGCTTGTAATAATTCTGTAAGGTTCGTTGATGAAAGTAACATTTCATTTTAATGACTGACAACTCAAAATTTGTTTTGTTGTCGAATGTCATGAAGTGAATGGAGCTGGGCGACCAAATGCAGCTTGGACCAGGGTTTGACAGAACTCAAAATACAGACTATAGATGCTCGACTAGGGACGAGAATAATTGAACAGAAAGACGAAACAAGACGAGAACAGACAAGCAACTAGAGAAATAAGAAGACATGAGACTCAAACAACCCGACGGGAGTGAGGGCCAGACAGGACTTAAATACAAGACAGCTAGCGAGAGGCAGGTGAGGGTGATAACACTGATCAGGGCACAGGAGGGGAGAGGTGAGCACACAGACATGCGAACCGAAACTATGACAACATTAAAACAAGGAAACGAACTGTGACAGATCTTGACAGTACCCTACCCCATAACCCCCCCCCCAAAGGGACAGCTCCCGACATCCCAAAAAAGAAAAAAATCCCAAACTGTCCAACAAGGGGCGGGAGGGAATGAGGAGGCAGGCGCACGTCACACGCCGCCGAAGGCCGACTGGGTGACAGCCGCTGGATCCGTACCGCCGGAACTGGTGACGGCCGCAGCATCCGCACCGTCGGAACTGGGTAGGGAGTCGGCCGTGCCTCTTGCGCCGCTGAAAGCCGACTGGGTGACGGCTGCTGGATCCGTGCCGCCGGAACTGGTGGCGGCCGCAGCATCCGCGCCGTCGGATCTGGGTTGGGGGGCAACTGTGCATCTTGCGTCTCATGTCTTCTTGTTTTTCTAGTTGCTTGTCTGTTCTCGTCTTGTTTTGTCTTTCTGTTCAGTTATTCACGTCCCTAGTCGAGCATCTATAGTCTGTCTTTTGAGTTCCTTCAATAAACCCTGGTCCAAGCTGCATTTGGTCGCCCAGCTCGATTCACTTCATCACAGAATAATTGTAGAGTATTTTACTTGTAATTGTAATGCAGTTTTATTATTGTAATTAATTGTAAACAATTAATTGTAATGTAAACATGTCATTTATTGATTGTACTACCAGACTGACAAAGAAATGAGCTGCTGAAATATAAATGAATTGGTTATTTTAATTTTAACTAAAATGTCAGAAGGTGCTGCATGTTTGTGGCCATTGGAGTTCTGAACGATTTCTACTGCAATAACATGATCCCTTTTGGTAATTCATAGCTCGTCGACACAACTCAACATAATTTACACAAATGAATAGACAGAACTTTGACCTGTCCTTCCTTAGATGAAAGTCTATTGCTGCCACACCAAGCAAACAAAACAAGTTCAATATCACATACCACGTCAAGTTTAACTCCTACTGAAGATCATTAGCAGCTACTACGTAATTAAAACAAAACAAAGCCGAGTATTTTTTAGATGCATACCTTGCTATGCCAGCGACCTTCACTAGAAGAAATGCTTTGTTTTGTTCTTCCAAATGCGGAAGCCAAGCTTACATTTTAATGTGTATGTTATAACGGGGAAAATTATCACATTATACTGTGACATTGAAGTTTTTTTGGCATGGTGTTTGGTGGCAACAAACCTGGGCCACTCAACAATTATTTGTTAGAAAAGAAACAAGTGGTTGGCAGGAGTGGGGTGTTGTGAATCACTGGAATGATAGTGAGGCACAGAGTTGAATATATGCGATTTGGAGTTTCAAGCATCTGTTAGTGTGCTGTTTTCCAACAAAATCTTCTCTCCTGGCTTGAATGCTGGCATCCCCAGGTGTGGACAGCTGGCACATCGGAATGCATCACCAAGGTAACACTGAAAGAGAGCCAAGACACTTTATCCCACACGAAGGCGTGACAATCAGTACTGGGTGTAGCGCATGACAAAGGTTATGCGCTACGTTAGTATATTACATTTTGGAAGTAACTATGTAATATAACAAAATACTCAACATGTTTCTGTAATACAGTGGTACCTTTACTTACAAACTTGGTTGACATAATGCATTGTCTAAATTCGCTATGAAAGGCATTACAGTATGGATTTATTGCAAGAAATTTACAGCAATGAATGTGATATTTTTACATACTGACAACAGTGGTACCGTTACTTACGAACTTAACTCTTTGTATGCCAGCGACGAGAATACTCGTCATTGACATTAATGACGCAAGATCCCGTCGATGAGTATTCTCGTCAACTTATTTCTATTGATGGGTAGATATTATCTACCCATATCTACTAGATAAGACTCCCGGCCACCTCTCCACTTAAAATCAAGTCTACAGAGCATTGTAGTGGTTAACTCTGACCACTTGATGGCAGAGTTGCTATTGCTGGCTCATAGAGAGGTGATGTAGAGTGTAAGCCAGGGGTGGGCAAACGTTTTGACTTGCGGGCCAGGTTGGGTTCTAAATTTTGACCGGGGGGGCCGAACCAGGAGCAGATGGATGTAGTCTTTGTGTGAAGTAATATAAATGACATTTAAACCCAAAAACATGCTTGGTAGGCCAATTGAGCATTCCAAATTGCCCCTAGTACATGTGTGACAATGACAATAAAGATCTATCTATCTATCTATCTATCTATCTATCTATCTAGGTGTGAGTGTGGATGGTTGTTCATCTCTGTGTGCCTTGCGATCGGCTGGCAACCGGTTTAGGGTGTCCCCTGCCTACTGCCCGATGCCTGCTGGAATGAGCTCCAGCACGCCCGTGACCCCCGTGGGGACAAGCGGTACAGAGAATGAATGGATGGATGAATGAATGCATGAATGGATGAACTATTATCAGTGATTATCATTAAATATGACACTGTTATTCTGAATAACAGTTTCTATCACTTCAGCGCCTGCAGGTCAGATTTATGAAAGATGTTTATCTCATGAAGCGAAATCACATCAAACGGCAAACATTCTGACCAAATACATCATCTTGAAGAATCAGTGAAAGAATACATCTAAATAAAGTAATAAAGAAATCAAAACGGCAACATGGTGATGGATATCTGAAAATCAGAGCAGAGCTTTAACTCACAAATACCTGGTGACAAAGGTTAGGAAACGGGAAACACTTCCTTAAAGTCGGCCTTAAGAACTTTAAAAGTTAAGATTAGTCGCAAACAGGTGGTGCATCAATGTCCTTGAGCATCCTGTATTGTTTGAAAATGAGAATGGTCGCTAGTTTCAATCCCTGCTATTTGTACATACCGTATTTTCCGCCCTAAAAGGCGCACCTAAAAACCTAAAATTTTCTCAAAAGCCGACAGTGCGCCTTATAGGCCAGTGCGCCTTATATATGGATCAACTGATGAATTTGTTGATCCATACTGGTTGTACACAGTGCTCTGCCAAAATGTTTCAGTACGTTTTAGTACGACTAGTAAATTACAAGGTCGCATCGCTTCCCAGCATTACGGCAACTGTAGTCAGGGGGCGTCACCGAATAGCTGTTGTACCCGCGAGGCTATTTCATGTCAAAATAGGCTGCTCTGTTAATGTTTCGAGTAAATCTACGGATCGATATGGAAGGGAAACATAGGTAAGTAGTACCAATGCGTTAGATCGAACTTTAGTCAGTTCCGATCATTTTATAGGAGATCGTTTGAGAAACGCGATTGTTTACACTTTGCTGAGGCTCATGGGAGATTGCGAGCTGAGGCTCGTGAGACTTTGCGGATGGCTAATGCTATTGCGATAGCTGCTATACGTACCAGGCTATTTCATGTCAAAATAGGCTGCTCTGTTAATGTTTCGAGTAAATCTACGGATCGATATGGAAGGGAAACATAGGTAAGTAGTACCAATGCGTTAGATCGAACTTTAGTCAGTTCCGATCATTTTATAGGAGATCGTTTGAGAAACGCGATTGTTTACACTTCGCTGAGGCTCATGGGAGATTGCGAGCTGAGGCTCGTGAGACTTTGCGGATGGCTAATGCTATTGCGATAGCTGCTATACGTACCAGGCTATTTCATGTCAAAATAGGCTGCTCTGTTAATGTTTCGAGTAAATCTACGGATCGATATGGAAGGGAAACATAGGTAAGTAGTACCAATGCGTTAGATCGAACTTTAGTCAGTTCCGATCATTTTATAGGAGATTGTTTGAGAAACGCGATTGTTTACACTTTGCTGAGGCTCATGGGAGATTGCGAGCTGAGGCTCGTGAGACTTTGCGGATGGCTAATGCTATTGCGATAGCTGCTATACGTACCAGGCTATTTCATGTCAAAATAGGCTGCTCTGTTAATGTTTCGAGTAAATCTACGGATCGATATGGAAGGGAAACATAGGTAAGTAGTACCAATGCGTTAGATCGAACTTTAGTCAGTTCCGATCATTTTATAGGAGATCGTTTGAGAAACGCGATTGTTTACACTTTGCTGAGGCTCATGGGAGATTGCGAGCTGAGGCTCGTGAGACTTTGCGGATGGCTAATGCTATTGCGATAGCTGCTATACGTACCAGGCTATTTCATGTCAAAATAGGCTGCTCTGTTAATGTTTCGAGTAAATCTACGGATCGATATGGAAGGGAAACATAGGTAAGTAGTACCAATGCGTTAGATCGAACTTTAGTCAGTTCTGATCATTTTATAGGAGATCGTTTGAGAAACGCGATTGTTTACAGAGGGCTCGTTGGTTATTGGCTAGTGGATGCATACCGCAACCCTAGTCAACCTCAGTTTGATGCAGTATAGCTTCTATTTTATGCGCCTTATAATCCGGTGCGCCTTATATATGGACAAAGTTTTAAAATGGGCCGTTCATTGAAGGTGCGCCTTATAACCCGGTGCGCCTTTTAGGGCGGAAAATACGGTAATATTTTCAAAATGCATTTTTTTTTTTTTACAACAAACTAGAGACTCCTCTTCATTTTCAGTGGAAACAGTGTTGTTGGTCTCCCTTTTTTGCTAGTGCATCATAGTCTGGAGTAAAATTTGTTGTGGCAATTCTTAGGATAGAGCCGTGATAGGTGTTGGTCCGTTAACCTAGATCAGGGCTTTGTTGATGTTCATGTGGCTGAACATTTGCTCACACACGTAGGTCGAGCCAAATTGTCCACTCTTTTTTTTAAACACTCTGCACTCAGTGTCCACCTTTCTTTTCCTTGGGCCACTCATTTTAATGAAAGGATTCCAGGGAAAGGTGTGTGGGTGGCTTTAGCGTAAAACTATCTGAAAGCTCAGCGCGCGAATTACGAGCATGCTGACGTCACAGCCCACACTCGAAATTCGGCACTGATGGAAATAGAGTGCGGAGTGCGCCAGGTCCGTACTACTGAGTACGTACGTACATGCACTTGTGAGTGTGCACTGAGCTTTCTGACACAGCTTCTGGGAGTAAATGCGCGGGCGGGCGTTTCCCCGTCTACTGTGGAAACGCAGTCATTGCAGGGAAAATAACCCCAAAAAATGTTTTAATAATACAATTTATTCAGGTTTGGCGGGCTGGATTAAACGGCTCCGTGGGTCAGATGTGGCCCGCGGGCCGTAGTTTGCCCACGCCTGGTGTAAGCCCATCTCACATGGGAGAACAATGGAGAATGTAGTTGTAGAGTTATGAAGGAAGAAGTCCGAGAGTGAGAGAAAATGGCAAAATGGAAGCAATCGGCTTTCAAGAAGCTTACAATTACAACTATTGCTCCTCGGGATAGCGGTAGAGCAAAACGATGGAGCGAATTCAGAGGAGATGGCTGTGAGTATGCGACAGAAATGGAAGTCCGCTTCAAAAGCCACCGCCGGCTCAGGCATACATGTATTGAGTGGCAATTGAAGTTTTGGAACATTGGGGAAACGGAAGCCATCGGCTTTCAAGCAGCTTAAAATCGAGCAAACTAATTCTTCGTGAGTGCGGTAGGACAAAACGAAGTGAATTTAGAGTAGGTGGCTGTGAGTACGCAATAGACACGAAAGCCCGCATCACAAGCCACCACCAGCTCGGTGCTTTGTCCCACAGGTCGAATTAATCGCTGTCATCTGACAAGTATTCTGATGCAGGATACAGTGACGCACAAATACATCCCTTCCAAATAGCAAAACACGCACATGCATTGAGAGCACCCATGCAATCATCTCTGTGAATAGCTCAAAATTTGTAAATAGGTTGTCAAACGTGAAAATGTTGCTGTCTGTGCACGTTATCAAATATGTAAATACATGTTTTTTGCCATCAAAAACACATTTTCGTTCATGTTTTATTGAAGGGAAGGGCTGCTGAAATGTTAAAAATATTAGTGTCAAAGATGCAGTTGTGCAGAAAATACGTCTTGCACAAAAACCTAATTTTCTCCTTATTTTGTCTGAGATTGCTGATTTGAGTGAAACCAAGCTATCTTCAAATGATGATAACTAAAGAACGGTATAAGTTAGAATCATACTTTTTTTCTAATTAAAGAAGAGGGTCCAGTCTTTCATTTGGTATTACCCGTGTATATACAGCCATGGCACACAATAATCTGTAGGCCTAAAGATAGGCGTCGGGAACCTATGGCTCGCGAGCCAATATGGCTCTTTTGGTGACGTTATTAAAAAGAATACATTAGTACACTCAAAAAATCGTTGGTCTTGATTAAAATACATGCATTTAATTGTATCTAGCCTATCGTTTTTTTTAAATGGTATGGCTCTCACGGGAAATTACAGTGGAGCCTTGGTTTTCGACCACAATCGGTTCCAGAAAGCTGTTCGAGAAGTGAATCGTTCGAATTCCGAATCATGTTTTCCCATTACAAATAATGGAAAAAAATGTAATCAGTTCCAAGCAAAAAAATAAATAAAACGCCTTTTTTAAGCATTTTTTTCATTTGCGCAATTTTGTCCGATCCCACAACTGCAGCGCAACGCCAAACTCGCAACCGTAGCGCATCGCCGACCGCGCAACTGCACCGCGCTGGACGCATTATTGTGACAGAGCCGTCGCTGAAATTTAGAAAATATTTTAAAAGTCCTGATGTACTTTCCAAAATTTAAGTGGACCTCAGTGCGCAGGGAGCTTAATTTTGTCCGATCACGCAACTGCAGCGCACCGCCGAACGCGCAACCGTAGCGCGCCGACAACCGCGCAACCGCACGGCACTGGTCGCATTATTGTGACAGAGCGGTCACTAATTTAAAAAATATTTTTAAAGTCCTGATGTACTTTCCAAAATTTAAGTGGACTTCAGTGCGCAGGGAGCTTAATTTGGTCCGATCGCGCAACCGCAGCGCGCCGGGCGCTCACTGTCGCATTGCTTTAGGAGCATCTTTGTGTTTTAGGATGGCTTTACTGCTCCCACTTGCTTTCTTTGGAGGCATGATTAGAGTTGATGCAATCCTCAGAGTAACGAGAATGTAATAACGAACGGAGTCAGTTGGCAAGCGGGTCCTCTCGGCTCATCGCGAGGTTCGACATCCGAAGCAAAAAAATCTCGATTTTTTTTGTTCGAATACCGATTTGTTCGAGAACCGGGACGTTCGAAAACCGAGGCTCCACTGTATTTGTAAAAAATGGGCATGTATGGCTCTGTCCGCCAAAAAGGTTCCCGACCCCTGCCTTAAAACATGAGGGAAAATGCTTGAAATCGGCTGGGATTTTAGGGGTTATTTTTTCTGGAAACGCTTGGCATTCAAAGGGTTAATTGGTTCTGCGATCAGGTTTGTAAGTAGAAACGTTTGTAAGTAGAAGCGTTTCCCATGGGAATCAATGTAAAAGCAAATACTGCGTGCCGGACTGTTAGGGTTTGCAGAATATCTTCATCGTATGATTATGTTGGAATGTAACCTGTAATAATTTACCTAGCTTGTCCTGTCTTACCAAAAGTAGTAGACCAAAGTGCTAAGATCTTTTCACCTGATTGACTAGCTGCAGAGGAAGCAATCAAAGTTGCTTTGTTTCCACAAAGTCGTAAAAGGCCCCCTGCTATGCTTTGATCAGCAGGGGAGCGGCTTCACCCCATCCTGTGTTCCCACACCCCCACTTTCAACCCCACTGTGTTTCTTCTCAATAAATATGTACCTGATGAGGCCTGAGTCAGACTTCATTCGACCATCGCTGTAAGCACAGCGACGAGTGAACTCTCCGCCTGCAGGTGTCTGAAACGACTAACTTGTCTCCAGTGTGGTTCTTGCAAAATAAGTTAGAGTGAACACTACCCTAAGATTTTGGTGCCGAAACCCGGGACCCTCATACCCGCCATCTGGCTGACTGAGGACGACGCGCTGTACACCGTCGACGGGCCAGCGTCCATTAGGAGGACCTGGTCAAGAAAGACCTGGGAAGGAAATTCTTCGCTGGGCCAGCATCTTAGGTCTGCCTTCGTCTGACAGAGGTGGATTGACGGGATCCGGCAGTGCAACGAACCAGGGGACAAGTAAGTTAAAGAAAAAAGCGCTGATACGGCTTTGGTTTGTCCGAGCTGTGAGATACGGCTTTGGTTTGTCCTAGCTATGAGATACGGCTTTGGTTTGTCCTAGCTATGAGATACGGCTTTGGTTTGTCCGGGCTATGAGATACGGCTTTGGTTTTTCCAAGCTATGTAACAGCTGGGATTCTAGTCCCAGTGGAAGGAACGGGCTAAGAAAAGACAGAGTCTCTTTTTCCTAATTGAAGAAGGGCGTAGATTCTTTTTTTTTTTTGTCCGTTCTTCCAAGCTGTTTGGGAGGGTTTTACACCCATCCTGGATAGGCCTAAAAATACAAAGCGCTGGAGTTTGTGTGGTTGAGAGTGCGACTGGTAGGATAAATTGACTGCAAAGAGAATTTGGTGGAAGGTCAATTTAAACCTGCATTGAGGATCCTCAAAGAAAATAAAAAGAAAACAATTGTATAAACCTAAAATACCAAATTAAGATGGGAAACAAAACCGGTAAATCCCTAGCTCTTGAAGGAGATGAGAAGTACATGGCGAGTAAATTTCTTAATTGTATGCAATACATGCCAAACTGGAAGAAAAAGTATGGAGTAGAAGGGAAGTTGAAAGTTGAAGTGTGGAAGGTAGTGGTTGATGTTTTGGAGGAGAGTGTGAATAGGAAGTCAAAGGGACTGAAAAAGAAAAGTAAAGAGAAAGAATTGATTTGTGCTAGAATGTGGTTGAATGCTTCACAAGAGAGAAGAGAACAAATCCAAAAGACAAAAAATAGGCAGTTGAAAAGTGATGAGGCTGCGACTATGTTTGTCAGGCCGGAAGACAATGAGGCCACAGTGCGCAGGCGCACTGTCCCGGCCACGGCTCCAGCCGCAGCTGGGAATGCAGCTCAAGCGGAGCAAGCGGGATCATCCGCTTGTATGCAAAACTTGTATCCAGGTTTAACAGACCTGCACCCTCCCCCATATAACAGAAAAAAAAGTCAGGGTCACATTACTAGAAGTCCTGTACAAACACGAAGTTTGACCACTGCTGCTAGATTTTCCCAAAATTTGGACAATGTTGATGTGTGCCCAATGATACAGGTGCCAAACCCTATTGTAGGGGAAGGCCAACCTCCACATACGTATGTTTTTCGGCCATGGACTTTGGAAGAGGCAAGAAAAGCAGTTGAAGGGGTTACCCCTGTTGCTGAAGACCCAGATAAATGGGCTGAAGACATGGCTGGAATCATACATTCCTATAGACTGAATGGGCATGAAGCAGGAGAAGCTGCAATGTCTTCTTTGGGAAAGGACTGGGCAAAAGTTAGAGGTCATTATACGGGTAGAAATAATCAAGGGCCCTTTCCCTATCCCGTTGAGGGAAATCAATTGGTAGGAGAGTATGCAGCACAATGGAATGATCTTGTGCAAAGAGTGCGAACTGTATTTCGAAAACGAGCGAATTATGGTCATTTGGCAGGAATTAAACAGAAGCCTGGGGAAGATACTGATGATTTTCGCTTAAGATTTGAAAAAGAATTCAGGGTGCATAGCGGCATCCCATTCAATGATGCAGCTGAGAGTGCTTATCAGCAACAGCTTAAAAATGCGCTCCTTACTAATTTCCGCCCTGAAATCGGCAACTGGGTGAGGAAACATTTGGTGGAAGTAGATATTGCAAGTGTGACAACAACTATGCAATGGGCCAGACATGCTGAAAAAGTGATCAAAAGAGGCAAAAGTTCTGATGTATTTCATCTAGGCGATGATGATGATGTTGACCTAGATGAAGATACAACGGTCTTCTTTCATGGGTCCCAGCAGGCTAGAGGAAGAGGTCGAGGCCAGCAAGGTCGCAGGCCGCCATATAATTCAAAACCCCCATCAGATTCTGACAACTGTTGGAACTGTGGGAGACGGGGACACTTCGCATGAGAGTGTCGTCAGGCAAAACGACACCAATCAAAGGGTGGAGGAAGGGGCAGAGGAAAAGCCAAATTGTCAGCATGACTAGATTCCTCCCCTGTGATCTCTTGTGCTCCTACAGAGGAAGAAATAACAGATGTCCATATGAAAGCAAGACATGTCATTGTCAGATTATTAGAACGGTTTTTAGATTGTTAGAGCTCCTGTCCATGCAAGGAGTATGACAATGCTGTTGTATGCCCAATGACAAATGACCAGAGATCAAATTGTGTATGTACACTAAAGTTAAAATTTGCAAATCAAGTGGTAAATGAATGCAACTGGCTTCTAGAAGATAAGTAAAATTTAGAATGTGCTGTCCTCGTGTGCGTGGGAGGGACCAGCTCATGGTCGACCACAGGAAATGGCCAGCCTGTGACGAATCATTGGTGCTGGGATCTACCTTACGCGCGCGAGAGCTGTGCATGTGTGTTAAAATTATGAAAACTGGCTGAACTTTTAGTGCACAGAAATTTGCTAGACTGTTATCTATCCAATTTGCACCGCAGAACAGAAACGCTTTTGAAAGATAAAAATGAGAGGAAAAGAGAGAAATCTGTTTGCGAGCAGAAACGAATCCACACTAGTGCATGTTAAGTAAGAAACGACAGAACATGCTTTCAGGAATTGGAAGAATCAAAATTGTGAATCTAAGACATTCACATTTAATAGAAATAATTGACTGGTTGTGTTCAAATTAAATGATGATAGAGTCATATGTGGCAAAGAACACATCCTCCCAGACAGTTTGTCAAGGTGTGAGACATGGGCGTCGCCATGCCTCAGAAGGAGGGAGAATGTTGTATAGAGAGTGGGAGATAAAAAAAAAAAAAAAATATTATATATATACACAACACTACTACATATAGATTCTCTAATACATATGGCGTTGTACCATTGAGTTAGTTTTTTTTTTCTCAAACTTTTGCTGTAAACAATTGGAAGATGATTGAAAAGTGACTGAAGAAGCCATGAGGAAGTGGTGTAGCTGTTTGGAAGGGCACGCGCTTATGCGTTTCCCTGGCTAATCAACATTATTTAACTGATAAGGGGATGGGCAAAGGAACCATCTGCTACAGGACTTAAGGTCCGTTCCTCCAGTAACCAAGATCAGAGAATCTCCTTTAACACAGGAGGCAATAAATGGGATAGCCTCTGTCATAAATGGTCTTTGGTCAGGAGGAGTCATTCGGAAGTGCTCAAACACTTCTCGCAAACACTCTTATTTGCCCAATTCAGAAGGGCAATAAAATTAACTGGTGAATGATAAAATATATGCAAGAAGCAGACGAAGAACAGTCCCTGGCAGATTACATGATTAGAACGCTCAGACTGACAGAGGTGTCAATGCAAATTTACTGCCGCCTGATCTTTCATCCTCACAGGTCGACAACCCCGTCATACCAGGAGACTGGGTCTACATCAAAGTCATCAAAAGAAAGAACTGGGCCAGCCCACGGTGGGAGGGACCATTCCAAGTCCTGCTGACTACCCCCACCGCAGTAAAGATAGCTGAACGGCCCAGCTGGATTCACCTCAGCCACTGCAAGTTGCAGAGAGTGCTGGACCCCTAATTCGGAGTGGTGGGGAAGACTAACTTCAAAGGAGTCCTATCGTTTAGGGTGGGTCGTCTCAATGTTGGTGAAGAAAACAACGATCCCCACTCCGCTAGGCGAGGGGATGTCCCGGTGTCTCTGCCATCCTAGTAGCAACGGGGCTCCATATGCCAGATGGATCCTCTGCTGCGTTGTGGTTGGAGCGTGCTATGGTCTATGGACTCAACTGAACAGACCAAGTGACAATGTTGACCGTGGAAAACGATGGTCACACGATGAGAACTTTGAGGACTGGTCATGGGACCCCAGAAACCCATACGAAACCAACACTTGGTACCGATACGTCAAATTCACTGTGAGATCGCACACACAGGAGGGCTGCTATGTGTGTTCCAAACTCCCTCCGTCCTCCACACAAGTTCACTTGGAGGCCAGAGCAATGAATGTCACTGAAGCGAAATGCATGGCATCCATGGGAGGAGTTGGATATCAACACCGTGCTGTCACAGTCAGTGATGCCGACCCGTCCCGCCCTGGACTTGCGGAAGGTACCTGTGATCCGCTTTTCTGGACAAATCTCAATGTGACTGTTAAAAGACGAACACTGCCGCAGGTGGCCTTCACAGACCGGCCACCTGGAGTGAACTATACGTGTTACATCCAAGGAAGTGAGACCCACAAATGCATTGACAGAGACTGCTCTCCAGGAGGGAACTGGATGGGAGCTTTGGACATCGCCACTGAGTGTCAGGATAAGAGAGCCATTTCAGGTGGTGAGGGCTCTCCGACCAACATGGCTTCACCATCAAACGGAACATACTTCATACAGAATGGCTGGTGGCTTTGTGGTCACAAGGTTTATCCGATGCTGCCCGCCAACTGGACAGGAGTGTGTGCACCAGTGTGGGTGACAGACCACACCTACAGGATACAACATCGTCAGCTGACGACAGCACACAACTCTTCTGGACGTCGACGCAGGGCGATTACAACCTTTGACCCCCATGACCCTGTCTGGGGTGCGAATGTTCCGGACGACCATAAAATATGGCCTGTCGGAAACAAAGTTGTTCATGCGCTTTTTCCTTGGATCGGAGTTGGAAAACAATCTCTCTTCATCGAGACACTGAACTCTGTTTTTCTTTTTCTTTTTTTATTGATAACATTCTGGTCGCCTAAGGCAAAGGGGCCGTGTAACTCTTTTCCTGCATTTAATCTGGCCGCAGGTTTTTCAGTTGCACACAAAATTTGGACTGGAGCATTGAGGGAAATGCCTCGTCGTCACTGGAAGTTATTGCTGTCATTGTATTTTCTTTCTTCTGTTTGATTGATCGGGATTGACATATGATAAAACAGGGGGGATATGTTAGGGTTTGCAGAATATCTTCATCGTATGATTATGTTGGAATGTAACCTGTAATAATTTACCTAGCTTGTCCTGTCTTACCAAAAGTAGTAGACCAAAGTGCTAAGATCTTTTCACCTGATTGACTAGCTGCAGAGGAAGCAATCAAAGTTGCTTTGTTTCCACAAAGTCGTAAAAGGCCCCCTGCTATGCTTTGATCAGCAGGGGAGCGGCTTCACCCCATCCTGTGTTCCCACACCTCCACTTTCAACCCCACTGTGTTTCTTCTCAATAAATATGTACCTGATGAGGCCTGAGTCAAACTTCATTCGACCATCGCTGTAAGCACAGCGACGAGTGAACTCTCCGCCTGCAGGTGTTTGAAACGACTAACTTGTCTCCAGTGTGGTTCTTGCAAAATAAGTTAGAGTGAGCACTACCCTAACACGGACTATCCCAAGTCACCTTTTTTGCCTTATTACTCTGCGTAAAACACAGAAAACCGAAACGCTTTTTGCTTTTTCAAATTTAAAAAAATAAACGCCTCTTTATTCTTGAATTCCTAACATTGCTTGGTGAGGGGGGAACCTATTCTAATTTCCTACGCTTGCTAAAATCACCTCTGAGAAGACAGAGGAAAAAGACAGGCTAATAAATTGTTGTATGCTTCCACATACTTCTTGCAATGTGCTCACGTACTCGTCATTACTTTTTGGTGCAATTAATGAGGTTTCTGACTGTGTCAGTGGTCATTGAACGCATCTTGCGCAGAACACATCTCGCACAGAACGCAAAAGAGAACTTTAAAACAGAAAAGAAAAGAAAAGGAACCTAGCTTCTAAAGATTGAAATTGACAAAAACACAAAAGTGTGTTCTTTGTTTTCACTGAAACCAAGCTGGTACTGTCTGCTGCACAGCAACAGGTTGCACCTTTCACTCAATGCGTGCGTGCTCCTGCACCTCACATTTACGTACTTAATATTTGTTGAAGTATTTGCATAAAAGTTATCCAACATTTACTCATTATTATTGTGTGTTGTGTTAGTTTGACAAGAAATGAAACTTAGCAAAATAAAAGTCTAGTTGCCTTGTTCCACAGGAAAACAGCACTCAACACGCTTCGAGAGTCAACGCACGCACGCACGCACGCACGCACGCACGCACGCACGCACGCACGCACGCAATCATAATGCACTTACACTTCCACAGGCGGACTTTGGAAGATTTGTCTGCTGTCCTTTACTCTCCTCCAGTTCCTCAGCCAGGCCACAAGAGCTGCACAAACAAGCATGAGACATTACTTTGAAGAGTGGGTAGAGAATAACACAGTTCAGACATCATAGTATTCTAATAGTAAGGTCCAATTTATTTGCCGTTTCAGCCTGTAGTCTACATGTAGACGCTCCAATTTCCGCAGCTTCCGACGCCGTCAAATGACGACAAGCATTCGTGCCGATTGTATCCGGTTATAACCAACCTTTGACCTGTTGAACCCGGAACCGCTGCCATTTTCCCAGTTTATGAGTCACGCATGCTAAGTGAGCGAAGCCGGACGATCGCGATTCACGATGGAAGATGCAAAAAGGTGAGCTCCGGGAAATTATGATAGACTCGAGATAGCAGGGTGAAACTTTTAGGGAACAATTATCATATAATGGTTATTGACATAGGTGATTGCAGTGATGATTCGCCCTAACGTATTTCCTCTATGTATTGTTTTATGCGAAACATCTATACATAGACTATCCGCGTCTATGGGTACACAGTCGGCGATGGAGGTCTTCGATGCAATCGAAGATGAGGACGCAGTTGTGGATAAAATCTTTATTGCTCCACCCGTGGTCAGTTTCGAGTCTGACGAAGACACGGGCGAGGAAGACTGCGGAGGAACGTTCAATAATCTCTCGGGACGGCAGCTTAGCGCTCCCGCCGTGGTGGTCCTCGCCGACGGACGTGTGATCGGAGATGATGATGATGGCGACACTGAGGAAGAAGAGGAGCCCCAACAGGCCTCCACCTCAAAGAAACGCTCGCAGAAAGATGCGTTGGACTACAATTGGACCAACAGTAAAACGCGCCCGACAAAATTCCCGGACGCCAGGCCTCTCGCCGTCCCCACAATTTTGGTTGGAAAGAGCGCAGTTCAGAAGCTGGACTTCTTCCTTTCCGATGTATATCCTCACCTTGTTCGCGAGACCATCAAGTATGCGGCGGTGACTGACTCCAACTTCCAGCTCACCATCGGAGAATTGAAGCGGTGGGGATCTTGCTGCTCTCGGGTTACCACCAGCTCCCCAGTCGCCGACACTACTGGAACACAGATGAAGATCTCCATTGCGCCCTCGTCGCTGGGGCCATGTCACGCAACAGGTTCGAGGAGATCATCCGCTACATTCACTGTGCCGACAACACGCGCCAGAACAGCAGCGACCGGATGACAAAGCTGCGTCCCATGATGGACATCCTCAACGCTCGGTTCGGGGAGGCGTATCCAATGGACTGCAATCTTGATCTGGACGAGGCAATGATTGAATACTTTGGAAGACACGGATGCAAGCAAGCAATCCGAAACAAGCCGGTGCGGTTCGGCTACAAGGCCTGGTGCCTGAACAGTGGGACCAACGGCTTCCTGCTCCACTTCGACATCTACCAGGGGGCGAGTGTAGATGCCTCTGAAGTGGAACGCAAGTTCGGCAAGGGCGGTGGCACGCTCCTTCGACTTCTGGACAACCTCCCCGATGCTGTGCGTGCACTTCCGCTACGCATCTACATAGACAACTACTTCACCGGCCTCCCGCTAGTTGCAGAGCTGCGCAGGCGGGGCTACGCTTGCACGGGGACGATCCGAGAAAACTGCATCCCGCGCTCTTGCCCGATCACAGATCAGAAGGCTATGAAGAGGAAGCCGCGTGGTGCCGTGTCTGTCGTGTACGACACGGCAAACAAGATTGCGCTCACTCGGTGGAAGGATAACGCCGTGGTCACCATCGCCTCCACCCTCGCCGCTGAGCATCCTCTGCAGAAGGTGTCACGCTGGTCAAGGCAGGAGAAGAAGAAGGTGGCAGTGGACCAGCCATTTGTTGTCCAGCTGTACAACCGCAGCATGGGCGGCACGGACCGCGCCGACCAGAGCATCAAGCTCTACCGCATCAACATGCGCCGGAAGAAGTGGTGGTGGCCGATATTCACCTGGATGCTGGACGCGGCCGTCTTCAATGCATGGGTGCTGCACCGGCTGGATGAGCACGGCGGGATGTCTCTGCTGGAGTTCCGACGCGAGGTGGCCCGAACTCTGGTTGCAGCACCAGGCGCCACTCGAGCTCGGAGATCGGGCAGACCGCGCGTGTGCGCAGTTGCCGATGACTCCCGCTTCGACACCGTGGAGCACTGGCCGGAAGTGGCGGCGCAAGGCCGAAAGTGCGCACTGCCGACTTGCAAGTCGCGTCCGTCCAGTGCGTGCTCCAAGTGCCGCGTGGCACTGTGCACTGTGAAGTGTTTCCGTGCTTACCACCAGCCGGAATAAAATGTGTGAGAAGCACTGGTCGCGTGATCCGTTTTCTGACCGGAAGTGGCGGCGCAAGGCTGAACATCATCACTGCTGAGTTACAGTTTATATCTGCGTTTATGGTACCGCAAGTTTGAAAGTTTGTTGTTGAAAGTTTGTTGCAAATAAATACGGCTATGAAAGCCACTTGTGTTCATAGAAACTTTGGCATTTTCTTACGGCTGGTCCCCATACCCTGGGGATGACGGCCGCCGTTGCACATGCACGCCCATTGAAAATTGTGGAAATGGTCCCTTTCATGTTGCAGACAGCTGTTACGTGTAAAACACAACTATCTCTGAACATTCAAATAAATTACATCACGTTACACTTGCAAATCGTCAGAATGCTCCGATTTTTGTGCACGTATCAGCACATAGTCTATATATAGATGCCGCATATTTCGTATACGCGACGTCATAACCAAAAAAGCGCGGCATATTCGTACTTAGGGACACCTAAGGACCCAAAAAATATGCACCTTTTTAGAAATAACAATTTGGGCAGAAACGGGTTAAGGTTTGACACATCCTTGTTCAATGCTTCTCAAAATCTGGGGCAGGATATGGTATATTGTAATCAGAAGGTGGGTAGTAACTTGATAAATTTACTGTTACATTAACTGATATTGATAGAGCGGTAAGAGGAGAGGAGGGGGACTTGCTGTGTTTGTGAACGATATATGGTGCCATCCCGGACACGTCAGTGTTAAGGAGTAACTCTGCTCCAGTGACTTGGAGCTGTTGGTGGTTAGCATGCGACCATACTACCTCCCGAGGGAGTTTTCACGTTATTGCTATAACTGTGTACATTCCTCCCTCAGCTGTCGCTGCTACCACTACGAGCCGGATCCACTCTATCGTTTCTAAGCTTCAAACCTAGCACCCCCAATCCCTCCTCCTCATCTCCGGGGACTTCAATCATGCTTCGCTGGCCTCTTCCCTCCCCACCTTTACTCAATATGTCAATTGCCACACCAGAAACAATAGAACTTTGGACCTGTTGTATGCGAATGCCAAGGATGCATATACCTCATCCCCCCTCCCCCCACTTTGTCGCTCGGATCACAACCTCGTCCATCTGGTCGAGTAGTGGTAAAACAGCGTCCACCTGAGAGGAGGTCTGTGATGTTGTGGTCTGAGGAATCTACCGCCACGCTCAGAGACTGCTTTGAGAATACAGACTGGGAAGCTCTCTGTAGCCCCCATGGCAGTGACATTGACAGCGTGACCCACTGCATTACGGACTACATTAATTTCTGTGTGGAGACCACTGTGCCCTCCAAGTTGGTCCGGTGTTTTCCCAACAACAAACCCTGGGTGTCCTCTGAGATGAAGGCTCTGCTTAATGAGAAGAAAAGAGCCATTGGTTCGGGGGACGTGGTGGAGCTGCGTAGAGTCCAGAAGGAACTCCGGCTGAAGATCAGGAAGGGGAAGGAGAACTACGGGAGGAGGCAGGAGAAGCAAATGGGGCTTAACAATGCCAGAAACATCTGTCGGGGTCTGCAATCCATCTCGGGCCATGGTAAAGGGGTTGATCGGAAACCAGCTGATGGGGACAATGACTGGGCGGATGAACTCAATCTGTTCTTCAACAGATTTGATTCCGCCTCCCCCCCGCCCCTTCACCCTGCCCCGCACCTCAGCCTGCCACCTTCAACACTCCAGCCCCCCTGCCAGCTCACCAACCCCCCACACCCCCCTGAAGTCACTCTTCAGTCTTCACTCCATCACCCCAGTCTTCCATCACCCCAGTCTTCCAACACCCCCCTCTCCTTTACAGATCTTCAGGTGAGGAGTCACCTCAGAAAGATCAAGGCAGGGAAGGCCCCGGGCCCAGACGGCATCTGTCCGAGACTGCTCAGGGACTGTGCGGACCAGCTGAGTGGCGTGGTCATGTACCTGTTCAACCTGAGCCTGAGACTGAACAAAGTTCCAGCCCTGTGGAAGACCTCCTGCGTGGTGCCTGTACCGAAGGTGCCGCGCCCCAAGGAGGCTAACCACTTCAGGCCTATTGCCTTGACTTCCCACCTGATGAAGACTATGGAGAGGATCATCCTGGGTCACCTGCGTTCGCTGGTGGGAGCACAGCTGGACCCCCTGCAGTTTGCTTACCTGCCTGGTGTTGGGGTGGACGATGCAGTGATTTATTTACTGCACAGAACACTGCTTCACCTGGAGGACGTCGGGAGCACTGGCAGGATCATGTTCTTCGATTTCTCCAGAGCTTTTAACACCATCCAGCCGTCACTGCTCAGGGTGAAGATGGAGAAGGCGGGTGTGGACCAGCGCCGGACTGCATGGACAACAGATATCCTCACCGACAGGTTGCAGTATGTGAGGTTACGTCGCTGTGAGTCTGACGTGGTGCGCTGCAGCACAGGTGTCCCCCAGGGTACGGTGCTCTCTCCTTTCCTTTTTGCCCTGTACACTTTGGACTTTACCCACGACACCGCACACTGCCCACATCTAGAAGTTCTCCGACGACACGGCCATTGTTGGATATGTTTCTGAGGGGAACGATCTGGAATACAGGACGGTCATCAGGGACTTTGTTAGCTGGTGTGAGCTCAACCAGCTTCAGCAGAACACCAGCAAGACGAAAGAGATGATTGTGAGCTTCGGGAGGACAGCACCCCACTTCACTTTGGTGAACATCCAGGGATCAGACATTGAGGTAGTGGAGAACTACAAATTCCTGGGTGTTCGCCTTAACAACAAACTGGACTGGACTGATCACATCCACACCCTGTACAAGAAGGGCTAGCGTCGCCTCCACCTGCTGAGGAGACTGAGGTCCTTTGGTGTGTGCAGGGCTCTCCTCAGGACCTTCTATGACTTTGTTGTGGCCTCAGCCATCCTCTACGCTGTGGTCTGCTGGGGTGGGGGCAGTACGGACCGGGACAGGGGGAGACTGAATAATAATAATAATTCATTAAATTTGTATAGCGCTTTTCAAAAACCCAAAGACGCTGTGAATAAGATGGTCAGTAAGGTCTGGGCAACATACCAATTTTGTAAATGCTAGAACGAAAAGTGTCACTCCAAAAGTGAATGCTCCAACACACCTTGAGATTCTCCACTCTTCAACCACTGGAGTGAACAACCAAGCCCTCCCAGTCTGGTAAATTGGAATGTCACACAGGCACTTCATTAGCTAGACTAAAACAATGGCAATACAAAATATTTCAAACAATTAATCATGCCCAAATTATCTGGAACCAAAGGAATAAACCCAAAGGACTATTTGGTAGACACCTCAACATCAGAAGTCTGGTCCCCAAAAAGGAGAAGATTGAACATCTTCTAACTGAATCCAACCTTGACTTTTTAGGACTTTCCGAAACATGGTTAACGCCAGTGATATCATTCGAACTGACCTCCATCCAAGGTTTTAACATCTTCCAAAGAGATCGCAACTCGGGGTGGGGGTATTTTATGTATGTGCGGGATAGTTTTAGCTGTACACCGATCAATCTATTCTACTCAATTGCACGATTGAATGTGTTTGAGTACACGTAAAACTCTCACATGAAATGCACATTAATATTCTAACCCTCTACTGCCCACCAAATGAAAAGGAAACATTCCACTATGATCACGCAGCACTACACGGAACGGAGGTGTGGCTGATTATGTAGGCATGAGTGGCACCTAGTCATGCCTCTCATGCATGACAGTGGAGTGGAGATAGCCAGCGTCTGATTATGAAAATGCTTCTAATTTTTAGAAACGAGATCAAAGGCCGATTTGCAAAATATCATTCATATACAGTAGCCTAAATTTTTTTTGAAAATTTGAATATCTCCAAGACCATTCAAGGGGTCTTTTTTGTAGTCTGTCCCCGTGAATTCTCACACACATTGAAGTCTGTTGACATTTTACTGAAAGAGAACCAATACGCAGATGACAATAATCAGACGGATTGAAGAAGTCATTTTGATGCTATGTGAATTGGATGGAATAGAGAATAAAGCAGCCACTTATTCTACTCCTGTGTCTGGCGACGCTCTGACTTCTATATTAATACACAAATCCATCAAAGTCCTCATATTCTGTATCCAAATTAAACTCTTGTGCAAGTTCGCCACTAAACATGACAAGTTCCCTCTTGTCATTGTCTTGTCGTCACGTTATTTTTCAGCAATGATCCCGGCTTTCCACAAAGCTTGAGTTGTGCCTCGTAAGCATGTCTCTTTGTCTATGCCATTTTAGAGGGTCCTAATGGTGTTTGCTTTTCACAAACAGTAGTATTTATTTATCAATAGCGGACGAAGTACGTACTCTACGTGTTAAATACAATCCTCTGGTTTTCTGCCCCGATCTACGTAAAATGCAATGTCTTCTGATTGGTTCATCGAGTCGTCATACTACACCAGTGTATTACGTCTCTGTGTGGCGGAAGCCACTCAAAAAACCTTTACAGATTTTGGAATTTGGTCCACACAAAAGGTGCACCTTATCAAAAGGCTACCATTGTTTTTTGAGAAAATTAAACGCTTTTAAGTGGGCCTTATGGTGTGGAAAATATGTTAAACTATTCTTATTAGTATTAACAAAAAACATGATTAATATAACAAGTATTATGAATTATATTCTCATTACTACAAAATTTATTGGATAATTTAAACTTTTTTAACAAATAAAAAACTGAAAAGTGGGGCGTGCAATATTATTCGGCCCCCTTGCGCTAATACTTTGTAGCGCCACCTTTTGCTGCAATTACAGCTGCAAGTCGCTTGGGGTATGTCTCTATCAGTTTTGCACATCGAGAGACTGGAATTCTTGCCCATTCTTCCTTGCAAAACAGCTCGAGCTCAGTGAGGTTGGATGGAGAGCGTTTGTGAACAGCAGTCTTCAGCTCTTTCCACAAATTCTCGATTGGATTCAGGTCTGGACTTTGACTTGGCCATTCTAACACCTGGATACGTCTATTTGTGAACCATTCCATTGTAGATTTGGCTTTATGTTTTGGATCATTGTCCTGTTGGAAGATAAATCTCCGTCCCAGTCTCAGGTCTTTTGCAGACTCCAACAGGTTTTCTTCCAGAATGGTCCTGTATTTGGCTCCATCCATCTTCCCATCAATTTTAGCCATCTTCCGTGTCCCTGCTGAAGAAAAACAGGCCCAAACCATGATGCTGCCACCACCATGTTTGACTGTGAGGATGATGTGTTCAGGGTGATGAGCTGTGTTGCTTTTACGCCAAACATATCGTTTTGCATTGTGGCCAAAAAGTTCGATTTTGGTTTCATCTGACCAGAGCACCTTCTTCCACATGTTTGGTGTGTCTCCCAGGTGGCTTGTGGCAAACTTTAAACGAGACTTTTTATGGATATCTTTGAGAAATGGCTTTCTTCTTGCCACTCTTCCATAAAGGCCAGACTTGTGCAGTGCACGACTGATTGTTGTCCTATGGACAGACTCTCCCACCTCAGCTGTAGTTATCTGCAGTTCATCCAGAGTGATCATGGGCCTCTTGGCTGCATCTCTGATCAGTCTTCTCCTTGTTTGAGATGAAAGTTTGGAGGGACAGCCGGGTCTTGGTAGATTTGCAGTGGTCTGATACTCCTTCCATTTCAATATAATTGCTTGCACAGTGCTCCTTGAGATGTTTAAAGCTTGGGAAATCTTTTTGTATCCAAATCCGGCTTTAAACTTCTCCACAACAGTATCTCGGACCTGCCTGGTGTGTTCCTTTGTCTTCATGGTTCTCTCTGCGCTTTAAACAGAACCCTGAGACTATCAAAGAGCAGGTGCATTTATACGGAGACTTGATTACACAGGTGCATTCTATTTATCATCATCAGTCATTTAGGACAACATTGGATCATTCAAAGATCCTCACTGAACTTCTGGATGAGTTTGCTGCACTGAAAGTAAAGGGGCCGAATAATATTGCACGCCCCACTTTTCAGTTTTTTATTTGTTAAAAAAGTTTAAATTATCCAATAAATTTCGTTCCACTTCACGATTGTGTCCCACTTGTTGTTGATTCTTGACAAAAAATTTAAATTTTATATCTTTGTTTGAAGCCTGAAATGTGGCGAAATGTTGAAAGATTCAAGGGGGCCGAATTCTTTCGCAAGGCACTGTATGTATGTATGTATGTATGTATGTATGTACGTATGTACCTATGTACATGTATGTATATATACTTTGTGTTATGTTAGAAAACCTATTAAATCAAATCTGATTCTGTATAACACAGATGTCAAAGTCAAGGCCTGAGGGCCAGATATGGCCTGCCACATCATTTTAGGTGGCCCGCAAAGACAAATTGTGCATTGAATTCATGTCAATTCCAAAATTTCAAATTCTTTTCACTTTTAAAAAATAGATAGTTAGCAATTTTTATTACCACTTTTTTTTTAATAATTTTTATTTTTCAATATTTGATTTGATTTCAATATTTCATTTTTAAATATTTGAACAGTTTTTATTAGTCTTTGTTTTGAAAACTAGTGATTCATCAGTTTGTTCTGTAGCCTATACTATATATACAATATGAGACGTTAATACATTTATTTGGGTTGACAATTTTAATGGCCCTTTCAGGCCCTAGGACTATGATGCAGCCCGCGACAAAAATAAGTTTAACACCCCTGCTGTATAAGGTATCTGGATATGAATGTCAATTAATTTGTTAAGTACCCCTGCGATACAGTAACTCCAGTGGAAGGAACTTACCAGTTCTTGCAGGCTTTCTTTTTCTTGATTGCACCTTCCCCACAGATAGGGGCTTTAAGAGACACTGGGTCTGGCTTCTTTAAATCTTCTTCATCAAGTAGAGCATCAGAATCCACAAGGTCCTAGTAGAATAGGGCAGAGGAGGTTTGAATGAGTCATGTGTGTATGTTTCTAGGCTTAACCTTCCAATTTCAAGCTTGCCCTAAGCTAGACTGGTAAAATTCAACCAAGTCACTCAGGTCAACCTCTGGAGCAAGGTCTGCAGATGGGGCTTGCTTTTGAGGGCCTGATGGCTAGGCCTGCACTCATGGGCCTTAGCCCAAAAAGGCAACACCATCTGTGGGAGGGGCTAGAGGGGTTGGTTGCGTAGCGAGTATTTTTTCTAATAAAGCCTATACTTTCCGTTTAAGACTTGCCACCATATAAACATTTAGAACTCTATTTGACTTCAGACCTATTCAGACTTATTTTCACTGACTTTGAGACGTCCACAAATCATGATAAACATTTTACTTACATGCTACCTGAAACGCATTATATACTAAAGTGATGTGGTGGCGACTAGTGACGTCACACGAGACATCCCTATTGCCCCCCCGCTTGGCACCTGAATAATGGGACTCACTCCAATATACAAGCGGTTAGCCTACCTCTGCCTTTGGCTGCGTGAAAAGAAGGGCGGAGCTGTAAACTAATGACCCCTGGTGATGCCAGTCCGACCTAGCAGACCCAAACGTATTGCACTCAAATCTGTGGCTCTTTTATGTACCTACTCTGTGGGGTGGATACAGTGGGAATGTGACTTTCCCCCTAGGATCAATAAAGTTAAGTCTAAGTCGAATATCAGATTCAAGAGGAGCAAAATGTTTTTCATCCTGGCCACAGAACAGTGGATCAGCTATACACAGTTGGCAGGGTCCTCAAGTGTGCATGAGAGGTTGCCCAACCAGTCTACGTGGAAAAGGCGTTTGACCGTGGCCCTTGGGGAATTCTGGGGGGGGGTTGCTTCGGGAGCATGGGGTACCAAACCCCTTGATAAGGGCGGCTTGGTCCCGATACAACCAATGTCAGCCTTTGGTCCGCATTTCCGGTGTAAGTTGAACTTTTTTAGGGGAGAGTTGGACTCCGACAAGGCTACCTTTGCCACCGACATCAAGGACCGTGCCTTTTCTAGGTGCAATTTCTAGATGCAGCTGAGGCGTTGAGGGGGTTCGGTTTGATGCCCTTTGAATTGCATCTCTGCCTTTGCAGATGACGTGGTACTGTTGGGTTCTTCAATCCATGATGTCCAACTCTTACTGGAGCGGTTTGCAGCTAAGTGTGAAGCAGTTGGGCCAAATCTGAAAGGATGGCCCTCAATTGGAAAAGGGTGGAATGCCCTCTTCGGGTCGGGGATGAGATCCTCAAGTGGAAGAGTTCAAGTATCTTGGTATATTGTTCACGAGTGAGAGCAGGATAGAGCGGGAGATCGACAGATGGATCAGTGCTGCGTCTGTTGTGGTGAAGGAGCCGAGCCGAAAGGCAAAGATCTTGATTTTACTGGTCAATTTAACCCTCACCTATGGTCACGAGCTGAGGTTCTGATGCTGGGGGACGGTGCAATGAGTTGTGTGGATTGATGCATCCATCAACGGAAAATTTTGAGCTCTCCACTATGGCATCCTGGAGTTGTTTGGACTACAAAACTTGCAGAGTAATAAAAATGGCGGATTTGCGAAACCGTTTGGGCACACCCATTACCTTGTTTGGTAGTCCCGCCCCAACGGATGTGATGTAGATGAAAATGTATAATAGAAAACCGAGAAAACTGAACGGAGTAAAAAATAGCCCCCTAACAGATTTTAAAAGTATCTCTGCAGCTTTTCTACAATTTTGGAGACTCCAAACACACAATAAAATGATTATAAAAGCAAAAAAAGTGGATTTTCCATGATATGTCATGATATGATCAATTTCAGTCTGTTCATGCCCCTTCCGTACCCATAATAACGAAGTCATTTTCTTCCTGCAAAACTGACATCAGCAATTGATTTGGTCAAACAAGGGATTGTCGACCGAGCATTTGATCAACCAACCAGCAGACGTCAACCCTAACAAATAACTCAAGAGAACATGAATTTGACCCAAGAGACTGGGTCGGTCTAATTTTTAAACTCATCATTTTTAGGGGTGTAGTTTAGTGTTTTTGAAAACAGTATTACTGTATATACAGTATATTGTATACAGGGGGTCTTCGGTTTGCGACGTCCTTGAATTACGCTGTTTCGTGTTTACGACATGAGTCTCATGTTATTTTTATATTATTTATACTATTCGTTCGTACATATTATTTATACTATTCTTTCGTATCCCCTCCGTGAGTTGTCACCTTATCGTGGTGGAGGGGTTTGCGTCCCCCTATGATCCTAGGAGCCATGCTGTCTGGGGCTTCATGCCCCTGGTAGGGTCACCCATGGCAAAAGGGTCCTAGGTGAGGGGCCAGACAAAGCACGACCAAGAAGACCCCTTATGATGAATAAAATATATGGACCTAGTTTTCCCTCGCCCGGACGCCGGTCACCGGGGCCCCCCTCTGGAGCCAGGCCTGGAGGTGGGGTTCGAAGGCGAGCGCCTGGTGGCCAAGCCTTCAGCCCGAAAAGAAAACGTGGGTCCCCCTTCCCATGGGCTCACCACCTGTAGGAGGGGCAAAAGGGCTCGGGTGCAACGCGAGCTGGGCGGCGGCCAAAGGCGGGGACATTGGTGGTTCGATCCCCGGCTGCAGAAGCTGGCTCTTGGGACATGGAATATCCCCTCTGGCTGGAAAAGGTGTGCGAGGCAGAAAAGTTCCGACTAGACATAGTCGGAATTGCCTCCATACATAGTTTGGGCTCTGGTACAAGCCCTCTCGAGAGGGGCTGGACTCTCTTCCACTCTGGAGTTGCTCACGGTGAGAGGCGTCGAGCAGGTGTGGGCATACTTCTTGCGCCACGGCTGGGCGCCTGCACATTGGGGTTCACCCCGGTGAACGAGAGGGTAGCTTCCCTCCGCCTTCGGGTGTGGGGGACGGGTCCTGACTGTTGTTTGTGCCTATTTACCGAACAGCAACTCAGAGTACCCACCCTTTTTGGGGTTCTAAGAAGAAGTGCTGGAGAGCGCTCCTTCTGGAAACTCTATCGTTCTACTGGGTGACTTCAATGCTCACGTGGGCAATGACAGTGAGACCTGGAAGGGCGTGATTGGGAGGAACGGCCCCCCCGATCTGAACCCGAGCGGTGTTCTATTATTGGACTTCTGTGCTCGATACGGATTGTCAATAATGAACATCATGTTCAAACATAAGGGTGTCCATGTGTGCACTTGGCACCAGGACACCCTAGGCCGCAGTTCGATGATCGACTTTGTAGTCGTGTCATTGGATTTGCGGCCGCATGTTTCAGACACTCGGGTGAAGAGAGGGACGGAGCTGTCAACTGATCACCACCTGGTGGTGGGTTGGCTCCGATAGTGGGGGAAAATGCCGGTGCGACCTGGCAGACCCAAACGCTCTGTGAGGGTCTTCTGGGAACGTCTAGCAGAATCCCCTGTCAGGAAGAGCTTCAACTCCCACCTCCGGCAGAGCTTTTACCACGTCCCGGGGGAGGCGGGGGACATTGAGTCCGAGTGGACCATGTTCCGTGCCTCCATTGATGAGGCAGCCGACCGGAGCTGTGGCCGTAAGGTGGTCGGTGCCTGTCGTGGCGGCAATCCCCGAACCCGCTGGTGGACACTGGCGGTAAGGGATGCCGTCAAGCTGAAGAAGGAGTCCTATCGGGGGCCGTTTTGGCCTGTGGGACTCCGGAGGCAGCTGACAGGTACCGGATGGCCAAGCGGAACGCGGCTTCGGCGGTTGCTGATGCAAAAACCCGGGCATGTGAGGAGTTTGGCGAGGCCATGGAGAATGACTTCCGGACGGCTTTGAGGAGATACTGGTCCACCATCCGGCGTCTCAGGAGGGGGAAGCAGTGCACCGTCAACACTGTTTACAGTGGAGATGGCGTGCTGCTGACCTCGACTCGGGATGTCGTGAGTCGGTGGGGAAAATACTTCGAAGACCTCCTCATTCCACCGACACGCCTTCCATTGTGGAAGCAGGGCCTGGAGAATCTGAGGTTGACTCTCCAATCTCTGGGGTTGAAGTCACTGAGGTAGTTAAAAAACTCCTCGGGGGCAAGGCCCCAGGGGTGGATGAGATCCACCCGGAATTTTTAAAGGCTCTGGATGTTGTGGGGCTGTCCTGGTTGACATGCCTCTACAACATCGCGTGGACATCGGGGACGGTACCTCTGGATTGGCAGACTGGAGTGGTGGTTCCCCTCTTTAAGAAGGGGGACTGGAGGGTGTGTTCCAACTACAGAGGAATCACACTCCTCAGCCTCCCTGGTAAGGTCTATTCATGGGGGCTGGAGAAAAGGGTCCGTCGGGAAGTCGAACCTCAGATTCAGGAGGAGCAGTGTGGCTTTCGTCCTGGCCGTGGAACAGTGGACTAGCTCTACACCCTCGGCAGGATCCTCGAGGGGGCATGGGAGTTCGCTCAACCAGTCCACATGTGTTTTGTGGACTTGGAGAAGGCGTTTGACAGTGTCCCTCGGGAAGTTCTGTGGAGGGTGCTTCGGGAGTACGGGGTGCCAAGCCAACTGATAAGGGCGGGTATCACCGATGCCAGAGTTTGGTCCGCATTTCTGGCAGTAAGTCGGATTCGTTCCCAGTGAGGGTTGGACTCCGCCAAGGCTGCCCTTTGTCACCGATTCTGTTCATAACTTTTATGGACAGAATTTCTAGGCGCAGCCGAGGCGTTGAGGGTGCCCGGTTTGGGGACCTCAGCATTGCGTCTCTGCTTTTTGCAGACGACATGGTGCGGTTGGCTTCTTCAAGCCGTGATCTCCAGCTCTCACTGGAGCGGTTCACAGCCGAGTGTGAAGCGGTCGGGATGAGGGTCAGCACCTCGAAATCCGAGTCCATGGTCCTCGGTCAGAAAAGGGTGGAATGCCCTCTCCGGATCGGGGATGAGATCCTGCCCCAAGTGGAGGAGTTCAAGTATCTTGGGGTCTTGTTCACGAGTGAGGGCAGGATGGAGCGCGAGATCGACAGGCGGATCGGTGCAGCGTCGGCAGTAATGCGGACTCTGTCGTGGTGAAGAGAGAGCTGAGTCAAAAGGCAAAGCTCTCAATTTACCGGTCGATCTATGCTCCTACCCTCAGCCATGGTCACGAGCTATGGGTCGTGACCGAAAGAACGAGATCCAGGATACAAGCGGCCGAAACGAGTTTCCTCCGCAGGGTGTCCGGGCTCTCCCTTAGAGATAATGTGAGAAGCTCGGTCATCCGAGAGAGACTCGGAGTAGAACCGCTGCTCCTCCACGTTCAGAGGAGCCAGATGAGGTGGCTCGGGCATCTCATCAGGATGCCTCATGGACGCCTTCCTGGGGAGGTGTTCCGGGCATGTCCTACCGGCAAGAGACCCCGTGGACGACCCAGGACGAGCTGGAGAGACTATGTCTCTCGGCTGGCCTGGGAACGCCTTGGGATCCCCCGGGATAAGCTGGATGAAGTGGCTGGGGAGAGGGAAGTCTGGGAGTCCCTCCTAAAGCTGCTGCCCCCGCGACCCGACCCCGGATAAGCGGAGGAAGATGGATGGATGGAAGGATAGATTCTTTCGTATTTCATCTCATATATTTAAAGCCTTTTTCGACCTAAGAGGTTTTGCATCGTAAGCGTCTTAAAGGTGTCCTAAGATTTGTAACGGGCGCGGGAACTAGTTGGTGCGCATGGCGGAAGAATACACCATGAGAGAGGTTGTGGACGGAGGAAGACAGCGTTACCCACTCACATGGTTTACGCCATTTTGGACTGTTGCGTCGTCACTCTCTAGCAATGCCCTTTCCAGTGTGCAAGCCAACCACACAGGTAAGAAATTGTTTTCTCTTTCTATTCAATACTGTACTGTATCATTTTATTACTGTTCCGACTTGTACCAAAATTTGGTTTACATCGCTGTGTAGGAACGAATCGACGTCGTAAACCGAGGACCCCCTGTATACTGTATTGTTACAACATTGCCGACGGCCGGCACGCGGCTGTGTGGCTGGGACAAAACCAGGAATTCAGATGGAAAAGCGATTATTTGGGGGCAAGCAAGGCAATGTAAAATGTGGAATCGGGCTAATGGAAAAGGGGCATTAGGCTCGGAACCTCACCGCATCATCATCATCATTCATGTCGTTTGCTGATAGTGTCCACATTTTGATGGTGTTTGGATCCAGAGCCAATCTCCCTGTGGAACAAATATTGACAAAGATTAATTTCTTCATGCATTTAACCAACGCGTCACATTCTCTCAAGCTTCATGACGTATATACAAGTGCAAAAATCACAAAATAAATAACAATGTACCGTATTTACTCAAATTATTGCCCATATTCTAATATTCGCCCAGTGTGTGTTAGCGATGACAAATTAAAAACATTGATACCTCTAATTATGCTAAAAATTCCCCCCAAAACCTACGTTTTCCTCCGCGACCGCATGCCGCCGACATTGCGCAAGTTTAAATATGACTGATTTGACAGCACGTCGAATGTCCCTTTTAAATTGGTTTTCTCCACAAACTATGATACAATTACACTCGTCACTCCGCTACAATACCCTCACACAATTACGTTATCGGGGCGTGCGCTCAAACAAGACGATCGCAATAACATGACGTGCGCAACATGTGACGGTAACGTGTCGCATCGATGGAGCGTCAATTGACGCACCCCGCTGTTAGAGGTAGATCAAAACAGCCGCTGTTCTAGTGTTAAGAACACCAGTGAGATGCAGGTATTGCATACTACATAAGGAAAATATGCATATTATCGCCCATTTCAGTGCCCCTTGGCGATCGGACAAAAAGTGTTCTCTATTAATCGCCCACCCCCCCTGTTGGACACAAACCTTCTCTAAGTATCGCCCTGGGCGATAATTAGAATAAATACGGTATTTCAAAGGCCCCACCTCCAAAACCTGGCTAATATCAGTGTTTTAATAAACAAGGGTGTTATCAAACAGCAAAAACACAGCAAGAAAACGTTGCTATACAGCGTTGCACATCAGTGAGGATCTCTCCTGGTCCACCAACACCGCGTCGCTGGCGAAGAAGGCCCAGCGCCGCCTGTACTTCCTTCGGAAACTCAGGCGAGCGGGGACTCCTCCGGCCGTCATGACTACTTTTTACCGCGGCACCATTGAGAGCGTCCTCTCCAGCTGTATTGCTGTCTGGGGTGGCAGCTGCACTGACCAAGACTTGAAGGCCCTGCAGCGCATTGTGAAAACGGCTAGTAAGACTATTGGTGCTTCTCTCCCCTCCTTGAAGGACATTTACACCTCCCATCTCACTCGCAAGGCGACCAAGATTGTGAGTGATGTGAGTCACCCCGCTCACTCTTTGTTTGAACTTCTGCCCTCTGGGAGGCGGTACAGGAGCCTGCGCTCCCGCACCACCAGACTTTCCAACAGCTTCGTACTCCAGGCTGTTAGGATCCTGAACTCGCTCCCCCTTTCAGCGTAGCGTCCTGTTCTTGCTGTATGCTCACTGGCTTGGTTTTGCCCCTCATATTCAATGGGTTATTGGTCTGTTTTTATTCATCGCTCGTTTTATTTTATTTATTATTTATTTCTTCTTGTTTTTGTTTTGTGTCGCCTACTTGTATGTCTCGTCACCGTGGGATGGAGGAAACGGAATTTCGGTTTCTTTGTGTGTCTTGACATATGAAGGGATTGACAATAAAGCTGACTTTGACTTGACTTTGACTTTGACTTGCTATGCAGGGTTGCTATGTTCTGGTCATCGGCGTCACATAAAACAAAAAAAAATCAAGAATGTATGCATGTACACTGGGGCAAAAAAGTATTTAGTCAACCACCAATTTTGGAAGTTCTCCCACTTACAAGATGAGAGATGCCTGTAATTTTCATCATAGGTTCACTTCAACTATGAGAGACAGAATGGGGGGAAAGAATCCAGGAAATCACGTTGTAGAATTTTTAATGAATTAATTGGTAAATTCCCCGGTAAAATAAGTACCGTATTTTCCGGACTATAAGTCGCTCCAGAGTATAAGGCCTACCAGCCATAAAATGCATATTAAAGAAGAAAAAGACATATATACTAGTCGCACCGGAGTATAAGTCGCAGTTTTGTTGGGAAATTCATTTAATAAAATCCAACACCAAGAACAGACATGTCATCTTGAAAGGCAATTCAAAATAAAAATAGAATACCGTCTTTTTCCGTGCATAATGCGTCCCCGTGCATAATACGCACCCTAAAAATGGCATGTCGATGCTGGAAAAAAGCCTGTACCCATGTATAATACGCACCCAAATTTTGACTCTTACTTAAGTCCGTAAACGTAAAATTATTTCAGAATAAAGATCATCTTTGGGAACAACCGGATGTTATTCTGCCGGTCAGTATCACTGCGCACTGCTTGTTTGTCTATGTGTGCCCTGCAATTGGCTGGCGACCAGTTCAGAGTGTGCCCTGCCTCCACCCAAAGAGACTGGGGAAAGCTCTAACAGACCCACGGCCCTCATAAGGATAAGCGGTTCCGAAAGGTGAATGAATGTTCAGAGCTCAAACATTAAAATGAAAATTCAGCACTCTCCTGTATAAACAAACGTAAGCATTTTCATATAGAGTATTACATATTTATAGTATCAGTCGTATCATATTTTTCGTATTTATGAGTAATATTATTTACACTTAACGGCCCCTCCTCTCGGTTGATGTACGCCATAAATCAGGGTGGGCCACACCGGTGTACGAGGGCCGGTATTCTGGATGTTTTATGTGTCTCCCTGCTCCAACAGACCTGATTCAAATCATCATGATTGTTATCCAGCTTCTGTAGAGCTTGCTGAGGAGCTGATCATTGGAATCGGGTGTGAGAAGATGGGAAACATGAAACAATCCAGAATACTCACACATTCATTCCTTGAGGACTGAAGTTGCCCAAGCCTGACGTAAGATAACAAAAATCATTTCAATTTTATAACCTCGCACTGTAGCTATGACCAGCAGGGGAGTACTTGCTACAAAAGTGATCTAAAGAAAACACATTTCCAATGTTTAGCATGAGTCAATATTTGTGAAGTAATCACTCACATGTTTGTGCTTGTCAACTGTGGACTTTGGCTTTTTGAGACTTTTTTGTGATTGAGGGCTGTAGAAATAAAATGGACTCATGCTGTTCTCTACATACTAACTACGTTGTACAGTACACTGTATGTAAAATGTGTATCGACACACTGTTTTTGATTGGTGACAGAGAAGGATCACTTTGGACAAATAACCAAAGACATGCATGAGTGTGATGGTAAAAGAAACTATGCTAATGTGTTTGCAAGGCAATTTGTTTTATACCCACAATACCTGGCTGAGGAGTATTTTTCCCAAATGATAACTTTATTGAACTGGACGATCCAACTTCAAAATTCGGTTTGGCTGCAGATAAGCGTACTCTGGTCAGCGTGTTTCCATGGTAACCCGTAGCTGTCAGGAGGGTCTTCAAAGCCTCTGAAGTCAGTTGTGTGTTACTAACCTACAGGGGAAAGAAGATTCAAACAAACACAACTGATTACAAATAAAAGGTGAAAGTCATAGTTTTCCTAAAATCGTTCAGCCCTAATTTGAATTGCAATTCTTTTGCCAGAAACTGCGATTTCGATTTATTCATTGACGTTTACAAATATGACAGACACATCATACCGTCAAAACACAAAAAAGCTATTACTTTTATCAGGGTAGGACACTGAACAGGCTGTGTGAGAGAGTCCTTTTCAAGTTTTTGAACAGGTTCAATAAAGCAAGAATTACCGCAATTCATATACAGTAATCCCTCGCTACATCGCGGTTCGTTTATCGCGGTTTCACTACTTCACAGATTTTTTTCCAAATTAAAAAAAAAAAAAAGTCAAAATAAAACTTCTAAATTGAGCTGTTTTTAGGGGGGGGGGGTTTTGACACAGAGGATGAATATTCCGGTGGATTTAGTGATTTCGAGTGACACTGATGGTTCGTTAATTGTTGTTTATATTACATTTATTTGATATATCTAGTCTGACGTCAGCGGCGCACATAGTTCCGGTGTCAACAGCTGGGTTTTTTTTTTTCTGGTTTTTTTTTTTTTTAAGTGACACGTTAGACGAAGATTCTGATGAATTTGTTGATTTGGAGTGACACGGATGGTTCGATAAAATTGTTGTTTATATTATATTTATTTGATATATCTAGTCCAGAACTGGGTTCTAAATTTGGACCGGAGGGCCGAACCAGGAGCAGATGGACGTAGTGTTTGTGTGAAGTAATATAAGCGACCTGTAAAGGTCATTGCATAAAAGATTTTGGCCTTTAGTAGGTAGTAAAGCATGGATATTCCAAACAAGTTTTTTGAAAACAAATGCATTTATTAACAGCATTAAAAAAAAAAAAATCACTAAAAAACTGCTATCAGTGATTCTCATAAAATACGACACTATTATTATGAATAACAGTCTCCATCACTTCAGTGCCTGCAGGTCAGATTAATGAAAGATGTTTATCTTATGAGATCACATCAAACAGCAAACATTCTGACCAAATATATCATCTTGAAGAATCGGCCAAAAAGTTCGATTTTGGTTTCATCTGACCAGAGCACCTTCTTCCACATGTTTGGTGTGTCTCCCAGGTGGCTTGTGGCAAACTTTAAACGAGACTTTTTATGGATATCTTTGAGAAATGGCTTTCTTCTTGCCACTCTTCCATAAAGGCCAGATTTGTGCAGTGCACGACTGATTGTTGTCCTATGGACAGACTCTCCCACCTCAGCTGTAGTTATCTGCAGTTCATCCAGAGTGATCATGGGCCTCTTGGCTGCATCTCTGATCAGTCTTCTCCTTGTTTGAGATGAAAGTTTGGAGGGACGGCCGGGTCTTGGTAGATTTGCAGTGGTCTGATACGCCTTCCATTTCAATATAATTGCTTGCACAGTGCTCCTTGAGATGTTTAAAGCTTGGGAAATCTTTTTGTATCCAAATCCGGCTTTAAACTTCTCCACAACAGTATCTCGGACCTGCCTGGTGTGTTCCTTTGTCTTCATGGTTCTCTCTGCGCTTTAAACAGAACCCTGAGACTATCAAAGAGCAGGTGCATTTATACGGAGACTTGATTACACACAGGTGCATTCTATTTATCATCATCAGTCATTTAGGACAACATTGGATCATTCAAAGATCCTCACTGAACGTCTGGAGTGAGTTTGCTGCACTGAAAGTAAAGGGGCCGAATAATATTGCACGCCCCACTTTTCAGTTTTTTATTTGTTAAAAAAGTTTAAATTATCTAATAAATTCCGTTCCACTTCACGATTGTGTCCCACTTGTTGATTCTTGACAAAAAATTTAAATTTTATATCTTTATGTTTGAAGCCTGAAATGTGGCGAAATGTTGAAAGGTTCAAGGGGGCCGAATACTTTCGCAAGGCACTGTATATATATACACATACATACATACATACATACCGGATTCGGTTGAATTAGGGAAATTGTGTAAAATGTAAATAAAAACAATATACAATGATTTGAAAATCCTTTTCAACCTATATTCAATTGAATACACTACAAAGACAACATATTTAATGCTCAAATTCATAAACTTTATTTTATTTTTCAAATAATAATTAACTTAGAATTTCATGGCTGCAACACGTGCTGTAGAAGTTGGGAAAGGGCATGTTTACCACTTTGTCACATCCCCTTTCCTTTTAATAACACTCAATAAACGTTTTGAAAGAGAGGAGACTAATTCTCTTAGCTTCTCATGTGGAATTCTTTCCCATTCTTGCTTGATGAACCGCTTCAGTTGTTCAACAGTCCGGGGTCTTCCCTGTCGTATTTTACGCTTCATAATGTCCCACACATTTTCATGGGAGACAGGTCTGGACTGCAAGCGGGCCAAGGGAGAACCTGGACTCTTTTACTTCGAATCCACGCTGTTGTAACACGTGGAGAAAGTGGATTGGCATTATCTTGCTGAAATAAGCAGCGGCGGCGGCCATGAAAAAGACGTTGCTTGGATGGCAGCATATGTTGCTCCAAAATTTGTATGTACTTTTCAGCATTTATGTTGCCTTCACAGAAATGTAAGTCACCCATGCCATGGGAACTAATGCACACCCATACCATCACAGATGCTGGCTTTTGAACTTTGCGTTGATAACAATCCGGATGGTCCGCTTCTTCTTTGGTCCGGAGGACACGACGTCCAGTGTTTCCAAAAACAATTTGGAAAGTGGACTCATCAGACCACAAAACACTTTTCCATTGTGCATCAGTCCATTTTACATGAGCTCGGGCCCAGAGAACCCGGCGGCGTTTCTGGATGTTGTTGTCTGAGGGATCGAAGGTCACGGTCATTCAGTCTTGGTTTCCGGCCGTGGCGCTTACGTGCAGTGATCTCACCAGATTCTCTGGACCTTTTGATGATATTATGGACCATAGATGTTGAAATCCCTAAATTCCTTGCAATTTTGCGTTGAGAAACGTTCTTAAACTGTTCAACTATTTTTTCACGCAGTTGTGGACAAAGTGGTGAACCTCGCCCCATCCTTGCTTGTGAATGACTGAGCATGTTTGAGGAGGCTCCTTTTATACCCAATCATGGTACCCACGTGTTCTCAATTAGCCTGATCACATGTGGGATGTTCCAAATACGTGTTTGATGAGCTTTTCTCAGCTTTCTCAGTATATTTTGCCACCTTTCCCAACTTCTACTGGACGTGTTGCAGCCATGAAATACTAAGTTAATTATTATTTAGCAAAATCAATTAAGTTTATCAGTTTGAACATTAAATACGTTGTCTTTGTAGTGTATTCAATTGAATATGGGTTGAGAAGGATTTTCAAATTGTTGTATTTTGCTTTTATTTACATTTTACACAACTTCCCAACTTCAACCGAATCTGGTTTGTAATATACCGTTTTGGCCGAATATAAGACGATGTTTTTTGCATTGAAATAAGACTGAAAAAGTGGGGTCGTCTTATATTCGGGGTCTAGACATTATACCGATTTTCACTTGTGCGCAGCGGTAAATTAAAGGTTGCTGGTATCGACTGAGTATGTAGCTGTGATCGTGTGCGTCTTTGACACAAAGTGAGTATATACATTTCATTGTTACTACTGTCCACTGTTGTGCCATTTGTCCGATCGCGGTTTGCTTTGTGTGCGCGCCGTTTGATTGACAGCTCCGGCGCGCTCCTTTAAGTTTGCCTCGCATCGTACGAGTAGCCGTTACGCAGCGGCACGGTGATTAACAGTCGCCAGCAAATGTATTTTGTTGTCTCGATCGATGACTTATGTTTGATGTGTTGCCGAGAGTAAATCATTTATGGTTATTTATTTATTTATTTTGCCAATAATTCAGTAAAGCAATCAAAACTGAACCACGTCTTCCCTCCTGTGTTCTGACCGACAACCGGGGGTGAAGAGAGCATAACCATCCGAGCCAACCCCCTATACAGTCCTCAGGCTCCCCAACAATAGCGGTAGCAGTTTGCATTATTATATTGCAATGTTTTTCCTTATTCAGATTTGTTTCAAGACTACAGTTAGACTTCAAAGTCAAAGTCAGCTTTATTGTCAATCCCTTCATATGTCAAGACACACAAAGAAACCGAAATTCCGTTTCCTCTATCCCACGGTGACGAGACATACAAGTAGACGACACAAAATAAAAACAAGAAGGCACAAACAATAAATAATAAATAAAAAATAATAAATAAATAAAATGAGCGATGAATAAATAATAAACCAATAACCCAATAAATTATTCACTTTGATGGTTAATGCAGTTATTGCAATTTTGTTGTTTTATCACAGTAGATTGGTTTATTTACATTTCAAAAACCAGAAGCCATTCATCTACAAATGTGATTGCACTTTAGTTTACATATTTAAATGTTCAGATATGAAGATGTGATAGACAGTTTTTGCATTATTTGAATGAGGCAAAATAACATGCTTTTTCTCTCGAATATATTGTTATAATCATTTGTTTCAGATGTAATTATTTTCTGTATAAAAATTAAATTTGGTGTTCAAAAAGTCTTTTTTCAAACTTCAGTCTTGAAAAAGAGGGGGTCGTCTTATATTCGGGGTCATCTTATATTCAGGCCAGTACGGTATATATTAACACTGTTCCCTCTAAGCTGCGCAGCTGCACAATTGATTAAACTGATTGATTAATATCTAATGTTAGACGTAATCTAATCTAAGTGGACGAATGATTTTCTTTCCCTGCCTTTTTGTAGTGTAAATCAGCGATTGACAGGTGTCCAGCCAATGATATATGGTTCACTCACGCTACATAGCCAATCATAGCATTGACAGTGTCCTGCCCATTCGTGCCGGGCAGGTTAGCTAGCTAACAACAGTGCGGCGGAGTCAGGAGCTGCAAATGCTAAGTGAGCTAACCCCTCATCATGGCGAAACGAATGAACAGCGACACATCCACTCGCCAAGCCAAAGTAAATAAGAGATGCGGCGGTTCTTTTAAGATGGAATGGCTGTCGGGAGTGTGTGCAAATATAAGAACAAAGGGTGAAACTGGGTGTGATTTTCTCTTTTTCGAGTGAGAAAGGTCTACTATGCAAAACATGCAGTGAAGCCAAAGTGGCAGGCGAGTTTATGGAGGGAAAAATATGGACTGAATGAAGTCATTCAGCAGAAATATAATTTGAAAGCTGTTGGGATTGTACAAAGACTCAAGATGGGACAGGGGATCGGGACATTATTGCGAGAGAGCGCAAAAGGCCGACAGAAAAGGAACGAGCTGTTACACAAAATAAAATCCAACCCCGAGCAAGTTAAAGTTCTCATTGACAATATTTTACTTATTTACTTACTTACTTGCTTACTTACTTAATTACTTAATTAATTAATTACTTATTTACTTATTTACTTATTTATTTACTTACTTAGTTATTTACTTACTAACTTACTTATTTACTTACTTATTTGATCTGGTGTTGCACACAGCGGTCTACAGTGTGCAACAGGGAGCTTGTGTGTTTGCACAGACACTTGAAAAATTGTATTTTAAGCTGAGCTTTCATCGCCCGCGGCCTGGGTTCAATTCCCGGTCAGAGAACCATATGCAGCCATGGGGGGGCACATGTCAGTGTCTCCCCTGTGCCGTTCCCAAGCCCGGGTAAATGCAGAGAATTGCGTCATGAGGGGCATCCGGTGTAAAAACTGTGCCAAACATTTCTCATGCAAATCATCTGGACAAAAAACGGGTGTTTCGCTGTGGCGGCCCCCTTCGGGTAAAAGCCGAAAGAAGCCACCACCATTGTATATTAACCTGCACCATCACCCCTCAAAAACAACATTTAAGGGAGAATGGCTCTTTTCACAGGTAGTTAAGTGTGCACTGACGTCCACCAATACTGGCCCCCCAGGGGTGTGTCCTCTCCCCACTGCTCTTCTCTCTCTACACCAGGGGTGTCAAACTAATTTTTTTCGCGGGCCCTATTGTAGTCATAGCTTCTTTCGGAGGGCCATTATGACTGTCAACCCAAAAAAAATGTATGAGCACCTCATATTATATACAGTAAAAGCTACAAAACAAACTGACAAATAACTCGTTTTCAAATCAGACGAGTAAAAATTGGTCAAATATTTAAAATCAAAGCTATTATTAAAAGTGAAGACAATTTGCAATTCTAGTAATGACACGAATTTGATGCACAATTTGTCTTCGCGGGCCACATAAAATGATGTGGCAGGCCGTATCTGGCCCCGGGCCTTGCGTTTGACACATGTGCTCTACACTAAGATTGCTCCTCAAGCGACATTTCTGTGAAGCTCCTGAAGTATGCGGACAACACCACTCTCATCGGACTGATCCGGGACGGTGGCGAGACTGCGTACAGACAGGAGGTGGAGCGGCCTGTCCACTGGTGCAGCCAAAACCACCTGGAGCTGAACCCGCTCAAGACCGTGGAGATGACAGTGGACTTCAGGAGAGACCCTTCACCACTTCCACCCCTCACTATCCACAGTAATACTATTCTCTCCACAGACACCTTCAAGTTCCTGGGATCCACAATCTCTCGGGACCTGAAATGGACCAGCCACATAGACTCTGTCCGGAAGAAGGCCCAATACTTTCTACTTTCTGAGACAGCTCAGGAAGTTCAACCTGCCACAGGAGCTGCTAAAGACCTTCTATACTGCCATCATCCAGTCTATCCTCTGCACCTTCATCACTGTCTGGTTTGGATCGGCCACCAAACAAGACAAGCACAGACTGCAACGGACAATCAGGACTGCAGAAAAGATAATCGGGACCAACCTCTCATCTATCCAGGACTTGTACCTGTCCAGGACCAGGAAACGTGCAAGTAACATCTCTACAGACCCTTCTCACCCAGGTTGCAGTCTGTTCGAACTACTCCCCTCCAATTTCTGCACGTTGTCCTGAATGTTGTAAGCTACCTAAATGTTGTACAGAGGCCGAGATGTACCGGAGTCAAATTCCTTGTTTGGCATGCTCAAACTTGGCAAATTTGATTTGATTTGATCTCTGTGCCACTTGCGCCAGATATTCTCTCTGCATTGTTTTCCCCCCTCAGAATAATGCATATAATTACAGATAAAACGTTTTTTTTCTTTTCACTGAGGCTTTTTTTTTACTCACATTTTGGTAGCATTCCTATTGTATAACCTTTGGCCACTTTTAGCGTCAAAGAAATCTCCATCCAGTTCTACCCACCTCTGCCACTGACACCAAGCCTGATAACTTGATTGCGGACATCAGCTTCTCAGCAGTCCTCACACTCTCTGCTTCAACTCCTAAAACAACAAGACAACATCTGAATACAATGTGGATGTGAAATTGATCGTACAGATAAAAAGAAGTGAATCCATGTTATAATCCATGTTGTCGTTTGTTTTCTTTTTAAAATTTGTTGTCAACTAGAGATGGCAAACTAGAGATGGGCAACTAGACAGGTTGCTACAAGTCATATTTCAAGTTTTCTAGTTTACACTAATACACCAATATTGATGGCACCCTCCTGTGGCCGTTCAACTATCAAAAAGTAAATGACATGCATGGGTGACGGATCATCATTCGGATCGTGTGATTCGGGGCACAAAAATGCCAGAAGGTAAAAACACGTCTCAGTTCACTGCTAGGACATTGTGGTAAGTTGACAAAAAAGAGGTTGTTGTTAATAACGTAACATAAAACCAATGCCTATAATGTTCCAATACTAATGTTAAATCAATTGCAAACTAGCTTATAGCATATAGCGATAGTCACCACTCATTTATATAACTGTGTGTATATTTGAATTTGTGCTAATTGAGATATATTATACCGTTTAACCTTTACCAATCATTTTTGTGGGCTTGAGACTGATTGAGTGCTCACTGAGCCTGCAGATCTGATTGCATCTTAAAATGTTCGGAACTCAGGTTTGTGGTAGGCGAAGTACCCGCTAACTGGGTGCCAGACAATCGCAGGGCACACATAGATAAACAAAATTTTTTTTCATAATATGTCGCAGGGCTGTGGACTCGGACTCGGACTCGGTCGGACTCGGTCATTTTTGCCGGACTCGGACTCGGTGCTGATTTTGACCGAGTCCACCGAGTCCGACAATAAAAAAAATACGTTCAATTTTATTTTCATCATGCTGCTGAGAATGCGCGTAGGAATACTGTCCACAGCCCTGCTTACGATCAATGCGGCCACGTTGAGTTGCACTTAGGCTAATGTTTACATTATGTACCAATGTCAAGGACGATTATGTCACCCAGCTTATATCATTGATGTGTTTCGATAGTTGTGGGGTCGTCACTAATTATTTGTTGATGGCTCCACATCGACGGAGGAGGATGAGTTTGAAAAATAACTTGACAGCATTGAGCGCCGCCGGCGTTTGTCGGCCGCCACCTCGCCAACCGACATAGATGAAGAAATTGGGGCAATGTTGGCACTTGGTCGAATGAAAGAGAGCCCATTTGTTACAGCTGATCGTTATCCGTCCGGCCTCAAGGCAGCGACTCGGACACTAACAGCAATGCCAATCAGCCAAGTCAGCGTAGAGCGCCTGTTTTCCGGGCTCAAGTTTATCATGTCTGATCAGCGCGGCGCGATGAAGGCTGACTTGGTTGAGGCGATTTTGTTCCTAAGAACAAACTCAAGTCGTTGAATTGAAACTTGAAAGTATCTGTTTATTGTATTCGTTTATATGTTTAATAAAGACAAAGCCATCACAAAACTGTTGTAATTATTTAGATTTTGATCTAAATTAGCCTTGAATAAAGACTAAGCAGTCACATGAATTAACAGAAAAAATGGACAGCCGGACTCTGACTCTGACTCTGACTCGGTGGTCAAGAGGCCGGACTCGGACTCGGTGCAAAAATCCGACCGAGTCCACAGCCCTGATTCGTATGTGCCCCTACTAGTCTAAACATGGCATTCTGATCAACACTGCGTTTGTGGAATACGAGTTAAAGCAGCAAAATCCCCAAATTTTTATCCATCTCAGGGGAGGTCATTTTGTCACTTCCTCTTGATTGAAAATAATATCACAGTTACTCAGGTCACAAGCCAATCACGGCTTATCATTTTTCTGAAGCTGTAACTGGTTGTGACCTGAGTGCTGAGCAACATTGGCAAATAAAGTTTTCATTACGCTTAAAAAAACCCGGAGGTGGGTGTCCGTAAGTTAAGTGGATATACATAGTATATTAGCCACATAGTAAGAGGTTAATTATTGTATTATGAAATCTCCAATTTTATTCTACTCTTCGCTAAAATTCAGAGAGGGATCCTGGTTAAGGCAAGGCATTTCAATTCTGACATATGCATGCCACCATTTTAAATTGGGTTTGTCATCTGTTGGACTATGGACTATTTTCAGACTGATGATGGACAGAGTGACAGAAGCCCTATTGAATGACAAGAAAGGACGGGGACCAAAGGAGGATTAAGATGGACAGGTGGGGACGGAAGGTGTCCAGGAAACGGAGGAAGGACCGATCAGCAAAATTTGGTAAAGTTCCCACCTCTGTGAAAAGTTAACCTTAGCCAGTTTCTTGCAATCAATGCACAGATGTGTCACCCAACCAAAAGCAAAATTCACTCAACAAAAAGAAATTCTAAAGAATTTTTATGGTGTGTGATTTTATGTTTTATTTGTAATATTGTAACTACTACTGCAATCTGCTAATCAATAAACAAACAAACCCCAATGTACAGTATATATTAATACTGACCATGAGAAATGTATCTGACCTGTAACAGGTTCATCCAGAACTACTTTGCCACCGGGTTTGAGTACTCTGGCCATCTCTGCCAGAGTCTCTGAACTGTGGATAGAAATGATGTCCGGCAGAAGGCAAGAGAGCACCCAGTCGAATGAGGATTCAGCATAGGAGGCTAAGGAGAGAAAGGTAAATGGTCAACTTGTTTGTGACATGACAATTAGACAGAAGAAGAGTAATAAGTCATACTCACAAAGCATAAGCATTTCCATGTTTTCCACTGAAACTCGGCCATTGGGACCAACGATGGTACCAAGAGCCTCTGCAAACTGTTTTAAGGTGATAGGTGATAATGGTTGAGCCCATACCAACAGGACTATATCTCCCATTTTGACACCGAGGTCCGCCATAATCACCTGGAAGAAAGATTCCTTTAAAGGGATACAAAAGCGACGATGGTCCATTTTTCATTAACTAGCCCAGTTTATGTATTTTTTGATCAGGAAAATGGAAAAAGCTAGCATGTTCTATCTTAGGGTTCATAGCATACATTTAAATCAGTGCAAACTTCCATCATTTCCAAAGAATTTTGTTTGTCAGAGCACTTGATTGACGTAATGTATTGTCTAAATTCACTATGAAAGGCATTACAGCATGGGTTTACTGCAAGGAATTTACAGCAATGAATGTGATATTTTGACATACTAGATTGGTACATCTTCTTACGAACTTAATTGGTTCCACAATCAGGTTTGTAAGTAGAAAAGTTTGTAAGTAGAAGCAATGTTTCCCATTAAAATAAATGTAAAAGCAAATAATGTGTGCCGGACTATCGCAAAGGTCACATATTTTTCCCTATTACTCTGTGTTAAACACACAGAAAACCAAAACAACAGCTTTATTTTTGCTTTGTCAAACAAAAAATAAATCTAGCTTTACTCTTGACCTCCTTGACCGAACATTGCTTGGGGAGGGGGTAACCTGTTATTTTTCTACACTCGCTAAAAATACCCCGAGAGCGTCGGTTTTGAAGTCGAAAATTGATTAGTAAGTACTGTATTTTTCGGACTATAAGTCGCGGTTTATTTCATAGTTTGGGTGGGGGGGCGACTTATACTGAGGAGTGACTTATATGTGAATTTCTTCACAAATTTTCAAAAAATAAATAAATAAAATGAAACCGCGATAAACGAACCGCGATGTAGCAAGGGATTACTGTAATTTGAATTTTAAGTGACGTCAGCAGCGCGGCGCGGCGCGGTGTGGCGCGGCGGTTGTTTACATAAAGGACAAAGATTCGATCACGGGATGACGAAGATGACGAAGGGCCCCACGTACTACCGGCATCATTAGCGGCTTTGTTTGTAAGTGACACAGAGGACGAAGAGTTTGAAGGATTTAATGATTTGGAGTGACACAGGTTTGAAAAACTATTATGGCTTTTACGCACGCCTGGTCCTACTCTACGGAGCTCTCTTTCTCCTCCGTGGATGAAAGTCGGGGGCCGGTGCTCGGCCGGGTGGCTGTCCGGGGACGGTGGATGGGGCTCGGACATGGCTTTTACGCACGCCCGGTCCTATTCTATGGAGCTCTCTTCCACCTCCGTGGCTGGAAGTGCCACCTCCGGGGATGGAAGTCCACGCCGCCACACGCCTGGAAGTCGACGCCGGTGCTTGGGGCCGTGTGGCGGTGAACTATTTATGTTATAGTTATTTGATATATTTTATTTCGTGTAGCAACTTGTACCGTGTTTTTCCATGCATAATGCGCAAAATTTAACTAATTTATTGTCCTACAATCTGGGGTGCGCATTATGCATGGGTACAACAATTTTTTAAGAAAATCTCCCTTGAAATAAAACTTGAAATCACACCTTTCTTCTTGTTTGTTGTCAATCGCGCATCGCATTCAGCCATCCTGCCCAACACACTTAGTCAGTAAAATTCATAATTGACGACACATCGTTTGATGCGATGGTGCAATCCTTGATGGTGTGTTATTGTCAAATATTGTTTGTTTTTTAATCTCCATCGCAAACCGGATATCCTACGGAGGCCGCCATTACAGATGCGCAGAACAGATGCGCAAGACACGTCAGCTATATAAAGAGCGAGAGTTCAGTTCTCTACCTAAATGCGTATAACAGGTAATATTTTATTTCACAACACTTTGCCTTGTTCCTTTCTTCTCTGCTGTTCACTTCAAACACGCGCCATACGAACACAATGCTCTCGTATCAGACGCTTGCTCGATCACCTGCTCGTTTGCTGTCACAATGTACCCTACACAAATCCGAAACATTTCTTCGCTATCGAGTTTGTTACTGCATGCGCAGTGATACTGACCGGCAGAATAACATCCGGTTGTTCCCAAAGATGATCTTTTTTCTGAAATAATTTTACGTTTACGGACTTAAGTAAGAGTCAAAATTTGGGTGCGTATTATACATGGGTACAGGCTTTTTTCCAGCATCGACATGCCATTTTTAGGGTGCGTATTATGCACGGGGCGCATTATGCATGGAAAAACACGGTATATGTTTTTATCGTTACAGTTCAGTAGTTGTTGGCTTGTTGAACTCTTGTTTTGTTAAATAAACACCGGTTAACAAACCCACGTCTTTCCTTGTACTTTGTTAACACTACAATATAGTTATATACTAGATCTGTGGAATAACGACGAGGCTGACGTCAGGGCGCACGCGCGGCATTGTTGACAAAGGACGAGGAATTTGATCGATGGATTTAATGATTTGGAGTGACACGGATGGTTTGATAATATTATTATTTTTCACGTTATTGTGCATTTTATGGTTAATGCGACCTATATTCCCGAGAAACTTTTAGTCCGAAAAATACGGTAGATGGAAAGAAAAAAAAACACGAGGCTCCGGTTCGTATCTCGAAGTGTTCATAAGTATAGGCGTTCGTAATTCAAGGTACCACTGTACATTTACTACATGCAGTCCATATTCAAGTTAAAGGGGTACTTTACAATTTTTGCAATTTTCAGCAGTAAAGACTTAACATTATGTCTATATTGAATTATAAAACGTCATTATTTTCCATGTTCATTCAACTCCTTAGAAAAACATTTTGCCACGTTGCCTGAGAATGAAGTGCTCAGGGCTCAGATGTCAACCAATCGCCGCTCAGCCTGCGAACGTTAGGTTTCTAAAAACCTGAAGAAGACCTTAAAAGTATTACTTGTGTGCGTTTACATGGCTTTTAAAAACCCGAATACTGCTAGTGTTTGGGTTTCAAAAGAGTTATTGACAGTATGTAAATGTAATCACGGTAGTGTCTCAGTCTGAACACTGGGGAGCACAAGGTAATGACTTAGAAGTCTGAAATCTGATGACATGTTCAAAATGTACTTAAGCACTGTGTGCTGAAAATATACTGAATGAAACAAAATATAAGTCTGATTATTGAAAACACTCAGGGAAAATGAATACGTTTTGGGTAGATCAGGAGTGGGCAAATCTTTTGACTGGCGGGCCAAATTGGGTTCTAAATTTTGACCGCTGGGCCGAACCAGGAGCAGATGGATGTAGTGTTTGTGTGAAGTAATAGAAATGACATGTAAAAGGTCATTGCATAAAAGGTTTGTACTTTTAGTAGGTCGTAAAGCATGGATATTCAAAAAAAGGTTTTTGGATCGATATGGAAGGGAAACATAGGTAAGCAGTATCAATGTGTTAGATCGAACTTTAGTCAGTTCCGATCATTTTATAGGAGATCGTTTGAGAAACGCAATTGTTTACACTTTGCTGAGGCTCATGGGAGTCTGCGAGCTGAGGCTCATGGGAGTTTGCGGGTGGCTAATGCTATAATGATAGCTGCTATACGCACGAGGCTATTTCATTTCAAAATACGCTGCTCTGTTAATGTTTCGAGTAAATTTACGGATCGATATGGAAGGGAAACATAGGTAAGCAGTACCAATGCGTTAGATCGAACTTTAGTCAGTTCTGATCATTTTATAGGAGATAGTTTGAGAAACGTGATTGTTTACAGAGGGCTCATTGGTTATTGGCTAGTGGATGCATACCACAACCCTAGTCAACCTCAGTTTGTTGCAGTATAGCTTCTATTTTATGCGCCTTTTACTCCGGTGCGCCCTATATATGAAATAATTTCTAAAATAAAAAATTCAATGAGGGTGTGCCTTATAATCCAGTGTGCCTTTTGTTGCGAAAAATACGGTACTTAGTACGTACACGCACTTGTGAGTGTGCACCGAGCTTTCGGACACGGCTTCCGGGAGTAAATGCGCCGGCGGGTGCTTCCCATCTATTGGGGAAACATAGTAATTGCAGGGAAAATGACCCGAAAAAATGTTTGAACGGCCCCGTGGGCCGGATGTGGCCCGCGGGCCGTAGTTTGCCCATGTCTGGGTTAGATCATCGGCTATCATCGGCCGATTTAATCGACAGGTCAATGAATCAGCCAGGTCCAAAAAGAAGTTTAGTGTTCAGTTAAAGTGGGACTTTAATTATTTGTTAGAACAATTATAAACAACTATTTAACAATGTACAGTGGACCCTCGGTTTTCGAACACAATCCGTTCCAGAAGGCTGTTCGAGAAGTGAATCGTTCGAATTCCGAATCATATTTTCCCATTACAAATAATGGGGAAAAAAAAATCCGTTCCAAGCCAAAAAAAAACCACCGCCTTTTTTAAGCATTTTTTTCATTTACGCATTTTTGTCCAATGGCGCAACTGCAGCGCACCGCCGAACGCGCAACCATAGCGCGTCGCCGACCACGCAACTGCACCACGCTGGTCGCATAATTGTGACAGAGCCGTCGCTGAAATTTAGAAAATATTTTTAAAGTCCTGCTGTACTTTCTAAAATTTAAGTGGACATCAGTGCGCAGGGAGCTTAATTTTGTCCGATCGCGCAACTGCAGCGCAACGCTGAACGCGCAACCGTTGCGCGCCGCCCACCGCGCTACTGCATCGCGCTGGTCGCATTATTGTGACAGAGCGGTCGCTAAAATTTAGAAAATATTTTTAAAGTCCTAATGTACTTTCCAAAATTGAAATGGACCTTAATTTGGTCCAATCGCGCAACCGCAGCGCGCCGGGCGCTCAGTGTCGCATTGTTTTAGGAGCGTCTTTGTGTTTTAGGATGGCTTTACTGCTCCCACTTGCTTCCTTTGGAGGCATAATTAGAGTTGATGCAATCCTCAGAGTAACGAGAACGTAATAACGAACTGAGTCAGTTGGCATCATCTCGCGAGGTTCAACAATCGAATTTTGTCCGACATCCGAAGCAAAAAAATCTCGACTTTTTTATTCGAATACCAATTTGTTCGAGAACCGGGACGTTCGAAAACCGAGGCTCCACTGTATGTCCATCCATCCATCCATCCATTATCTGTACCGCTTGTCCCCACGGGGAGCCTATCCCAGCAGTCATCGGGCAGTAGGCGGGGGACACCCTGAACTGGTCGCCAGCCAATCACAGGGCACACAGAGACGAACAACCATTCGCACTCGCACTCACACCTAAGGACAATTTGGAGAGCTCAATCGGCCTACCAAGCATGTTTTTGGGATGTGGGAGGAAACCGAAGTGCCCGGAGAAAACCCACGCGGGCCCGGGGAGAACATACAAACGCCACAAAGGGAGGGCTAGAGGTGGAATCGAACCCGCACCCTCCTAACTGTGAGGCGGTTGTGCTAACTAACCAGTGCCCCACCGAGCCGCAATGTATGTCCATCGGAAATTATTTTAGTAATCTCTACAAGTGTTAACATTTTCCAATGACAACTTCATAATTTTCGATAGGGGGTGATTCCAAACACAAACATTCATTAGTTACTGTCAATTCAATGTCGCTATTAGACGATAGTATCTTTCAATCAGTAACAAACGTAAATGACGAAAAACGCAACATAGCCTCCGAACCATTATCAGGTTAACTAACCACCGTGCTGCCATCAGTTACCCAGTCAACGCTTCTATTTTTGTACTGCGTCATGTCAACTAAAGTACGTGACATAATAGTTAGCTTTGGCAAACCGCATGACACACAAAGCGACCAGCGGAAGCCCAAGTCAAATTATACGGCAAACGTAATGACAAATTCACAACTATACTTTAGTTATTTAATAACTGGTGATTACATTAATTTAAACTGACAAGTTTAAACGCAGCAACTTACCTTGGTTTGTTATCAACATTTACTTGAAACTAGGAGTTGAGTGTCAAGACGCGTTATGCGCCCCTAGTGCGTTCTAAGGTGCGCATGCGCAGATACTCAGTCAAAACTAGTGATGTGCATTCCAGTTCTTTTAGGTGAACTGAGTCTTTAGAATCAGTTCACTCAAAGGATTCGTTCAAACGAATCGTTCAATGACACACACACACACACACTGATACGGCTTTTTTTCTTTTCTTTTCTTTTTTTACAACATCCAGTGGAAACAACCCATACACATCAAACAATACAACTACACAACCCCCACCAAATTATTATATATAATAATAATTGGCTCGGGTAATTAACACATTTCTTTCTATAATACAACACCTACACCAGGGGTCACCAACCATATTAAACTGAGAGCTACTTCCTGGGTACTGATTAAGGCAAAGGCAAGTTTGACACACACTTCTGAAATAGCCAATTTGCTCAATTTGGCTTTCACTATGTGTTATTATTGTCATTTCCAGTTCAGATGTAAGTGTGACTTTAACAACAATGGCAAAAATACAGTCAAACCTTGGTTTTTTACCACAATCCGTTCCAGAAGGTGGTCCGAGAAGCGAATCGGGCGAATTCCGAACCTATTTTTGAATTTTTTTTAATCCGTTTCAAGACAAAAAAAAAAAAAAAACTTTTTTAAGCAATTTTTCATTTGCGCATATTTGTCCGATCGCGCAACTGCAGCGCACCGCCGAACGCGCAACCGTAGCGCGTCGCCCACCGCGCAACTGCACCGCGCTGGTCGCATTATTGTGACAGAGCCGTCGCTGAAATTTAGAAAATATTTTTAAAGTCCTGATGTACTTTCCAAAATTTAAGTGGACCTAAGTGCGCAGGGAGTTTAATTTTGTCCGATCGCGCAACTGCAGCGCACCGCCGAACGCGCAACAGTAGCGCATCGCCGACCGCGCAACTGCACCGCTCTGGTCGCATTATTGTGACAGAGCTGTCGCTAAAATTTAGAAAATATTTTTAAAGTCCTGATGTACTTTCCAAAATTTAAGTGGACCTCAGTGCACAGGGAGCTTAATTTGGTCCGATCGCGCAACACTTAACACTTAATAAAGCACATGAAATCAAAAACTTGTTTTCGATTGTGCGTACCACTCCGTTCCGAAGCCCCGTTGTCCGAACCTTTTAACTCCGGAGTTGGTCTTCCTTTACTGATGACCCCCTGCTTCAACCGAAAATCCATAGTTGAAAATCTTTTCAGTGAACGAGAGTGAACGAATCAAGTTATTCGTTCTTTTTTTTTCGTTCATATAACTTCAACCAGTAGGTGTCGATAATGCGCATTGAAGCTGGTGCCACCTCGCCGTAAAACAAAACGAAGAAGACGTAACTTCCCGTTCACGAACGAGTCGCGAATTGCATTTCCCGTTCACCAACGAACGAATCTTTGAGTGAACGAGTCACTCGCTGAGTGAATCACTCACTGAGTGAATCACTCATTTCCAATTCACCGCGAGAACGTATCAGTGAGGGAACGAATCCTGGCTTTCCCGTTCGCGAACGAGTCAATGAGTGAACTGCCTTCCTGTGCATCAACGGATCAGTCAGTGAATATGTTGCGTCTCCTGGCGTGAACTATGTAAGCCAGAATGTAGATTTACGATTTATTTATAGTAGGTTTTAAATAACGTGTATGCATATATATGCCTAAATATTGTTACCCAATATATCAACTGCAGTTTCACATTAGATTGCTGGTTTGAGATGTACTTTTATTATTATTAATATTATTATTATTATTATTATTATTGTTGTTACTATTATTGTTATTATTATTTTTAATAAACTTTTATGTTAAAACTTGTCTAGTGTTTTATTCCTTTTTTTTATATTCGCCAATCAAAACATAAAAATCAGACATTTGGTTAATTGCTTTATATGACAATATGTATATGTGTTTTACGTTGTTTTATGAGTTGGTGTCCCCGAAATTAACAAATGTCGGCATAACGTTTTTTCCCAAACTTTTATTCAAACACAAACACATTCGATATAATAACACCATCAACTGTGTAAAGTGTGTCGGCTGGCAATGGCATAGCGGCAATGCTGTCACTCGTGAATCGTCGCGAACGACCAATCAGCAGCGCCAGCGAGCGTTAGATGGAGGAGGGACTTTACGAGTCAGTGACGTAATTTCCCCTTCACGAACGAGTCAGTGACGCGATTTCCCGTTCACGACCAGGTGAGACTGTTGCCAACGGATCAGTGTGTAGGTGTATTATAGAAAGAAATGTGTTAATTACCCGAGCCAATTATTAGTATATATAATAATTGGGGGGCGGGTGGGTGTAGTCGTATTTTTTGATGTGTATCGGTTGTTTCCACTGGATGTTGTAAAAAAAAGAGAAAAAAAAGCTGGATCAGTGTGTGTGTGTGTGTGTGGGGGGGGGGGGGGGGGGGGATTCATTGAACGATTCGTTTGAACGAATATTTTGAGTGAACTGATTCTAAAGATTCAGTTCACATAAATGAACTGGAATGCACATCACTAAGGTAGGCGCATGAAGCATGCCGGGATCACTAGCACCCCCTGCCATAAGGCTGGAGAACCTTTTTTCGTAGCCTCTGTAAGATCTCTTTTCAAAGCCGTTTTGTTCATCTAAAGCAGGGTCACCAACTCCGGTCCTCAAGGGCGCCAATCCAGCCTGTTTTAGGTGCAGCCCTGCAACAACACACCTGATTCAAATGATCAGCTCATCAGCAAGCTCTATTAAGGCTGATAGCGATCCTGATTATTTGAATCAGGTGTGTTGCAGGGGGGATACATCTAAAACAGGCTGGATTGGCGCCCTTAAGGACCGGAGTTGGTGACCCCTGATCTAAAGAAACACGACGTTACAGACAGATGACAAAAACACAAGATATTATATACACCAGCATAACTACGGATATTAATTAATATAGCCAGAATGTTTGAACACTTAAACAGCGACATAAAGACAGAGACGAGTTCAGTCTAACTGCATAGCCTGTCAACATAGGTAGCAGTGTGATTACGCAATCCTCAGAGGAGGCTAGACAGGACGTTGGCTCCTCCGAGCGAATCGTCTTCGGTTTTAAAATAACTATAGAAATTCAGCGATTTTGGTTCAAAATGATACAAAACTTGAAATTAAAAGGGAAATGACTTTAATAAAAACAATTGAATTTGTTTTTCTCCTTTTCATGATGGCAGGGGAGGCGAGAGTAAAGATGTGTTTCTTACTTCTGCCACAATGTTATGTTATTGTAACTATTTCGTTTGTATTTGAATTAAAAACAACTTTTGAAAAAATACATCATTAATTTTAAAAATAACCAATTTTTCATATCAGTTCAGAAACGTTGAGAGATAGGGCAAAAAAACAAATAATCAAAGCTTTATCATCAAAGACAAACGATAGAACTGTTGTCTTGGCAGCTGGTCTGACCAAATGTATCTTATTACAAACCACAGACCAGAAACAACATACTTCTCACGTGCCCGGTAACAGCACAGTCTCTCTGGCTATCAGGTTTCGTGGCAGGGTTGAGGACCCAAATACAGGGAAGCGGGGCAAGAGTGTTTATTATATATTACTTACTAATGAAGGACTATTGTTCACCTATGAGGAGTTTCTTAGGAAATATCATATCCCAATGACTCCTAGCGATTATGCTTGAGTGTTTTTGGACCATTCCCTCTGGTGTGTTAAATTAACCAGTGTACATTAATTAATGACGAGCAACTGAAAAAACAAAATGAAAAACAAACAAACAAAAAAACAGCCTTTGTTTTATGCCTTTATCTATTGTAGGTTAGCATGATGCCTTTGATTTAAATGCGGAAATTATGTTAACTTCTTATCTGTTATCTGTTTGTTTTCCTCCGACTCTTTGATTTCTTTTATCATGAAAATCCTGACTTCACCTGACCCGGAAATAGTAAAGTCCTATCCTGTTTTCTGTGGCTGTGCAAATACCTTGTCAAAAAGTAAGAAACGGCGAAACTGACTACCAGTAAGTTTTTAAACGCATTTCCCCATCGATCTAAAGATACTGAAACTCACTCACAGGCCATGGTGACTGCTGATGAAATTGCTCAATTGTGTTATGAGCGTTTCAACGATCTACCGCGGAGAGGAAAGCCCGAACCGGGAAGAGAATGGACCTCGCTCGCCGCTGTGGTGAAAATCAGCCGATGTGCAAAATCGGATAGAGGTTTGTTTGTGCATGTGCTTACGTTGAAGTTTTACTTACTATAATTACTATAATTGCTAAAAATAGTAATACATCCTACAAAATCGTACTGTGGTCAAACCAGCCGTCTTTCATTTTCTCGTGGTCAAACCAGCCGCTCTTGGGAAAACAAAGTGTGCCCATGTTATAGGTTTTACGGTAAAAGAGAGCGAAGGAAGAGCAGTGCTGTACAGTAATCCCTCGGTACATCACGGTTCATTTATCGCGGTTTCACTACATCGCGGATTCCCCCCCCCCCCCCTTATCTACTCTTTATTTTATTTCATATTTAAGATGACTGTAGTCACCCTCTGCCCCCTCATAGCAATGTTTCTTAAGTAGCTGAATGTGCAAATGATTAGAAGAATTTAAAGAAGGACGTCCAGTGTAGTTTTTTTTTTTGTACAAGATTAAGGACATTATGTTAAATATGTCCATTATTACTTTTATTCCTCTATGTATATTTTTTTAAAAGTCAAAATAAAACTTCCAAATTGAGGAATTATGGCACGAAACTTGCCCACACGCCAGCAGAAGGCAAGGAGTGCCCACACAATTGCAGTGTGTACACTTGTACGTTTTTATAAAAAAATTGTTATAATAAGAATTCTAAAAACATATTTAGCATTGTACCTTCTTATAGAAAAATTGTCATAATAAGAGTTCTAAAAACATATTTACAGTATGTACACTTGTACCTTGTTATAAAAAAAATATAATAATAAAAGTTGTTCTAAAAACATATTTACAGTATGTAAACACAATTCTCCATGTTATTTATGTTATTCAGCCGTGCTTTGATTTGAGGTAGAGTGATTTATTTTGAAGGCTGTTTTCAGGCGATACGACTTCCTGTTTTACGTTCGCGTACATATGTTACAAGGGTACAGGAGTCATTGACGATGTAAGTGGGTCTCCTAACAAGAGAAATGAACGATCACATGTGTCTAACCTTTAGGACAATGTAGTATTGCTCCAAATGTTCGTTTACATTCCTTTCACGGATCAGATGAACTAGACAGTGGTCCGAGAGTCCTAAAGCTGCACGAGCCGCAGAGTGGTATGCATCCTTGATCACGGTGTAGCAGTGGTCCAGAGTCTGTGCCCCTCTGGTGGGACACGTTACGTGCTGTTTGTATCTGGGGAGTTCGTGTGCGAGGTTCGCCCTGTTAAGATCACCCAGAACAATGATTAGTGAGTTTGGTAGAAGTTTCTCCATGTCTGTTACCTGGTCAGCCAGCATCTGCGTGGCTTCACTCGCACGTGCGTGTGGTGGGGATGTAAACAGCCGCCATGACGATCGAGGAGAACTCCCGTGGTGAATAGAACGGCCGCAGTTTATGAAAAGTGTTTCTAGGAGAGGGCTGCAAACTCTTTCAACACCGTGACATCAGTACAACCAACGTTCATTAATGTAGAAACAGAGACCACCTCCCTTTGATTTTCCGGAGAGCTCCGCGCTGCGATCTGCTCGCGTTAGCCTGAAGCCCGCTAGCTCCACGGCGTGGTGGGGCGTTCGTTCGCTGAGCCACGTTTCCACAAAGCACAGCGCGGCGGATCTGCTGAAGTCCGTGTTCCTTGAAGTGAGGAGCAGCAGTTCGTCCATCTTGTTCGTGCGTGCGTGCGTGCGTGCGTGCGTGCGTGCGTGCGTGCGTGCGTGCGTGCGTGCGTGCGCGCGCGCGCGCGCGTGCGGGGTGTTCATGTGTGCTCATGTGTATGATGTGGCTCTTTGCGATGACACAGTAAAAATGTGGCTCTTAGTCTCTGACTGGTTGCCACCCCTGTCCTAGCCTGTCTTTAAGCTTAAAATTTGACTAAGTCCATTTGAAGATAGTATAAATTCATTTTAAACGGACCTAGGGTTAATCTCAGAAAGAATGAAATCTATCTTTGTCTAATCGGCGTTCATCGACTCATGGCAGTAGCCGCAGGGCCATAACCCCTAACGGGGAAAGGCCACCGGGCGAGAGAGAGCGATGCTCTTTGTCCGAACGAACCTTTTATACCAGTCCAGTTCGTGGGTACTATGCCTGCTTGGTCACGTACCAGTTTTTTTTCCATGACGTCATACATTGGCCTCAGATGACCCAAATGCTTCCAGAATAGACTGCACCTGCATCTCGGCCGGTCTTAACCGGATTCAACCAGATGAGGTTACCATGTTCTCACGGAAGTAACAATTTTCTCAGGGATGCCTCATCCTGTTTCCCACTCCCAAATCTTGTCAACTGTCCATCAACGTGACATTTGCAAATGTTTTTTCTCTGACTTGTGTTCCGTCAAACAGCATTTTGTTTAGGCTTCAACTGGATGAACGTGACCGAGGTCACGCCCATATGTGTGATCTCAGTCTTCCACCACTTAGTATCACCATTAACCCTTTCCGCCTCCTTGTCTTCGCTCACATTTATACATTCATGTGTAAATGGAACATCATATTACATACATGTTTGATACTGCTCAAACATCGTGACAATAATAACACATACTTTCACAATAGTCAATATAACACATAATCATAGCTATGATCGTGGATTCTCTTAGTTAGCAGGTTAAAACACTCAAGCATCTTCAAAATGTATTTTGACAAGCTGGTGACCTCTAGGGCAAGCTCAAGTGTGGGATTGCAGTCTTCCACCCACGGTATCACTGTCAGCCCCTTGTCCTTACTCAAACGCTTAATACATTCATGTGTAAATGAAGCATCAGTGCTACGATGCTGCTCAAGTTGCTACTAACTATACAGTATTGCAAAGCAGAATAAAAAAAAGTATATTGCAGCTTACTCTAACTGTGATTAACATGTCTCATTCTCATTAGCTAACGATGAGCATGGGCTTCCCTAGTTAGCAAATTAAAATATTCAAGCAGTTTCAAAGTACATTATAGCAAAACAAAATAATATAACATACTCCAAAATTGTGTGTTGCTGTGCTTCAGAACAAGTCTTCATCTAATCCATGACTTTTTAAACTATTAATTTACTATGTTAGGTCAATCTGACTTTGGTACCATCTTCTGGTGAAATTTGGAACGGGAATGGAGGTTTACTGGTTCAACCAACAAATTCCCCTTTACCAATTTAACAATAGTTAATTTTGAAGAACTAACTTTTAAGTAACCCCTACTCAGGCCCCCTTCTTCAGGTCTTCCATGTCAAGCTTTGAAATTTGGAATTTCATCTTAGCCAATTCGTCTGGGCCAAATCCAATACACACTCAAGCACCATCTTTTACCCTCCTATCCACCATGTAACTCGACAAGCTAAAATACTTATATTTACAGTAATAAGTTCAATTAAAAAAAAACATTCAAATGAAAAAAAAAGAGGTGTATCTCAACCAGCCCACATGGGACGACCATCCTGCAATGTTTGTTATGAGTCAATTAGGTTACATGACTTTGGAGTTATTGAGCAAAAATGCTAATACGGTATATACAGTGATAAATACATTAAAAATATCTGAAACATTGGAATGAAATTGTAAGAAGTGTATCTCAATGAGCCCATGTATGACTATCATTGTGCACATTTTGGAGTTAATAGGTCTTACTGTAAATATCAATTGCTCCCAGGTCATGTGAACTATTGACCCCAAACTGTGACAACACATGGGCTGGTTCCGCGTGGGTTTTCTCCAGGCACTCCGGTTTCCTCCCACATCCCAAAAACATGCATGGTAGGCCGATTGAGCACTCCAAATTGCCCCTAGGTATGAGTGCGAGTGCGGATGGTTGTTTAGTTTAGTTTATTGTTTAGCACATATTATAACAAATAACAGTGCAAGGAGGGAGACGAAGCCTAGGGCTTGTAAGGAGCTCCAGTCCTGTATAAACAAAGTGCACAACAAACAAAGTGCTGTGTCATCAAATATCATTCAAGTGTTTAAGAAAAAAAAAAAAAAAGAGTATATATATATATATAAATGAATAAACAAAAGCATAACTAGCTAAATATTAATTCGTCATATTTATATATGCATATATACGAATGTGTATGTATACATACATAAACAAATACACTATACAAAATGAGAAACAAGAGAAACAAATTAGACACTTAGCGATGTTGAAGCAATCAAAAAGACACCAGGTAAGAAATAGCTAAGAGGGAGCAGAAGAACTGCAAACAGAAAATAACAAAACAAGGAAGAATCAGGGTATAAATAGTGGTTTAAGTTGATGTTCTTAGTATGGATCAGCTGAGTGCGGTGGAGTAATTTTGGACTGGTAGGATCATGAGTGGGGAAGGTGGTGTTTCAGGTGCTTTCTAAAAGCAACCTGTGAAGATATGGATCGGATATGGATTGGTAGCTCATTCCAGAGTGAGGGCCCTCTAAAATGGATATTATATTGATGGCGTGATGTTCGACAGGACGGTGGGTGGAGATTGTCCCCCTGTCTTGTTGGATAAGAATGAAAATCAGATACAAATGCGAAGAAATTATGAAAAGTGGCTGGAAGACAGTGTTTCCTATATATATATTTATGGATGAGTAGACAGGTTTGATCAACAATCAATTGGCAGTAATGAATAATTTCTAAACAATGGTGCCGATGGTTCATATCTATTTGAGAAAGAGATCATTTTTAGGAACTTCTTTTGTATGATGAGTAATTTGTTGAGGTATGTTGGATATGTAGCTGCCCAGACTATGTTGCAGTAATTGAGTAAAGGAAACAGGAAGCTATAATACAGAGTGAGATGAGCAGAAGGATGGACCAAGGGACAAACTTTTCGTAAAATACCTAGCGTTTTCATGGATCTTTTGCAAACCAAATCAATGTGTTCAGACCAGTTTAAGTGTTTATCTACTATAACTCCTAGGAATTTAGTGCTAGTAACTTGATGGATTTCGTTATTATTTATGTAAATTTTGGTCTGTTCTTTGGGGTAAGATTTATTTATATTGCAGAAGATCATGAAGTTACATTTTTTTATATTGAGTGACAACTTATTTATGTTGAACCATTTTGTAACAGCGTGCAACTCAGTATTCACACTTGCAATGAGGAAATTAAAATCATCGTGGGTGGCAATGAGGTTGGTATCATCCGCAAATAACAAAGGAAGAAAATTTGAACAAGACATGGAAAAATCATTTATGTACACCAAAAATAATAGAGGACCCAATATTGAGCCCTGCGGGACCCCAAATAGTATTTTAGATCTGTTGGAAGAACAACCATTTATATATACATATTGTTCTCTGTTGGCGAGATAGTTTGTGAACCATTTCAGGGCAGAATCGTTCACTCCATATCTCTCTAGCTTAGCGATAAGGATCTTATGGTCGACAGTATCAAATGCTTTGCTTAAATCTAGAAAGACACCAAGAGCGAATTTCTTATTGTCAAGAGCTGTTGAGATGTGGTTGACAAGCTGAAGCAGTGCATGCTCAGTAGAAAACTTTTTGCGGAAACCGTATTGATGTTTATAGAGAATATTGTTTGTTTCTAGGTGCTTTGCCAATCTTGAGTAAACCATTTTTTCTAGAATCTTGGAGAAGCAAGGAAGAACGGATATAGGTCGATAATTACCATATTCATTTGTCTCACCAGCTTTGAAGATAGGAATGACTTTAGCAATTTTTAATTCTTGGGGTACAATGCCAAATTTTAAAGATAAGGAGAAAATGTGTGTTAGTGGAATTATTATTGAATGAATGATTTTCTTAATAAGTATGCTTCTGATCTCATCATGGCCAGGGGCCGAGTTTTTTCAAGCTCATGACGATGTTGTAAACTTCCTCAACACTAGGAGGGTCAAGAATGGAGAGTGAAGGAAACTGCCCTTTAATAAGGCAACAGGGGCTTGTATCAGAGGTTGAGAAGCTAGATGCCAAGGTAGCGCCAACATTTACAAAGAAATCATTGAAACCATTAGAAATATCTATTGGGTTGAATGAGCTCTATTCTTCCCCAGCATCTCACTTGGGGTAGATGTTTTTGATTTTTTGCGATGTAATAAATGGTTGATAAGATTCCATGTTGTTTTGATGTCACCGGAGGCTTGTGTAAATTTATCAGCATAGTAAGTTTGTTTGGTTTTCCTTAGTAATACTGTAAATTTGTTTTTATATTTCTTGTATGTTTCTATATTTATAGGGGTGGGATTTGCAATAGATTTTCTATATAGTTTATTTTTTTTACGTGAAGATTTTTTTAGTTCATCCGTTATCCATGGTTTCCCCTTAGAGTTATTTTTACGACTAGAAGTTAAAGGAAAGGAGGACTCTAATGCATTTGTGAGTATTGTTAGAAAGGAGTGATAAGCTTTGTTGACATCTTGCAACAGGATAACCTCATCCCATGACACAGAGCTGATGATAGATATAAAAGATACCATGTTTTTCTCAGTAAATTTGCGGAATTTCATTTGATCACCAATATGATCTTTGATTTCAGGACTACTATCATTGTGGATGAAATGGAAGACAGGAAGATGGTCGGATACATCACAGATCAAAAGGCCAGATGTTATCTTGTAGTCTAGAGAATTAAATAGGATATTGTCTATGAGAGTGGCCGTTGAGCTTGTGATCCTGGAGGGTTTGTTGATAAGAGGGAAAAAGTTACTGGAATATAATGTATTAAGGAAGTCTGCTGTATGTGACTGCTTAGTTTCAAGCAAATTAATATTATAGTCACCAAGTAAGACACACAATTTGTTTTCTTTGTTTATGATTTCTAGAGTAGAGTCGAGGGCTTCATTGAAGGTGATTTTATCAGAGTCTGGTGGTCTATATATACATCCAATTATCACATTTTTGTTGTTTATAAGTGAGCAAGATGAGAGTTCTATAAACACAGATTCTGCTACAGTCATGTCAAAGTTGACACTTAGATCCTTTCTGGGAGAGAAATTGAAGTTATCAATCACATACAGTGAGACTCCTCCACCTTGCTTGTTTGGTCTACAGGAATGTATAGGAGTGTAGTGAGAGAGAGGGTAGCTAGATGTATTATCTACCATCCAAGTTTCAGTAAGAGCTATTACTGAAAAAGAACGTGTTAAGGTTGATAAATAGGTTTTTAGACCATCATAATTTTTAGAGATACTCCGTACATTGAAGTGGACAGTGGAGAATACATTTGTTTGGCAGTGGCCAGGAGGAGTATTGCACAGTTTGTTAAACATATCTTCAAAAATATATTCACATGACATTTCAACAGATTTTAAGGGAGTGTAATTTGTATCTGGGTTAAGGAAGGACTCATAGATACCAGCATTAGCATTCTCTAGGTCAAATGAATTAAATAATAAAGAGTCTAGATTCGGTGGGACAGAAATTCCTGCATTTGTGAGAATGTCACTGGATGGCATGAAAGGTGTAAGGGAACTGTCTACCTGAGATGGATGTCCTCCCTGCCAGTCTCTGTTCGCCTTGTTGTACTTCGCTGTAATCCATTATTCTCGTCCGGAGGGTCCATACGTACCAGTTAATGGTCATTAGTTCAGCCATTGTAGATGTTTGGTTCCCCCACCACCAGGCCATATTTCTTCAGTTCCTCCAGTTCACTCACAACGAGAGTTTTGACATCTTCTGGTGTTGCTCCGTTTGTTTTAATCCATACTTTACAGTTTCTGACCCACGTTGCGAGAATCTTGTTTTCCTTCTTCAGTTTGCGTGCGTTCCAGGCTATCTCAGCATTCTTCTTAGTGAGGTGCTCATTTAGGTAAACACCCGTTCCTTGTAGCTTCCTCCCTTGCTTCAAAAGATCCACTTTATGTTTCCTATTGTCGAACCGAATGATAATTTTCGGAGGATCTTTTGGTCGTTTTCGGTTTCTTGGGAGTGTGTGACAAGCGGCAATGTTTCCTTTCTGGAGTTCCATGTGCTTACTCTCGAAAAACTGTACTACCTGATTTTCAAGCGTTGACAGTTCGTCCGATGGAGAGTCATCTGTCGAGGGATCCGAAGGACCCGCCACCCTGGCATAGGAGCGGTGTGATGTTTTAAGACCAGTGATTATGAGGTCTTCTTGTCGGGAGTACTGCTCCAGTGCATCTACTCTCCGTTCAAGCGACAGGATTTTCTCGTCTTTCTCCTTCGATAATTTCTTAAGCTCCGTTAGCTCAGACGTTAGCTGGAGCAGGGTGGCTTGCTGCTCTAAGAGTGTGGTAATGTCTTGCCGTATCAGGTCAATGGATGATTTAAGTTCATCGTAGCCCTCATTTGTTTTGGAGGGCGGCATAGCGTAAAGTTCGAAAATGTAGACCAGCTAGCCGCTTTAGCTGATTTCCTTGTTAAATGTGTGATCCTTACCCTTTGTCTCTGTGTACCCTGCGACTAGATGGCAACCAGTTCAGGGTGTCCCCCGCCTACTGCCCGATGACTGCTGGGATAGGCTCCAGAACGCCCGCGACCCCCGTGGGGATAAACTGAAGATGGATGGATGGATGGATGGATGGATGGATGGATGGATGGATGGATGGATGGATGGATGGATGGATGGATGCCTCCCTCCTACAATTCCATAGATTCCAAAACAGCCATGCAAATGATTTGCTAAACCTGCCATATCCCCTTGGGGCACCATAGATTTAATTTACTTAAGAAGAAAAATCATATTGATTTATTTGTCTTCTCATTTGTGTTTTACAGGTATTTTAGACCCACCGTTCATTTAATCCTTTCATATCCCCTTTATCCCTCAGTTGAAAAAGAAGTTGTTTCCCTTGGAACTGGGACAAAGTGTATTGGACAGACTGCCATGAGTCCCAAAGGTATGTGGCGTATTTTTATTTTGAGTGATTGGTTTTGCTTAAATCTCTAGGGGCATAATCTAGTATCTAATGACGGTTTAAAGTTTTAAATGGTGATGGTTGGGTCAGCCTGGGCATCTGGCATAAACATGGGCGTGTTGACCATCAGCAATTTTGATTTTCCCCAATGGCTGGTCCATTTTCTGACAATTGAAAATTCACTTTTCAAGAACAACTACAGTATTTTCTGCACTATAAGGCGCACTGGAATTTTGTATTTTTTTCATATATAGTGTGCACCGGATTAAAAGGTGCATAAAATACAAGCTACTGCATCAAACTGGGGTTGACTAGGGTTCCGTTATGCATCCACTAGATGGAGCTGTGCTAAAGGGAATGTCAACCCAGTCAATGAGGTAAAAAAAAGCCCAACTCCCATTCCGTATGAATGTGATACGGTTTGGCTTCTTACATGGGCCAGCAACCCCACTTATTTTTGATGGTCATAAACTTTCTTTAGTTAAAAAGAAAAAAGCGAGTGCGTGCGTTGATGCGTAATGCGTTGATTAGCTTTTTAGCTTTGGTGCCGGGTATGTGTATGTGCAGCCAAACTTGCTGCCAAATTCCAAGATGGCGGCGCCCCTGTTGGCCGCGGCCGCTACGGGTCTCAGCATTCGACGAGGATATTCACAAAATATGTCGCCTAGGACACTACAAACAACTCAAAGTTTAGTTTATCCATCCAGTAGATTAGCGTATGATCGCCAGCGCCTGCTGGAGGTACGGTCATCGAGTGTTTTCGGACACGTAGCCACAACTACCCTAGTCTGTTTGCGTAGCCTCGGAGTGCTCAGGGCGCTAACCCCAGGAGCTCACGACGCAGCGGGCTCGCCGGGCAGCACACGCCGGAGGAGGAGTAAGCGTAGGCGGTGTGACCGGCGGCGAAAGCGCGGCTGTCGAGGTGGGCTAACGGCTAAGCTGAGAGCTAACCCCTACAAACCGCCGCTTCCATCCATCTTCCTCTCCAACGTCCGCTCGCTGGATAATAAAATGGACCATCTAAAACTGGAACTCTCTTCAAAGAGGGAAGTTAGAAACTGCTGCGCTCTCATCCTGACGGAGACATGGCTGAACTCATCAATGCCGGACAACGCCGTTAGCCTGGAGGGGCTCGCTACATTCCGCGCCGACAGAAACAGCGAGCTAAGCGGTAAATCCCGAGGAGGTGGGCTGTGTGTCTACATCAACAACAACTGGTGCAAAAATGCTAGATCTGTCGCCAGCTTCTGCTCTTCGGACATCGAGCTTTTGACTGTGAACTGCAGACCCTTCTACCTGCCCAGGGAGTTTACTGTTGTTAGCATCACGGCTGTGTACGTGCCTCCTAGCGCTAACACTAAAGAGGCCATGAGGGTTCTCTACCGGACAATTAGTGAGCTGCAATCCACGCACACAGAGGGGGTTTTCATCATTGCTGGGGACTTCAACCAGGCTAGCATGAAGACTATTCTCCCTCATTTTTACCAACACGTGGATTTTCCAACTCGGGGAGAGAACACTCTGGACTTGGTTTACACCAATATAAAGGATGCATTCAGAGCAGCCCCCCGCCCCCACCTCGGCTCTTCAGACCACCTATCTGTTATGCTAACCCCTGCATACAGGCCCCTGCTGATCAGAGCAAAACCCACAGTGAAGCAGGTGAGGGTGTGGTCTGAGGGGGCCATGGAGGCACTCCAGGACTGCTTTGAGTGCTCTGACTGGGACATGTTCAAATCAGCAGCAACATATGACAATCAGATCAACATTGATGAGTACGCCATGACTGTGTCAGCCTACATCAACAAATGCTCCGAGGACGTCAGCACCACTAAGAACATCATCACCCGAGCCAACCAACGACCCTGGATGACTGAGGATGTACGTCATACGCTGCGAGCACGGAACTCAGCCTTCAAGTCTGGCGACAAGGAGGCACTGAGGACAGCGAGAGCCAACTTGAACCGTGCCATCAGGCTAGCGAAGCGAAGCCACAGTCGGAAAATTCAGGATTTTTTCCACGACGCCAATAACACCAGGAGTATGTGGCAAGGCATACGGGCGATCACGGACTACAACTCTCCCTCCCCCCCGGTGGGTGAGGTTGATGCTGACTTCCTAAATGGTCTAAATAACTTCTTTGGGCGTTTTGAGGCACTAAACAGCACTCCTGCAGTTAAAACTGTTCCCCACCAGGAAGAGGAGGCCCTCTGCCTAGACTCAGCCGACGTGTGGAAGACTCTGAGAAGAGTCAACCCACGTAAGGCCCCAGGCCCCGACAACATACCTGGGCGGGTGTTCAAGGAGTGTGCAGGCCAGCTGGCTGGTGTCATCACAGACATTTTTAACATCTCGCTGGACCAAGCCAAAGTGCCAGTGTGCTTCAAGGCTGCCTCCATCATTCCGGTGCCGAAGAAACCTCAAATCACCTCATGGAATGACTACAGACCTGTGGCACTGACTCCCATCATGATGAAGTGCTTCGAAAGGCTGCTCAAAGATCACATCGTCTCCGGACTCCCCCCAACATTCGATCCGTTCCAGTTTGCCTACCGGCAGAACCGCTCCACTGAGGATGCCATCTCCTCCGTTCTTCACCTGAGCCTGGCTCACCTGGAGGAGAGGAACACCCACGTGCGGTTGTTGTTCCTGGACTTCAGCTCAGCGTTTAACACCATCATTCCACAACATCTGGTGGAAAAACTGGAACACCTGGGCTTCAGCACCCCCCTTCGGAACTGGCTGCTAGACTTCCTCACCAACAGACCTCAGTCAGTCCGGGTCGGACAGAACACCTCAGATGTCATCACCCTCAGCACAGGCTCCCCTCAGGGCTGCGTCCTGAGCCCCCTGCTGTTCACCCTGATGACACACGACTGCGCCCCCAGGTTCACCACCAATCACATCGTGAAGTTTGCAGACGACACAACGGTGGTGGGCCTCATCAGGGACAACAACGACCTGGACTACAGAGAGGAGGTGGAGCAGTTGGTGGGCTGGTGCAGAGAAAATAGCCTGATCCTGAATGTGGAGAAGACGAAGGAGATCATCGTCGACTTCAGGAAGAACCAGCCTCACCACGCTCCACTGATCATCAACAGCTCAGCTGTGGAGGTGGTCAGCAGCACTAAATTCCTGGGAGTCCACATCACAGACGACCTCACCTGGACTGTGAACACCACAACACTGGTCAAGAGGGCACAGAAGCGCTTGTACTTCCTGCGGAGGATGAGGAGAGCCCACCTGCCCCCACCCATCATGAGGACGTTCTACCGAAGCACCATAGAGAGCATTCTGACAAGCTGTCTCTCGGTGTGGTGTGGAGGTTGCTGCGCCTCCGATTGGAAGAACCTGAGGAGAGTGGTGAGGACAGCAGAGAGGATCATCGGGGCTCCTCTTCCCTCCATTCAGGACTTGTCATCCCAGCGCTGCGTGTCCCGAGCCCGAAATATTATCAGTGACCCATCACACCCCCACCATGGACTGTTCTCCCTGCTGCCCTCTGGGAAGAGGTTTCGCAGCATCCGCTGCAGGTCCACCAGGTTCTGCAATAGTTTTTTCCCTGCTGTCGTCAGACTGTTGAACATTTAAACGTAGCATTCCTCTGCACACTTGTAAATACTGCTTTTGTCTCCTGCACTGTTCACATACTTTATCACTGCTGCACTTTGTACTTTATAATTATCTTATTTCATTTTTTTATATAGAATGTCACTTTTTTTTTTAACCAGCCGAAATACCTCTACATTGTTGAAAGCCGTATGCAACGAAATTTCGTTTTTTACACCTAGTGTTGACAAAATGACAATAAAGTTCTGTCTAAGTCTAAGTCTAAGTCTGCAGTGAGGGGATTGTGAGTGATGTGAGTCACCCCGCTCACTCTTTGTTCGATCTTCTGCCCTCTGGGAAGAGGTACAGGAGCCTGCGCTCCCGCACCACCAGACTCACCAACAGCTTCGTACTCCAGGCTGTTAGGATCCTGAACTCTCTCCCCCCTTCTGCGTAGCGTCCTGTACTTTTGCGCTATATTCTGACTGTCTGCTGTATGCACACTTGCTCCGTTTTGCTCTTGTGGAGGGGGAGGGGTCTTCAGCGGGCAAGTGCTGTTCTGAGCGTCGAAGCGAGCAAAGAAGCGGTTGAGATCGTTGAGCAGACGGATGTCGCCCTCACAGCTCTGCGGTGCGGGCTTGTAGTCCGTGATGGTCTGAATGCCCTGCCAAAGGCTCCGTGCGTCCTTGCTGTCCTTGAAGTGGGCGGTGATCTTGCAAGAGAACGCCCTTTTCGCCTCCTTGATGCCCCAGGACAGGTCGGCCCTCGCTGTCCTCAAGCCAGCCTCATCCCCCGCTCTGAAGGCTTTGTCCCTGGCCCTTAGCAACCTGAGGACAGCCCCTGTCAGCCATGGCTTCCAGTTAGCCCGAGTGACGATGTATTTCGAGTGGGTCACATCATCAATGCATTTCGCGATTTAAGAGGAAACAGAGTCAGTATACTCCTCTATGTCCGTCCGATCGTTGCAAGTGGCCGCCTGCTTAAACATTTCCCAGTCAGTAAAGCCAAAGCAGTCTCGAAGCGCATCAGCGGCACCCTCAGGCCACACTCTAACCCGCTTGCGAACCGGCCTGGATGCTTTCACCATTTGTCTGTATGCGGGCAAAAGCATAACAGTGATATGGTCAGAAAGTCCAAGATGGGGGAGGGGGGCGGCTTTGAAAGCTCCTTTATGTGAAGAGTAGACCAGGTCCAGGAAGCTGTCGCCACGTGTTGGAAAATTAACATGCTGGTGAAGCCTCGGAAAAACAGACTTCAGGTTAGCACAGGGGTGGGCAAACTACGGCCCGCGGGCCACATCCGGCCCACGGGACCGTTTAATCCGGCCCGCCAACCCTGAATTAATTGTATTATTAAACTTTTTTTTTGTCATTTTGCCTGCAATGACTGCGTTTCCCCAGTAGATGGGGAACCGCTCGCCTGCGCATTTACTACCGGAAGCCGTGTCAGAAAGCTCGGTGCACACTCACAAGTGCGTGTACGTACGTACTCAGTAGTACGGACATGGCGCACTCGCGCTCTATTTGTATCAGTCCCGAATTTAGAGCGTGGGCTGTGACGACAGCATTCTTGTAATTCGCTCGCTGAGCTTTCAGATACAGTTTTACGCTAAAGCCACCCACAAACCTTCCCCTGGAATCCTTCCATTAAAATGAGTGGCCCGAAGAAAAGAAGTGAGTGCCGAATGTTAAAAGAGTGGCCAATTTGGCTCGACGTACGCGACGTGACGTTCAGCCACATCAACCCGTCACAGATCGAGGTAAACGGATCTCTCCTAAGAATTGCCACAACAAATTTTACTCCAGACTATGATGCACTAGCAAAAAAGAGAGACCAACAACACTGTTCCCACTGAAAATGAAGTTTGTTGTAAAAAAATGCATTTTGAATATGATTTGTACACATAGCAGGTATTGAAACTAGCGACCATTCTCATTTTGAAACAATGCAGGATGCTCAAGGACATTGATGCACCACCTGCTTGCGACTAATCTTAACCTGTAAAGTTCTTAAGGCTTACTTTAAGGAAGTGTTTCCCGTTTCCTCACCTCTGTTACCAGGTGTTTGTGAGTTAAAACTCTGCTCTGATGTTCAGATACCCCTCACCGTGTTGCCGTTTTGATTACTTTATTTGGATGTATGCTTTCACCGATTCTTCAAGATGATATATTTGGTCAGAATGTTTGCTGTTTGATGTGATCTCATAAGATAAACATCTTTCATTAATCTGACCTGCAGGCACTGAAGTGATGGAGACTGTTATTCATAATAACAGTGTCGTATTTTATGAGAATCACTGATAGCAGTTTTTTAGTGAATTATTTTTATTTTTTTTAATGCTGTTAATAAATGCATTTGTTTTAAAAAAAACTTGTTTGGAATATCCATGCTTTACTACCTACTAAAGGCCAAAATCTTTTATGCAATGACCTTTACAGGTCGCTTATATTACTTCACACAAACACTACATCCATCTGCTCCTGGTTCGGCCCTCCGGTACAAATTTAGAACCCAGTTCGGCCCGCGAGTCAAAAAGTTTGCCCACCCCTGGGTTAGCATGATTAAAATCCCCAGCGAAGATGGTGAAACCGTCAGGGTGCGCCGTCTGTTGTTCACTGACAGCCTGGTACAGTTCACTAAGAGCCGCGATCCTGTCGCCTTCGATGTTGGAAGGCGGGATGTACACCGCGACTAGCAGAATCGCGGTAAATTCCCTTGGCAGGTAAAAAGGACGGCACTTAATGATCACAAACTCCGCCAGTGCTTTATTGAGTGTTTTTATGTGTGAAGACTGCTGATACGAGATTTTAATTAAAATAGTTCAAATTAAATAATGAATAAGCCACACTAGAGCAGCGTTCCCCAACCTTTTTTTTTTAAATGTCTTGCGATCGACCAGTAGTAGCTTACTTCAGTGACGCCCCTGACCATGGTTGTCGTGATGCTGAAAGCGATGCGACCTTGTAATTTACTAGTCGTACTGAAACATTTTGGCAGAGCGCTGTGTACAACTAGTATGGATCGACAAATTCATCAATTGATCCATATATAAGGCATTATAAGGCGCACTGTTTTTTGAGTAAATATAATAAATATACCGTTTTTTTCCGTGTATAATGCGCCCCCATGTATAATACGCACCCTAAAATTGGCATGTTGATGCTGGAAAAAAGCCTGTACCCATGTATAATACGCACCCAATATTTTTTATTTATTTTTTTTTAAGTCCCAATGATCGTCACACACGCAGGGAGGCAATGGGTCCCATTTTTATAGTCTTTGGTATGGTCTTAATTAGGCTGGATGTATTTTTTTTTGTTGGCGTTGATTTCTCCGACTGCCCGTAAAGGCACCACCGCGATCAGATGAAAAGAGAGGAAAGTGACGTGCGGACCTGTGAAAAAGGCGGCTCTGTATGGGAGAGACGTTGAAGAGGAATAAAAACACCCTTGGAAACCAAAACTTGCCCCTCGTCGTGACTCGGAGCCGCAACAAATGTTTCGGATTTGTGTAGGGTACATTGTGACAGCAAACGAGCAGGTGATCGAGCAAGCGTCTGATACGAGAGCATTGCGTTCGTATGGAGCGTGTTTGAAGTGAACAGCAGAGACGAAAGGAACAAGGCAAAGTGTTGTGAAATAAAATATTACCTGTAATACGCATTTTGTTATTTGCTGATTGTATTAAACCAGTGGTTCCCAAACTTTTGCAGGCTGGCGCCCCCTTTGGCTCCCCAGTGAATTCCTAGCGCCCCCCCCCCAAGGACCGGCATTTATATAAATAAATAATACATTTATATAAATAAATAAATAATACATTTATAATATCATTACCATTACGTTGAATTAGTGGGAGCACTGAGTTTGTTTCTCAGAAACGAGCCGGTCCCATCTAGACGTAATCGGAGACAATGACACCCGAAGTGATTTAAGGTTTGTCTTTTATTGCAGGATGCTTGGTCTCCATGTGTTGAAGCAGTTTTGAATGCTTCACTGCCTGGTTAGTTAGCCTGTCGCCACATATTAGCTTTGCGGGCTCGACTGGGGAAACATGTCACGTGACCGGGACGAGTGTCTTGACCTGAATTAATTGATCGTCGATTAAAAAAAAAATTCTGTGCGGCTTGGCGGCCCGGTACCAAGTGACCCACGGACCGGTACCGGTCCGCGGCCCGGTGGTTGGGGACCACTGCCCTAACCAGCTCAACACAACACAACACGGCGCGTTCTGGCGAGTCCCCAATTTCATGTTGACTTGAACTCAAGATGATGTTGACCGCCAGAATGCGGTTTTTATTATAAGATAAAATTCTGAACATTACAAGATTGAAATTACAAACCTGAGCTTTTGCTTTTGTAGTCTATGCTGTCGGATCTGACTGGGCCAGAGCGGCGTGTTGTGTACAAATCGACTGCCGCCCCCCTACCGCCCCCCTACCGCCCCTTTCTTCCTCACCGCCCCCCCAGATCTTTCCACCGCCCCCAGGGGGGCGGTACCGCCCACTTTGGGAACCACTGTATTAAACTATCACATTCATTGTCAGTCAAGAAGAGAAGAGGACAATTATCCCTTATTGACGAAATGACCAGAGCACAGTACAAACACACTATTGTTCTTGTAACGTGTTTTGTATTTAAGTCCTGTCTGCCCCTCGCTCACCGTCGGATCATTGCATGAGTTACTGTCATGATGTCTGTTTGGTTTCTGTTCCTGTCTTTGGTAATGTCACCCTGTCTTTTTGTTCCACGTCTTTGTCGGTCAGTCCTGTTGTTGGTTTTGTTGTTCCATGATTTTCTTAAAAAAAAAAAAAAAAAAAATATATATATATTTTAAAAAAGAAGATTAAAGGAAATTTGTACCCATGTATAATGCGCACCCCAGATTTTAGGACAATAAATTAGTTAAATTTTGCGTATTATACACGGAAAAAAACGGTAAATATAATTTTTTAAGTGCGCCCTATAGTGCGGAAAATACGGTGTGCTTTATGAGGCCAAGTCAATTTACTGTTGAGTGGCCTGTTTCAACCCAGATTTTATTTTAACCCTTTCAGATGCCATGTGCATAAGTGGAAGACTTGGCTTAAACAGATACCAAGGAGTTGTGTTTGAAAAGAGAGAGTTGGGTCAAGTTTATGACCAAGATTTATTGCAGAATCACTTTGAATAATAGTAAATTTTTCAAGACTCAGAGTTGTGTCCTAAAATAGGTTCTTAGTTTTAGCTAAAACGACTACTTCTTTGTACCTGTATTTCACCATGCCTGACGGAAGACCCCAATTTTAGTTGCACATCGTTTGCCCTCAAGTTTTCTGCCTAATTGTTCAAGTGTGCGTGTTTTAGCCGTAAACCACGGAGTCATCATCATCATCATCGGCCGTCACTCGTGGTCGAATATGACTCTCCCCCGTCTTGGTCCTTGTGGGTCTTCAGATGGGCGTGAAGGCCGATCCTGGACCCGATTGTTCTTGTGCAGTGTGGACAGTTGAATGTGGTGGTGGGCTTGGGTTGGGCCTTTTTGTTGGAGACTCTCTTCTTTCTGAGTCTGTGCTTGTCTTCTGCAGTATGGTGGAGGTCAGCATTATAGAGTGCAGCACCCTCACGGACAAGGTTTCTCCATGTCAACCTATCTTTTGCCATGTCTTCCCAGGTCTTAAGGTCTATGTCAGGGGTCTCAAACTCCAGTCCTCGGGGGTCGCATTCCTACATGTTTTCCAAGTTTCCCTCGTTAAACACACCTGATTCAATTATCAGGCTCCTGCAGAACGTGAGGATGAACTGATCATTTGAACCTCCGCGTCACTGGTAAAGAAATCCTATCGTTTGTGCAAAGTACGTACATCCGCCGCCATTGATAGTTGTTTTGTGTGGCTTCCACCCCACAGAGACGTAACAAACAGGCGTAATACGTATGTAGACCCGATTAATCAATCAGAGGACATTACGTTTTGCATAGATCGAGGCGGTAAACCAATCAGAGGACTTCACGTAACACGTAGAGTACATACCTCCGCCACCATGGACAAATAAATACTATCGTTTGTAACAGCATTAGGACCCTCTAAAATGGCATAGACAAAGAGACATGCTTATGAGGCACAATTAGAGCTTTGTGGAAAGCCAGGATCATTGCAGAAGAGCAACGTGACGATGACGTGACAATGACGAGACAATGACGAGAGGGAACTTGGCATGTTTAATGGCAAACTTGTCCAACTGTTTAATTTGTATACAGAAGATGAGGACTTGGACGGTTTTGCGTATGAATATCTGGCAAGTGTATTTTAACGTCATGGGTTTCCACACTTGAAAAGGAAGGACTTGACCGGACTGGGATTCCACTCTTTGTTCGGGTTTTTTAATGAGCGAAACAATCAAGGTGAAAAACCTTTAAAACACAAACAAAAAATTGATGAGTTTAAAAAAAAAAAGATACCATTTTCTTCCAAATAAACAATGTAGATAAAATTCAGTTCTTTTTACTAAAAGAAAGAAAGAAAAGGTCTTGAACATAAAGTTATCCTTTCAAACAAAAGTCAATACACAACTTAATGCTTGTCATAAAGACTAAACTAAATGAGTCCAGTTGAGAACTGTAGTCCCTTTGGTCTCCTCTTGATTTTTTCCTTTCTCCGTGGAGGTCAGTGCGATTCGTTGCTACTGCTGTGTTGCTCGCTGATCGAAAGGATTGTTGTTTGTTTGTTTGTTTGTTTGTTTGTTTGCTGCTGCTGCTGCTGCTGCTGCTGCTGCTGCTGCTGCCGCCGCCGCCGCCGCCGCCGCCGCCGCCGCCGCTGCTGCTGCTGCTCCTCCTCCTCCTCCTCCTCCTCCTCCGACAAGAGGATTGAGCTATTTGCTGCTTATGAACCCTGGTGTGTGCGTGCTCCCAATCAGGATAGATTGCGCTCAGCTGTTGAGGCGCTCTGAGGAGCTCCACTGCATGCTGCGCGTTCACGTCATACACCTGCAGTGACCCCTTGTGGTCACATGCACCCACAGACAGGTGCGCACCTCCCAGGTCGCCGCAACAATATCGATTAACAATAATGTGAGTACAGTAGAGTACATTTTACCCACTTGTTGCAGGTGTTTGTTTGAAAAATGCATCCAATTGTCTGATTTGATCAATTGAGGGAAGTGTGATGGGATGAAATGATTCACCAGCGCTTTGATGACAGTTATGGAGTCCTCATGGGCTGCAGTGCATGCCTTCAGGCATCTCGAAAAGGAATCCTCCATCAACAATAAGTACTTCTTATATGCACGGTTGATTGTGTCTGTGCATTCAATGATGATTTCCTCCCCTGGAAATGATGTGGGCTTGAATGTGCCTGGTTGTATCGCAAGGATAGGTTTAATTGCCAAGGCCTGATAGACTTGGTTAACATGGCTCTTGTGGCCAAATAGTATGCAGGCCGATGTACTTCCTGTATCGGTGATTTACTGAGAGAACCCACCGGAAGAGCCACTTTTTCGGACAAACCTCTCCACCGGTCATCACTCCCCTTCTTGGCGTGAAACAACCAAATGGAAAGTTCTTCAGGAGAGACAAATGCCAGCGTTTTGGTGATGTCTGCCAGGGCTATGGCTGTTTGCAGCATAGGCACAAACAACAGTCAGGACCTGCCTCCCCCCCCAAAGGTGGAGGGAGGCTTCCCTTTCATTTATCTGGGTGAACCCCAATGTACATGCACCGAGCCGAGGGGCAATAAGTATGTACCTGCTCGGGTCTCTCACCGTGGGCAACTCCAGAGTGGAAGAGATTCCAGCTCCTCTCAAGACGACTGGTACCAGAACCCAAGCTGTATGTGGAGGCGAGTTCGACAATGTCTAGTTGGAACTTAATCTGCCTCGTACACCAGCTCGAGCTCATTTCCTGCCAGAGAGTCCATGTCCCTTCTTTTGCTGGTGATCCGACCGCCAAGGGCTTTTGATTGCCGCCAGGCTCACATTGCGCTACCCCTTTGATCCCTCCTACAGGTGGTGATCCCATGGGAGAGGGGACCCACTTATTCCTTGTCATGCCTTGTCTGGTCATGCCTTGTCTGGTCCCTCACCTACTAAGACCTGTCAAACGCGCACTTTTTATTAAAGTGCCTCCGGCTCCCCAGTAACGGGTTCAATAAGCCGGGGCGAAGGGACTCGTCCGTAGCTGACCACCCGAGTTAAATTAATTCTACTAGAATCAATCTAATTTCTATACGACGCCAACCCCTTTCAAGTCATCCGACGCGCGAGCCGAGTAACTCAATTCGAGGCGAGTCGTCGAAATGACCGCGCCGTAATGATGGCTCCCTTCGGTTGTTTGATGCTGGTATTACGTTACGGATATTTCTTAGATGCCTTTGTTAAGACCTCAAGGATTCGTTAATTTACTAGAGCGCCCTCGCCCTAGCTGAGCTCAAGATAACTACTTCGAACCAGATCTGACAACTCCTGATGTTAAGGATTAAAGCTGTCTTCACTTTAAAAAGAATTGAACGGATTTAAAGAATGACTATGATAGGGAAATAAAGACATTTTAAAGTTCTAATTACCGCATATAAAACCATGCTCGACATAGTTAATACGAAATAATCGATACCGAATTAAGGCTTAAGAAGAGATTTAATGATTAAGCAAGAAAAAGAATTACATGTCGAAAAAAACAAAAAACAAGACTCACCCACACAGAACAAAAGAGGAGACTAAAGGTCTGAAATCCTATTTGGTTGAACAAGTCGAGTGATCGGCTCTCCTTTGTTCCAAAATCCGAATTCTGTTTAAAAAAGAGGAAAGGTCTGGCCGTGAGGAGCCTAGCCAAAAAAGTAAAATTGGCGACTTCCCCTTTCTGCCCGGGGCGGCTGTCTCCTCTGCCTTCCTCGAAGCTTAAAATTTGACAAAGTCCAATTCGAAGACTCTGGAAATTCATCTTAGTAGATTTTGGTTCAATCTCAAAAAGAATGCAAAATCCACCTTCGTTCTTTTACTCCGGGCACCGTCACGGCCATCGCCCTGACTAGGAAGAAGCGCGCCCGCTCTGTGTCCGGGCAACATATTTATAGGCTTCTGGCATTACCTCATCGTAATACGTAGGTGCACCTCGGTTGTCTTGGCAACCTTGCAAGCAGCAATCACCGGAAACAGATGTTTCCTGTTTTGCTCGTTCATTCTTTTAGTATTTAGCCCTTAATGTCTCCTCTTCAACTTAATACATTCAGGTATGGATGGAACACCAATGTTAAATACAGGTTGGACAAAACATTGCAACATGAATCACATATATCTTGTCTAATAAAAATCAATCTCAACACATAATAGTACTTAACACAATAATGTGTTCCTCCAACTTAAACATATATATTGGTATTGCTCAAGCTGTTACATCTTAAAATTATGGCATAGCAAACTCTTATTCCAAAATTGTGCGTTGCTACGTGTTTGAACAGGTCGTGTCCTCCCAATTGCTAACAATTTAATTTATTAGATTTGTTAATTTCCATCAGGTCACCCCTATGTCAAGCTTTAACACCATCTCCTGGTGAAATTTTGAACTACGACATGTTTTGGGATAGCCAATGTGCCTGGGCCAAATTCAATACCTAATTTTACACCATCTCGTACCACCATGCCACTTGACAGACCTCGTGCCATGGGTGACCCTGCCAGGGTTATAAAGCTCCAGACAACATAACTCCATGGATCACATGCTAACCCATTCCACCATAGTAAGGTGACGACTCACGGAGAGGTAAAACAAAACAAAAAGTCACACGTTACGCATGACGCAAACAATGTTCATGCTGTATGGGAAAAAGCACAAGTAACTTTTCCATGTGGTGACAGTTTGTGCATTAAAGCATAAGCAAAGTTCATGAATTGAAGCAACATTTGTTTGATTTTTTTTCAGATATTAATTTGATTGTGAACAAATCTTACATCAGTCATAGGTGTTTTTAATAATCAGACTTTTAAAACTTGTACAGAAATTTCTCTTTCCTAAAAAGGAAAGACTTAAGCTGCTGATGTTTTATCTTAAATGCAATTATGTTTTTACAAAATATGTGCTTTTAATGTTTTGCATTTTGTTGTTATTCATTCATGTATTTATACCAAACAAACCAGGCATATGCTAACTCCCCTAGCGATGATCAGTTCATGTGTGTATGTAGTTTCCCTGTGGGACATGACATCTTCAGGGCAACCATAACTAGTGAGGCCCACAATGAAAAGTTTGACAGCCCTGCTTTATTGGGTAACTGGTTCGATAAGCCGGGGTGAAGGGACTCGCCCATATCTCAAAGTCAAAGTCAAAGTCTGCTTTATTGTCAATCTCTTCACATGCCAAGACACACAAAGAAATCGAAATTACGTTACCACTATCCCACGGTGACAAGACATAGTACACGACATACATACAAGCAAACAACACAAAATAAAAACAAGAAGGCACAAACAATGAATAATAAGAGTGATGAATAAATAATAAATAAACAAATAACACAATAAATAAGAGGAGCAAAACGGAGCAAGTGTGCATACAGCAGACAGTCAGAATATAGCGCAAAAGTACAGGACGCTACGCAGAAGGGGGGAGAGAGTTCAGGATCCTAACAGCCTGGAGTATGAAGCTGTTGGTGAGTCTGGTGGTGCGGGAGCGCAGGCTCCTGTACCTCCTCCCAGAGGGCAGAAGATCGAACAAAGAGTGAGCGGGGTGACTCACATCACTCACAATCGTGGTCGCCTTGCGGGTGAGATGGGAGGCGTAAATGTCCTTCAAGGAGGGGAGTGAAGCACCAATAATCTTACCAGCCGTGATCACTATGCGCTGGAGGGCCTTCATGTTGTAGTCAGTGCAGCTACCACCCCAAACAGCAATACAACTGGAGAGGACGCTCTCAATGGTGCCACGGTAAAATGTAGTCATGACGGCCGGAGGAGCACACGCTCGCCTGAGTTTCCGCAGGAAGTACAGGCGGCGCTGGGCCTTCTTCGCCAGTGATGCGGTGTTGGTGGACCAGGAGAGATCCTCACTGATGTGCACCCCCAGGAACCTGGTGCTGCTCACTCTCTCCACCACAGCACCGTCGATGGTCAGCGGCAGGTGTTGGGTGTGACCTTTCCGGAAGTCAACAACAATCTCCTTGATCTTGTTGACGTTCAGCAGGAGGTTGTTGTCCTTGCACCACGTGGTCAGAAGGTCAACCTCCAACCTGTATTGAGTCTCGTCGCCCTTGGTGATGAGACCCACCAGAGTCGTGTCGTCAGCAAATTTCACCATGCGGTTGGTGCTGTAGGTTGCAGCGCAGTCATGCGTCAGCAGGGTGCAGACCACCCGAGTTAAATTAATTCTACCAGAATCAATCTAATTTCTTTATGACGCCAATCCCTCTCAAGTCATCCGACGGGCGAGCCGAGTAACTCAATTCGAGGCGAGTTGTCGAAATGACCGCGCCATACTGATGGCTCCCTTCAGTTGTTTGATGCTTGTGTTATGTTACGGATATTTTTAGATGCCTTTGTTAAGGCCTCAGGGATTCGTTGTTCTAGCGCACCCTTGCACTAGTTTTGCTGAAGTAACTTTTGATATGGATCTGCTCCACTTTGTTGCGGAAGTAGCGAGCCTACTTCTCTTTATTCGAAGAAAAATCAAATTAGTGGAAGTATGACAATAATAGTGTTTGAGAAGGAATTTAATGTATTAAATCATTAATTCTAACATTATATTGGAATGCTTCAACCAACTCGATTGTTTTAAAAGGAATAATATTTTTCTTAATACGAATCAAAATGATTTACACGAATTATAAATATCCTGCAATTAATTTTGAAGGCAAATTAATCCCTCAAAATCGTCCAATGTAGCTTTTGACGCGGCCCGACAAAAATAGGAACGGGCCCGCGCCCGACGGCCCGTTACCAATTTTAACTCTACCACTAATCCAAATAATCTAATTTAAACACCTTCGTTATATTACTCAAGTGAAGCAAATATTTAAACAAATTAAATGTTTAACGAGATGTACTCATCCCTCAAATAATTATGGAGGCAATTTAGTCCCCAAAACTGTCCGATTTAGCTTTTGACGCGGCCCGACAAAAATAGGAACGGGCCCGCGCTCGACGGACAATTAAATTACTTTTAACTCTACACCAATCCAATTAATCTAATTTAAACACCTTCGTTATTTTTATTTATTACGGTATGATTGCATACCATAATAATCTCCCGTCAATAAATCGAATTATCAAACCAACCACAAACAATCGATTGCATATATCATACAAATTAGCGCACAACGAATTAAATGAGTATATGAAACACATTTATTGAAGAAGCATGAAATAGAATTACAAATCTTAATTCCTCCAAATACTGAACAATCCCACTCACTGATACCCGTACAAATAAAATCATTCAATCTCGGAGTACTTTGATTGTAAAACATAGATCAGAAAAGAAGGAAAAGGTAGCTACCATTTGGGTGTCATTTTTTGGTGGAAATAAAGTCGAGTGATCAGTTCGATCTTATTTCTAAAATTCCAATTTGGGAACTAGATTGGCCTCGAGAGGACCGACTACCCCCCCCTCGCGGAAATACAGAAAAAGTCGTTCCCCTCACCTAGTTCCTCATGCAATGTTGTCCAGTCCAATTCTTTTGAGTAAATCCAAGTTAATCCAGGCAAGCGATCTTGCGTCTCACACAAAGATCTCGGAGGCTTAGAAAAAGTCTTGGAACTCGTACGGGCTTCTTCACGTATGAACGCGTTTTGAGAGAGAGAGCCCCGTAGCTGCCTATAGCGGTCTTTTTATAGACTTCTCTGCCCCCCCCCGCCATTTCGCTGGCCTCTATACTGCCCAGTTTCCCACGCTTATACACCTGCTGCTTTCTGGCAGCTGTTTCCACCCTTCATCTGTCACACGCACTATCTTCCACCAAAGGTTCGGCCAACACCCTGGTAAGCCCCCCTACTTCCTCTTTTTTTCACTTCTCTTTTTGTAAAAATAATACTTCAAAGTTACACTTCAATCAACCATAAAATCAAAAATCCAAACCTTTGAGTCAATCTTTTAAACACACCACCGTTTTCATAATGTTGGGCACCTTGGTCTAATTGAGTGATTATATTGCTTTAAGCTGTTACAGAATATATTTTAGCCAAGCAAAGAAATTAAGATAAAAAAATAAAAACAACTTTTGTATCAATCTTTCAAACACACCACCATTTTCATAGTGGTGGGCACCTTGGTCTATTTGAGTGATAATATTGCTTTAAGCTGTTACAGAATATATTTTAGCCAAGCAAAGAAATTAAGATCAAAAAATAAAAACCACATTTGTGCTTCCGTGGTGACCCAAAAACCGACCCTGTGTTATTCTGTTTATTTCTATTTTTGCTAGTTCAGCTTGTCTTGCCCATCTTTGGTATCCTGTAACGGTTTGGCACCATCTCGTGGAAAGATTTGGAATTTCAGCCCTGCCAATTTATTCAATAATTCTCAATTCAAATTTTGCACCATCTGCTGCTAAAATTTGGAATTTCAGCCCTGCCAATTTATTCCTGGGAGCAATCCATACTCACTTTTTGCACCATCTGTTCCCCCCACACCCCGTGTTACATGACACTGTGTATGGTCTACGAGTAGCTGGTTTGGTAGTATGGTTTAAATACATACTGTAGAGGTCTGTCAGACAGATTCAATTTTCTTTTACTCTGCTCAGGTGATGTGCTCAATGACAGCCATGCAGAAGTCATTGCCAGAAGAGGTTGTCTCAGGTGGGTACTTTACACACAGAGCCGAAACCACAATGGCTGAACTGTGGCCACTGTTAATCCTTAAACTGGACTTCATCTGCACCTGCAGTTTGACCCACGTTAACATCCTATTCACAAAGGATATTGCTCGACTGATATACCACCACAAACACACACAAGACGTTTGACAGCTGAGTGCAGTTTGCACTATACTTCCTCCTGATTTCCACACATGGCAAAGTATAAATGCTATCTTTGCGGCAAGAGCGCCTTGGCAAACTAATGTCATTTAGAAAGAGAAAGAGAGAATTATCAGGACGTGAGCCTGAGGTTGGGATTGTGACTGATACACTGCAAATGAAACTGTCCGAAAACTTAGCTATTATCACCAAAATCCCTATGCACATCTCTACTAATACCCATTTAAAGGTAAGAAAATTTCAAAACGATCAGTGACTATTTTGGAGTTTATGGACTAGAGGTGCAACGGTACAGACCTAGTATAGTGCGTACCTCGGTTTTTGTGACATGGTTTTAGGTTCGGTATCAGTAAACTTTTTGTGAGTACTGTATTTTTCGGACTATAAGTCGCGTTTTTTTTCATAGTTTGGGTGACTTATATGTTTTATTCACAAATTTTCAAAATTCAAAAATCCACGATGTAGTGAAACCGCGATAAACGAACTGCAATGTAGCAAGGGATTACTGTAATTTGAACTGCAACTGACGTCAGCGGCGTGGCGCACACGTGGCGTTGTTTACAGGTCAAAGGATTCGATCACGGGATTTAATGACTTGGAGTGACAGATTGTTTGATAAAATTGTTGTTTACAATTATATGGCCCTGTGGAATAATTTGAACTGCAACTGAAGACGAGTCCCACGTCAGCGGCGCAGCGCACACGCGGCGTTGCGAAGATTTTGATCTATGGATTTAATGATTTGGAGTGACACAGATGGTTTGATAATGTTGTTTATATACCGTAAATTTTGGACTATAAGCCGCGACTTTTTTCTCAAATTTTGAACCCTGCGGTTTATAGTCCGGTGCGGCTTATATAGGATTTTCTCCGTGATTTTTGTGATGACTTGATCACTTTTATACACTCGTAAAAAGGCTGTGGACTGCTGTTGTGCGGCACCGCTTTGCTGGGCGGAGGGATGTATGACACGGTCACTGGGGAGAAAAGTGGTGTGTTGATCGCATGTCCATCCGCCAGGCAAATAGTGCCGTAAAATTTACACAAAGATGAGACAGAACGAGATCAAGACGGACAATACTGAAAGGAAGCTTTTATACACAAACCGTCATTATGGGGGGCTTATATATGATTTTTTCCGTGATTTTTGTGACGACTTGATCACTTTTATACATTCGTAAAAAGGCTGTGGACTGCTGTTGTGCAGCACCGCTTTGCTGGGTGGAGGGATATGACATGGTCACTGGGGAGAAAAGTGGTGTGTTGATCGCATGTCCATCCGCCAGGCAAATAGTGCCGTAAAATTTACACAAAGATGAGACAGAACGAGATCAAGACGGACATTACTGAAAGGAAGCTTTTATACACAAACCATCATTATGGGGGGCTTATATATGATTATTTCCGTGATTTTTGTGATGACTTGATCACTTTTATACACTCGTAAAAAGGCTGTGGACCGCTGTTGTGCGGCACCGCTTTGCTGGGCGGAGGGATATATGACATGGTCACTGGGGAGAAAAGTGGTGTGTTGATCGCATGTCCATCCGCCAGGCAAATAGTGCCGTAGAGTTTACACAAAGATGAGACAGAACGAGATCAAGACGGACAATACTGAAAGGAAGCTTTTATACACAAATCGTCATTATGGGGGGCTTATATATGATTTTTTCCGTGATTTTTGGGATGACTTGATCACTTTTATACACTCGTAAAAAGGCTGTGGACTGCTGTTGTGCAGCACCGCTTTGCTGGGCGGAGGGATATGACATGGTCACTGGGGAGAAAAGTGGTGTGTTGATCGCATGTCCATCCGCCAGGCAAATAGTGCCGTAAAATTTACACAAAGATGAGACAGAACGAGATCAAGACGGACATTACTGAAAGGAAGCTTTTATACACAAACCATCATTATGGGGGGCTTATATATGATTATTTCCGTGATTTTTGTGATGACTTGATCACTTTTATACACTCGTAAAAAGGTTGTGGACCGCTGTTGTGCGGCACCGCTTTGCTGGACGGAGGGATATATGGACACGGTCACTGGGGAGAAAAGTGGTGTGTTGATCGCATGTCCATCCACCAGGAAAATAGTGCCGTATAATTCACACAAAGAAGAGACAGAACGAGATCAAGACGGACATTACTGAAAGGAAGCTTTTATACACAAACCGTCATTATGGGGGACAAAAGAAATGCATATGATGCCGCTTTTAAGCTAAAGGCAGTCGATGTTGATGACATTGTGTTGCATCACCCTTTTCTTTATTTCGTGGTCCCGTCTACTCTGGAGCTATACGTGTCACTCGCTAGTTTAATGTAATTTAGCGCTTCGTGCATGAATAAAATTAGCATGAACAGACCCTCATCATGGAAAATGCTAGAAGAAATGCATAAAACCGACGACGAAAGAGATACTGAGAAAGTGTGTGGCAAAGGATAACTAACGCTATTCCAATCGGAAGACTTCGATGGTTTCAATGCACAGGAGGAAGATGAAGACGATGAAGCTTTTTTTTTTACTTGTATGCTTTTTTAATCAGCCCTGTTAGTGCTGTGCTACCGTGTTGCTGCTGTGTTACCGCCGCGTCTCAGTGACTTTTACCGGTATGTTTTATTTAATCAAACCCTATTAGTGCTGTGTTACTTCCATGTTGCTGCGGTATTACTGCCGCGTCACAGGCAGTGTTTGGAAAGAAATGTTAAGGTATGTTATTAAAACTTTAAAAAAGCTTTCTGTGTCCAGTCTTTCTTTGTTAATAACTCGCGTGCACACTTCCGTGTTGCTGCGGTACTACTGCTGCGTCACAGGCAATGTTTAGAAAGACATGTTAAAGTATGTTATTAAAACTTTAAAAAGGCTTTCTGTGTACTGTCTTTCTTTGTAAAAAACTCGTGTGCACATGCGGCTTATAGTCCGGTGCGGCTTATATAAGAAAAAAACTAAAATATCCCCGGATTTTAGCTGGTGCGGTTTATAGTCCAGTGCGGCTTATAGTCCGGAAATTACGGTAATAGGAATTTGATATATACTTTACATATCATTATATGGGCCTGTGGAATAATTTGAACTGCAACTGACGAGTCTGTCGGCAGCAGCGCGGCGCACACGCGGCGTTGATTCCTTAAAAGACGATCGATGGATTTAATGGTTCGGAGTGACGCAGATGGTTTGATAATATTGTTATTTATATAATAGGAATTTGATATATACTTTATATATCGTTATATGGGCCTGTGGAATAATTTGAACTGCAACTGACGAGTCCGACGTCAGCGGCGCGGCGCACACGCGGCGTTGATTCCATAACGGACGATCGATGGATTTAATGATTTGCAGTGACACTGATGGTTTGATAATATTGTTGTTTATATAATAGGAATTTGATATATACTTTATATATCGTTATATGGGCCTGTGGAATAATTTGAACTGCAACTGATGCGTCCGACGTCAGCAGCGCGACGCACACGCGGCGTTGATTCCATAAAGGACGATCGATGGATTTAATGATTTGCAGTGACACAGATGGTTTGATAATATTGTTGTTTATATAATAGTTATTTGATATATAATTTATACGTATGGGCCTGTGGAATCATTTGAACTGCAACTGACGACGAGTCCGGCGGCGCGGCGCAAACGCGGCATTGTTTACATAAAGGACGATCGATGGATTTAATGATTTGGAGTGACACAGATGGTTTGATAAAGGTGTTATTTATGTTATAGTTATTTGGATAACTGTTAATGTTATTTCTGGCCCTTTCTCAGCTTTTCGTTTGTCACGTTTGCATACCGTATCGTTTAGCCTGTTGTTGCTCGTTCATGTCTGTTCTTGGTGTTGGATTTTGTCTAATAAATTTCCCCCAAAATGCGACTTATACGCCGGTGCGACTTATATATGTTTTTTTTCACTTTATTGTGCTTTTTATGGCTGATACGACGTATATTCCCGAGCGACTTTTAGTCCGAAAAATACGATACAAAAAAAAATTCTTCCATTGAATAATTGCTTTATTCTGCTTTTCAGGATTTTTTTAAATCTGGGATTAATTTAGTTAATAATTTGACACTAAAGTACACATCTGGGTGGGGTGAAATTTGTCCTCTGCATTTAACCCATCCCTGAGTGATTTTGATCCATCCATCCCCTGGGGGAGAGGGGAGCAGTGAGCAGCAGCGGTGCCGCGCTCGGGAATCATTTGGTGATCTAACCCCCCAATTCCAACCCTTAATGCTGAGTGCCAAGCAGGGAGGCAATGGGTCCCATTTTTATAGTCTTTGGTATGACCCGGCCGGGGTTTGAACCCACAACCTTCCAGTCTCAGGGCGGACACTCTACCACTAGGTCACTGAGTTGGTTGCTGATTCATTTGCGGTTTTGTGTTTATTATGTACACAGGAGTGCTATTACTATTATGAGAAGTGAAGCTATTGTTGGCCATCTTACATTACCAAAGTCTAAGCTCGCCTAATTAGAATACATTGATCTCTCTGTGGCGTTTTCATTTTGTTTTCTGTTGCGACTTCAAAAGTGCCACAGTGTGTGGCCTACGGTTGAACAAATAAGTCTTAAAGAAGCTGTAAGCTCAGCATGTCATCGGTAAAAATAAATTCATCAATTCTCTCGAATAACGTACAGTGGAACCCAGGAACCCGCCTCTGAACTCATTATATTCGGTTTTCAATGCAAAATGTCGGGAAATCTTTGTCTTTGAGGAATAGAGGGGCGATAAAAACGGCTAGACCAAATGTAGCCACCGGATTTTTCTTATGGAAGGGCATTCCCCTTCCAAACACTGACACCCCCCACCCTTAAAAAAAAAAAAACACAGCTTTGACGATCATGAAATCACGTTATCTGAGATCACTGTTCTGATCTGAAACTGCTAAATCTTTCAGCCCTACTGTCAAGGGCTTTGTCCCATATATAATTTGTGATTTGTCCTCCGTATTCCTCCAAATTGTTATCAGTTTTAGCTCTGTTTGCTGCCATACCTTTCCAGACCTTCACCTATCAGTGATTTGTGTTCATTGAGCGTAAGGTTTTTGTATCTATGTTTGTAGGTATCTAACCCAGGAGTTGCAAAGAGCTGTGAGTGGAAGGGGAAGCTCTGTGTTTTGTCAGACATTGCATCAAGGGAAATGGAGACTTCACCCAGGAATTTCTTTCCTCTTCTTTTCCAGTCATACGCCATGTAAGTTTCAGCTTGACTGTGTGAAAAGGTTGACTTCAAATTTTTTAAAACAGAATAGAGTTTGTGTGACGGAATGTGTTTTTTGTCTGTTTATGATTATTTTGGTTTACCGTATTTTTCGCACTATTAGGCGCACTTAAAAACTTAAGATTTACTCAAAAAACCACAGTGCGCCATAATGCAGAGCGCCTTATATATGGATCAATTGATGAATTTGTTGATCCATACTGGTTGTACACAGCGCTCTGCCAAAATATCTCAGTACGTTTTAGTACGACTAGTAAATTACAAGGTCGCACGCTTCCCAGCATTACGGCAACCGTGGTCAGGGCGCGTCACTAAATTGCTATTGTACCCGCGAGGCTATTTCATTTCAAAATAGGCTGTTCCGTTAATGTTTTCGAGTACGTTTACGGATCAATATCCAACGGAATCATAAATAAGCAGCACCAATGTGTTAAATTAGTCTTTAATCGGTTCCGTTCACTTTTATGGGAGAGAGTTTGAGAAATGTGATTGTTTACAGGGGGCCGCCATGACACTTTGCTGAGGCTCATGGGAGTCTGCGAGCTGAGGCTCATGGGAGTTTGCGGGTGGCTAATGCTATAACGATAGCTGCTATACGCACGAGGCTATTTCATTTCAAAATAGGCTGCTCCGTTAATGTTCCGAGTAAATTTACGGATCGATATGGTAAAGAAACATAAGTACCAATGTGTTAGATCGAACTTTAGTCGGTTCCGATCACTTTTATAGGAGATACTTTGAGAAACGCCATTGTTTACTGAGGGCTCATTGGTTATTGGCTAGTGGATGCATACCGCAACCCTAGTCAACCTCAGTTTGTTGCAGTATAGCTTCTATTTTATGCGCCTTTTACTCCGGTGTATGAAATAATTTCTAAAATAAAAAATTCAATGAGGGTGCGCCTTATAATCCAGTGCGCCTTATGGAGCGAAAAATACGGTATTTATTTGTTTTGTTTTGCTGATAGTATGACTGCTGTTTTCCCTTTAATATCATCATTTCTATTATTGTAACATTCTTTATCATTTTCTTTTGAATATATGTAGTCATTTCCTCCACTGATACCCATGCCCAGTGACATTCACAAATGTTTGTGTTTCTCACACCCTTCACATAAAAAAAAAAAAAAATGTCGTTGAAAGTACCATTGTATTAGATCTGTGAAACAAAATTTTAAATGGTGTGGATGTTTTGCCTAACTATGACTTACTAGGTAGAATACATCCAGGTTCATGGAGAATGAAGAAGAAATAGTGACGGATTTGGGGCTGATAGTTCATTTGATGGCATAGTCATAGTGAATCCTGCCTTTAAATTCGGATTCAGAGTGTCATCCAGATGAGTTCCTCATCCTCTTCCCATGCACAACTGCAAAAATGCAAATTAGTACTATAATTCCAAAGGTATTTTTCGAATTATGTCAGTCACACCTCTGCCAGATCTGCTGGTATTTGCTTTGACGCCATCAATAATAAATGACTAAATTTACAATTTAAATGTTCACATAAATGTTTTAAACACTAGTAACTCCCACTCAGCACTCGCCTTTATCTCATTTACTGCCCCCTTGTGTGATACCATATCTTAAAATAAATGATATTGCTGCTATATGAGATTTGATTTTTCTCGTTTTGCCACCATACAGCAATTACTAAATAAAGAAAACATTCATAGTTAGCATTTTAGTATCTTCAATTCTGTCTGTAATTCCATTATTCTATACATTCTAGATATTCTTTACTATCTAATATTCAAATGTATTTTTTAAAACAATTACAATCTAATATATTTTAAAAATGAAGTGTAAAAGATCCAATACCATTCACTAATGTGTTGTTTGTTAACAGATTGCTTACTCATTACATACCAAGAAGCAAAAGCGGTGCAAAAACAGAAAGCTGAGCGATTTCTGATATTGACTATTAACGTTAGACAGGTTTAATGTGGAGTCACCGCTTCTTTTCTACTGCTGAGAAAAAAAATCAAATGCAGATTACCTTAGCCCAGGGGTCACCAACACGTTGCCCGCGGGCACCAGGTCACCCGTGAGGACCGCATGAGTCGCCCGCAGGACTATTCTAAAATTAGCTCAAATAACGGCACTTGTCAGTGAGCTGCATCTATTTATTTTACAGTCAAACCTCGGTTTTCGAATGTCCCGGTTCTCAAACAAATCGGAATTCGAACAAGAAATTTGAGATTTTTTTGCTTCGGTTGTCGAACGAAATTCGGTGGTCGAACCTCGCGAGATGAGCCGGGAGGACCCGAGATAACCCGACCGCGCGGCCCAGATGCCGACTGACTCCGTTGTTATTGTATTTTTGTTATTTTGAGGATTGTATTAACCCCTAATCATGCCTCCAAATAAAGCAAGTGGGAGCAGTAAAGCCATCCTAAAACACAAAGACGCTCTTAAAGCAATGCGACAGTGAGCGCCCGGCGCGCTGCGGTTGCGCGATCGGACCAAATTAAGCTCCCTGCGCACTGAGGTCCGCTTAAATTTTGGAAAGTACATCAGGACTTTAAAAATATTTTCTAAATTTCAGCGACGGCTCCGTCACAATAATGCGACCAGCGCGGTGCAGTTGCACGGTGGGCGACGCGCCACGGTTGCGCGTTCGGCGGTGCGCTGCAGTTGAGCGACCGGACAATAATGCACAAATGAAAAAATGCTAAAAAAAAATAAAAATAGAGGTTAATTTTAGTCTTGGAACGGACTAAATTTTTTTACATTATTTGTAATGGGAAAAATAGATTCGGAATTCGACCGATTCGCTTCTCGAACCGCCTTCTAGAACGGATTGTGGTCGAAAACCGAGGTTTGACTGTATTTTTGCTATTCTTGTTAAAATCACACTTACATGTGAACTGTAAATGACAATAATAACACATAGTGAAAGCTAAATTGAGCAAATTGGCTAATTCAGAAGTGTGTGTCAAACTGGTAGCCCTTTGTCTTAATCAGTACCCAGGAAGTAGCTCTCGGTTTAAGAAAGGTTGGTGACCCCTGCCTTAGCCTATCATCCTAATGTGATCACAGATGGCCAAGTAAGCTTTATGTGTGGTATCTCTGTGTTTTAAATCTTCAGATAGTAGTCTGTCAAGTTTGACAACTTATGTAATGCCGTGGAAAAACCCAAGTTCTGCGGTGGCTGTTTTGTCTGCTAGCAAGGTCGGAGATCGTACTTGCACTGAAGGCGAGTTGTAAGTCTCTTTACTCTCCACACAAAACTAAACTCTTCACGTACTGCGTAGCGGGTAACCAGTGACTTTTCTACCCAAGAAATGTCATACCACCACTCGCTGATAGATGTAGATCCCTGATGGATTTCTATGGTTGGGCATTGAGAACCGGCAATCAAGTAGACTATCATACCAGTTTCTCCCGGAATTGTTCAGATTTTAGAATGTCAGTGTGAAATTTTGAGTTAGTTTGTCACGTGGAAGAAGCGTGAAGAACAAAGGATTGCTTGAAATTGTGTGTGTATGGCGTGCAGCCCCTCCTTCAGCCGAAGCTGCAGTACGGGTGCAAATTCCCTGCAACTCGTCTCCACTGGTTACTCCTCTTGGTGAGCCTCTCCGCCTGCTCCACACCACCACACACTACCACGCGCAGCGTGTGATGGGGACTCCGTACGTGCACCGAGCCCTTCCCAGCTGCTTCACCCGCTGGGACCTCGTAGTGGCAGCAGTCCCCTTCTGGGGTCAGCAATCCTTGTACTAGTGTGGTTCTGGACTCCAAGACCGAACCCGTTAAGTACATGTACCGTACTTTTCGGACTAAAAGTCGCTCCAGAATATAGGTCGCATTAGCCATAAAATGCACAATAACGCGAAAAAAAACCCATATAAGTCGTTCCGGAGTATAAGTCGCATTTTGAGGGAAATTTATTCGACAAAATCCAACACCAAGAACAGACATGAACGAGCAACAACAGGCTAAACGATAGGTATGCTAACGTGACATAAACACAAACGAAGAGCTGAGAACGGGCCTGACGTAACATTCAGAGTTATTCAAATAACTATTACATAAATAATGTAATGTCAACAATGCCGGCCGGGTGCGCGCCGCTGACGGCGCTTGCACTTCAAAATATTCCACAGGCCCATATAACGATATATAAATTATATATCAAATAACTACTATATAAGCAATAATATTATCAAACCATCTGTGTCACTCCAAATCATTAAATACATCGATTGTCCTTTATGTCATCAATGCCGGCCGGGTGCGCGCCGCTGACGGCGCTTGCACTTCAAAATATTCCACAGACCCATATAACGATATATAAATTATATATCAAATAACTATTATATAAGCAATAATATTATCAAACCATCTGTGTTACTCCAAATCACTAAATCCATCGATCAAATTCCTCGTCCTTTGTCAACAACGCCGCCGCGCGTGCGCCCTGACGTCAGACTCGTCGTTATTCCACAGATCTAGTATATAACTATATTGTAGCGTTAACAAAGTACAAGGAAAGATGTGGGTTTGGTAAACGGCTCTTTATTTAACAAAACAAGAGTTCAACGAGCCAACAACTACTGAACTGTAACAATAAAAACATTGAGATGTTGCTACACGAAATATGTAAAATAACTATAACATAAATAGTTCACCGCCACACGGCCCCAAGCACCGGCGTCAATTTCCAGGCGTGTGGCGGCGTGGATTTCCACCCCCGGAGGTGGCAAGGAGGTGGAAGAGAGCTCCATAGAATAGGACCGGGCGTGCGTAAGAGCCATGTCTGAGCCCCATCCACCGTCCCCGGACAGCCACCCGGCCGAGCGTCGAAGTCACTGAGGTAGTTAAAAAACTCCTCGGTGGCAAGGCCCCCGGGGGTGGATGAGACCCGCCCAGGGCTCTGGATGTTGTGGGGCTGTCATGGCTGACACGCCTCTACAACATTGCATGGACATCGCGGACAGTGCCTCTGGATTGGCAGACTGGGTTGGTGGTTCCCCTCTTTAAGAAGGGGGACCGGAGGGTGTGTTCCAATTACAGGGGAATAACACTCCTCAGCCTCCCTAGTAAGGTCTATTCAGGGGTGCTGGAGAGGAGGGTCCGTCGGGAGGTCGAACCTCGGATTCAGGAGGAGCAGTGTGGCTTTTGTCCTGGCCGTGGAACAGTGGATCAGCTCTACACCCTCGGCAGGATCCTCGGGGGTGCATGGGAGTTAGCCCAACCAGTCCACATGTGTTTTGTGGACTTGGAGAAGGCGTTCGACCGTGTCCCTCGGGAGGTTCTGTGGAGGGTGCTTCGGGAGTACGTGGTGCCGAACCAACTGATAAGGGCAGTTCGGTCCCTGTGTCACCGATGCCAGAGTTTGGTCCGCATTTCTGGCAGTAAGTCGAATTCCTTCCCAGTGAGGGTTGGACTCCACCAAGGCTGCCCTTTGTCACCAATTCTGTTCATAATTTTTATGGACAGAATTTCTAGGCGCAGCCGAGGCGTTAAGGGGGTCCGGTTTGGGGACCTCAGCATCGCGTCTCTGCTTTTTGCAGACGACGTGGTGCTGTTGGCTTCTTCAGGCCGTGATCTCAAGCTCTCACTGGAGCGGTTCGCAGCCGAGTGTGAAGCGGTCGGAATGAGGGTCAGCACCTCCAAATCCAAGTCCTCGGTCGGAAAAGGGTGGAATGCCCTCTCCGAATCGGGAATGAGATCCTGCCCCAAGTGGAGGAGTTCAAGTATCTTGGGGTCTTGTTCACGAGTGAGGGGAGGATGGAGCACGAGATCGACAGGCGGATCGGTGCAGCGTCGGCAGTAATGCGGACTCTGTACCGGTCCATCGTGGGTAAAGAGAGAGCTGAGCCAAAAGGCAAAGCTCTCAATTTACCGGTCGATTTACGCTCCTACACTCACCTACGGTCATGAGCTATGGGTCGTGACCGAAAGAACGAGATCCCGGATACAAGCGGCCAAAATGAGTTTCCTCCGCAGGATGTCCGGGCTCTCCCTTAGAGATAGGGTGAGAAGCTCGGTCATCCGGGAGAGACTCGGAGTAGAGTCGCTACTTCTCCACGTTAAGAGGGGCCAGATGAGGTGGTTCGGTCATCTCATCAGGATGCCTCCTGGACGCCTCCCTGGGGAGGTGTTCCGGGCATGTCCCACCGGTAGGAGACCCCGGGGGCGACCCAGGACGCGCTGGAGAGACTATGTCTCTCGGCTGGCCTGGGAACGCCTTGGGACCCCCCGGGATAAGCTGGATATAGTGGCTGGGGAGATGGAAGTCTGGGAGTCCCTCCTAAAGCTGCTGCCCCCGCGACCCGACCCCGGATAAGTGGAAGAAGATGGATGGATGGATTTATATAAAAGTCTTGTACGGATATCCTCCCGCAGGGGCGCATCAGCGGGCCAGCATGCTGGAGCAGAGAGGAGCCTGACACGTTTACGCTTCATAAAAGGTTCATAAAAGTCTTGTGTGGCTATTGTAACAATATATTTACTCTTATTTATTTTCTTATTTATTTAAATAATGGTTCTGAAAGTCAGTTTGACTTTAAAATTTTTACAAAAATGTTTAAAAATACAAAAAAGTGTTTTAAAAAACTGTGTAAAGCTACAATGGAGGTTCATAAAAGTCTTGTGTGGATATTGTAACACAGTGGTGGCCAACCCGCGGCTCGCGAGCCGCATGCGGCTCTTTGGCTAGTTTCATGCGGCTCTTTTACGTTCATATCAACATTTGTGTTTATTTTTCGTGCGTATTTGCTTCGCTTGAGTTCAATACGGTATTTTGGTCAAACGCGCATGCGCGTGAGGTGAAATCCCGCAAAGGAGGAGGGACAAACAGAGCGATTGGTTTTGCCCGCTTTTTTTATGAATGGCGACTGTGACTACAGGGGCCCATTAGGTCCAGAAAAGCTGACAAGACGCTTGCCAAAATGGCAAGGAAAAAATGCACAGCTAAACGAATATATGACGATGAACACAGGACGTTTTTAACAGAGTTAAAGTTGTTTTTTGTTGAACGCTATGGCAAGCCATTCTGCCTGATATGTCGGACGTCATTGGCGCATTTAAAAGCTTCAAATGGTCAGCGCCACTTCAGCTCACTTCATGCCAATATCGATAAGGACTTTGCAAAAGGGACTGAATTTCGCAGGCACAAGTTTGGAGACTTTGAAAAGTCAGGCAGAAAAATAGGTACAGTTTTTCAAAAAAATTACGAAGCACTCAGAGACTGTCACACTTGCATTGTTTCAACTGGCTTGGAACATTGCACGGGCTAAAAAGCCATACAATGAAGTGGAGTTCGTTAAAATATGCCTCAGTGACGTTATTGAAATCTTGTCTCCTGAAAACGACGAACTCAAACGAATGGTCTGTCCCGCCACACATAGTAAGTGAAAAAACATGTTTTTGTTTGTGGAATTTGTTGAACTGAGAGTTTGTCTGTGTGAGACAATGCACACAATGTTCATTGTTGAAAATGTGGTCTTTGGTCTGTGGTTTTAGTACTGTAGTACGTGCGTGTTTGTGTGCGTGTGTGTGTGGGGGGGGTGTTCATGTGTGCTCATGTGTATGATGTGGCTCTTTGCGATGACAGTAAAAAATGTGGCTCTTAGTCTCTGACTGGTTGGCCTCCCCTGTTGTAACAATATATTTACTCTTATTTAGTTCTTTATTTTTTCATTTATTATAAATTAGAATGTTTCTGAAAGTCAGTTTGACTTTAAAATGTTAAATAAATTGTTCAAAAATACAAAAAAGAGTTTAAAAGTACAATTAAGTGTTTAAAAATACAAAAAAGGTTCATAAATCTTTTGTGGATAGTGTAACAATGTATTTTCTCTACATCGCGGATCTTCACCTGTTGCGGAAGGTCTTGGAACCAACTATCTGCAATAAACAAGGGATTACTGTATAAATTAAATTTAATATGCCATATAGACTTTAAAAATAGCGACCATCTCATCAGAATTTGAACTCTTGTTTACTAGGTGGTGATGCCTCTATCATCCCTACGAATGGAAGGCAGCACCGAGCTTGCACATCTGACACAACTATGAAGAATGATCCGCAGACAGTAGGAGGAGGCCTGAAAAGAAAAGGGGAACATATTCCACGGCAAAACTCCAAGCGGTCCTTTCTAGAGGAAAGTGACCCTGAAGAGACAAAACAGGAGGATATTCAAGAATCAAAGCTGCTTTCTTCCTTGTCTTCATCCTCATCTACAAGTGATGATGAGCCTTTACAGAGCACATCTGCCAAAACAGAACTTGGTAGTATCTCACATGCTTCAACTTCAGAACAGCTGATTATGAAAACCAGTGCTCATTCAACTGTTCGCCCTATGATCTTCGCCCTGTTGAAGTCAGAGGTTTATGATGTTCACAGAACAGGAGCCAAGTCTGTACTAGGTGGCCTTGCTGACCCTCTTCAACCAGGCATCAGATACCATAACACAGGATTACTGCGGGTTAAGCCTGGTCGAGGAGTGTCAACCCTGTCTCTTTCATGCAGTGATAAGCTAGCTCGCTGGGGAGTACTCGGCTTCCAGGGTGCACTTCTTTTCCATTACTTGGAGGAAGCACTCTACTTTAGCACTGTAGTGGTAGGAAAATGCCCCTTTAGCCACGAGGTCATGCAAAGAGCTTTGATCACAAGGTGAGGCTTACTGCATGATAAAAATACCTGTCATTGTAGTTATTTTCATAACAGCTTACAATAGACTCAATAGTTACCATGATTTATTTTTTATCATACGTAGTAGACATGATGGACTATTCTGTGCAATTTTTTAAGCACGCTTCACCTGTTCAAATACTGGTTTCAGTGTCGAATTTATCTTTTATTTATTGATATTGATGTTTCTGTTCACAGTAATGTTCACGATGTATACAGTCTTGATAGTGTTGAGAGCTCTTGTTCTGCATTTTTCCTGTTCTATTCAGATGCTCCCATATATCAGATCTCCCTGCTGGTTTCTCACTGTCTCAACCAGTTTTTCTCCAGTCAAATTTGGAGTTTCCCTTCAGCCGTCCCCAGACCGAGCTCCGACACAAGGCTGGACAAGGATGCATCACACCCTGTGGGGCAGGTAGCGTAATCAAGGAATCATATGAGGTGTGTTTGAAAGGTTCCTAGAGTTGTACAGTGATCCCTCGCCACTTCGCGCATCACTTTTCGCGAATGCGCTACTTCGCGGGCTTTTAAGTGACGAGAAAACAATGTTTAAATACACGCTGATAGCGCGGGCGTGCCTGCCTCTGAGCAATGTGCGTTACTGCAGACAAGCGCGGGAAGAGTGGCAGCCAGCCTGTCACGAACAAGGCAGGACCATGTCCAACACGGACTGTTTATTTAGGAAATGCAAAAAGAGGAAAAGGGGAAAAGGGAGGCTAGAATGGCAGCAGAGCGGACTGATGAGCCGGTCAGCGAGCCTGCGTCATGGGTTGTGGTGGTATCTCTTTACACATCGGATTAGGCAAAAAGGAATCAGGTGGAAGGCATGCGTCTGTCAAGGCAGACAGACAACCAGCCAGGCAGGAAAAGGGGAAAATGGAGGCTCGAATGCCAGTAGAGTGGGTGCACAAGGCAACTGATGAGTCAGCAAGCTCACATCGTGCGTTGTGGTGGCATCTCGTTACACAGCGGATCAGGCAAACCGCGTGTCAAAGCAGACGAAATGGCGTGAACTGACTGACCCGCGACGAACGGCACCTATACTCTAATCAGCAGGTAACACTGAACAGGTATCGCGCAGTTACGTATTGGAGATGTCCGTCCCCGAGGTCTAGCGCTGAGGCCGTCAGCCGGCTAGCACGGCGAGAGCGGAGATGTGACACAGCCACACACAAAGAAAAACGCACGGCCGTGCAGAAAGGTTCAGAAAAAAGCACCTAGGATAAAAGCACTGCCGTCCAAGATTCGGGACAATAGTGCTTTTTTTCCTACGTGTGCCGGACAGCGGCAATGAGTCCTGATTGCGCGGGGCGTGCCTCAGCAATGTGCTGAGTGTGATTCCTCTGTAGTTGAAACACACCCTACGGTCCCCCTTCTTAAAAAGGGGGACCACTGTCAGTCCAGAGGTACTGTCCCCGATTTCCACGCGATGTTGTAGAGGTGTGTCAACAAGGATAGCTCCACAACATCCAGAACCATTAGGCACTCCACCCTTGGAGCCTTGCCCACCTCAGAGCCCCCAGGGTCTGCTTCCTTAAAGCATGTCGTTGGAACTGTTCAACTCTTCAAAGTACTCTTCCCACCGATTTACAAAGTCCCAAGTCCAGGTCAGCAGCACCCCATCTCCACTATTCAGTGTTAATGGTGCACTGCTTCCTCCTCCTGATACGCCGGATAGTGGACCAGAATTTCCTCAAAGCTGTCCGGAAGTCATTTTCCATGGCCTCACTGAACCCTTCCCATGCCCGAGTTTTTGCCTCAACAGAAGTTGCATTCCACTTGGACATCAAGTACCCCTCGGCTGCCTCCGGAGTCCCACAGGCCAAAAAGGCCCCTTAGGACGCTTTCTTCAGCTGGACAGCATCCCTTACCACCGGTGTCCACCAGCGGGTTCGGGGGTTGCCACCATGACAGGCACCTACAACCTTACAGCTACAGCTCCGATCGTCCGACTCAACAATGAAGGCACGGAAAATGGTCCACTCAGACTCTATGTCCCCCGCCTCCCCCAGAAGTAACACTCTCCAGCACTTCTTCTGAGGACTCCAAAAAGTGTGGGCACTTTGAACTGCTGTTTGGTGCATAAACATAAATAACAGTCAAGACCTGTCCACCCACCTGGAGGCGGAGGGAGGCTACCTTCTTGTTCACCGGGGTGAACCCCAATGTACAGGTGCCTAGCCGTGGAGCAATAAGTATGCCCACACCTGCCAAACCTGCTCAGCGCCTCTCACCGAGGGCAACTCCAGAGGGGGAAAAGAGTTTAACCTTTCTCAAGAGGACTGGTACCAGAACCCACGCTGTGTGTGGAGGCAAGTCTGACTATGTCTTGTTGGAACTTTTTTGTCTCGCACACCAGCTTGGGCCATAGAGGTGACATTCCACATCCCTAGAGCCAGCTTTTGTAGCCGGGTATCGGACAGCTAAGGCCCCCGCCTTTGGCCGCCGCCCAGCTCACTGTGCACCTGACCCCTTTGGCCCCTCCTACAGGTGGTGAGCTCATGGGAAGGATGATCTACGATGCCTTTTTGTGCTATGCCCAGCCGGGCCCCATGGGTGAAGGCCCGGCCAGCAGATGCTCGCCTTTGAGCCCCACCTCCAGGCCTGACTCCAGAGGGGGCAAGGGAAAACTGAGTCCAATTTTCTCTATCGTTATAAGGGATCTGAGTTCTTAACCTATGAATGACAGTATCTCATACAAAGAAAAGTCTGCTTGTGTGTGTGTGTGTGTGTGTGTGTGTGTGTGTGTGTGTGTGTGTGTGTGTGTGTGTGTGTGTGTGTGTGTGTGTGTGTGCGCGTGTGTGTGTGTGTGTGTGTGTGCGTGTGCGTGTGCGTGTGCGTGTGCGTGTGCGTGTGCGTGTGCGCGTGCGCGTGCGCGCGTGCGTGTATGTTAGTTGGTTAGTTGAGCACATATGGCAAACTCCACTCCATGCCTTCCATTACTTTTACTTTAAGAAAACACAATATTTACACTTGAAGATGTATTGATTACTCCTGAAGTTACATTTGTAGTAGTTCATTGTGTTATCTGTTGATCTACACTTAATGGCACTGTTGAGTCAAAAATGTTTTACAAATTATCGTGTTGACCAATTTTCATGGAAAAATATTAACAAAAAACTACTAATTAGTATTAGTTATTTGTCAGTACAGTTGCTCTAAAACTGGCAGTTCAAAAACTATGTAAAGTCATGCTATGATGAACATTTTTGTATATTATCAAAAGTCAGAATTTTGATATTGTGATGACACTACTTGTCCAACAGTGCTGCAAATAAGATCACTCAAATGAAACAGAAACAGGTGTTTTGACTGCCTTTGATAATCCAAGCACATTCATAATCATAAGCAAACGTGTAAATATGATTCATTGTTTATGCATTTCAGCTGTCAGTTGGTGTAAAGTGCCTGTGCAGCCACTTGATGTCACTGTTAACGGCTTCAAACAAGGAGTTGTCAAGAAGGCACTGGGTACAGCTAAAGCTAGGTAGTCATACAGTACTCTCATACAAGAAAAATAAAATAATTTTAATTTTTGTCCCCATTTGTTTCTCGTTCTCTCTCTCTCTCTCTCTCTCTCTCTCTCTCTCTCTCTCTCTCTCTCTCGTTCACTCGCACACGAGGTCTGCCCTGTGTAAACTTGAACTTTTCCATTCATTCCTGTCGCTGGTGAGGTCCACTGACGCTTCGGCACTTCCTGACTCTCTCAGGTACTAGATACTCTTTATATGATATAGATATATGTGTGTGTGTGTGTGTGTGTGTGTGTGTGCGTGTGTGTGTGCGTGTGCGTGTGCGTGTGCGCGTGCGCGCGTGCGTGCGTGCGTGCGCGCGCGCGCATATATACAGGACTATCTCAGAAAATTTGAATATTGTGATAAAGTTCTTTATTTTCTGTAATGCAATTAAAAAAAACAAATATGTCATATGTCATACCCCCTCCGTGAGTCATCACCTTACCGTGGTGGAGGGGTTTGCGTGTCCCAATGATCCTAGGAGCCATGTTGTCTGGGGCAAAACATATATGGACTCAGATTTCCCTCACCCAGACGCGGGTCACCTGGGCCCCTCTCTGGAGCCAGGCCTGGAGGTGGGGCTCGAAGGCGAGCGTCTGGTGGCCGGGCCTTTGCCCATGGGGCCCGGCCGGGCACAGCCCAAAAAGGAAACGTTGGTCCCCCTTTCCATGGGCTCACCACCTGTGGGAGGGGCCAAAGGGGTCGGGTGCATTGTGAGCTGGGCGGCGGCCAAAGGCAGGACCTTGGCGGTCCGATCTCCGGCTGCAGAAGCCTGCTCTTGGGACATGGAATGTCACCTCTCTGGCTGGAAAGGAGCCCGAACTGGTGTGCGAGGCAGAAAAGTTCAGACTAGACATAGTCGGACTTGCCTCCACACACAGTTTGGGTTCCGGTACTAGCCCTCTCGAGAGGGGCTGGACTCTCTTCCACTCTGGAGTTGCCCACGGTGAGAGGCGTCGAGCAGGTGTGGGTATACTTATTGCCCCCCGGCTGGGCGCCTGCACATTGGGGTTCACCCCAGTGACCGAGAGGGTAGCCTCCCTCCGCCTTCGGGTGGGGGGACGGGTCCTGACTGTTGTTTGTGTCTATGCACCAAACGGCAGCTCAGAGTACGCACCCTTCTTGGAGTCCCTGGAGGAAGTGCTGGAGGGCGCTCCTTCTGGGGACTCCATTGTTCTACTGGGTGACTTCAATGCTCACATGGGCAATAACAGTGAGACCTGGAAGGGCGTGATTGGGAGGAATGGCCCCCCCCCCGATCTAAACCCGACACCGATTGTCAATATTGATCACCATGTTCAAGCATAAGGGTGTCCATGTGTGCACTTGACACCAGGACACCCTAGGCCGCAGTTCAATGATCGACTTTGTAGTCGTGTTATCGGATTTGCGGCCGCATGTTTTGGACGCTCGGACGAAGAGAGGGGTGGAGCTGTCAACTGATCACTACCTGGTGGTGGGTTGGCTCCGATGGTGGGGCAAGATGCCGGTCCGACCTGGCAGGCCCAAACGTACTGTGAGGGTTTGCTGGGAATGTCTGGCAGAATCCCCTGTCAGGAAGAGCTTCAACTCCCACCTCTGGCAGAGCTTTTCCCACGTCCCAGAGGAGGCGGGGGACATTGAGTCCGAATTTTTTAATCATTTATCTAGCCAAATTATGTCAAATGTAGCTGAGAGTCCCAAAATAGACATACAGATGCAAATACAGTGCCTTGCGAAAGTATTCCCCCCCCTTGAACCTTTAAACATTTCGCGACATTTCAGGCTTCAAACATAAAGATATAAAAGTTTAATTTTTTGTCAAGAATCAACAACAAGTGGGACACAATCGTGAAGTGGAACGAAATTTATTGGATAATTTAAACTTTTTTAACAAATAAAAAACTGAAAAGTGGGGCGTGCAATATTATTCGGCCCCCTTTACTTTCAGTGCAGCAAACTCACTCCAGAAGTTCAGTGAGGATCTTTGAATGATCCAATGTTGTCCTAAATGACTGATGATGATAAATAGAATGCACCTGTGTGTAATCAAGTCTCCGTATAAATGCACATGCTCTTTGATAGTCTCAGGGTTCTGTTTAAAGCGCAGAGAGAACCATGAAGACAAAGGAACACACCAGGCAGGTCCGAGATACTGTTGTGGAGAAGTTTAAAGCCGGATTTGGATACAAAAAGATTTCCCAAGCTTTAAACATCTCAAGGAGCACTGTGCAAGCAATTATATTGAAATGGAAGGCGTATCAGACCACTGCAAATCTACCAAGACCCGGCCGTCCCTCCAAACTTTCATCTCAAACAAGGAGAAGACTGATCAGAGATGCAGCCAAGACGCCCATGATCACTCTGGATGAACTGCAGATAACTACAGCTGAGGTGGGAGAGTCTGTCCATAGGACAACAATCAGTCGTGCACTGCACAAATCTGGCCTTTATGGAAGAGTGGCAAGAAGAAAGCCATTTCTCAAAGATATCCATAAAAAGTCTCGTTTAAGGTTTGCCACAAGCCACTTGGGAGACACACCAAGCATGTGGAAGAAGGTGCTCTGGTCAGATGAAACCAAAATCGAACTTTTTGGCCACAATGCAAAACGATATGTTTGGCGTAAAAGCAACACAGCTCATCACCCTGAACACACCATCCCCACTGTCAAACATGGTGGTGGCAGCATCATGGTTTGGGCCTGCTTTCCTTCAGCAGGGACAGGGAAGATGGCTAAAATTGATGGGAAGATGGATGGAGCCAAATACAGGACCATTCTGGAAGAAAACCTGTTGGAGTCTGCAAAAGACCTGAGACTGGGACGGAGATTTATCTTCCAACAGGACAATGATCCAAAACATAAAGCCAAATCTACAATGGAATGGTTCACAAATAGACGTATCCAGGTGTTAGAATGGCCAAGTCAAAGTTCAGACCTGAATCCAATCGAGAATCTGTGGAAAGAGCTGAAGACTGCTGTTCACAAACGCTCTCCATCCAACCTCACTGAGCTCGAGCTGTTTTGCAAGGAAGAATGGGCAAGAATTCCAGTCTCTCGATGTGCAAAACTGATAGAGACATACCCCAAGCGACTTGCAGCTGTAATTGCAGCAAAAGGTGGCGCTACAAAGTATTAGCGCAAGGGGGCCGAATAATATTGCACGCCCCACTTTTCAGTTTTTTATTTGTTAAAAAAGTTTAAATTATCCAATAAATTTTTTTCCACTTCACGATTGTGTCCCACTTGTTGTTGATTCTTGACAAAAAATTAAACTTTTATATCTTTATGTTTGAAGCCTGAAATGTCGCGAAATGTTGAAAGGTTCAAGGGGGCCGAATACTTTCGCAAGGCACTGTATATAGTCTGTATAGGTCTATCCTCCTTTGGTGCAAAATAAAATAATATTCCACCAAACCAGTGGTTCCCTTCTTGGTTATAATGGTGGTCCCTTGGACAAAACCAGTTGAAAACCCCTGCTCTATGCAACGCCGATTATCACCACTTTTAGGACTGATAGCAGTATTCTCGCCTGACATTTAATGATTTCTCAGTCAAATAGCTGGATGTTTTAAATTGCACAGCTTTAACAGAGGTCAGTACCCTATTAAATATTGTTCAATTGTTTTCTTTCATAAAATAAACTAATCCAAATACAGAGAGGTGAATGAGAATGATATGATTGTATGTCTGCAGGAGAACAGATCTACACACTTACTTGGACTACAAGGAGGCATCTGACACCTACCAACAAGCTTGGCAACTACTTCGCAAGCAGGCTTTCCCTATTTGGCCACGCAGTAACAGAGACCTCCTGCTCTTCAAATGAAACCCAAAATAATTCCATTAATGTTTTTGGGGAAACAAACTTATCTTAGATTTGAGTTTGGGATTGTGTTCATTTTCCCCTCTGAACAATGTTTATTTTCCTTGCTAATATCATATACACAGCTGGATCCACTGGAGTGTCATAAAAAAGTCATTACCCTACTACAGTAATCCTCGTTTATCGCGGATAATTGGTTCCAAAAACCACCCGCGATAAGTGAAATCCGCAAAGTATGGTCACCAACAAGAAGTACTGGTCAGGCTAACGAGTTAGCGAAAACGGACTTCTAAAGGAATGTAAACGAACATTTGGAGCAATACTACATTGTCCTAAAGGTTAGATACGTTTCCTCAATTTTGAAGTTTTGTTTTGACTTTTAAATGTTTTTTTAATTTGGAAAAAAAATCCGCGATGTAGTGAAGCCGCGATAAACGAAACGCGAAGTAGCGAGGGATCACTGTATATAACTCCCTTCTAATCAGAAGAAAGGTTACACCACCATAATAGGCTGGTGACTTCAAATCATTTGCAAAAATCCTCTTCGGTATGAGAGTAACTTAGGGTCAAACAAATAAATGTATCCTGATACCGTGAGATCACAATTTGTATTAGAAATAGGAGGGTTTGAAAAGTGCCATCAATTCACCAAAAAGAGCCCATTTCTATGTTTCTGTTCTCACCTAAATGATGAATGTTTTGTTAAAAATATATATTTGGGGGTCAAGGAATCATTTTGATATTTTATCCTACAGATCATTTGGTGATATCCTACATATCATTTATTCTACATATAAGAAAAATGTCAATTTTTTTTATTTTATGTCAATATTAATTTTGGATATTTCAATGATATTGCTATTAATTGCTATTTACTGTTTTCAATCAGAATCAGCTTTATTGACCAAGTTTGTGCTTGCCAAACAGGGAATTTGACTCTGGTTGATCTCAGCCTCTGTACAACATTTAAGTGACTGACAACGTTCAGGTAACTAACAACATTTAAGTGGCAAGAGCAGGATGTTATTGCACAGTGATGTCTCTGAGTCTCTATGAGTGGTGTGAGTTCATCAGAGCGACAGCCTGGGAGAAGAAGCTGTGTCTGTGTCTGCTGGTTTTGGCGTACAGCACTCTGTAACGCCGTCCGGAGGGGAGTAGTTTGAACAGACTGACCTGGGTGAGAAGGGTCTGGAGAGATGTTACTTGCACGTTTTCTGGTCCTGGACAGGTACAAGTCTTGGACAGATGGGAGGTTGGTCCCGATTATCTTTTCCGTAGAACTGCAGTCTGTGCTTGTCTTGTTTGGTGGGCGATCCAAACCTGAAGGTGATGGAGGTGCAGAGGATAGACTGGATGATGGCAGTGTAAAACGTCTTCAGCAGCTCCTGTGGCAGATTGAACTTCCTGAGCTGTCTCAGAAAGCACAACCTCTGCTGGGCCTTCTTCCGGACAGAGTATATGTGGGCGGCCCATTTCAGGTCCCGGGAGATTGTGGATCCCAGGAACTTGAAGGTGTCTGTGGTGGGAATATCATTACTGAGTATGGTGAGGGGTGGAAGTGGCGAAGGGTCCCTCCTGAAGTCCACTGTCATCTCCACGGTTTTGAGCGGGTTCAGCTCCAGGTGGTTTTAGCTGCACCAGTGGACCAGCTACTCCACCTCCTGTCTGTACGCTGTCATGTCACCGTCCCGGATCAGTCCGATGAGAGTGGTGTCGTCCGCATACTTCAGGAGCTTCACAGAAGAGTCGCCTGAGGAGAAATCGTTGGTGTAGAGCAGAAGTGGGCAATTCCGGTCCTCGAGGGCCAGTGCCCTGCATGTTTTCTATGTCACCCTGTTGCAACACACCTGATTCAAATGGTCATATAATTAGCAAGGTCTGCAGAAGCTGGATAACAATCCTGATCATTTGAATCAGGTGTGTTGCAGCAAGGAGACCTAAAAACATGCAGGACACCGGCCCTCGAGGACTGGAATTACCCACCCCTGGTGTAGAGAGAGAAGAGCAGTAGGGAGAGTACACACCCCTGAGTGTGATGGTGATCTGGCACAAAAGGTGTAACAGATGCGCCATGCGTGGTGATGTGACAAAATCCAAAGGAAAACAAGTGTCGGGTTGAGTCCCAGACAATTTGTCAAGTAGAAATACCAAATTTAACCACTACAGTTCACCAGACCTGAGTTCAACATGAACAATTTAGTTACACATAGTCTCACAAATTTACTCTTCAAATATATTCTGCTTGCTTACAATCGGCCATCATGCATTACTGATGATCATATACTCTGTAACTGCTTCACATATGATTTTGAAATGTTTTGTAAACCCATGACCATAAATTCACGTTATGGATAATGTGTCAGGACTCGTCACTGTTGGTGCGTAAAAAGGCGGTGACATGTATGGTTATTGTAAAACGGTAATGCAGTGTAAACTCTAGGTAACCAGTCTGAATTATGGGTGATTTATGTATTAAACAGTCTAAGTTAAAGCCTCTGATTGCGACTCACTTTAAGGTAACTAGGACAGAGGTCAACAGACACATGGTGATGAATTTTCATAGCCTCGTAGTGGAATTTTACCAGTATCACGTAAGGAACTATAACTCTGTCCGCGTGACTACCAAAGAAAGAGTGGGCAATTCTTGGAAATGTCATCACTAATTTCCAAGGAACTCACCAATTCTGCTATAAAAGCAGGCTCAAAGAGCGCTAGTCGTTCTCCTTTTCTCCAGCGAGTGCGCAGTGAGGATGTGTTGACCGAAGACAATTTTTTGCCTTCTTCGACCTTTGTCTAAGATGCCAGGTCAATTGGAAGATTCTAATGGACATACTCAAATAATTTTGACTAAAGACAGACAAAAAAAAGAACACTCTTGTAACATAGATCAACTTGATCACTCAACTATCCACCTAAAACACTTCAGTATTTTTACGTTTCCTTTTTTTGAAAACCTGAAATTGCAATCCTAACAGGATGTTGTCAGATTTTTGAGTAAAGGACATATTAGGGAGTTCAATTGGAAACAGTTTTTCCTGTGCCTAGCCACTTTGGAACGGAATGTTCTGCTTTATAGTAAGTGAGTAGAACAGTTTCAGTTGCATGCCATCTTGTAGTGGCCATCATAGTATTGTTGGGTTTTTGTATTTCAAGTACGTATTGGTTTACTATTGGCTGGCATTGTAATCTTCATGAGAGGATTTATCTCAGCTGGCATTGTAATACTACAAGTTTATATAGTTATTTCCCATTCAATCACTCTTGTTATCATTATTAAAGTATTTTCCCGCATCTAAACCTCTTTTTTTATATTATTTCTTCCCAAAAATTATTTCGGTGAATGAACAGCTAAACAGTTATACTGGTCCTGCCATCCGTCTACTTAGAAAATAAAATGAGTCCAGGCAATACTGACCAGGAAAGCTAAAACGTTTTTGAGTAAGAAGTTACGTTTATTTATTTTGTCATTAATCAGAGAAACGTCTCAAAGGGCTTCACATGCCCACAGTTGAGAATTATTCTCAACATCCCCTAATCTTAACTCCCAGGAGGGCAAGAAAAAACTCCAAAACAAAATCCCTATTGTGGAAAAAAGTGTAATCGGTCGATCAGGGTTCGTATCTATCAAAGGATTTTTAAACGAAATGCGAGTAAGATTGTGTTCTCTAGGCCTGACATCACCTCTCAAATGTTTATTAGCGCGGTGGGACGATACAACCGTGGGAATTTGATAGTAAATATTTGTTACACATGTAATATTATCTGAAACAGGCACCGTTTCATCAGCGATACCGGTCGGGGTGGAGTGGTTGGATTTGTCTACTACCTCAGTAGAAAGTGTGTTCACGTGTACTGTAGTACTATTCAAACTGTGACACTCTAATCTACACAAGGAGCTATGCGCATGCTGGAAGTCTAGCCTAGCGCTAGTTAACTTTAACTTAACAGACTCCAAACCCATCCTAACAGGTGGTCTAATCACCTGTGCCCCGGCCTGCTCTAAAGTGACCTGCCATGAGTGGCTCAAACAGTAATCTATATTCCTAGAAAGAGTGAAGGCGCCTTCACGGTTAGGATGAAGGCCGTCCTTCCTCAGCAGGTTGGGGCGGCCCCAGAAGGAGGACCAGTTATCTATAAAATACAGTCCCTGCTTTCTACAGAACCCAGCCATCCATCGATTAAGGGAGACTAATCTACTAAACTTCTCATCAATGCCTCTCCCAGGCAGGGGGCCAGAGAAAAATACTCGATGCCGACTCATCTTTCTGGCGAGATCACAAGTCCTCGCGATGTTTTTCTTTGTGATATCTGATTGCCTCATCCTAACATCATTGGCGCCGACGTGTATCACTATGTCCGAGTAGCTAGTGTTGTTGGAACTACGCTGTTGACTAGGTCTATTGCGAGTCCGCTCCCTAAGATTAGCTTCTATGTCGGGTGCTCTGCCCCAGGAATACACATTACCGTGGCTGGATTTTTAAGCGTAATATTTCAGGCAATGGAGTCACCTATGACCAAAGTGCGAGGGCCAGTAGACCGAAATGACTTTGGACGGCTATGCGTCTTACTTGGCTCATCGCGATTAGCAAGCCGCTTGGGGCTAATGCTAACTGGGCTAGCGGGCTGACTACAGTCCGCCAAATCTACTGTTATCGCACTATTCTGCTCTAGCTGGCGGACACATCCCTCTAGCAGGGACAACCTCTCTAAGAGAAGGGTGCAGTTGGTGCACGAAGCCGTACAAACCTCTTGATCCACAGCCATACTTTGTGTCCGATGATCGACGGTAGGCAAACCGCCACGAAGCCTCCGCTGAGAGCCGAACAGTGACGTGGTCGAAAAAATATTACTGTCACCTCCCCAGCTTGAACCAGCCAATCTTCCAGCCAAAACATACCGTATTTTTCGGACTAAAAGTCGCTCCGGAATATAGGTCGCATTAGCTATAAAATGTACAATAACGTGAAAAAAAACATGTATAAGTCGCTCCGGAGTATAAGTCGCATTTTGGGGGAAATTTATTAGACAAAATTCAACACCAAGAACAGACGTTGAACGAGCAACAACAGGCTAAACGATAGGTATGCTAACGTGACATAAACACAAACGAAGAGCTGAGAACGGGCCTGACGTAACATTCAGAGTTATTAAAAAAAACTATTACATAAATAACACGTTTATAAAACCATCTGTGTCACTCCATCATCATCATCATCATCGGTTTAAAGTCCGTTTTCCAGGCGCCGCTGGGTTGGACTGGATTCTCAATATGGCTTTCTTCCACCGATCGATCATCCTTTATGTCAACAATGCAGGCCGGGTGCGCGCCTCTGACGGCGGTTGCACTTCAAAATATTCCACAGGCCCATACAACGATATATTTAATTTATATATCAAATAACTATTATATAAGCAATAATATCAAACCATCTGTGTCATTCCAAATCATTAAATCCATCGATCAAATTCCTCATCCTTTGTCAACACCGGCGTGCGTGCGCCCTGACGTCAGCCTCATCGTTATTTCACAGATCTAGTATATAACTATATTATAGCGTTAACAAAGTACAAGGAAAGACGTGGGTTTGGTAAACGGCTCTTTATTTAACAAAACAAGAGTTCAACGAGCCAACAACTACTGAACTGTAATGATTAAAACATATACAAGTTGCTATACGAAATAAAATATATCAAATAACTATAACATAAATAGTTCACCGCCACACGGCCCCAAGCATCGGCGTGGACTTCCAGGCGTGTGGCGGCGTGGACTTCCATCCCCGGAGGTGGCACTTCCAGCCATGGAGGTGGAAGAGAGCTCCATAGAATAGGACCGGGCATGCGTAAAAGCCATGTCCGAGCCCCATCCACCGTCCCCGGACAGCCACCCGGCCGAGCGCCGGCCCCCGACTTCCATCCACGGAGGTGAAAGAGAGCTCCGTAGAGTAGGACCGGGCGTGCGTAAAAGCCATGTCCGAGCCCCATCCACCGTCCCCGGACAGCCACCTGGCCGAGCGCCGGCCCCCGACTTCAATCCACAGAGGTGAAAGAGAGCGCCGTAGAGTAGGACCGGGCGTGCGTAAAAGCCATAATAGTTTTTCAAACCTTCTGTGTCACTCCAAATCATTAGATCCTTCAAACTCTTCGTCCTCCGTGTCACTTACAAACAAATGATGCCGGTAGTACGTGGGGCCCTTCGTCATCTTCGTCATCCCGTGATCGAATCTTTGTCCTTTATGTAAACAACCGCCGCGCCGCGCCGCGCCGCTGACTTCACTTGAAATTCAAATTACAGTAATCCCTTGCTACATCTCGGTTCGTTTATCGCAGTTTCACTTTTTTATTTTTTTATTTTGAAGATTTGTGAAAAAATTCACATATAAGTCGCTCCTCAGTATAAGTCGCCCCCCCACCCAAACTATGAAAAAACTGCGACTTATAGTCCGAAAAATACGGTATATGTCGCACCGGAGTTTAAGTCGCATTTTGGGGGAAATTTATTCGACAAAATCCAACACCAAGTACAGACATGTACCAGCAAAAACACAACTCATTTTATTCGCGGGCCGCATTGTAGTCATAGCTTCTTTCGGAGGTTCATTATGACTGTCAACCCAAATAAATGTATGAGCACCTCATATTATATACAGTAAAAGCTACAAAACAAACTGACAAATAACTCATTTTCAAATCAGACGAGTAAAAACTGGTCAAATATTTCAAGAAAAGATATTAAAAGTGAAGACAATTTGCAATTCCAGTAATGACACACGAATTTGATGCACAATTTGTCTACGCGGGACACATAAAATGATGTGGCGGGCCGTATCTGGCCCCCAGGCTTTGAGTTTGACACCTGTGGGTTAAACGATACGGTATGCTAACGTGACATAAACACAGACGAGGAGCTGAGAAAGGGCCTAATGTAACATTAACAGTTAACTATAACATAAAAATACGTTTAGTAAACCATCTGTCACTCCAAATCATTGAATCCATCGATCGAATTCTTTGTCCTTTCTGTAAACAACGCCACGTGTGCGGCGCGCCGTTGACGTCAGACTCGTCAAATTATTCCACAGGCCCATATAACGATATATAAACTATATATCAAATAACTATAATATAAACAACAATTTTACCAAACCATCTGTGTCACTCCAAATCAATTAATCTATCGATCGAAATCTTCGTCCTTTATGTAAACAATGCCGCATGTGCAGCGCGCTGCTGACATCGGCCTCGTCGTCAGTTGCAGTTCAAATTATTTCACAATATAAACAATTTTATCAAACCATCTGTGTCACTCCAAATCATTAAATCCATCGATCGAATTCTTCGTCCTTAATGTAAACAACGGCGCGTGTGCGGCGCGCCGCTGACGTCGAACTCGTTGTCAGTTGCAGTTCAAATTATTTCACAGGCCCATATACCGGTATATAAACTATATATCAAATAACAATAATATAAACAACAATTTTATCGAATCATCCGTGTCACTCCAAATCATTAAATCCATCGGAATCTTCGTCCTGTCACAAAAAAAAAAAAAAAAAAAAAACACCTGTTGACAACGGAACTACGTGCGCCGCTGATGTCAGACTAGATATTAGGGGTGTAACGATTCATCGATACACATCGATTAATCGATATAATGCTCTACGATTTGTTGGCATCGATGCTAAACGTAAACATCGATCTATATCGCCCGTTTTTTACCTCGGACATTAGACGCGACTTTATTTTGAAATCCAGTTCATTGTTGCTTGCTTCCTCTTTCCGGGAGCAGTGCGCGGCGTGTTGTGTTGTGAGCAGAGCAGGCACGTGAAAGGGGAGCCGACAACTACGCGGCTCCTGGGCTGGTGCTATGGCTAGTGTCCAAGAAGACGAGGAAATTCGCTCCCCTTTGGGCTTCAAGTCATTCGTTTGGAAGCACTTTTTTTTTGCATTTGGATTAGAACATATGGTCAAGGTGTAATGTTTACTACATTCATTATAAAGAACTTATTTTTGTTTTGTAATTAAATAGTTCAGTAATGCACTTTAAAGTTAATGGTATTACAAAAAAAGAAAGAATATTCATTTTTCTTTACTTATATGAGAAAAATATAGGAATTTGATAAAGTTCAGTGTTAAAATAAGCACTTTGTATACTACAATACTCTTGTAATTTCCTAAATAAAGAGTTTGCAGTACCTTGTTGATTTTGCGTATGAATTGTTATAAATCAGGATTATAAATCTATATCGATCATAGAGCACTATATCGTGATGTATCGTGAATGAATCACAGCAGGCTTTAAGATATCGGCAAATATCGTATCGTGGTTCTTTGTATCGATATATCGTATCGTGACAAAACCCGCGATTCACACCCCGACTAGATATATCAAATAAATTTAATATAAACAACAATTTTAACGAACCATCCGTGTCACTCCAAATTATTAAATCCATCGGAATCTTCATCCGCTGTGACACTTAAAAAAAAAAAAAAAAAAAAAAAAAAAAAACAGCTGTTGACTCCGGAACTAGGTGCGGCGCTGACGTCAGCCTCGTCGTCAGTTGCGGCTCCAATTATTCCACAGATCTATGTATATAACTATATTGAAGCGTTACCAAAGTACCAGGCAAGACGTGGGTTTTGTAACCGGCTCTTTATTTCACAAAACAAGAGCTCAACATATGAGCCAACACAGTGCTATAAGTGCCCTGGATCGTTCTTCCGCCACCCTCCCCTTCTGCTGCCTTCATGGCCTTGCTAGACAATCGGAAACTACTGAAGTCTAACAATAGACGTTGCTACTCTAAACTATTTATCAAATAACTATAACATAAATAACAAGTTTATCGAACAGTCTGTGTCACTCCAAATCATAAAATCTCCTGACTCCGGAAGTCAGTGAATGGAACTCATTGTCAGTGAGGCTCCAATTATACCCACAGCCATAGTGCACCCTAATGCGGTTTAAAGTGAAAATAACATGTGAAGTCATCAACTATTCTAGTAAGTCAGTAATGTAAAATCAAGTAAAAATTTGTGAATAATTACACATATAAGTCGCTCCTGAGTGTAAGTTGCCCCCCCCACCCAAACTATGAAAAAAACCCACGACTTATAGTCCGAAAAATACGGTATGTAATTTTTTTTATTTCATGCATTGAGTTGGCTGTGTTCTTTGAACAAGGTGATGTTCATACACGGCTCATATTGTGCACCAGTAAAAAAACATCTATGTCTTGAATTTGAAGAAAATAATTTTATTTTTCACAAGGGGTTCGGTGAATGCGCATATGAAGCTGGTGGGGTTCGGTACCTCCAACAAGGTTAAGAACCACTGGCCTAAGCAGACACGTCCACATGCATTTTGGGTCAGCTGAAGTTTGCGATGGATCAGGACCGTGCCAATTCGATAACAGCAGAATGCCTGTTATCAGAAGTCTGATGATCTACATCTTTCACATCCTCTACAGACAGTATTGCTAGGCACACCACTTTCCACTCGTTCCAGGGATCTAAGGTGTACCCAGCAGAGGGGCAAGGGGTGTGCCCCCCACCTCTATCCTTGCCGAAAAAAAATTGTAGATGGACTCGAGAGACCAGCTCACTAATTCCATGATTAGGTTTTGGAAATAAATATAAAGGAGGCTAGAATAAAGTTAAAGTCCCAATGATCGTCACACACACACCTGGGTGTGGTGAAATTTGTCCTCTGCATTTAACCCATCCCCGTGTGATTTTAATCCAGCCCCTGGGGGAGAGGGGAGCAGTGAGCAGCAGCGGTGCCGCGCTCGGGAATCAGTTGGTGATCTAACCCCCCAATTCCAACCCTTAATGCTGAGTGCCAAGCAGGGAGGCAATGGGTCCCATTTTTATAGTCTTTGGTATGACCCGGCCGGGGTTTGAACCCACAACCTTCCAGTCTCAGGGCGGACACTCTACCACTAGGCCACTGAGCTGGTTGAGACAGAGGACAGCATACAGACAGTCAGCAAGCAGGGAAGAAGAAGAAGCAGAAGCAGACCAAGAAGTGTGTGCCTTCGTTCAGAGCCAAGCAAGATAAAAAAAAGTCCACACAAACCGTGATTTCAGATTCTTTATTAGTATCATTTGTGATTACATGGCATACTATGTATTGTTTTAATAGTCTAAAATAGTACATTGCATTTGACATTTCTCAGAAGCATTTCATCTCTTGTGACCTCTGTCAAATGATTGTATTGTATTGGGCTCAAACTGCCAGAGACATTACCTTTGGTTAAAATACACCAATCCTCTGAAGCATTTGCATAGATAGTCAGTAATTTCAAACAGAAGATACATTTTAATAATGAAGAAAAGAATAGAGAACCTACATAGGCAAAGGATGCTAGTAGTACTGCTTCGAAGGATGATGAAAATCATACAACAAAATACAGTACAGAAAATCGGAGGAAACTGATTTTTTTTCTTTTTTGCATCAGGCGTTCAAAAGCAGCATTCTGTCAAGGTTAACAATGCCAAAATCCTTGTAAATTTTGACAAGGCCACATATTTAAAAGAACAATATGACAACAGAATAAGAAGGGCAACAAAACATGAGTTGTGTGCATTTTATTTATATCTGTTTTGCATTGTTAGGAAATATCCCATTATCTAGACTGAAACAATCAACCATAAGTACTTCAAAAAGACATCTCAAAATGACATCTTAAAGAAACCTTAAAACGGGGGCAAGTGGTGTTGGGATGAGTAAGAACAAAAGAAACTGTAGTTTCCATCATTATAATACAGGTTTTTACTAGATACAAAGTTGACTGTACAAATATGTTACCACAGATTAGTAGTTATGGATAGGGCTGGATTATAATCTTTTAAGACTTTGAAAATGTGTGAACATTTTAAATTTTAAGTTGCAGCTACAAATAAAATATAACATTTATATAAATATTAACATTTCAAAATTGTGAAAACAACTCACTCTATTTTAGTGTCATCAAGAATAAAATTAATTGTATCAACAGCATAGGGAACCCAAACATCAACTGACATCTGACTCATGTATTTAAATACAAAAGTGATTTAAAAGAATAATTAGAATTCATTTGCTATACATAGTGGGTGTTGGCAAGTTAAAGTTTCAATAACTAAACATTTTAAAAAAAAAAGTCAAACATTTGTCAAAACCTAATCAGTGTGCGCCATGGGGCCATAAATTTTAAAATTGTTATAAACACAATTGTTAGTCTTTAAAGAAAACGTTTAATCTGCACTCAAAAAAGAAAAATGTGGTGGTATTTTGTTAAGTACAGACACCCAGTATGACAAAGAAAAGCAGCACCAATTTTTAGGTGAGATTGAGAGTGAGAATTTCTATCCAGAAGAGTTTAATTATACTATTTTCATTGTATATTTGCTGTCTTACATATATTCTTTCTACAATTAAAGATCAGGGGTTTAGGACCCTTTTAAGCAGGGGCATCAAGCTCGTGGGCCAATTGCGGCCCACGGGACAATAGTTTGTGGCACTCGCCTTAATATGAAAGTTTAATGTTAGAGTGGTCCGCAATTTTGATATGAATGGTTGTGTGCTGATTCGAATGTGTCTTTTTGGGAGCACATACAGTGGTACCTCTACTTATAGTAGCCTATAGTATAGGCGGTCATAAGTAGAGGTATAGGCCTAAGTATAGGCCCTATACCAAGATGGCGGCGCCCCAGTTGGCCGCGGCCATTACGCGTCTCAGCAATCTACGGGGATATTCACAAAATATGTCGCCTAGGACACTACAAACAACACAAAGTTTAGTTTATCCATCCAGTAGAGTAGTGTACGATCGCCAGCGCCTGCTGGAGGTACGGTCATCGAGTGTTTTCGGACTCGTAGCCACAACGACCCTAGTCTGTTTGCGTAGCCTCGGAGTGCTTAGGGCGCTAGCCCCAGGAGCTCACGACGCAGCGGGCTCGCCGGGCAACACACGCCGGAGGAGGAGTAAGCGTAGGCGGTGTGACCGGCGGCGAAAGCGCGGCTGTCGAGGTGGGCTAACGGCTAAGCTGAGAGCTAACCCCTACAAACCGCCGCTTCCATCCATCTTCCTCTCCAACGTCCGCTCACTGGATAATAAAATGGACCATCTAAAACTGGAACTCTCTTCAAAGAGGGAAGTTAGGAACTGCTGCGCTCTCATCCTGACGGAGACATGGCTGAACTCATCAATGCCGGACAACGCCGTTAGCCTGGAGGGGCTCGCTACATTCCGCGCCGACAGAAACAGCGAGCTAAGCGGTAAATCCCGAGGAGGTGGGCTGTATGTCTACATCAACAACAACTGGTGCAAAAATGCTAGATCTGTCGCCAGCTTCTGCTCTTCGGACATCGAGCTTTTGACTGTTAACTGCAGACCCTTCTACCTGCCCAGAGAGTTTACTGTTGTTAGCATCACGGCTGTGTACGTGCCTCCTAGCGCTAACACTAAAGAGGCCATGAGGGTTCTCTATCGGACGATCAGTGAGCTGCAATCCACGCACACAGAGGGGGTTTTCATCATTGCTGGGGACTTCAACCAGGCTAGCATGAAGACTATTCTCCCTCATTTTTACCAACACGTGGATTTTCCAACTCGGGGAGAGAACACTCTGGACTTGGTTTACACCAATATAAAGGATGCATTCAGAGCAGCCCCCCGCCCCCACCTCGGCTCTTCAGACCACCTATCTGTTATGCTAACCCCTGCATACAGGCCCCTGCTGATCAGAGCAAAACCCACAGTGAAGCAGGTGAGGGTGTGGTCTGAGGGGGCCATGGAGGCACTCCAGGACTGCTTTGAGTGCTCTGACTGGGACATGTTCAAATCAGCAGCAACATATGACAATCAGATCAACATTGATGAGTACGCCATGACTGTGTCAGCCTACATCAACAAATGCTCCGAGGACGTCAGCACCACTAAGAACATCATCACCCGAGCCAACCAACGACCCTGGATGACTGAGGATGTACGTCATATGCTACGAGCACGGAACTCAGCCTTCAAGTCTGGCGACAAGGAGGCACTGAGGACAGCGAGAGCCAACTTGAACCGTGCCATCAGGCTAGCGAAGCGAAGCCACAGTCGGAAAATTCAGGATTTTTTCCACGACGCCAATAACACCAGGAGTATGTGGCAAGGCATACGGGCGATCACGGACTACAACTCACCCTCCCCCCCGGTGGGTGAGGTTGATGCTGACTTCCTAAATGGTCTAAATAACTTCTTTGGGCGTTTTGAGGCACTAAACAGCACTCCGGCAGTTAAAACTGTTCCCCACCAGGAAGAGGAGGTCCTCTGCCTTGACTCAGCCGACGTGTGGAAGACTCTGAGAAGAGTCAACCCACGTAAGGCCCCAGGCCCCGACAACATACCTGGGCGGGTGTTCAAGGAATGTGCAGGCCAGCTGGCTGGTGTCATCACAGACATTTTTAACATCTCGCTGGACCAAGCCAAAGTGCCAGTGTGCTTCAAGGCTGCCTCCATCATTCCGGTGCCGAAGAAACCTCAAATCACCTCATGGAATGACTACAGACCTGTGGCACTGACTCCCATCATGATGAAGTGCTTCGAAAGGCTGCTCAAAGATCACATCGTCTCCAGACTCCCCCCAACATTCGATCCGTTCCAGTTTGCCTACCGGCAGAACCGCTCCACTGAGGATGCCATCTCCTCCGTTCTTCACCTGAGCCTGGCTCACCTGGAGGAGAGGAACACCCACGTGCGGTTGCTGTTCCTGGACTTCAGCTCAGCGTTTAACACCATCATTCCACAACATCTGGTGGAAAAACTGGAACACCTGGGCTTCAGCACCCCCCTTCGGAACTGGCTGCTAGACTTCCTCACCAACAGACCTCAGTCAGTCCGGGTCGGACAGAACACCTCCGATGTCATCACCCTCAGCACAGGCTCCCCTCAGGGCTGCGTCCTGAGCCCCCTGCTGTTCACCCTGATGACACACGACTGCGCCCCCAGGTTCACCACCAATCACATCGTGAAGTTTGCAGACGACACAACGGTGGTGGGCCTCATCAGGGACAACAACGACCTGGACTACAGAGAGGAGGTGGAGCAGTTGGTGGGCTGGTGCAGAGAAAATAGCCTGATCCTGAATGTGGAGAAGACGAAGGAGATCATCGTCGACTTCAGGAAGAACCAGCCTCACCACGCTCCACTGATCATCAACAGCTCAGCTGTGGAGGTGGTCAGCAGCACTAAATTCCTGGGAGTCCACATCACAGACGACCTCACCTGGACTGTGAACACCACAACACTGGTCAAGAGGGCACAGAAGCGCTTGTACTTCCTGCGGAGGATGAGGAGAGCCCACCTGCCCCCACCCATCATGAGGACGTTCTACCGAAGCACCATAGAGAGCATTCTGACAAGCTGTCTCTCGGTGTGGTGTGGAGGTTGCAGCGCCTCCGATTGGAAGAACCTGAGGAGAGTGGTGAGGACAGCAGAGAGGATCATCGGGGCTCCTCTTCCCTCCATTCAGGACTTGTCATCCCAGCGCTGCGTGTCCCGAGCCCGAAATATTATCAGTGACCCATCACACCCCCACCATGGACTGTTCTCCCTGCTGCCCTCTGGGAAGAGGTTTCGCAGCATCCGCTGCAGGTCCACCAGGTTCTGCAATAGTTTTTTCCCTGCTGTCGTCAGACTGTTGAACATTCAAACGTAGCACTCCTCTGCACACTTGTAAATACTGTTTTTGTCTCCTGCACTGTTCACATACTTTATCACTGCTGCACCTTGTACTTTATAATTATCTTATTTCATATTTTTATATAGAATGTCACTTTTTTTTTAACCAGCCGAAATACCTCTACATTGCTGAAAGCCGTATGCAACGAAATTTCGTTTTGTACACACCTAGTGTTGACAAAATGACAATAAAGTTCTGTCTAAGTCTAAGTCTAAGTCTCTAAGTATACTTACAAACCTTTCGAGATACGAACTGGGGCCTCACGATTGGTTTTGCATCTACTTACGAACCAATTTTCGACTTTCGAACCGAAGCCCCCATCCCCCGCCTTGTCTTCTTTGCTCTGCCATTCCCTGTTCGTCTTGGCGCGTTAGCAGCGTTAAAACAAGTATAGTGTCGTAGAGTATGTCTCCTAAGACTATCAATATGAAACTCGAAATCGGCAAGTATGTCTCCTAAGACGAAGGTATGCGTATTGTCAAGCTCGCAATGGATTATGGCCGTTGTACCAAAGTAAGTACCGTGAAAATCGGTATCCCCTGCGGCAGGAGCGGGCACGCATTGAGTGAAGGACGGAAGCCGTTGCCCTGCGAAAGACTGTACCACCTTGTTTTCAATTAAAAACATGAAGAACACACTTGTGTTTGTCATTTTCCATCTTTAGACGCTACGTTTGTTTTCTTTTTTTTTTTCTTTTTTTTTTTAAGTTCTCACTTGTGTTGTGCACGGGTTGCTCTCAATGACCACTCACACAGTCGGAAAACTCAATTGCACCAAAAAGTAATTACAAGTACGTGACCACATTGCAAGGAGTACGTGGAAGCATACAATAGTTTATTAGTCTGACTTTTTTTCTTCTCTGGAGTATTTTTAGCAAGTGTAGAAGATTAGAACAGGTTCCCCCCTCCCCAAGCAAAGTTAGGAGGTCAAGAATAAAGTGACATTTCTTTTTTGTTATAAAAATTTGAAAAAGCAAAAATAAAACTGCTGTTTTGGGTTTCTGTGTGTTTTACACAGAGCAATTGGGAAAAGGTGATACTTTTGGGATACGCATTATTTGCTTTTACATTGATTCCTATGGAAAACATTGCTTCTACTTACAAACGTTTAAACGTATCGCCCAGGGCGATAATTAGAGAAGGTTTATGTCCAACAGGGGGGGTGGGCGATTAATAGAGAACACTTTTTGTCCGATCGCCAAGGCGCACTGAAATGGGCGATAATATGTATTTTTTCCTTATGTAGTATGCAATACCTGCATCTTACTGGTGTTCTTAACACTAGAACTGCGTCTGTTTTGATTGTGTGAGGATATTGTAGCGGAGTGACGAGTGTAATTGTATCATAGTTTGTGGAGAAAAACAAGGGACATTCGACGTGCTGTCAAATCAGTCATATTTAAACTTGCGCAATGACGTCGGCATGCGGTCTCGGTGGAAAACGTTTTGGGGGGGAATTTGTAGCAGCATTGGCGATTAGAGGTATCAATGTTTTTTATGTAGCGTTTTTTCCCATGTATAATGCGCCCCCATGTATAATACGCACCCTAAAAATGGCATGTCGATGCTGGAAAAAAGCCTGTACCCATGTATAATACGCACCCAAATTTTGACTTTTTTTTTTTTTTTAAGTCCCAATGATCGTCACACACGCATCTGGGTGTGGTGAAATTTGTCCTCTGCATTTGACCCATCCCCGTGTGATTTTGATCCATCCCCTGGGGGAGAGGGGAGCAGTGAGCAGCAGCGGCGCCGCGCTCGGGAATCATTTGGTGATCTAACCCCCCAATTCCAACCCTTAATGCTGAGTGCCAAGCAGGGAGGCAATGGGTCCCATTTTTATAGTCTTTGGTATGACCCGGCCGGGTTAAGTCCGTAAACGTAAAATTATTTCAGAAAAAAAATCATCTTTGGGAACAACCGGATGTTATTCTGCCGGTCAGTATCACTGCGCATGCAGTAGCAAACTCGATAGCGAAGAAATATGTGAGACTCTCAACGGGATCACCAATATTTGAGTGATGTTCCAGTTATTTATCACAATTATTTATTATTATAATAATAATATATATATTAATTATTTATTTATTATTCACAATTGTCATGGTGATCTTTCTGGTGATTTCTTAACTAGGCTGGATGTATTTTTTTTTAAATAAATAAACTTGACTTTTGTTGGCGTTGATTTCTCCGACTGCCGAGAAAGGCACCACCGCGATCAGTTAGGTTAAAATGAAAAGAGAGGAAAGTGACGTTGTAAAGAACCATCCGTGACAAGATTTTCTTCAAAAATTGTTGTACCATGATTTTCTTAAAAAAAATAAATAAAAAATAAAAAAATAAACTTTTTTTTTTTTTTTTGTACCCATGTATAATGCGCACCCCAGATTTTAGGACAATAAATTAGTTAAATTTTGTGCATTATACATGGAAAAAAACGGTATGTCATCCCTAACACACGATTATTAGAATATGGTCGATAATTAGAATAAATACGATAATCTGGAAAATCACTGTCTGGTTTTTAAGGAATTTATTTGCGAATTTGGGTGGAAAATAAGTATTTGGTCAAGAACAAAAGTTCATATTCATACTTTCATATTCATCACCGCACATCACTGGTATAAGAGGCGGTCCTGATACATACATACAGTATATATATAAGTAAGTAAGGTCACCCTATTGGAATCAAGAGGAATAGAAAATGGATGGATGGACATAAATGAGGTAATAATTAGTCACATAACATCTTGAAAAAAACTCATGTCAAATTCAATGTCAGCAAGTCAAGCTAAGAAACAAACTAATAACATACGTAATTTGGATGCCACAAAAAGTGTAATACTGTTTGTGCTACTTTTAAAGTATCACCCCATCCCCCCTTGCCCCAATTGTTCATTAAATAAAGAAATTACCTAATTCAGTGAAGTGTGTTTGCCAGAAAGAAGCATGAGTAAAACAAACACACCGACATCTGGTATCTGCTTTGTTTGCATAGTTTCTGCATGTTTTATTGCATACTGACTCTAAAAGTCTTGTCGTGTCACTTACTGATAAAAACAAACTAACCAAAAATCTGATTAAACAAGTTAAAAGTACACTGGAAGGCTGCTCTGGAATGCTAGGCAAATACAACTATGTTATTGAGTCACTCATTAGGCCACCATTTGTTGATTGTCTAAAATTCTTCATCCTAACATTTATTGAGTAAAAAATGACTTACTTGAGGTCATATAAGCATTCACCTTGCCGTTTGCATGCAAGTCATTTATACATAAACGTGACTAGAATCACACACTTTTTGTCTACGCAGATTCTCCTGTCCAGACTTGGCCCTTGTACGTTTCCTCAAAACTGAGAATGTCATCTAAATCTGTGAATATGAACAACTTTTTAAATGTGAAAATAATTTATTTTGTGGATAAGTCAGTTTTGCAAAAATTTGAAGGAGAAGATGTTTTACATATTGTTTATATGTGGTAAATCTAATAAACATATCTACTCAAGTTATTTAATGAATGGCGGCACGGTGGACAACTGCAGAGGTCGTGGGTTCAAATCTGGGTTCTACTCCCTGTTTGAAGTTTTCTATGTGCCTGCGTGGGTTTTCTCTGGGTATTCTAGTTTCCTCCCACATCCCAAAAATATGAATGGTAGGTTAATTGTACACTTGAATCATCCCAAGGTCTGATTCTGCGTGTGCGTGTTTGTTTTTGTTTGTGTGTGTGTTGTGTGTGCTTGCGTCCGTGCGTGTGTTTGTATGGTTGTCTGTGTGTGCCCTGCAATTGCCTGGCAACCAGTTCAGGGTGTACCCCACCTACCGCCCCCAGACAGCAAGCCTGCGACCCACGTGACAATAAGCAGTTAAGATAATGAATGGATGAATTAAATCAAGACTGTGCTTATGATTATGCTTTGGTGGCCTATTGCGGATTTTACTTTAACATATACTGCACTGTAACTCCGTTCCTGTTTTATTAGATTTTTACTGATTTTAATTTTAATCAACTGTTTTCAATGTTTTTTTTTAATGTTTTTAACTGTACCTTGATGCTTTTAATGTTTTCTTTTTCTTTGATGCCTTCATGTCTTGTGTGAAGCACTTTGGATTGCCTGATTGCTGAAAAGTGCTATACAAATAAACTTGCCTTGCCTTGCCTTGGCTAGAAGGTGCGTGAAAGTCATTCACCGATGCGAGAATCTGCGCAGTCAGAAGTGTGTGACTTTTCGCTCCTATGGACACGGGATAATATGGCCCATATCATCTAAATTGATCACTATATGATCACTGGAATGATAAAAGCTTTTTTAATTGATAAAATTCTGAGAGTTTTAAGTAAAGTGCTACTTTAAGACTTGACAAAGCTGCTGTGGGATAGAAAGTGGAAATGAAGGCACATTTTTATGAGCGGGTAGAGTGAGTGGTAGTGAGATGTATGCCTGTGATGTCAGGTCCAATGGAACTATAAAGCTGTGAAGATTTGCAAGGGTATCATCATCTTTTGCTCAAGGTGTGCCTGGGCTCATTGGTGAATAGGTAACTCAGGTTGATGTGATTTGCTTCATGTGAGCAAGCCCATACGAGTGAGTTTGGCTGAAAGGAAAGCATGGAGGACAAACACAACTGGCTTTGGACCCGAGTGGAGGTCAAATACCTATTAGGGGAACAATAAAAGGACAGAAAATGGGACAAATGTTATTCGCAGTGGATTTTGGATTAATCACATCTTGAAACATCGAGACAAAACTGAGTAAACTACTTGGCTACAACCAGCTTTCCCCTATCCCCTTATGCAACACTCTCTACACTAAGTCGGAGACCAGCAAATTTGTTTGTACATGACCCCTACAAATTCCTTATCGTTTGTCGCACTGATGAGACAATATGAAAGCTTACAAAAGCTAATGGAGAGAACCACACTTTGATTCGTATTTTCCTGTATCCATCCATTCTCTTCTGCTAATCCAGGGTCAGGTCGTGGAGGCAGCAGCTTTAGCAGGGAGGCCAAGACCTTCCTGTTCTCAGCCACGTCTTCCAGCTTTTCCCAAGAAATCCCAAGGCGTTTACAGGGCAGCCAGTCTCTCTAGCATCTCCTGGGTCATCCTCTGGGTCTCTTCCCTATGGGACGTGCCAGGAGGTATTAACTAAATGCCTGAGCCACCTCAACTGACTCACGCTCCATGCAGTCTGACCCTGAATCCCACCCTATTGCTAAGAGAGAGCACGGACACCCAGCAGATGAAATTCATTCCGCTTGCTTGTATCTGGGACCTTGTTCATTCAGTCATGATCCAGAGCTCATGACCATATGTGAGGGTAGGAACCTAAATTGACTGGTAAATTGAGAGCTTCGCCTTCCGGCTCAAGTCCCCCTTCACAACGATTCAACTGTCTCCATCACTGCACGAGGTTTTAATTTGATTTAATTTTAAAAGAATTCTAATTCCTATGATCCGGTATCCCAATATGCCAGTACCCCAATATTGACATCTCTGCAAGGGCCCTTTATAGCTGCTCTAGTTTTGTGTGCAATTTCTTTGTTGAATCAAATAAAGCAATCAAAAACACAATCTAACTTCAAGTTTGTGAATTGTAATGTGTTAAATTACTCATTACTCAGAAAGTCATATTAGTGTCACATGTTACTGATTACAGGTCACAACTTACCATTTCTCCCTCAGGACCCCCAAAATCAAGATAAAGATTGTGTATTCCATCGTCACCAGACATTTTGAGTTTTTCATAAGGGTATCTGAACAACAAAGCACCACTGGCTGGTTCGGCTGGCTCGCTCATAACAGTGAAGCCTTTTTCATAGTGCAGTGTCAGCCGGACATCTTGTCTGTTGAATGTGCAGCCTGGGGGAAAAATGGAATAGTCACAATTAGTGGATGTTAGTGAGTGGAAAGGTGAGTAGGTTGTATGTAACTTGCAGCATTTCTTCCATATATCTCGACAAATAATGAAAATGCACAAGTATTTGTCTAGCAACAGGACGAGGTATAGAAAATGTAAAAGGTCAAAACTGTTGCACTGAGATTAAACCGTCTGCTGGTTTATACCTGTGGTTTTCCTAGGTAGAGGCGTGTACACGGCCTGAGATAACCCACTGAAATAGCTTCAAACTGGTTAAAGTATATAAATAAAAACTGAAAATGAACTAGGGGAAATTAGATATTGTATCTTTAGCTTTACCAAATGATTCCCGAGCGCGGCACCGCTGCTGCTCACTGCTCCCCTCTCCCCCAGGGGATGGATTAAAATCACACGGGGATGGGTTAAATGCAGAGGACAAATTTCACCACACCCAGATGTGTGTGTGACGATCATTGGGACTTTAACTTTAACTTTAGGTGCAACAGAATTATTAAAAAAAAACATACAAATCACAACTGCCGTGAACAAAAATTTAATAATAATCCATCCATCCATCCATTTTCTGAAACGCTTTGTCCCCACGGGGGTCGCCGTCATCGGGCAGTAAGCGGGGGACACCCTGAACCGGTTGCCAGCCAATTGCAGGGCACACAGAGACGCACAACCATCCGCACTCATACTCACACCTAGGGGCAATTTGGAGTGCTCAATTGGCCTATCAAGCATGTTTTTGGGATGTGGTCGGAAACCGGAGGGCCTGCAGAAAACCCATGCGGGCAAGGGGAGAACATGCAAACTCCACACGGGGAGGGCCGGAGGTGGAATCGAACCCGCACCCTCCTAACTGTGAGGCGGACGTGCTACCCAGTGCGGCACCGGCCGCTTTAATAATAATAATAATAATAATAATAAATTACATTTATAATGCACTTTACATTGCAGAGAATCTCAAAGTGCTACAGAAATGCTTTTTTAAAAAGAAATGTCTTCAGACCGCTTTAAAAAGTGTCAACCGACTGTGGTGCTCTCAGGTGGACTGGGAGGGCATTACATAATTGGGGGGAGCGAGAGCAGAAAGCCCGGTCTCCCATGGAGCGAAGGTTTGTTTTGGAGGTTTTGAGGAGGTAAGTATTTGATGAGCGGAGACTCCGAGTGGAAGACTGAAGAGTGACCAGTTCCTTGAGGTAAGGGGCACCGTTGCCGTGGATGCATTGACGGGTTAACAGGGAGATGTTATATTCCGTCCGAAAGGAAATGGGAAGCCACTGTAGGGATTGGAGGATGGGTGTGATATGGTCGTATTTGCGCACTCTCATCAGGATCCTAGTGGCCCTGTTTTGGATGTATTGGAGCTTTTGAAGGCTCTTGCCAGGGATCCCGATGAGAAGTGCGTTGCAGGAGTCGAGTCTGGAGGAGACAAAAGTTTTGTACTATCTATTCATCCATTATCTGACCCACGTATCCTCACGACGGTTGCAGGTGTGCTGGAGCCTATCCCTGCTGACTTTGAGCAGTAGGCAAAGGAGACCCTGAACTGGTAGCCAGCCAATCGCAGGGTACATAGACAAACAACCATTCACACTCACAACCACAACTCTGGACAACTGAACTGTGAAGCCACAGCCTGTCTGGTTGACACGCTATGAGAAAAAAAAAAAGAATAAAACATTTACCGTTTTTTTCCATGTATAATGCGCAAAATTTAACTAATTTATTGTCCTAAAATCTGGGGTGCGCGTTATACATGGGTACAATTTTTTTTTTTTTTTTGAAGAAAATCATGGTACAACAATTTTTGAAGAAAATCTTGTCACGGATGGTTCTTTACAACGTCACTTTCCTCTCTTTTCATTTTAACCTAACTGATCGCGGTGGTGCCTTTCTGGGCAGTCGGAGGAATCAACGCCAACAAAAAAAATACATCCAGCCTATTTAGGAAATCACCAGAAAGATCACCATGACAATTGTGAATAATAAATAAATAATTATTATATATATTATTATTATAATAATAAATAATTGTGATAAATAACTGGAACATCACTCAAATATTGGTGATCCCGTTGAGAGTCTCACATATTTCTTCGCTATCGAGTTTGCTACTGCATGCGCAGTGATACTGACCGGCAGAATAACATCCGGTTGTTCCCAAAGATGATTTTTTTTCTGAAATAATTTTACGTTTACGGACTTAACCCGGCCGGGTCATACCAAAGACTATAAAAATGGGACCCATTGCCTCCCTGCTTGGCACTCAGCATTAAGGGTTGGAATTGGGGGGTTAGATCACCAAATGATTCCCGAGCGCGGCGCCGCTGCTGCTCACTGCTCCCCTCTCCCCCAGGGGATGGATCAAAATCACACGGGGATGGGTCAAATGCAGAGGACAAATTTCACCACACCCAGATGCGTGTGTGACGATCATTGGGACTTAAAAAAAAAAAAAAAAAGTCAAAATTTGGGTGCGTATTATACATGGGTACAGGCTTTTTTCCAGCATCGACATGCCATTTTTAGGGTGCGTATTATACATGGGGGCGCATTATACATGGAAAAAAACGGTAGTTCCTGTAACTAGTAGGTACTGCTACCACTACGATTGAAAATAAGTCCATAGATGTATTCAGGGCTAGACTCTAGACTCTAGTGTGCATGTTAGTTGATAAAATGGTGTGTCTTACCTTTTTTATTTTATTTTGTTAGAAAGAAAATGTTTTGTTGAACTTGCACCACAGCTGAAATGGGTGTTAGTTAACTATGGACTGACAGGAACAGAGGGTTTACTTGAGGTAAGTGGTATAAAATTAAACGTGAGTGGATAGAGGAGTTGTTGAGTGAAGCGTTTGCTCATGATTATCAGCACAAGAACAAAGCGATATGCTGGAATGTACAACTGTACTGGATGATGTTATCATATAAAAACACGCATATTGTAACTTCTCAAAGCAAGACAGCATTCTTGCCACACACACGTACGCACACAGTCAAGACACTCACATACAAAAATTTCCATTTGGTTGGGCAGACTGGTACCGGTCTGTGGGTCACTTGGTACCGGGCCGCCAAGCCGCACAGAAAATAAATATATATTTTTTTTTAGCGACGGTCAATTAATTCAGGTCAAGACGCTCGTCCCGGTCACGTGACATGTTTCTCCAGTCGAGCCCGCAAAGCTAACAAAAATTAGTAAGAATTTATTTAGAAAAATATTAAAAAATTGGCGATTCTCTCCCAATTGCATCCGTCGGTCCAGGTCAAGACGCTCGTCTCGGTCACGTGACATGTCACCTCAGTCGAGCCCGCGAAGCAAGCAAATATGAGCAAGAAACAGATGTTTGGAAAGCTTCTTCGGAAAGGGAAAAAAGCCCAATGAGGAGACGGAAGAAGAAGAGGCTACGACTTCTAAGAAAAGGAAAGCTGCATTTAAAAGAACATTTCTGAAGTCCTACTTAAAATCTGGATTTATCGCCACAGGTGACTCTGACGCGCCAAGCCCACTCTGCATAATATGTGGCGACAGGCTAGCTAACGAGGCAATGAAGCCTTCAAAACTGCTTCGGCACATGGAGACCAAGCATCCTGTATTAAAAGACAAACCTTAACCACTTCGGGTGTCATTGTCTCCGATTACGCCTAGATGGGACCGGCTCGTTTCTGAGAAAATAGCTCAGTGCTCCCACTAATTCAACGTAATGGTGAGTTTTATTAATAAAATTCAATAAATAATGAATAAATAATTACTAATACCGTATTTTTCAGACTAAAAGTTGTTCCGGAATATAGGTCGCATTAGCCATAAAATACACAATAACGTGAAAAAAAACATACATATTTGATATATAATTTATATATCGTTATATGGGCCTGTGGAATATTTTGAAGTGCAAGTGCCGTCAGCGGCGCGCACCCATTGTTGACATAAAGGACGACCGATGGATTTAATGAATTGGAGTGACACAGATGGTTTTATAAACGTGTTATTTATGTAATAGTTTTTTTTAATAACTCTGAATGTTACGTCAGGCCCGTTCTCAGCTCTTCGTTTGTGTTTATGTTACGTTAGCATACCTATTCTTTAGCCTGTTGTTGCTCGTTCATGTCTGTTCTTGGTGTTGGATTTTGTCGAATACATTTCCCCCAAAATGCGACTTATACTCCGGAGCGACTTATATACAGTGCCTTGAATAAAAAACTGAAAAGTGGGGCGTGCAATATTATTCGGCCCCCTTGCGCTAATACTTTGTAGCGCCACCTTTTGCTGCAATTACAGCTGCAAGTCGCTTGGGGTATGTCTCTATCAGTTTTGCACATCGAGAGACTGGAATTCTTGCCCATTCTTCCTTGCAAAACAGCTCGAGCTCAGTGAGGTTGGATGGAGAGCGTTTGTGAACAGCAGTCTTCAGCTCTTTCCACAGATTCTCGATTGGATTCAGGTCTGGACTTTGACTTGGCCATTCTAACACCTGGATACGTCTATTTGTGAACCATTCCATTGTAGAATTGGCTTTAAGTTTTGGATCATTGTCCTGTTGGAAGATAAATCTCCGTCCCAGTCTCAGGTCTTTTGCAGACTCCAACAGGTTTTCTTCCAGAATGGTCCTGTATTTGGCTCCATCCATCTTCCCATCAATTTTAGCCATCTTCCCTGTCCCTGCTGAAGAAAAGCAGGCCCAAACCATGATGCTGCCACCACCATGTTTGACAGTGGGGATGGTGTGTTCAGGGTGATGAGCTGTGTTGCTTTTACGCCAAACATATCGTTTTGCATTGTGGCCAAAAAGTTCGATTTTGGTTTCATCTGACCAGAGCACCTTCTTCCACATGTTTGGTGTGTCTCCCAGGTGGCTTGTGGCAAACTTTAAACGAGACTTTTTATGGATATCTTTGAGAAATGGCTTTCTTCTTGCCACTCTTCCATAAAGGCCAGATTTGTGCAGTGCACGACTGATTGTTGTCCTATGGACAGACTCTCCCACCTCAGCTGTAGTTATCTGCAGTTCATCCAGAGTGATCATGGGCCTCTTGGCTGCATCTCTGATCAGTCTTCTCCTTGTTTGAGATGAAAGTTTGGAGGGACGGCCGGGTCTTGGTAGATTTGCAGTGGTCTGATACTCCTTCCATTTCAATATAATTGCTTGCACAGTGCTCCTTGAGATGTTTAAAGCTTGGGAAATCTTTTTGTATCCAAATCCGGCTTTAAACTTCTCCACAACAGTATCTCGGACCTGCCTGGTGTGTTCCTTTGTCTTCATGGTTCTCTCTGCGCTTTAAACAGAACCCTGAGACTATCAAAGAGCAGGTGCATTTATACGGAGACTTGATTACACACAGGAGCAGTCTATTTATCATCATCAGTCATTTAGGACAACATTGGATCATTCAAAGATCCTCACTGAACCTCTGGGGTGAGTTTTCTGCACTGAAAGTAAAGGGGCCGAATAATATTGCACGCCCCACTTTTCAGTTTATTTATTTGGGTTAGGGTTAGGGTTAGCGACTTGCAGCTGTAATTGCAGCAAAAGGTGGCGCTACAAAGTATTAGCGCAAGGGGGCCGAATAATATTGCACGCCCCACTTTTCAGTTTTTTATTTGTTAAAAAAGTTTCAATTATCCAATAAATTTCGTTCCACTTCACGATTGTGTCCCACTTGTTGTTGATTCTTGACAAAAAATAAAAATTTTATATCTTTACGTTTGAAGCGGACTCCAAATTGTCCCTAGGTGTGAGTGCCATGGAGGTGAAAGAGAGCTCCGTAGAGTAGCACTGGGCGTGCGTAAAAGCCATAATAGTTTTTCAAACATCCATCCATCCATTTTCTGAACCGCTTAGTCCCCACGGGGGTCGCGGGAGTGCTGGAGCCTATCCCAGCCGTCATCGGGCAGTAGGCGGGGGACACCCCTAACCGGTTGCCAGCCAATCGCAGGGCACACAGAGACAAACAACCATTTGCACTCGCACTCACACCTAGGGACAATTTGGAGTCTTCAATCGGCCTACCAAGCATGTTTTTGGGATGTGGGAGGAAACCGGAGTGCCCGGAGAAAACCCACGCGGGCCCGGAGAGAACATGCAAACTCCACACAGGGAGGGCCGGAGGTGGAATCGAACCCGCACCCTCCTAACTGTGAGGCGGACGTGCTACCCAGTGCGCCACCGAGCCGCCCCGTCTATCAAACAATTAGTTAGAAATTAGTTAATATAACCACAATGTTTGAACACTTAAACAGGGACATAAAGACAGAGAGCAGTTCTGTCTAACTGCATAGCCTGTCAACATAGGCAGCCGTGTGATAACGCAGTCCTCAGAGGAGGCTAGACAGGAAGTTGGCTCCTCCGAGCGAATCGTCTTCGGTTTTAAAATAACTATAAAAATTCAGCAATTTTGGTTCAAAATGATACAAAACTATTGAAATTAAAAGGAAAATGACTTTATAATAAAAACAATTGAAAATTGTTTCCCCCTTTTCATGATGGCAGGGGAGGCGTAGCCTCCTCTGACCACACGTCCCTGCTATCAACCCCTGCCTCCTCTTTGTCTTTGCTCACATTTATACATTCATGTGTAAATGGAACATCAGTGTTAAATACATGTTTGATATCGATTAAACATTGTAACAATAAAACATGTTTTCACAATAGTCACTTTAACACTACCTGAACAGACCCCCAGGAAGACAGAAAAAAAGCCAGTTGGAGTCCAGGACTCACCGTTCTCAAAATGAGGGGGGGAACATATCCTCACGGGGGCGCCATGAGGATCTGTTCCCCCCCTGTAATTTGGGCTAGAAATGAGGCAACCTGTTCAAATTTGCCACAGTACCTGAACAGACCCCTAGGAAGACAGAAAAAAAGCCAGTTGGAGTTCAGGACTCAGCGTTCTCAAAATGGTAGGGGGTTGACATTTTATATAGAGTTCCTGTTACAATTTTTATCCCCCCTCCCCACCACCTGTCACTTTGCTTGGGACAAAAGGAGCCTTCAGAACTGAAATTTCTTCTCAATTATTCATTCAAATCAATTCACTCAATCATTCTCGTTATGAAAGATTTTATCACAAAACGTGTGTGGCTTTTTCTTAAATGAACACGTTTTACATTGCTATAGTGTCAGCATTTAATTATAATGTGCTGTCATTTTAAAGCAAATTAATAAATGCAACAATATTAATTTGCTTTGAAAATACCTGCGTAATAAAATGGATGGATGAATGATGATCACAATTAAGTATAATGTCTCCTTTGTAATATATACTCCTTGTAGCATGTAATGGTACCCAAAAAGAGGAGTTCCTTTGCATCGAGGTTAATGCCAAGAGTTCACGTAATTATATCCTTGCTTTTTGGTGACGTAAATGAGTGTTCCGTCTGTACGACTGGTCTTTGAATGCACCCCGCTTCAACGGCAGAACGCGAATGAACTTAAAGACATTAAATGAGAATAATCCTTTCTAAACATTTAAATTGACTGACGCAAACGTGTGTTCATGTTTATATTGAAAACAACATAGTGCTGACGTCATACGACGCCGTACAGCATGTGCAACTTAATATAAGCTGACCAAAGAACCTTGAACGTTGCTTTTTCGGAATGGGGACTTTCTGCTCTTGAGCATTGTCACACGAAAAGGCCAGCGCTGTATTGTATTTTTCCTGAAAACAGAGCTTTCTTAACAAGAATTGTGATTGAACGCAACCAGCCTGTGTAAGTCTAATTTTGTTTCGGTGTCTTAGTCTTTTCCTAAAACTGAAGAAATAAAACGAGCACGCAGTGAGTGAATTGGTTCCCCAGGGGATAGGGAAATTGGTCAAATTGACCTGACCACCAGCATTGTGTTAATTGTCCTGGCAACTTCGTTTCGATTTGCTCAAAGACTAAGAACTAGGGATATTCCGATCAATAATTCATGATACTGATCGTCCATGAGTGTAATCGGCCGATACTGTTCAGATACGATCACGTGGCTTTGATGTAAAATTTTCAATTTTAGAACAACGACCACCTATTTTTGTAACGTGCAGAACAGCCAAGTGCGGTTTGACAGAGTCTTTATTTGATCCGGAGAAAGGGAAAGTTGACGCGCTGGCTGGAAGCCGGGGAACGCTCTCGCCGCGGCACGGCAGATGATTCCGGAGCGCAGCGAGGCAGGGAAAATAGCGTGGGGAAGTGCCTGTGAGGAGCGAAGCCGTGGTCGAGCGTCGAGTCGGGGCGGGCGGCGAGCAGGACGTGGTCGGAAGCAAGCGATCAGTCAGGACGGGCGGCGAGCAGAACGTGGTCAACAACGGGCAGATGGTCAGGGCAGGCGGCAGGCAAGACGAGTCAGCGAACGGAACAGGTTGGCAACGGGAGTTAGACGGGTAGAGAGCAGTGAGCATACGGGTAGCATTAGTGATGGATCCGGCAACACCGATGCGTCGGCGCATGTGTCGAGCTCATAGAGCGAAGCCCCGAGTCGGTGCGCGTATCGCTTTAAAAAACCGAACGAGCAGCATTGTAGTCTGTCAAGGAAGCACGCTTTTGCTCTGTTAAAGGACGCGCATTGTCAACGGGATGGATCTGCTAAAACAATTTCTGATCTTTTGCGGTTCATCCTCGAAGTTATCAAGAATTATGGAGCAGCCCCACGTCAGATACTGGGACAATCAAAAGACCCGCTACACTGCACTCCATCCTCATCTGTGCCGTGAGTGTGTGTTTTCAACGGCGGGAGAAAGTGTGTCCAAAAAGCCCAACAGGCTCAATTTCAAAACATTGGAAAAACTGTTTTAAATAAAAAATAGTAAAAAACAAATCTCAGTGCACAAGCATCCTCTTTCACAACACGTTCACTTAGATTTTCATGTTACGATACATGTTCACATTATTGATTGACTGTAACGATTAAATAAAATGTATTTTCAATTTAAATGAATATGTGAAACAATACAATATAAAATATAATTACTTAAATTAATTAATGTATATACTAGGTCATCAAATCAGTGTCAGTCGTGTCTGTCAACAAGGTTGCCTGTAGTATTTTTAAGGTCCAGCGGGTGTCAGCAGTCAGCGACACAGTATCGAGACAGTGTCAATACAGTTTGCCAATGTGTCGGGACGACACACGACGCCTCATGGACCCATCACTAGGTAGCATCACGGGACAGACTGACAAAGAGAGTCCTGCTGGCAGGGTTTAAAGAGCCCAGTCAATCAAGCCAGCCGCAGGTGTGCGTGATTTGGCTCGATTGGCGGGGTGTGGACGTGTGTGTGACAGGTGGAGTTACCAGGAGGTTGGATGTGACAATTTTTCTTAATCTATTAATCTGTTACAGTTTTTTTTTTCAGTTAATTAATCAGATTTTATTTTGAAGAACAGGACAAATGTGAGTGCAGAAAATGCACAAACAAATTATGATACTGTGGGGCAAAAAAGTATTTAGTCAGCCACCAATTGTGCAAGTTCTCCCACTTACAAGATAAGAGATGCCTGTAATTTTCATCATAGGTACACTTCAACTATGAGAGACAAAATTAAAAAAAAAATCTGCAGATCTCCTCTAGAGCAGTGATGTTTTGGGGCTGTCGCTGGGCCACAATGGCCAAGACCAAAGAGCTGTCAAAGGAAACCAGAAAAGAAATTGTAGACCTGCACCAGCCAGGGAAGACTAAATCTGCAATAGGCAAGCAGCTTGGTGCAAAGAAATCAACCGTGGGAGCAATTATTAGAAAATGGAAGACATACAAGACCACTGATAATCTCCCTCGATCTGGGGCTCCACGCAAGATCTCACCCTGTGGGGTCAAAATGATCACAAGAACAGTGCACAAAAATCCCAGAAACACACGGGGGGACCTAGAGAATGACCTGCAGAGAGCTGAGACCAAAGTAACAAAGACTACCATCAGTAACACACTACGTCACCTAGGGACTCAAATCCTGCAGTGCCAGACATGTCCCCCTGCTTAAACCAGTACATGTCCAGGCCTGTCTGAAGTTTGATAGACAGCATTTGGATGATCCAGAAGATTGGGAGAATGTCATAAGGTCTGATGAAACCAAAATAGAACTCTTTGGTAACAACTCAACTCGTCATGTTTGGAGGAGAAAGACTGCAGACTTGCATCCAAAGAACACCATACCTACTGTGAAGCATGGGGGTGGAAACATCATGCTTTGGGAGTGACTTTCTGCAAGGGGACCAGGATGACTGATCCGTGTAAAGGAAAGAATGAATGGGGCCACGTATCTTGAGATTTTTAGTGAGAACATCCTTCCATCGGCAAAAGCATTGAAAATGAAACGTGGCTGGGTCTTTCAGCATGACAATGATCCCAAACACCGCCCGGGAAACAAAGGAGTGGCTTCGTAAGAAGCATTTCAAGGTCTTGGAGTGGCCTAGCCAGTCTCCAGATCTCAGCCCCATAGAAAATCTTTGGAGGGAGTTGAAAGTCCGTGTTGCCCAACGACAGCCCCAAAACATCACCGCTGTAGATGAGATCTGCATGGAGGAATGGGCCAAAATACCAGCAACAGTGTGTGGAAAACCTTGTAAAGACTTACAGAAAACGTTTGTCCTCTGTCATTGCCAACAAAGGGTATATAACAAAGTATTAACATGAACGTTTGTTATTGACCAAATACTTATTTTCCACCCTAATTTGCAAATCTTTTTTTTTTTTTTTTAAATCAATAAGAGTTTCCGTTTTTTTTTATTTTTTTTTTATTTTGTCTCATAGTTGAAGTGTACCTATGATGAAAATTACAGGCATCTCTCATCTTGTAAGTGGGAGAACTTGCACAATTGGTGGCTGACTAAATACTTTTTTGCCCTACTGTATGTCAGAAATTGAGGCAAATGTAGCTTGTTATTTTCCCCCAGTAAAGATAACTGTTTGCAAATGTCCAATACAGATTAAACTCAAACCAGTCAGGTTTACGTAGACCCTTGTATTCCAATTAGAATTAAACCAAATTACCAAATGGTATGAAAATACTTATCACAGGGCAAATTAGAATGGAATTTCATTTAGGTTCAAATGGGTAGCAGATTCCTCATTCTCCTGCAGGAGTATGCATATGAAAGTAAGAGTGCACTCGAGCAATTAAAATATTTAATTGTGATTAATCACATTCTTTGTATTGTTAACTCATAGTTAATTGTACCTTTTATTTATTGTAAAAAAAATCCCTTGAATTTTTTTCCCCTGATACATTATTTTAGCAAATTTTGATACCCTTAATATGAAGAGGATTGATTTTCTTATGCAGAAACATTTTTTATTGAATTGGATTCAATTTATATAAAGTCACACAAACAGCCACAAATCCACCTTTAATATCTTTTGAGGGAAAATGTGTTGAGTAGGAAAAAAATATATAATATATAATGATTTTAATTTCTGGATGACTCATTTGTATGTCACAGTCTCACAGTCCTTGGATTTTCAACATCTTCAGACTATGATTATCAAATTTTTATCCTACGTGAGAATTGTCATGGTTAGGGGCAACTTCTATGAAAACTCTAGGAGATTCTTGTCTGCTGTCTCAACAGCGCAAAGTTCATATCTTTGCAGATTTAAGTACTCTATTATAGAATTTCCCACCGAAGCCACATGATCAGTTGATCACAATCATGGATGATTACTATCTGTATTGGCAGCGTAAAATCCTGATTTGAACATCCCTACACAAAGCATGTTATTAAAAAGGACAAGCAATTCAAAATACCATCATATTTTTGGAACCTAAAAGTATTTGGTATTGATGTCAGCGATACAGGCACCAGTTTTGATCAATACCAAAATCTCAGATAATGCAGAGCTCAACTGAAGAGCGGGAAGTCTGTTCCCTCAAGCTGCTGGCCTTGAGACCTGACACCAAATAAGTGGAATAAAATCAATGGGTGGGTTATTGTGGAGTGTAAAAAAATACTTATAATGAAATGAATTTCAGAATAATGTTTTGACATAACAAAATGCAGAAAAAGTGAAGCACTCTGGCTACTTCTTGGAGGCACTATATACAGTACGTAGACACGACAAACGCTTCTACAAGTGATTGGTTCAAGTATCACGAGTGAATAATGTTCATTTTCTAAAGAACTCGTACACAAATACTACTGTGAGTCCAAGAATCGCTACATTTTCTTTGAAGTGCCCTGATTTGCTGTAGTTGTTGGATGATATTCAAGTACAACTGTTACGATCCCTCCTCATGGCAACAGAGGAAGGTTGTAAAATTGATGTGTGAATTGGCGGTAGGTGATAGTAGAGCTCTACTATGGTTTTGGCTGTCTAAACACGCTCGCACGCTCATTCTTTGGTGGATCTAATCAGTGTGGCTGGTGGCAACACCTGACACCAATTAGTACCGTATTTTTCGGAGAATAAGTCGCGTTCTTTTTTCATAGTTTGGGTGGGGGGGCGACTTATACTCAGGAGCAACTTATATGTGAAATTATTCACAAATTTTTACTTGATCATTAACACATTACTTACTTACTAGTATAGTTGATCACTTCACATGTTATTTTCACTTTAAACCGCATGAGGGTGCACTATGGCAGTGGAATAATTGGAGCCTCACTGACAATGAGTTCCAATCATTGACTTCCAGAGTCAGGAGATTTAATGATTTGAAATGGTATCATCTGAAAACAGCCTTCAAAATAAAGCACCCTACCTCAAATCAAAGCACGGCTGAATAATATAAATAACATGGAGAATTCTTAACAAATACTGTAGATATCTTTTTAGAACAGCTTTTATTATTATAACAATTTTAATAACAAGGTACAAGTGTACATACTGTAAATATGTTTTTAGAACTTTTTTATTATTATAAAAATTTTTGTAAAACAAGGTATAAAACTCTTAAATGTGTTTTTAGAACTCTTATTATTATAACAATTTTGCACTGCAATTGTATGGGCACTCCCTGCCTTCTGCTGACGAGTGGGCAACATTTGTGCCATAATTCCTCAATTTAAAAGTTTTATTTTGAATCTTTTTTTTTTTTTTTAATTTGGGGAAAAAATCCGCGATGTAGTGAAAACGCGCTAAACGAACCGCGATGTAGCAAGGGATTACTGTAATTTGAACTGCAACTGACGTCAGCGGCGCACACGCGGCGTTGTTTACATAAAGGATGAAGGATTCGATCACGGGATTTAATGACTTGGAGTGACACAGATAGTTTGATAACATTTCTGTTTATAATTATATGGGCCTGTGGAATAATTTGAACTGCAACTGACGACGAGTCCGACGTCAGCGGCGCGGCGCACATGCGGCGTTGTTTACATAAAGGATGAAGATTTTGATCGATGGATTTAATGATTTGGAGTGACACAGATGGTTTGATAAGATTGTTGTTTATATAATAATTATTTGATATATACTTTATATATCGTTATATGGGCCTGTGGAATAATTTGAACTGTAACTCACGACGAATCCGACGTCAGCGGCGCGGCGCACACGCGGCGATGTTTACATAAAGGATGAAGATTTTGATCGGTGGATTTAATGATTTGGAGTGACACATGGTTTGATAAGATTGTTGTTTATATAATAATTATTTGATATATACTTTATATATCGTTATATGGGCCTGTGGAATAATTTGAACTGTAACTCACGACGAATCCGACGTCAGCGGCGCGGCGCACACGCGGCGATGTTTACATAAAGGATGAAGATTTTAATCGGTGGATTTAATGATTTGGAGTGACACATGGTTTGATAATATTGTTGTTTATATAATAATTATTTGATATATACCTTATATATCGTTACATGGGCCTGTGGAATAATTTGAATTGCAACTGACAACGAGTCCGATGTCAGCGGCGCAGCGCACACGCGGCATTGTTTACATAAAGCACGATCGATGGATTTAATGATTTGGAGTGACACAGATGGTTTGATAAAGGTGATAAAGGTTGTGTTATAGTTATTTGGATAACTGTTAATGTTACGTCAGGCCCGTTCTCAGCTCCTCGTTTGTGTTTATGTCACGTTAGCATACCGTATCGTTTAGCCTGTTGTTGCTGGTTCATGTCTGTTCTTGGTGCTGAATTTTGTCAAATAAATGTCCCCCAAAATGCGACTTATACTCCGGTGCGACTTATATATGTTTTTTTCACTTTATTGTGCATTTTATGGCTGATGCGACGTATATTCCGATCCAAGATGGCGGCGCCCCAGTTGGCCGCGGCCGCTACGCGTCTCAGCAATCGACGAGGATATTCACAAAATATGTCGCCTAGGACACTACAAACAACACAAAGTTTAGTTTATCCATCCAGTAGAGTAGTGTACGATCGCCAGCGCCTGCTGGAGGTACGGTCATCGAGTGTTTTCGGACTCGTAGCCACAACTACCCTAGTCTGTTTGCGTAGCCTCGGAGTGCTTAGGGCGCTAGCCCCAGGAGCTCACGACGCAGCGGGCTCGCCGGGCAGCACACGCCGGAGGAGGAGTAAGCGTAGGCGGTGTGACCGGCGGCGAAAGCGCGGCTGTCGAGGTGGGCTAACGGCTAAGCTGAGAGCTAACCCCTACAAACCGCCGCTTCCATCCATCTTCCTCTCCAACGTCCGCTCACTGGATAATAAAATGGACCATCTAAAACTGGAACTCTCTTCAAAGAGGGAAGTTAGAAACTGCTGCGCTCTCATCCTGACGGAGACATGGCTGAACTCATCAATGCCGGACAACGCCGTTAGCCTGGAGGGGCTCGCTACATTCCGCGCCGACAGAAACAGCGAGCTAAGCGGTAAATCCCGAGGAGGTGGGCTGTGTGTCTACATCAACAACAACTGGTGCAAAAATGCTAGATCTGTCGCCAGCTTCTGCTCTTCGGACATCGAGCTTTTGACTGTTAACTGCAGACCCTTCTACCTGCCCAGAGAGTTTACTGTTGTTAGCATCACGGCTGTGTACGTGCCTCCTAGCGCTAACACTAAAGAGGCCATGAGGGTTCTCTATCGGACAATCAGTGAGCTGCAATCCACGCACACAGAGGGGGTTTTCATCATTGCTGGGGACTTCAACCAGGCTAGCATGAAGACTATTCTCCCTCATTTTTACCAACACGTGGATTTTCCAACTCGGGGAGAGAACACTCTGGACTTGGTTTACACAAATATAAAGGATGCATTCAGAGCAGCCCCCCGCCCCCACCTCGGCTCTTCAGACCACCTATCTGTTATGCTAACCCCTGCATACAGGCCCCTGCTGATCAGAGCAAAACCCACAGTGAAGCAGGTGAGGGTGTGGTCTGAGGGGGCCATGGAGGCACTCCAGGACTGCTTTGAGTGCTCTGACTGGGACATGTTCAAATCAGCAGCAACATATGACAATCAGATCAACATTGATGAGTACGCCATGACTGTGTCAGCCTACATCAACAAATGCTCCGAGGACGTCAGCACCACTAAGAACATCATCACCCGAGCCAACCAACGACCCTGGATGACTGAGGATGTACGTCATATGCTACGAGCACGGAACTCAGCCTTCAAGTCTGGCGACAAGGAGGCACTGAGGACAGCGAGAGCCAACTTGAACCGTGCCATCAGGCTAGCGAAGCGAAGCCACAGTCGGAAAATTCAGGATTTTTTCCACGACGCCAATAACACCAGGAGTATGTGGCAAGGCATACGGGCGATCACGGACTACAACTCACCCTCCCCCCCGGTGGGTGAGGTTGACGCTGACTTCCTAAATGGTCTAAATAACTTCTTTGGGCGTTTTGAGGCACTAAACAGCACTCCGGCAGTTAAAACTGTTCCCCACCAGGAAGAGGAGGTCCTCTGCCTTGACTCAGCCGACGTGTGGAAGACTCTGAGAAGAGTCAACCCACGTAAGGCCCCAGGCCCCGACAACATACCTGGGCGGGTGTTCAAGGAATGTGCAGGCCAGCTGGCTGGTGTCATCACAGACATTTTTAACATCTCGCTGGACCAAGCCAAAGTGCCAGTGTGCTTCAAGGCTGCCTCCATCATTCCGGTGCCGAAGAAACCTCAAATCACCTCATGGAATGACTACAGACCGGTGGCACTGACTCCCATCATGATGAAGTGCTTCGAAAGGCTGCTCAAAGATCACATCGTCTCCAGACTCCCCCCAACATTCGATCCGTTCCAGTTTGCCTACCGGCAGAACCGCTCCACTGAGGATGCCATCTCCTCCGTTCTTCACCTGAGCCTGGCTCACCTGGAGGAGAGGAACACCCACGTGCGGTTGCTGTTCCTGGACTTCAGCTCAGCGTTTAACACCATCATTCCACAACATCTGGTGGAAAAACTGGAACACCTGGGCTTCAGCACCCCCCTTCGGAACTGGCTGCTAGACTTCCTCACCAACAGACCTCAGTCAGTCCGGGTCGGACAGAACACCTCAGATGTCATCACCCTCAGCACAGGCTCCCCTCAGGGCTGCGTCCTGAGCCCCCTGCTGTTCACCCTGATGACACACGACTGCGCCCCCAGGTTCACCACCAATCACATCGTGAAGTTTGCAGACGACACAACGGTGGTGGGCCTCATCAGGGACAACAACGACCTGGACTACAGAGAGGAGGTGGAGCAGTTGGTGGGCTGGTGCAGAGAAAATAGCCTGATCCTGAATGTGGAGAAGACGAAGGAGATCATCGTCGACTTCAGGAAGAACCAGCCTCACCACGCTCCACTGATCATCAACAGCTCAGCTGTGAAGGTGGTCAGCAGCACTAAATTCCTGGGAGTCCACATCACAGACGACCTCACCTGGACTGTGAACACCACAACACTGGTCAAGAGGGCACAGAAGCGCTTGTACTTCCTGCGGAGGATGAGGAGAGCCCACCTGCCCCCACCCATCATGAGGACGTTCTACCGAAGCACCATAGAGAGCATTCTGACAAGCTGTCTCTCGGTGTGGTGTGGAGGTTGCAGCGCCTCAGATTGGAAGAACCTGAGGAGAGTGGTGAGGACAGCAGAGAGGATCATCGGGGCTCCTCTTCCCTCCATTCAGGACTTGTCATCCCAGCGCTGCGTGTCCCGAGCCCGAAATATTATCAGTGACCCATCACACCCCCACCATGGACTGTTCTCCCTGCTGCCCTCTGGGAAGAGGTTTCGCAGCATCCGCTGCAGGTCCACCAGGTTCTGCAATAGTTTTTTCCCTGCTGTCGTCAGACTGTTGAACATTCAAACGTAGCATTCCTCTGCACACTTGTAAATACTGCTTTTGTCTCCTGCACTGTTCACATACTTTATCACTGCTGCACTTTGTACTTTATAATTATCTTATTTCATATTTTTATATAGAATGTCACTTTTTTTAACCAGCCGAAATACCTCTACATTGCTGAAAGCCGTATGCAACGAAATTTCGTTTTGTACCCACCTAGTGTTGACAAAATGACAATAAAGTTCTGTCTAAGTCTAAGTCTCTAACTTTTACAGCTCAGTGGCCTAGTGGTAGAGTGTCCGCCCTGAGACTGGAAGGTTGTGGGTTCAAACCCCGGCCGGGTCATACCAAAGACTATAAAAATGGGACCCATTGCCTCCCTGCTTGGCACTCAGCATTAAGGGTTGGAATTGGGGGGTTAGATCACCAACTGATTCCCGAGCGCGGCACCGCTGCTGCTCACTGCTCCCCTCTCCCCCAGGGGATGGATTAAAATCACACGGGGATGGGTTAAATGCAGAGGATAAATTTCACCACACCCATGTGTGTGTGTGACGATCATTGGGACTTTAACTTTAACTTTTTTAACTTTTAGTCAGAAAATACGGTTATCATGGAGAAACAAGTGGAGAGCTCAGACTAACAATAACAACAGAGTTAAACGGCCACGAAACATTATGGGCCGTAGCAACAGCTTTTGATCATACAAACCCTGTGTTGATTTTCTGTGCTTAGTTTTGATAGGAAACTCTGAAATATTCTCATTTAGGATTTCATTCACAGGCGAAGGATTCACACTTACCAATAGAGACTTCTTTGATGAGTTCTGCAGCGGAATGTGCACCTTGTACTAGGGCTCTTGTCCATGAAGACAGATCCCAATGGGTCTCCACACGAAAACTGTGTGATTCGATTCCTTGTCCTGTGCCGGTCCGAGTAGCAAACACCAGGTCAGAACTCTGTGCAGGAGAGCCACGGACACTCCCAGAATGCACCAGTCTAGATAGAAATATGCAAATAGATCTGTCATTTCTTTTTAGACTTTTTAGAAATGTGATTTTCCTGACAGATATTGCTATTTTAATTGAATTTGTGATTTTCTCCAAATCAAGCTTCAGTGCAAGATTCACTATGTAGGAGCAGCTATAAAGATACCTCACTCCTTTTTTTTCTTGGTAAACAGCACGATGCCACTGAAAACAGTGTTTGACAAAAAAAAAGACTTCAGATTTACTACTTGACAACTTGAACATCTTAAAATAAAAAAAAAACCACAATCATAACTGAATGAAATCTCTTGGAGGATTGCTTTAAAATGGTAGAAATGTGAGCAAATTTGAATGAAAATTCAAAACGGCGGACCTCCTGTTAGGTTTGTCATATGGCTTCAAGAGACTTTTTTGGTAGGTCTTGGACTGTTACATACATATGCCTCAAACTTTTTGTGTTTTTTGATGAAACATACAACCATGGCTTTTTCATTGAACATTTTTATGGGGCACGAATGAAGAATTTCTTTGCAAACACAAGATGAACTAACAAAATATTGTTGATTTCGCCAGGCTTGATAACTATGCAAACCCTCCAAATTAAGATTTTTTTTACTTGTGCTTTGTCACGGCAACATCATTTTTGCAAAAGCTCAAAAATGTCATTCTTTAACTCCAAAAAAGGTAGTTTCCGAGCAAATACGAAGTAGGTGAGTTTAACCTGTTAGGAGAAAAATATCAAAGAATAAAACATTTATTTCCTGTATGCAGTTGGTGGTGCTACCACTAAATTGAAAAATTTCTTTGTGGATTATTTCGGGCCTAGACTCAATTATTTAGACACTGCAAAAGTTTGACAAAATAGGATCATGTGATTAATGTTACAACATCTTTTAGTCAAAGTTACGCTGATTTTTAAAGGATATTCAACATGGCCAACTTTCTGTTGTAGGTCTTTGGCTGTTACATTCATCCATGTGCCAAACTGCTAATCCTGACAAGGGTCGTCGGGCGTGCTGGACCTATTCCAGCTGTGTTTGAGCAGTGGGCGGGGTACACCCTGAACTGGTTGCCAGTCAAACGCAGGGCACACAGAGGCAAACAATCATTCATACTCAAACTCACACCTATGGATAATTTGGGGGGTCAATTGGTCTACCACGCCTCTCATTGGAATGTGGCGGGAAAACCGGAATTCCCAGAGGAAACCGACACAGGCATAGGGAGACCATGCAAACTGCACATAAGAATCAAACTTTGCACCTTTGAACTGTGAGACAAATGTGCTAACCAGTGCACCACTGGGCTGTTAGATATACCAACGGGGCCAATGTTTTGGCCCCATTGCTCCAAAGTTTTCTTCTTTTGCTCTTCCCTTGTCCAAATAAAGTTAGTTTTCATCCATCCATTATCTGCAATGCTTGTCCCCACGGGGCTTGCAGACATGCTGGAGCCTTTCCCAACAGTCATCGGGCAGTAGGCGGGAGACACCCTGAACTGGTTGCCAGCCAATCGCAGAAGTTAATTTGTATTTAGTAAATTGTATTTTGCATGTCTGTATGTCGTTATCTCTCAACCTTGAGAGCAGAACAGAGAGCGTCCCTCCTTCTCGGCTCCTTGAACTGAAAATATCAGATGATACAGTGTAGCAACAGAGCTAAATCAATACACACATTAAAGTACAAATGATAGACGGTTATATTGTTCAGAAGGTGTTTTTTACAATATATATTGCAATATTGCACAACACACTATGACAAAATAGTTTTTTTTTCACTGGTGGGTGGATGACACTATTGTCAAAGCTCATTAATTTTAATTACTATTACAAATATTGTGTGGAAAATGGACCGAGTGACAGCGCATGCAGCCTTTGAGTATGCAAGCCACCTGATGGACCCTGCTCTATCTCAACCCCACTGGTCGAGGTACAACTTTCTTGCTGATTGTAGATGTGGAGATTTTCTTTTTAAAATGGATTTTGCAATGCAAACTTAGTGTGGGTCTCCTTATCTATACCCTTACTTTTTTATGGGATGTTGTGAATAATGAAGGAGTCGGTAGACGCATCAAAATATTGTTCCAAATAGTCCTACCTTGTTGCCAGCAGTGGGTGTGTGAGCAGAGGCATTGCCCAGGATTCTCTACCCCATGGTACAGACTCAAAAAGCAGAATGTCCTTTTCTGTAAGTGCCATGACGACCGGTCTATACTGCTGTCGTCCACCTTCAAGCTGAACCTAAGGAGCATTGAACAAGATCAGCAGGATTTGGGAGATTTAATATTGCTTTACAATAGCCTGTTCTAAAACCAAAACATTTCCAGTGTCACGTATTGTCGAAAGAGAAAGTGGCCAGCAGAGCAGCTAGGTGTGGGCCGCGTGCCACGGAAATAATATAAAGTGTCATCACATGCCAACTTCGATTTCAGCTCAGTGACCTAGTGGTAGAGTGTCCGCCCTGAGACTGGAAGGTTGTAGGTTCAAACCCTGGCCGGGTCATACCAAAGACTATAAAAATGGGACCATTGCCTCCCTGCTTGGCACTCAGCATTAAGGGTTGGAATTGGGGGGTTAGATCACCAAATGATTCCCGGGCGCGGCACCGCTGCTGCTCACTGCTCCCTTCGGGGATGGGTTAAATGCAGAGACAAATTTCACCACACCCAGATGTGTGTGTGACAATCATTGGGTCTTTACCTTTTACGTTTGTGCACTATACAGAAGAGGGGTTGTCGTGGTTACCAGGTAGCGAAGAGTATACAGGCAGGTAAAGAAGAAGCACAATATACTATATATGGTTTATTATAGGTTCATTCAATTTATGGGCACAAGTTTGTTGCTTGTTGAGTGCAATTGGTTCAATATTCTATGTGGCAGTGTGTGTTCGTTGTATTGGCTCTTGTTTGGAAAATTGATTAAAAACAAATGTGTAAATGTATGATTTTTTTATAATTGGAAAATGTAATATGAACTTTACTCGGATTTTGATACGAAGCATTTTCTATGTTTTTAGTTTTGCAGTGCTCGTGAAACAGCCGAAATAAAGATTTACATCAGTAGACAGCAACACCGTTTATATAGATTCCAAGGGCTGCTACAAGGGTAAATACCGGGAGCATAAAGATTTTCGTGGTAAAAAGGCTTTTTGGGTTGATTTATTGTGTGTGATGTTCTATTATCATCCATGTACAATATACAGTGTATACAGTGCTGTGAGAAAGTATTTAGAGAGAGAGAGAGAGAGAGAGCGAGAGAGAGAGAGAGAGAGAGAGAGAGAGAGAGAGAGAGAGAGAGAGAGAGAGAGAGAGAGAGAGAAGGGCGGCTCGGTGACGCACTGGTTAGCATGTCCGCCTCAAAGTTCGGAGGGTGCAGGTTCAATCCCACCTCCGGCCCTCCATGTGTGGAGTGTGGAGTTTGCATTTTCTCCCCGTGCCTGTGTGGGTTTCCTCCGGGAACTCCGGTTTCCTCCCAAAAACATCCAAATTGCCCGTGGGTGTGCGAGTGTGGATGGTTGTTCATCTCTGTGTGCCTTGCAATTGGCTGGGAACCAGATCAGGGTATCCCCCACCTACTGCCCGATGATTGCTGGGATAGGCTCCAGCACGGCTGCGACCCCAGTGGGGACAAGCGGTGCAGAAGATGGATGGATGGATACACACCGATTTATTCATCCCCAGGGGTAAATACAGAAATACATACATAGATAAATAAACAGATAGACAATACTAACATTGATAACAGGAGATAGCTTAATATGAATAAATAAGGAAATAGGAAATAGATTAATAATGAATAGATCAAATAAATAAAAATAAACAGTGTCACGACCGTGAGCGCGCCCCAAGCCCGTGACGAGTTATAAAGTCTCACGGCATAGGGAAGGAAGGAACCCTGAAGTCTCTCCGTGGAGCAAGACTATGTCAACAGCCTTATCACTGAATCTGCTCATCTGCCCACTGACGGTGCTCTACAGTGGGTGTCCGGGGTTGTCTTTGATGGCAGCAGCCTGGCCAACACCGGCTACTCTGCCACAGACGCCAGATCAGGTAGTTCCCTGCCCACAACAGAACACGCCTTCCTCACTAGTTTGTCCAGGTGGGGGGCATCCCTCTTCTTGACGCCATTCCCCCCAGCACACCACCGCAAGGAAGAGGGCGCTCGCCACAACAGAACGAAAAAACATAGTCAGCATTGTCCTATTTTGCATAAAGCGTTCACATGCGCAGACCAGTTGAGTTTGTCATCCAACAGCATTCCAAGATATTTATAGGTCTGTGCTATCTCCACATAGTCTCCATTGATAGTCACCTGCTCAGGACAAGGCCTGGGCCTCCTGAAGTCCACCATCATTTCCCTGGACTTGGCGGTGTTTAGGTGCAGGTGGTTGGAGCTACAAGAATCAGCAAAGCGCCGAACCAGGCCCCTGTACTCCTCCTCCCGTCCATCTCTAATACAGCCAACAATAGCAGTGTCATCTGCAAACTTCTGCACATGACAGAACTCAGAACTGTCCTGGAAGTCAAAGGTGTGCAGGATGAACAGGAAAGGAGTGAGCAACATTCCCTGCGGTCCTCCCACGCTGCTCATCACCTTGCCTGACTTACAGCCTCCCATGCGCACATACTGAGGTCTGCCAGTCAGGTATTCCATGATCCGTGCCCTCTGGTGTGACCTCATGCCCATCACCAACATCTTGTCACTCAGGACCACAGGGTGAATGGTGTTAAAGGCACTGGAGAAATTCAGGAAAGTAATCCTCACAGCCCCTTTTCCCTTGTCCAGGTGAAAGAGAGAGTGATGCAGCATATAGGCAACAGCATCCTCCACCACCACCTTCTCCCGATAAGCATATGTAGAGGATTGTGAGCATGGCGAACCTGAGGTGGTGAAGCAACAAACGCTCCAGAGTCTTCATCATGTGAGAAGTCGGCGCAACTGGTATAAAGTCATTTAGCTCCGCAGGTCGCGGTTTCTTGGGGACAGGGACGATGCATGACATCTTCCACAGCTGAGGCACCAAACCTTTCTCCAGACTGATGTTAAAGACACGCTGGAGAGGGTCACTCAGCTTCAGAGCACAGGAGACGCAAACGAGGAGAGACACCGTCTAGACCAGCCCCTTACGGGGGCAGTCTCCTCAGCTGGCCACTCACTTGAGCTGCCATCACCCTGGGCGAAAGGGCAGACCGGGGAGCAGAAGGGGCCGGAGGAGGCGAGGGTGAAGACAGGCAGGTGTTGTTAAATCTGTTAAAAAAGACATTTAGCTGATTCGCCCTCTCCACACTGCCACTAACGGTGGCACTCTGCCTTGGACCGCAGCCGGTGATCAACCTTATCCCGTCCCATACCTCCATGCTTTTAGTGTAAAATTTGGTAGTGTAATATTTTACGTGTAAGATATAAAAAAAAAACAAGCGGGTGGGACCAGTACTCCCCTCTCTCCTTGAACATGTAAACTGCTCTGAAGTATGATAACTATTGTTTTTTTTTCTTTTCTTTCTTCTAACCTTTTAGCTTTATTTTGTAATGTGTTCATATGTTCTATGGAATGGATCGTAATGGCGGCTGTTTACATTCCACCACATGCATGTGCGATCGAAGCCACGCAGCTGCTGGCAGACCAGGTAACAGACATGGAGAAAAAACTACCGAATTCACTGATCATTGTTTCTTGGTGATTTTAACAGAGCGAGCCTTGCATACAAACTCCCCAAATACAGACAGCACATAACGTGTCCCACCAGAGGGACAGAGACACTGGACCACTGCTACTCCATAATAAAGGACGCATACCGCTCTGTGCCCCGTGCAGCTTTAGGACTCTCGGACCACTGTCTAGTTCAGACATGGGCAAACTACGGCCCGCGGGCCACATCCGGCCCACGGGGCTGCTTAATCCGGCCCGCCAAACCTGAATAAATTGTATTATTAAACTTTTTTTTTTGGTAATTTTCCCTGCAATGACTATGTTTCCTCAGTAGATAGGGAAGCGCCCGCCCGCGCATTTACTCCCGAAAGCCATGTCAGAAAGCTCAGTGCACACTCACAGGTGCATGTACGTACTCAGTAGTACGGACCTGGCGCACTCCGCGGTCTATTTCTATGAGTGCCGAATTTCGAGTGTGGGCTGTGACGTCAGCATTCTCGTAATTCGCGCGCTGAGCTTTCAGATACAGTTTTACGCTAAAGCCACCCACAAACCTTCCCCTGGAATCAGGTCAGGTATGGGGGCACGCGTCGCGGTGACGCTTCGCTGCGCTCACCTTCTTGCTCCACTCCATTGGTGACCTTACAGCGTAGGACCGAGCGCCCGCCTGGCCCGACACCCCCACAGTCTCAAGATGCTTCCCGAGCTGCTCCAACCACCGTGCACGCGGTCGCCCTACTGGGCGCTTACACCCCCTCGGGTCCGAAGCGGACAGAATCCTGTTCGCTGGATCCGAGGGCGGGTAGCGTACCACGTGGCCGTAGAAGTGCAGCTGTCGCTCCTATATCTGGCAGGTTGACGCACTCCATCCCCGCTCGCACGAGAACCGTCTGCTTTGTCACGGTCTCGCCAGTGGATCCCAAGGATGCGACGGAGGGAAGTGCACACAAAGGTGTTCAGTCTTCGCCTTTGCCCGCCAGTCAGTGTCCATGCTTCACAAGAGTAAAGCAGGATGGGCATGACCAGCGAGCGAAAGACTCGAACCTTTGTCAACGTGCTCAGATATCGGGAGGACCAAACAGTCCCATTCAGCGAGGCCATCGCTCCATGCGCAAGACCAAGCCGACGAGCGACCTCAGCCTCACACGAAGCGGAACGGTGAACCACGCTGCCGAGATAAGTGAACTTGTCTACGATCTCCAGATTCTCCACCTTCTCGCCCGCCTCATCGACTGACTCGATAGCAGCGTCCAGGAAGTCACCGAAGACCTGGATCTTCATCTTGATCCAGGAGACACACAGTCCCAGCGGCTCCGCATCCTCGCTCAGCGCTTCAAGTGCTTCGGTCAAGACATCTAGGGTCTCCGCAAAGATCACAGCGTCGGCAGCAAAGTCCAGATCAGTGATCCGAATAATGCCGAACAACGCCCCGCAGCCCGTCCTGTCTACAACGCGGCCCACAATCCAGTCCTTACAAGTGCTGAAAAGTGATGGGGCTTGTACCAGAGATGGGGACATGAGTCACTGTGACTTGGACTCGAGTCGACTCGAGTCGCTGTTTTGATGACTTGTGACTTGACAAAAAATGAAAAAACTTGAGACTCGACTTGGACTTGGAAGTTTAAGACTCGGGACTTGACTTGAGACACGATGACTTGAATGACTTCAGTGTTATTTAGTTTATGTTTTCAGTTTGAATATGAAATTAATAATACATTTAAAAAAAATAATATCGATAACACGGTAGGGGCGCAGGCGTGCCCTCTCTACGTACCTAACGTGTTTATTGGAGAATCACGCCCCTTTACATCAGACATGCACAAACATGTCAGCAGGAGCGGTAGCGGTACCGCGAGTCATCACCTTCGGCTTTATGACGGCAAAAGACGGACAGCGCAGTGCAAGATATGCAACAGAAACATTTCAGACAGCCAGACGACAACTTCAAACTTTTTCCGTCATTTGAAGAGCCATTCTGCCCAGTAAGTGCTTTTCATTTATCTAAATAGGTGTGTATATATAGCTTTAATGCAATGAATATGATGATGAAACTGAATTAAGCAAATATGATTTAATATGGAGCAAGTTAATAAATAAAAACTACAGTTAAGCCTCAAAGAACTTTTTTTTTTTACCATATACTATGTTGCATGTTGCATGTCTGTCAGACCATACAGTACATCCCATTCATATTTTTGCTTTTGTTTTGTTTTTGTTTGCAACAATAAGGTGACTTGACTTGGACTTGACTTTACCTATTTAAGGACTTGACTTGGCATAATCTGTGACTTGACTTGACTTGGCCAAGATAAAAATGACTTGGGACTTACTTGAGACTTTAAGGTTAAGACTTGAGACTTACTTGAGACTTGCACATGTGTGACTTGGTCCCATCTCTGGCTAGTACGCACCCCTGCCTCACCCGAGTATTGACTGGAATGAAGTCAGAGGTGGTGCCGCCGTACTTAACAGCACTTTCCGTGTCGGAGTGTAGAGCCAAGATGGGATGGACAAGCTGCGGGGGGACACCGCATAAACCCAGAAGTCTCCACATAGCATCTCTACTGACTGAGTCGAATGCCTTCTTGAAATCGATAGAGGCTGCAAGCAGCTTTCTATCGAATTCTCGAAAGCGCTCGGTGAGGACACGAAGCGCGAAGATGCGGTCTACGGTTGATCTTTTTGGTGTGAAACCAGACTGCTCAGGGCGCTGGTGGTCTAAGAGGTGCTGACGTATCCTGTTTAGAAGTACCCGGGCGAAGACTTTGCCTGGCACCAAGAGAAGGGTAACCCCTCGGTGGTTGTTACACTCCTGGATGTCACCCTTCCACTTCCAGATAGGGACGACAACGCCCCTTTTCCAGTCGGTTGGGATGAGCCCCGAGCTCCATACGGAGCAAATAAGCGTGTGCAACCACCGGAGGGCTTTGAGCATCTCTGCACAGACACTGCAGATTCCCGGAGCCTTTCCATCCCTCAGCTGGCCCAGAGCCTTTCGGACTTCCTCAAGGGTAGGCACATCAATGCTGAGAGGTGGGTTAGGCACCAGGTTCTGGATGCCTACAGCAGAGAGCTCGCAACATGGAGGTTCGGCCTGATACAACTCCTCGAAGTACTCGGCCCAGCGCTTCAGCCCATCTTCTTCCAAGAGGACACTGCCATCAGCCGCGAGGACCGTCGAGCTGCGCAAACGCAGCCCGAACAAGCGGAGTTCTCGAATCGCCTCGTAAGCCGGGCGAGCGTCACTTTTACCCAAGTGAAGCTCGACCGCCTCACAGAGATCTCAAACCCGCCCCTCATGGTCCCGACCAGCAGCTCGAATGGCGTCTCGCCTCAGTTCCCTGTAGCAACCGGTTCTGCCATCGAGTCTTGCCTTGCGGCACTCGTCGATTATGTCCATCGTCTCCTGGGAAAGGGCACTCCGACGATTCCTAGGGATCTCTGGAATGCTATCGCTGGCAGTCGCCGGGACTGCGTCTCTGAAGCCCTCCCACAGTGCCTGCGGGTCCTCCGTTGCGCCCAGCCCACCAAGCCTCCCAGCCAAGTTCCCGGCATACGCGTCCGCTACGCCAGGCTCCTGCAGTCGACCGACGTCCAGCCGAATCCGGCCGGGCGCCGCTCTCCTCAGAGCTCGAAGGCGTAGTTTCAGCGTTGCCACAAGAAGCCTGTGGTCTGTGTTGAAGAACTGTCCACTCCGGAACACCCTGCAGTTCTGCAGCAGGGTCCAGCGACCGTCCACAAGTACATGGTCAATCTCCTTCCTGACCAGGCCGGTATTTGAATACCAGGTCCAACGCCTCTGGAATCATGATCCACCAACTCTCAAACCATGACTCCTGGCAAAGTCAAGCATCATGGTGGAGCTGGTGTCACGTTCAGCATTGGAGAAATTTCCAGAGCCGTGAGGACCGACACATGCCTCGTAGCCGTCCTTGCAGGTACCAGCGACAGCATTTAAGTCCCCAAGAACAATCAGCGTGTCCCTCCCAGGAACAGCGTCCACAACCGAGCTGAGTTCATCGTAGAAGTCTTCCTTCGCAGACAGCCCACTCGTCCTGGTGGGAGCGTACACTGCGACAAACGACACTACGGCCAACGAGTGTGCGAGCTGTAGTGGCATAATACACTCCGAGACCGACGTGACCTCCTTTATCTGTGACGCCACCCGGTCGGCCACCGCAATTGCCACTCCCCCTTTGTGCTGACCGTCGAGTTGACCAGACCAGTGGTACGTGTATCCACCTGCCCTGATCTCGCCAGAACCCGGCCGCTTCACTTCAGAGAAAGCAGCCACCGCGATGCCCAGCCGAGCGAGCTCCGCCAACAAGGCGGGCACGCGGGAGTCATCCTGGAGTGAGAGTACGCTCCAGGCGGCCACCTGGACCGAACGCCTCAGGTTCAATCGAGGGTTTCGCAATTGGGTGAGCGACACCTCTGTACGTACCACCGCAACGCGAGGCCGCGCCCATACCGACCCGGTTGCTTCGGGGTTTACCCTCAATCGGGCTGCGGGGGTCCCAAGGGCTTTGCCCCGCCGCCTTCATACGGCGCCATATTTTGGCGTCAGGGGTACTTCCCCGGAGCGGGTTTCTAGTATGATTTCGTCGACGTTCTGTTGCGGGAGAAATTTAAGGGGGTGGGGGTGCAATCTTTCCATTAAAATGAGTGGCCCGAGGAAAAGAAAGGTGGACACTGAGTGCCGAGTGTTAAAAAAAGAGTGGACAATTTGGCTCGACTGACGTGTGTGAGCAGACGTTCAGCCACATGAACGTCAACAAAGCCCGTCACAGATCGGGTCAGTGGACGATACGGTCAACATGGGACTGCACTACATTCTGCGCCACCTAGACACCCCAGGGACGTACGCCAGGATCCTGTTTGTGGACTTCAGATCGGCGTTCAACACCATCGTTCCCGACATCCTCCACCAGAAGCTCATCCAGCTCATGGTGCCTGCCTCCACCTGTCAGTGGATCACCAGCTTCCTGACCAACAGGAGACAGCATGTGAGGCTGGGGACTATCACATCCGACACCCGGACCACCAGCACTGGCGCCCCCCAGGGGTGCGTCCTCTCCCCACTGCTCTTCTGTCTCTACACCAATAATTGCTCCTCAGGCGACTCTTCTGTGAAGCTTCTGAAGTATGCAGATGACACCAATCTCATCGGACTGATCTGGGACGGTGACGAGACTGCGTACAGACAGGAGGTGGAGCGGCTGGTCCACTGGTGCAGCCAAAACCACCTGGAGCTGAACCCGCTCAAGACCATGGAGATGACAGTGGACTTCAGGAGAGACCCTTCACCCCTCACTATCCTCGGTAATGCTATTCCCTCCACAGACACCTTCAAGTTCCTGGGATCCACAAGCTCTCGGGACCTGAAATGGACCGGCCACATAGACTGTCCGGAAGAAGGCCCAGCAGAGGCTGTACTTTCTGAGACAGCTCAGGAAGTTCAACCTGCCACAGGAGCTGCTGAAGACCTTCTACACTGCAATCATCCAGTCTATCCTCTGCACCTCCATTACTATCTGGTTTGGATCGGCCACCAAACAAGACAAGCACAGACTGCAACGTACAATCAGGACTTTACCTCATGGACATGCAGTACCTTATATTCTATGCGCCTTTTAATCTGGTGCACCCTTCTATGAAATAATTTCTAAAACTGAAAATTCAATGAAGGTGTGGTTTATAATCCAGTGCATTTTATAGTGCAGAAAATACGGTAGCTATCATCTGCAACGTGATCAGACCCCATCCCACTCCACCACCACACCTCAGTCCAACAATTTCTTACAAATTGATGCATAATAATTTCAATTTGTTTGTTATGCCATCTTGACGAATCCCAAGTTTGTTCCTCTAGAACAGGGGTGGCCAACCAGTCAGAGATTAAGAGCCACATTTTTTACTGTTACCGCAAAGAGCCACATCATACACATGAGCACACATGAACTAACCCCCCCCCCCGGCTGCTTGGTTTTAAATGGGCCACATTTTTTACTGCGTTACCGCAAAGAGCCACGTCATACACATGAGCACACATGAACTAAACCCCCCCCTCCCCCCGGCTGCTCGGTTTTAAATGGCCCACGTTTTCCCTGCTATTTTGAGAATGAAATTGACACGAATTGTTTCCTCGAATGGGTTTGCCCCTCCGCCTTTGCGGGATTTCACCTCATGCGCATGCGCGTTTGACGAAAATACCATATTGAACTCAAGCGAAGCAAACGCGCAGCGTTTGACGAAAATACCATGTTGAACTCAAGCGAAGCAAACGCGCAGCGTTTGACGAAAATACCATATTGAACTCAAGCGAAGCGAACGCAGAAAAAAAAACACACAAACGATATCAACGTCAAGGAGCCGCATGAAACCAGGCAAGGAGCCGCATACGGCTCGCAAGCCGAGGGTTGGCCATCCCTGCTCGAGAACGTTATCAGTCACTTCATCCTTACATCATAGTTTACTACCCTTCTTTACACATTTCCCTGTAGATTAGAAAATAAATGTTGCCCATATAAAGTATTGAAAGTGTACTGTGTGTGTTTGATATTAGCCTATGGTTCTATTCCACTTCGTGCCTTGTGGCACATAAGGCCTTCACAGAGCGCTTCCACTTGTCACGGTCAGCTGCTGCAGTCCTCGCTTCGGACCATGACTTCCATCCTGCTTCTTTCCTTTCTTTCTCAACAGTATGCCTCCAGGTCGTCTTCAGTCTTCCTTTCCTTCTTTTTCCTTCTGGTGCCCAGGTCATGGCTGTGTTGCAGTCGTTGTGGTCCTGCCGTAGTATGTGTCCAATCATTTTCCATCTACGCATCCTAACTTCTTCACTCAACGGCTCCATTTCAGCTCTTTCTAGTACGTATTTAGTGCTGAGGTGGTCTTGCCAATGTATGGGGAGTATTCTTCGTAGGCATCAGTTGTGGAACACATCAATTGCCTTGCTGTCCCCTTTATTCATTTTCCACGTGTCACATCCATACAGCAGTACTGGCACTACTAGCGTCTTATAAAGCTTTAGCTTGGTTCTTCTTGAGATGTCATTGGAGCTCCAGGTCTTTTTAAGTTTGATAAATGCACCTCTTGCTTTTGACAGCCTATTCTTCAGATTTCATACCGCCACCCTCTTTACATACTAGCCTATAATTAAGAATAAATCAGTTCAGACAATGGATGGGTGGCTCTATGAGTATAGCAAACCTTACAGAAGGTTTCTCACTTCATCAGCAACTAGAGAATAAATTGGCGTGGTACCCCTTTGAACAATATAAATCATAAACTGTAAATATAAATTATGTTCTTCAATGGAGTGATATTTGTTACAAACAGGAGATGCTCGTGAACCTTTTGTTTCTAAAGCCCCTAATCCCACTGAGCTGTAAACAATCGCGAGTTGTTATCAGGGCTCGTTCAAGGTCGCTAATGTTCGCCTGTACTTTTCTTGTTGGTAGGGAATTTTGAAAGTGTTCATAAATTCCTTGCGACAAGAAAAATCCTTAAAATTGTTGAAGAAAGTGTGGTGATGATCGGAGCAACATTTGAAAACTTAAAGAAACCCTGACCAACTCGGACATGAACTCTCAATTTGTGACCTTTGCCAAACGTCAACACTCAAAAATGTTTGCCCCTCAGTGGAATAGGGGCAAGCTTGTATTAATGAAGTGAAACATTCTTCCCTATGGACCCCTTTCTGTTCTACATCATCAAAAGCTGCACGCGCATCATTGGTGCAAAAAAAACGCGGGAGACACACGTGTTGATCTGATTTGTATTTTTTTTTGTGTGGCGTTGTTATAATTTTTGAATAGTTTCACACAACATGTTGAACTGTTTTGTGTGTGCAAATGTATGAATCAGAGTGGAACTGGGTTAATATTTTTCTCAATTCCAAAACGACAAAGACGATTTCAAAACCACCAAAGAAAACAGTGGCTGCAAACTATTAATCACAGACTGGACTGAAGACCTAATGGTGTTTCCGGTGGTCATTTCATATCTCATATCTGGTATATTATCATAGCCATTTGGTTTGGCTTAACTTCTGTTTTGAAATGTTAAGTGGTCAGAAATTGTACACTCGCTAGGTTTTTACTACGAGTGATAACTAGTAACTGGTAGCTAATTAATTCAGCTCTGATGAGCATCCGTGCACACTAGCTCCATCTAATTTAAGATTTTAATTTGTTTGGATTGTTGTATGTGATGTTTACATTTGCCATTTTGCCCTGAGCATCCTAGAACATCTCAGCAACTCAAAAGTTGTCCTACATTGCTATCCCACGGAGATTACCATCACAACAATATGAGGCGATTATCAGTTCCCTGTATATATAACAAGCAATAAAAATGGACCAGCGACATTACTCACCCTGCCATGCTGATTTTGAAAATACTTTTTCGCAGGTGACTGTACAATACATGTGGAGTTGCTTGGTAGTGTTTACGTGAGGACACAGTTCTCCTTTTTGGCCCAAGCGGGGATGCAGTTTCCTCTCTAGTGTGAACAGTAGTAGGTTTCTACACTAAAAAAGATCTAGCCAGTTTGTAACATTTTCCGCCCACTCTATAAAAAATGCATTATTCTCATCCTGATCCTGCTGTGGTAAATATTCAGAGATCAACAGTGTGCAAAATAGTATTGAACTTTTATTAATTTAAACACCTGTTCAGCCAACCACCCTATGTGTCTCAGGTGAGGCTGTGTGGCGATGGTAGAGGCTCCCAAGTAAGCATTTATGTGAGCCAGCGTCTGTGGGAGCAGGGCAGCAATGTTGGTGTGGATGGCAGTGAACCAGGAGTTGGCAGTGGGGGCATCTTTACAACGAAGTACCACTGTGTGCAGTCCATCTGGGGAATGGAGCTCCAACAGTCTGAAAATGAAGAAAGGCAAAATAAATGATCTGGTGTCATACGGAAACCTTCTATCTCCAAATCCATAAACTTAGGGAGCCAAAAGAGGACCCCCCCCCCTAAAAAAAAATTTTTTGTTAATTCATTTACCATATTTTCCAGACTATAGTCGCTCCGGAGTATAAGTCACACCAGCCATAAAATGCATAATAAAAACGAAAAAGACATATACAAGTCACACCGGAGTATAAGTCGCAATTTTGGGATACATTTATTTGATAAAACCCAACACCAAGAACAGACATGTCATCTTGAAAGGCAATTTAAAATAAAAATACAATAGGCAACAACAGGCTGAAGGTACGGTATGCTAACGCTACATACACACATAAAAAAGGAACTGAGAATGTGTCTGACGTAACATATTAGAGTTATAGATTTCAAGATTCAAGAGTTTTTATTCGCCATGTTTGAGTGTGCCAAACAAGGAATTTAACACACCCTCTGTTCAACATATAGGTGACTAACAACACTCAGGACATGTGAATAATGGCAAAAACAGTGTAGACAAATTCAAAAGGTGTGAAGAGCAGGATGTTATTGCACAGTAATGCCTCTGAGACTCTATGAGTGGTGTGAGTTCATCAGAGCAACAGCCTGGGGGAAGAAGCTGTCTCGGTGTCTGCTGGTTTTGGCGTACCGAGCTCTATAACGCCGTCCGGAGGGGAGTAGTTCAAACAGACTGCAACCTGGGTGAGAAGGGTCTGTAGAGATGTTCCTTGCACGTTTCCTGGTCCTGGACAGGTACAAGTCTTGGATAGATGGAAGGTTGATTCCAATGATCTTTTCTGCAGTCATTTATTCAAATAACCATAGCATAAATAACATGCTAACAAGTTTATCGAACCATCCACGTCACTCCAAATCATTAAATCCAATAAAATCTTCATCCTCTGTGTCACTTATAAACAACGCCGCTAACCTCAGAAGCAGAAGATGCAGCGCTTCCTCTTCTATGTGGTTTACTTCAGACTCATCGTCAGTTGCAATTCCAATTATTCCACAGGCCTAGAGCGCCCTGATGCGGTTTAATGTGAAAATAACACGTGAAATGATATAATGTGTTAATAATTTCATACATAAGTCGCTCCTGAGTATAAGTCGCACCCCCAAACTATGAAAAAAACTGCAACTTATAGTCCGGAAAATACGGTCCATTGCATCATCAAAGTAAGCGAGCCATTTTCAACACTTAATATGAGTCAATACATTGTAACATTAACATGCTCACAGGGGAACTAACCAATCATATCGAATTGTGAAAAACAATAGGAAATTGACCTAATTTAGAAATAAGAGGTTTAGGAGGAGGGAAAAAAGTCAGTTGTTGAGGGGTCTCCCAGCTAAACTTTAAAAATGACTTCCTTAAATACCACAATGTTATTTGTCGGAGCACCGTGCAATTGTACGCCAGTGAAGATGGTTCTGGATCAAATAATGAGCGATTCCAAGCCCAAAGTAAGTGCCACATCAATTTGCCCAGCCACCTGGGCAAATACGGCTACAAACGCTACCAAACAAGCTAAAATGGCTGCTAGTAGCTCTGAAGGTAATGGCTCTTCAGTGGTCTCCCTAGATCAGGGGTGGGCAAACTTTTTGACTCGCGGGCCGAACTGGGTTCTAAATTTGGACCGGAGGGCCGAACCAGGAGCAGATGGACGTAGTGTTTGTGTGAAGTAATATAAGCGACCTGTAAAGGTCATTGCATAAAAGATTTTGGCCTTTAGTAGGTAGTAAAGCATGGATATTCCAAACAAGTTTTTTGAAAACAAATGCATTTATTAACAGCATTAAAAAAAAAAAAATCACTAAAAAACTGCTATCAGTGATTCTCATAAAATACAACACTATTATTATGAATAACAGTCTCCATCACTTCAGTGCCTGCAGGTCAGATTAATGAAAAATGTTTATCTTATGAGATCACATCAAACAGCAAACATTCTGACCAAATATATCATCTTGAAGAATCAGTGAAAGCATACATCCAAATAAAGTAATCAAAACGGCAACACGGTGAGGGGTATCTGCAGAGGCGTAGCCAGGAATTTTTCCAGTAGGGGCGCACGCCCACAGGAAAAAAAATCGAACATCACCCACGACGTTCGCTGATCGCTAAAACAACATCCGGGTCCGGGAGGCAAACGGTGAATGGATAACATCGCGCACATAGAATAGCGCAAGCACATTCGCGCATGACCGAAAGAAAAAAACGGCAAGAAAATGAAGAATCGAAAAAGCTTGATTTTTTTTTTTTTTTTTTTTTTTTTTTTTTTTCAACCGGGGCGCAGGGAGTCCTAACCGGGGCGCCGCCCCGGCTCGCCCCGGCTTGGCTACGCCTCTGGGTATCTGAAAATCAGAGCAGTTTTAACTCACCTGGTAACAGAGGTGAGGAAACGGGAAACACTTCCTTAAAGTAAGCCTTAAGAACTTTACAGGTTAAGATTAGTCGCAAACAGGTGGTGGTGCATCAATGTCCTTGAGCATCCTGCATTGTTTGAAAATGAGAATGGTCGCTAGTTTCAATCCCTGCTATGTGTACAAATCATATTCAAAATGCATTTTTTTTATAACAAACTTGAGAGCCTCCCCTTCATTTTCAGTGGGAACAGTGTTGTTGGTCTCCCTTTTTTGCTAGTGCATCATAGTCTGGAGTAAAATTTGTTGTGGCAATTCTTAGGAGAGATCCGTTTACCTCGATCTGTGACGGGTTGATGTGGCTGAACGTCACGTCGCGTACGTCGAGCCAAATTGGCCACTCTTTTAACATTCGGCACTCACTTTTCTTCGGGCCACTCATTTTAATGGAAGGATTCCAGGGGAAGGTTTGTGGGTGGCTTTAGCGTAAAACTGTATCTGAAAGCTCAGCGAGCGAATTACAAGAATGCTGTCGTCACAGCCCACGCTCTAAATTCGGGACTGATACAAATAGAGCGCGAGTGCGCCATGTCCGTACTACTGAGTACGTAAGTACACGCACTTGTGAGTGTGCACCGAGCTTTCTGACACGGCTTCCAGTAGTAAATGCGCAGGCGAGCGGTTCCCCATCTACTGGGGAAACGCAGTCATTGCAGGCAAAATGACAAAAAAAAAAGTTTAATAATACAATTAATTCAGGGTTGGCGGGCCGGATTAAACGGTCCCGTGGGCCGGATGTGGCCCGCGGGCCGTAGTTTGCCCACCCCTGCCCTAGATGCTTTATCCATGAGTCTACTTGTTGCTGAATTACCATAACTGTTATTTGTAGGTGCACCGCGTAATGTTACGACAGTGAAGATGGTTTTGGATCAAATGATGAGCGAGTCCAAGCCCAAAGTAAGCGCCACATCAACTTGCCCAGCCACCTGGGCAAAAACGGCTATGAACGGTAGCAAACAAGCCAAAATCGCTGCTAGTAGCTCTGAGGATAAGGGCTGTCTCCCCGGATGCTCTATCCATGAGTCTACTCGTTGCTGAACTGGATAAACAAGGACTTTCGCTCACGGAGGACATGACGTTGCTGATCCAAGATTCCGCGAGGCAGTGAATAGCTTTAATGGCCGCCTCATGGTGACGGAAACTTTGACTGGAAATAACTCGAGGACGAAGACAAAAGTGGAACAAATCGAGGCTCTTAATAAAGTGTAACAAGATTGTCTTGAAGACTGAGAATCGTTCGGAGGGTCAAGCTTCAGAAAATTAATGTTCCAGAGGGGAGTGAAAAAGGCCAGGATCCAATCAATTTTATAACAGAGTTGCTCATGGAAATCCTCAGCGCTGAAGTACTCCCCAATTCTCCGGCGGTAGAGAGAGCACAGCACTCTCTAGTCCGTAAACTGGGGCCGGGAATAAAGCCTAGACCTTTTGTGGTCTGTTTTCACCATTTCCAAGTGAGGAAACGCTGGGCCCTGCAAAATGACCTGAAATTCGGTGACGTCGTGCTTTGTGTGTTAACGATTTCCAAAGGTCGAGCGGTCACCTTAGCAGCCCAGTGTCTTTTGTTAAGCAATTGCCTTTTTTCAGCATTTCTTGAAGCCAATTCAAAGTCAAAGTCAAAGTCAGCTTTATTGTCAATCCCTTCATATGTCAAGACACACAAAGAAACCGAAATTCCGTTTCCTCCATCCCTCGGTGACGAGACATACAAGTAGGCGACACAAAACAAAAACAAGAAGGCACAAACCATAAATAATAAATAATAAATAAAATAAAATGAGCGATGAATAAATAACAGACCAATAACCCATTAAATAAGAGGGGCAAAACCGAGCCAGTGCGCATACAGCAAGAACAGGACGTTACGCTGAAAGGGGGAGCGAGTTCAGGATCCTAACAGCCTGGAGTACGAAGCTGTTGGAAAGTCTGGTGGTGCGGGAGCGCAGGCTCCTGTACCGCCTCCCAGAGGGCAGAAGTTCAAACAAAGAGTGAGCGGGGTGACTCACATCACTCACGATCTTGGTCGCCTTGCGGGTGAGATGGGAGGTGTAAATGTCCTTCAAGGAGGGGAGAGAAGCACCAATAGTCTTACTAGCCGTTTTCACTATGCGCTGCAGGGCCTTCAAGTCGTGGTCAGTGCAGCTGCCACCCCAGACAGCAATACAGCTGGAGAGGACGCTCTCAATGGTGCCGCGGTAAAAAGTAGTCATGACGGCCGGAGGAGCCCCCGCTCGCCTGAGTTTCCGAAGGAAGTACAGGCGGCGCTGGGCCTTCTTCGCCAGCGACGCGGTGTTGGTGGACCAGGAGAGATCCTCACTGATGTGCACCCCCAGGAACCTGGCGCTGCTCACTCTCTCCACCACAGCACCGTCGATGGTCAGCGGCAGGTGTTGGGCGTGACCCTTCCGGAAGTCAACAACAATCTCCTTGGTCTTGTCGACGTTCAGCAGGAGGTTGTTGTCCCTGCACCACGCGGTCAGAAGGTCAACCTCCAGCCTGTATTGAGTCTCGTCTCCCTTGGTGATGAGACCCACCAGAGTCGTGTCGTCAGCAAACTTCACTATGCGGTTGCCGCTGCAGGTGGCAGCGCAGTCATGCGTCAGGAGGGTGAAGAGCAGCGGACTGAGCACGCAGCCTTGGGGGGCACCTGTGCTCAGCGTGATGCTGGCGGAGATCTTGTCGCCAACACGTACCACCTGTGGCCTCTCTCTCATGTGCATATTTGAGTCTTTTCTTTAAAGTAAAAAAAAAGTAAAAAACATGTCAAGACACACAAAGAGATCGAAATTACGTTCCCACTATCCCACGGTGACAAGACATAGTACACAATATACATACAAGTAAACAACACAAAAACTAAAAACAAGAAGGCACAAACAATGAATAAATAAGAGTGATGAATAAATAATAAATAAACAAATAACATAATAAATATGAGGAGCAAAAATGGAGCAAGTGTGCATACAGCAGACAGTCAGAATACAGCGCAAAAGTACAGGACGCTACGCAGAAGGGGGGAGAGTTCAGGATCCTAACAGCCTGGAGTATGAAGCTGTTGGTGAGCCAGGTGGTGCGGGAGCGCAGGTTGTTATAACCCTAACCCTAACCTCTTCCCAGAGGGCAGAAGATCAAACAAAGAGTGAGCGGGATGACTCACATCACTCACAATCGTGGTCGCCTTGCGGGTGAGATGGGAGGTGTAAATCACCTACATACTGCGAATGTGTCTTTGAATTGTGACCTTGTGAACTTAATCCAAAACATAGATCAATGGGGAGACGTAGCTCTGCCATATATAAGGAGAAACGGAGTTTCGCCATTCACGTCATTTTTTGTACAATTATGAGCATGCACCAAAGGTCTCACATATTTCCTCCACTTCTCTTTTTTTTCTCATCTAGGGTTCCTAAGAGGTCGAGAAGAGTCCAGTTGAACCTTTCCACAGGATTTCCCCTTGGGTGGTAAGGTGTAGTGCAGGGGTCGGCAACCCGCGGCTCCAGAGCCGCATGTGGCTCTTTAGCCCCCCCTTAGCGGCTCCCTGGAGCTTTTGCAAAAATGCGTGAAAATGGAAAAATATGTTTTTTGTTGTTGTTGGTTTTTTTAAAATATGGTTTTTCGATGTTATTCATGACACAAACATTCTTATGCTGTAAAAATGTATGTAGTTGTAAATATATTAAAATGCCGAATTTCAGAATGGCGTCAAACAGCCAAATTGCGTCATAGCCTGCGACACAGCACAGGTGAGTTGTTAACAAAGGGGTGTGAGAGAGTGATGGGCCATGGATTCAAAAGTCAAACAGAGAAAGATTGCTGATGAGAAACAGTGGGTTTAAGAAAGACCGGACTGAACCATTTGCTTTCATTGCCAATGCCGAAGGATTGCCTGCATGTTTGATTTGCAATGAGAAGTTGTCAAATCACAAGAAGAGCAATTTGGAGCGACATTTTCAGCTAAAGCATGCTAAATTTGCTGCCGATCACCCAGTTGGAACTGAAAAGAAAGGTGCAATTGCAGTGCTGGTGGAGAAATTGGAGGACCGAAAAAACGGTTTCAAGAAGTGGATTGCATCTCCAAACTCTACTACTGCTGCAAGTTTTGTTGCAGCCCGGGAGATAATAAAGTTCGGAAAACCATTCGCCGATGGTGAGTACATGAAGGATTCATTCATTAAACTACCAGAGTGCCTATTTTCGGACTTCAAAAACAAAACCGAGATCATTTAGAAAATTAAAGACATGCCTCTCTCTGCAAAAACAGTGAAGGAAAGGGTAATTAAAATGGCAAACAACATCAGCAAATCAAGGGCATCATTTCAGCTCCAGTTTTCTCAATGGCCTGGGACGAGTCGTGTGACGTGACCGATGTCGAACAGACAGCTCTGCTATGCAACGATGCAGGTACGTGAACTCTAATGGGCCGCAACAAAACACAAGACATTAATATTGTAATGGAAGTTCGGCTAAACTTGAAGTAGCAATAGGCCTATCGTACATCAGTAGTCACGTGGTGCGTAATTCTCTCCAGGATGCGCTGCAGGGAAAATAAACATTTAATCGTGAATGTTCATTTTGTATTTGTAGCCTCCTTAATTATTTTAATAGTTGGCATGCATACAGCTTATGTATTGACAGTCTATGTTGCCTTATAAAAGGCTTTTAGATTTTTGCGGCTCCAGACAGGTATGTATGTTGTTGTTTTTTTGGGCCAATATGGCTCTTGAACATTTTGGGTTGCTGACCCCTGGTGTAGTGCATGACTTGGAGATTCCAGCAAGCTTACAAAGCTCCACTACAAACTCCGACTCAAAACAAGCTCCTTGACCACTATGCAGTCTGCGAGGAAAACCGATGATGAAATTCTCCCACAATACTGTGGCAGATTAATCTCTTGTCAGATATGCCTGGGCATACTTCCTGTAATAATCAGTCACCACCAGTACATTTCTGGTGTCTCTTCATTCGGGCTCTAATGACAGAAAGTCAACACAAATTAACTCAAGTGGACCGTCAACTTTAATGTTGACAATCTTGGATGCAATCTGAACCCTAACCTTGCGTCTCACGCATCTTTCACAGCTTTTACATTTGTCTTTGATATATTTTGCTAGCCTGTGCCAATAGAACCTTGCTCTTGCTAGTTCCAATGTTCCTCCAATGCCCAAATGGCCTACCTCATCATGAACAGCTTGAAAAGCTTTCTCTCTGTGACTATTAGGCATGACAATTTGGTGAAAAACCTTTGCCCTCTTATTGAAGACTTTACGGTGCAACACTCCATCCACCAAGATCAACTTGGAACTCTCGTGAAAGGAGCGCTACTTCGGACTCATCAGTCTCCAGATCAATGTCTTGGTGTCAATTTCAGTTCCAAGGATTTCAATGATACGTGCCAAGAACCCATCTCGCCCCTGCAGCCTATGCCAGTCCTCCATAGACATCTCTGGCAAAGAAGAATGTCCAAACACTGGATCTTCCAAATCATCTGGAACCGCACCTTCATCACACAACAAGGTTTCAACGGCTGCTATTTCACTGTCGACATGCCGTGTTTCCTTTGGTGAAGCTATATGAACATTGGCAACATGACACATGCAAAGAGCGTTCACTGTCTCCATCCATCCATCCATTTTCTGTACCGCTTTGTCCCCTGTCAAACGCGCACTTTATTAAAGTGGCACCGGCTCCCCGGTAACGGGCTCAATAAGCCGGGAGTGAAGGGACTAGTCCGTAGCTGACCACCCGCGTTAAATTAATTCTATTAGAATCAATCTAATTTCTATACGACGCCAACCCCTCTAAAGCCATTCGACGCGCGAGCCGAGTAACTCGATTCGAGGCAAGTCGTCGATATGACCGCGCCGTAATGATGGCTCCCTTCGGTTGTTTGATGCTGGTATTACTTTACGGATATTTTTTAGGTGCCTTTGTTAAGGCCTCAGGGATTCGTTTGTCTAGCGCACCCTAGCACTAGTTTTGTCGAAATAACTTTTGATATGGCCCCGCTCTACTGGGTTTGAGGAAGTAACGAGCCTACTTCCCTTTTTTCGGAAGAAAGTCCCATTTGCAGAAGTATGGCAATGATAGTGTTTGAGAATGAATTTAATGCATTAAATCACAAATTCTAACATGATATACTTAAACACTTAACCGTGAGAGTGCTTCCACCAATTCGATTGTTTCCAACAAAATAATATTTTACTTAATACGATTTAAAATGATTTAATCGGATTATTATTATCTTGCAATTTATTTTGACGGCAAATTAGTCCCTCAAAATCATTCAAAGTACCCTCTGACGCGGCACGAAGAAACAGGAACGGGCTCGTGCCCGAAGGACATTTACTAATTATAGCTCTAACACTAATCCGAAAAGTCGAATTTGAAAACCTTCCTTATTTTTATTTATTATGGTATGTTTGCATACCATAATAATCTCCTATTTATAAACTGAGTTATCAACCCAACCTCAAAACAATTAATTGCATACAAATTAGCGCACCACGAATTAAATGAGTATATAAAACACATTTATTGAAGAAGCATGAAATAGAATTACAAATCTCAATCCTCCAAAAACTGAACAATCCCACTCACTGATACACTTGCAAATAAAATCATTCAATCCCGGAGCACTTTTGATTGCAAAACAAAAATCAGAAAAGAGGGAAAAGGTAGCTACCAATTGGGTGTTAATTTCTTTTTGGTGGAAATAAAGTCGAGTGATCAGTTCGATTTTATTTCTAAAATCCAATTTGGAAACTAGTTAGGCCCCGTGAGGACAGACTACCCGATGACTGTCTCCTCCGCTTGCGGACATACAGAAGAAGTCTCCCCTCACCTAGTTTCTCACGCAAAGTTGTCCAGTCCAATTCTTTTGAGTAAATCCAAGTTAATCCAGGCCAGCGATCTTGCGTCTCACACAAGGCTCTTGAAGGCTGTAGAAAAAGTCTTGAAACTCATACGGGCTTCTTCACGTATGAACGCGGTCCGGGAGAGAGCCCCGTAGATGTCCAAGGTGACCTTTTTATAGACCTCTCTGGCCCCCCCCTTTTCTCTATACTGGCCTCTATACTGTCCAGTTTCCCACGCTCATAAGTTATGAGTCATAACCTTGCGGTTTGAGCAGCTGTTTCCGCTGGCCTCTATACTGTCCAGTTTCCCACGCTCTTAAGTTATGAGTCATAACCTTGCGGTTTGAGCAGCTGTTTCCGCCCCACTCTCTTTCCACCAAAAACCTGTAGAAACCCTGGCAAGCACCTTATTTCCTCTTTTCCTCACTTCTCCTTTCATAAAACCAATATTTCAAAGTTACACTTTTTACTCAACCATTTAAATCAGAAATCAAAACCCTTGAATTTATTTTTTAAACATTTTCTTTACACACCACTCGTGGTGGGCCTCTTTTCCTAATTGTGTGATAATATTGCTTTATGCTGTTACAGAATATATTTCAGCCAAGCAAAGAAAATAAACTAAAAATAAAAGAAAATAAAAACTCATTTGTTTTCCCCTTTCCAACAATTTTTAACACACCCCTATTTTTATATGGGTGGGCAGCTTAGTCTAATTCTGTGATAATATTGCTTTAAGCGGTTACAGAATATATTTTAGCCAAGCAAGTAAAATAAAATAAAAATAAAAAATATATTTGTGCTTCCATGTGTGACCCATAATCCGACCCCTTTTTCTCTTTGGTCTCCTGCACCGGTTTGGCTCCATCTTTTGGAAAATTTTGGAATTTCAGCTTTGCCAATTCATTCAATATTTCCCCACCTAATCTTGCACCATCTGCCGTTAAAATTTGGAATTTCAGCCCCGCCAATTTATTACTGGGAGCAATCCATACTCACTTCTTGCACCATTTGTTTCCCCCCCCCCACTCCATGTTACATGACACCCCACGGGGGTCGCGGGCGTGCTGGAGCCTACCCCAGCCGTCATCGGGCAGTAGGCGGTGGACACCCTGAACCGGTTGCCAGCCAATCGTTCACTGTCTCTTCACTCAAAATTTTAAATTCCTCAGGTGACCAACTGAAACAATTTAGCATGTCAGAGATTCTTTGATCCATTTCCCGTGACATTGTCTGGGCAGGGTTCGTGAGGTCTTCAGGAAAGTCCATCAGCGTCAACGTTGTGTTGCCCCGCTTTGTAATATCAAAATTGTACATAGAGCAGCAAGCCACCTGTGACTTGAACATCTATACCTTCGCACTAGTAAGCACATGGGTTAAGGGATTATTATCAGTCAAAACCTTGAAGCTAGCCCCCATATAAATAGTCGTGTAATTTTTCACGAACCGTCCACTTGAGTGCTAAACATTTGAGTTTATACACCGGGTAGTTCTTCTCACTTTTTGAAAGGCCACAACTTGCATAAGCCACAACTCTCATCTGACCATCTTGAACCTGATATAGGGCAGCACCTAAACCAGTTAGACTGGCATCCGTGTGAAACAAATAAGGAAGCTACCAGTTAGAGAACGCAAAGACAGGCGTTGATGTTAATTTCTCAATAATTTGGTCAAATGCAGTTTGGCATGCGGTAGTCCAATTTTCCCCAAGGGGATGTGACAATTTACGCGGACAAGACTTGGAACTCTTGTACCTGGGAGCTAGCTCACCTTTCAACAGATCATTTAAAGGTCTGACAAATTTAGCATAATCCTTCACAAAACATCTGTAGTACCCAGTGAAGCCCAAGAATGAACGCAGCTGTTCGGCTGTTGTAGGCTGTGCCCATTCCTTTACAGCAGCAACTTTGTCAGGATCAGGCTGGATTCCTTGAGCAGATATTACATGCCCTAAGTTTTTCAATGAAGTTTGCAAAAGTCTGCATTTGGATGGGGACAATTTGAGGCCAAATTGCGCAATACGTTTCAAGACCATCACCCTCTCCTCATGTTTCTCAGGAGAGCGAGAGAATATTATGAGGTCATAAAGGAATGCAGATCATTTAAAGGTCTGACAAATTTAGCATAATCCTTCACAAAACGTCTGTAGTACCCAGTGAAGCCCAAGAATGAACGCAGCTGTTCGGCTGTTGTAGGCTGTGGCCATTCCTTTACAGCAGCAACTTTGTCAGGATCAGGCTGGATTCCTTGAGCAGATATTACATGCCCTAAGTTTTTCAATGAAGTTTGCAAAAGTCTGCATTTGGATGGGGACAATTTGAGGCCAAATTCCGCAATACGTTTCAAGACCATCACCCTCTCCTCATGTTTCTCAGGAGAGCGAGAGAATATTATGAGGTCATAAAGGAATGCAACAACTTCTTGGCGGTTAATACCCTCCATCACTTTTTCCATAGTTCGCTGGAAGGTTGCTGGGGAATTGGTCAAGCCTTGGGGCATTCTGTGAAATTGCCATGTACCAAATAGTGTTGTAAATGCAGTCTTTGGTCGATCAGATGGCTCCACTCGAAATACATCGTCACTCGGGCTAACTGGAAGCCATGGCTGACAGGGGCTGTCCTCAGGCTGCTAAGGGCCAGGGACAAAGCCTTCAGAGCGGGGGATGAGGCTGGCTTGAGGACAGCGAGGGCCGACCTGTCCCGGGGCATCAAGGAGGCGAAAAGGGCGTTCTCTTGCAAGATCACCGCCCACTTCAAGGACAGCAAGGACGCACGGAGCCTTTGGCAGGGCATTCAGACCATCACGGACTACAAGCCCGCGCCGCAGAGCTGTGAGGGCGACATCCGTCTGCTCAACGATCTCAACCGCTTCTTTGCTCGCTTCGACGCTCAGAACAGCACTTGCCCGCTGAAGTCCCCTCCCCCTCCACAAGAACAGCCCCTGTGCCTCTCTGCCGATAGCGTGAGGAGGGCGCTTGTCGCTATCAACACCCGTAAGGCAGCGGGCCTAGACAACATCCCAGGTCGAGCGCTGAAGGACTGCGCTGGGGAGCTGACGGGTGTCTTCGCGGACATCTTTAACATTTCCTTGCAGCAGGCCATCGTCCCTTCGTGTTTCAAGGCTGCCACCAACGTACCTGTGCCGAAGAAACCTGCTCCGTCCTGCTTCAATGACTACCGCCCCGTGGCACTGACGCCCATCATCATGAAGTGCTTCGAGCGGCTTGTCATGGAGCACATCAGATCCATTCTCCCCCCCACCATAGACCCCTTCCAGTTTGCGTACCGAGCCAAACGGTCCTCTGAGGATGCCATCTGCTCTGCCCTCCACTCGGCCCTCACCCACCTGGAGAGAAGGGACTCGTATGTGAGATTGCTGTTTGTGGACTTCAGTTCTGCCTTCAACACCATTGTGCCACACCGACTCATCTGCAAACTCGCCAAGCTGGGCCTCAGTACCTACCTCTGCAACTGGCTACTAGACTTCCTCTGTCGGAGGACTCAGGTGGTACGTGTTGGCGACAAAATCTCCGCCAGCATCACGCTGAGCACGGGGGCCCCCAAGGCTGCGTGCTCAGTCCGCTGCTCTTCACCCTGCTGACGCATGACTGCGCTGCAACCTACAGCAACAACCGCATAGTGAAATTTGCTGACGACACGACTCTGGTGGGTCTCATCACCAAGGGCGACGAGACTCAATACAGGTTGGAGGTTGACCTTCTGGCCACGTGGTGCAGGGACAACAACCTCCTGCTGAACGTCAACAAGACCAAGGAGATTGTTGTTGACTTCCGGAAGGGTCACACCCAACACCTGCCGCTGACCATCGACGGTGCTGTGGTGGAGAGAGTGAGCAGCACCAGGTTCCTGGGGGTGCACATCAGTGAGGATCTCTCCTGGTCCACCAACACCGCATCACTGGTGAAGAAGGCCCAGCGCCGCCTGTACTTCCTGCGGAAACTCAGGCGAGCGAGTGCTCCTCCGGCCGTCATGACTACATTTTACCGTGGCACCATTGAGAGCGTCCTCCCCAGTTGTATTGCTGTTTGGGGTGGTAGCTGCACTGAATACAACATGAAGGCCCTGGAGCGCATAGTGAACACGGCTGGTAAGATTATTGGTGCTTCACTCCCCTCCTTGATGGACATTTACACCTCCCATCTCACCCGCAAGGCGACCACGATTGTGAGTGATGTGAGTCACCCCGCTCACTCTTTGTTCGATCTTCTGCCCTCTGGGAGGAGGTACAGGAGCCTGCGCTCCCGCACCACCAGACTCACCAATAGCTTCATGCTCCAGGCTGTTAGGATCCTGAACTCTCTCCCCCCTTCTGCGTAGCGTCCTGTACTTTTGCGCTATATTCTGACTGTCTGCTGTGTGCACACTTGCTCCGTTTTGCTCCTCTTATTTATTGTGTTATTTGTTTATTTATTATTTATTCATCACTCTTATTATTCATTATTCATTGTTTGTGCCTTCTTGTTTTTATTTTGTGTTGTTTACTTGTATGTATATCGTGTACTATGTCTTGTCACCATGGGATAGTGGAAACGTAATTTCGATTTCTTTGTGTGTCTTGGCATGTGAAGAGATTGACAATAAAGCAGACTTTGCCTTTTTGATTTCGATGTGCTCCTTTAGTTGTTGTAAAATCAGGCTATCACTGCAATCAAGGCTGAGAATTTGAGCTGCCGGAGAAATCTTTTCATCATGTGGCATGTCTGGAATTACTCCTGGCCACGAATGGAGCATGAAGGTCGACCTGGACAAGAAGCTGCAGTTCCCCACCGAGATCACCACCACATCTCTCCGGCCAGAAATAGTTGTGTGGTCTACCAAGATAAAAGCAGTGACCCCCATTGAGCTCACCATACCAAAGGAGGAGGGCATCGAGGCTGCCTTTGAGCGAAAAAAGCTCAAGTACTCGAAGCTGGCTGCAGAGTGCCGGGAGGCTGGCTGGAAGACATCCATCTACCCAGTGGAGGTCGGATGCTGAGGCTTCGTGGGGTTGTTGACCACACGCCTCCTGAAGGACGTAGGAGTCACCGGAGGAAGGCTTATGAAGGCATTAAAGGATCTGGCAAAGGAGGCGGAAAAAGGGAGCTTTTGGCTCTGGCTGCGGAGGAAGGACAGAACTTGGGGGAAGAACACGAAACCCCAGACAGCAGCCACAGGGATAAGACCAATCAGCTGCAGGGGGTGACAGGGAGAAGTCCTTGTCACTGCTGCGCCACCAGGAGACATACCAGTATTAAAGGAGAGAAACACTGGTGAATGGTGGTTTCTGGCTGATGACCCTGCAGCCTTCCCATGGGCACCGTAGGAGGTGCGACAGGCAGCAATGCCCAGCAGGCGGTAACACCTTCCTGTACAATTCTGAATTGGGGAGGATCTGACTAAATATTCTGGTCCAAGTGCAACACAGGAACGGCCCAGTCAATGGGTGAACACTTAGCAATGACTTCCTTGGGATACAGAGTGATATCACGTTGGGACTTATTTTTGACAGCAATTTAAACCTGGTATGGGCTTCAGACTTCACATCCACTAGTTGGTCATAAACATCAGACTTCCCGGTGTGAGAACTTCCTCTGCACCACCCACAAGAGCTTGCAGACTTAGTGTGACAGATTCCATTTACAGTTGGAATCCGTCCATGCTTCAGCCGAAAAGGAGTTTTGCTACTGAACGTCACACGCAGAACTTTGGCGTCTCTTGTTGCCCTGTTAGACTGAATAGGCAAAACGTCCAAGAATTTAGCTCCGCCTTGTTTCTGGCAGTCTCTCACCATTGGGCGCAGAGTACCAACAAGCAGAGGGTACTTGACCAATCTGGGCTTGCTAATGCTAGAATATGAAAGCATTTGTCGGTTCCACACACATCTTTCGGGAACTGGACATCAACTTTTACATATCCTAGATATGGTACCATCTGGGAACGTAATTTCGATTTCTTTGTGTCTTGGCATGTGAAGAAATTGACAATAAAGCAGACTTTGACTTTGGCGTTTTGATCTGTCCCGCTGCGCCAATAAGTGCTTTTTTGGTGTGAGACTGATAACAGGTCTAGAATGATTGAGATATGATTGTTACCTGTGACCCAGAGTTTAGTATGCAATTCAACTCCATCTAGTCACACTTCACTGTCACATGGTTCATCTACAAGTCCATGGAATGTCAAAAACTTCATTTGCACTTGAAGGTAGAAAACTTTGATTCAACAGTGCAGGACTTGTTTGTTGATGAGCTCCTCCCTGTCCCTCAGCTGGAGCTCTCCTCCGTTCAACGACAAATTTGGTCCAGTATTTGTCTGTTGTGAGTTTGGTGGACTTTGGTCCTGCTTAGCTTTTGAACACCAATGGAGAGAGCTACATTTAAAGCAGCGGTCGACAAACTGTCTTTTAGCAGGCAGCGCTGCTGTGGCTCCGACGGACTGGAGTCATTGAGCACTTGCTTGACACGAAGCCTCTATATGCCAAAATCTATCTCTGTCAATGGTTTGGGGTAATTTCCAGAAAACACGTGTAGCTCTTTAGTGTGAGGAAGGGACACTTTTGCATCATGTTTCACAATATGTTCAACAATAACTCTGCACCTCTGTGCGCATGGTGTTGATGAAAACTTTGTCATTAGGAGCAGAATGGGAGGATGGGAGTCAATGGGGTTTTAAACAAGGGAAGCCTGTGTTTTCCATGTTGATGTTGGGGTTGATGTTACTGGCACCTTCTCACCATCACTTTTGGTAAATATATGGTTTACTGCTGTATTTTGTAGTACAGTGGTCCCCAATCTTTTTTGTGCCACGGACCGGTTACGTGTCAGAAATATTTTCGCGGACCGGCCTTTATATAGTAAATAAATAATACATTTATATATATAAATAATACATTTATAATAAATATATAAATATGATGAAATAAAATGGTACGACTGGCATAAAAACAAGTATAAACGACATAAAAATAAAACCCACCATTACGTTGAATGAGTGAGAGCACTGAGCTTGTTTCTCAGAAACGAGCCGGTCCCATCTAGGCGTAATCGGAGACAATGACACCTGAAGTGGTTAAGGTTTGTCTTTTAATACAGGATGCTTGGTCTCCATGTGCCGAAGCAGTTTTGAAGGCTTCATTGCCTCGTTAGCTAGCCTGTCGCCTCATATTATGCAGAGTCGGCTTGGCGCGTCAGAGTCACCTGTGGCGATAAATCCAGATTTTAAGTAGGACTCCAGAAATTTTCTTTTAAATGCAGCTTTCCTTTTCTTGGAACTCATAGCCTCTTCTTCTTCCGTCTCCTCATTGGGCTTTTTTCCCTTTCCGATGGAGCTTTCCAAACATCTCTGTTTCTTGCTCATATTTGCTTGCTTCGCGCGCTCGACTGAGGTGACCTGTCCCGTGACCGAGACGAGTGTCTTGACCTGAACCGATGGATGTAATTGGGATAGAATCGCCAATTTTTTTATATTTTTCAAAATAAATTCTTACTCATTTTTGCTAGCTTTGCGGGCTCGACTGGGGAAACATTTCACGTGACCGGGATGAGCGTCTTGACCGGAATTAATTGGTCGTCGATTAAAAAAAAAAAAAAAGAAATTTCTGTGCGGCTTGGCGGCCCGGTACCAAGTGGTCCGCGGACCGGTAGTACGGGTTGGGGACCCCTGTAGTACACCAGGACTCACATTATACATAAGAGCCAACTCCTTCACTTGTTTGCTAAAACTAGCTTTCATGTCATCAATAACAAGGGGCACTACATTTTCTCTGAGTGGCTCCCTTATTGGTTTGGTCGGATGATGCTCATCTGTATTTGAATTACTTCCCAACACTCCTTGCCTACTTTATGTTCGTGGACTAATAACATTGGAGTAAAGGACATACTGAACTGGCATAAAAAAGTATTCGGAAGGCTATCAATATGATGAACTTGGATAACATCATCTACCTCAATAAAAGCCCTTTGTACATCTTATAGTTAGTTATAGTGGAACACCGTTAAAATCACGCTGTACTCTGGGTCAAACCCATACATTTCACAAAACTCAATTTTAACAATGTGAACTCTCAATTGGCTACTACAGGGGTGTCCAAACTTTGAGCTAGGAGGGCCGCATTTGATAAAGTGAAGGGGCCCGGGGGTCAATAGTTTATTCGGATATTTTTTAACTACCGTATTTTTCGCACCATAAGGCGGACTGGATTATAAGGCCCACCCTCATTGAATTTTTTATTTTAGAAATTATTTCATATATAGGGCGCACCGGATTAAAAGGCGCATAAAATAAAAGCTATACTGCAACAAACTGAGGTTAACTAGGGTTGCGGTATGCATCCACTAGCCAATAACCAATGAGCCCTCTGTAAACAATCGTGTTTCTCAAACTATCTCCTATAAAATGATCGGAACTGACTAAAGTTCGATCTAACACATTGGTACTGCTTACTTATGTTTCCATTCCATATCGATCCGTAAATTTATTCGAGACATTAACGGAGCAGCCTATTTTGAAATGAAATAGCCTCGTGCGTATAGCAGCTATCATTATAGCATTAGCCACCCGCAAACTCCCATGAGCCTCAGCTCGCAGACTCCCATGAGGCTCAGCAAAGTATCGTGGCAGCCCCCTGTAAACAATCGCGTTTCTCAAACTATCTCCTATAAAATGATCGGAACTGACTAAAGTTCGATCTAACACATTGGTACTGCTTACTTATGTTTCCCTTCCATATCGATCCGTAAATTTACTCGAAACATTAACGGAGCAGCCTATTTAGAAATGAAATAGCCTCGTGCATATAGCAGCTATCATTATAGCATTAGCCACCTGCAAACTCCCATGAGCCTCAGCTCGCAGACTCCCATGAGCCTCAGCAAAGTGTCGTGGCAGCCCCCCGTAAACAATCACGTTTCTCAAACTCTCTCCCATAAAAGTGACCGGAACCGACTAAAGACTGATTTAACACATTGGTGCTGCTTATTTATGATTACATTGGATATTGATCCGTAAACGTACAGTCAAACCTCGGTTTTCGAACGTCCCGGTTCTCGAACAAATCGGAATTCAAACAAAAAGTTCGAGATTTTTTTTGCTTCGGTTGTCGAACAAAATTCGGAGGTCGAACCTCGCGAGATGAGCCGGGAGGACCCGAGAAAACCCGACCGCGCCGCCCAGATGCCGACTGACTCCGTTCGTTATTGTATTTTCGTTACTTTGAGGATTGTATTAAACCATAATCATGCCTCCAAACAAAGCAAGTGGGAGCAGTAAAGCCATCCTAAAACACAAAGACGCTCTTAAAGAAATGCGACAGAGCGCCTGGCGCACTGCGGTTGCGCGATCGGACCAAATTAAGCTCCCTGCGCACTGAGGTCCACTTAAATTTTGGAAAGTACATCAGGACTTTAAAAATATTTTCTAAATTTCAGCGACGGCTCTGTCACAATAATGCGACCAGCGCGGTTCAGTTGCGCGGTCGGCGGCGCGCTATGGTTGCGCGTTCGGCAGTGCGCTGCAGTTGCGCGATCGGACAAAAATGTACAAATGAAAAAATGCTTAAAAAAGGCGTTTTTTTTTTAGTCTTGGAACAGATTAAAATTTTTTCCATGATTTGTAATGAGAAAAATAGATGCGGAATTCGACCGATTCACTTCTCAAACCGCCTTCTGGAACGGATTGTGGTCGAAAACCGAGGTTTGACTGTATGGCTTTTTTTTTTTTTACATGGAAATTGTTAGTCTCTGTCAAAGAAAGTAGACTCGCACAATGTGGGAAAGTCAGTTGTTCTCGTTTGTAAAAAAATCTTTTGCCGTTTCTTGTTAATGTAGCGCAGTGGTTCCCAAAGTGGGCGGTACCGCCCCCAGGGGGGCGGTGGAAAGATCTGGGGGGGCGGTGAGGAAGAAAGGGGCGGTAGGGGGGCGGCAGTCGATTTGTACATAACACGCCGCTCTGGCCCAGTCAGATACGACAGCATAGACTACAAAAGCAAAAGCTCAGGTTTGTAATTTCAAGCTTGTAATGTTCAGAATTTTATCTTATAATAAAAACTGCATTCTGGCGGTCAACATCATCTTGAGTTCAAGTCAACATGAAATTGGGGACTCGCCAGAACGCGCCGTGTTGTGTTGTGTTGAGCTGGTTAGGGCAGTGGTCCCCAACCACCGGGCCGCGGCCCGGTACCGGTCAGTGGGTCACTTGGTACCGGGCCGCCAAGCCGCACAGAATTTTTTTTTTTATCGACGATCAATTAATTCAGGTCAAGACACTCGTCCCGGTCACGTGACATGTTTCCCCAGTCGAGCCCGCAAAGCTAATATGTGGCGACAGGCTAACTAACCAGGCAGTGAAGCATTCAAAACTGCTTCAACACATGGAGACCAAGCATCCTGCAATAAAAGACAAACCTTAAATCACTTCGGGTGTCATTGTCTCCGATTAACGTCTAGATGGGACCGGCTCGTTTCTGAGAAACAAACTCAGTGCTCCCACTAATTCAACGTAATGGTAATGATATTATAAATGTATTATTTATTTATTTATATAAATGTATTATTTATTTATATAAATGCCGGTCCGCGGAAATATTTCTGACATGTAACCGGTCCGTGGCGCAAAAAAGGTTGGGGACCACTGCCTTAGATCACGTCCGCCACCATTTTCTGTGAGTAAATAGAAGAAAATGAATACATGAGAGGGTAAACTTGCTTTTCATACCTTCAATGTTGTCATTTTTGTCTTTAAGTAGGCCTATTTATGAAATGCGATAAAATGCTGTATTTTACATGGTTTTATTTTTTTGTTCCAGAATAAAGTATGGCCTTGGTACAGCAAACAAAAAAGAAGTGTCGGCAATATAGTGTGGAATATCTGAAATATGGATTTGTCGCAGCACCACACAACCAACAGCAACCAATGTGTCTACTGTGTGATAGAGTGTTTTCAAATGAAGCTATGAAACCTTCGAGGCTTTTGGAACATTTGAAGAAAATGCACTCTGATAAAGCAGACAAAAACTTGGCATATTTTCAGTCACTCCGAGACAATGTTCAGAAACGGAAAACAATCGGAAATATGTTTGACAGCATTTCACAACAATCTACTGACGGTTTGTGAGCGTCATACAACATCTCTTTGCTGATTGCTAGATCTGGTAAGCCTCATACAATTGGAGAAGAGCTTATTCTACCAGCAGTAAGAGAGGTTCTACACACAGTTCTACACAAGTCACCTGACCAAATTATAAAAGCTATTCCTCTCAGTGATAACTCTGTTCAGAGAAGAATAGATGAAATGGCTGAAAATATTGAAGAAACATTGTGTAACATGCTTAGGACAACAGAATTTAGTTTACAGTTAGATGAGTCCACTCTGCCAGGCAATGAATCTTTGCTTCTTGCTTATGTTCGTTTCGTCAAAGATGAAAGCTTGGTTCAAGAGCTGTTATTTGCAAGACAGCTTGAAACAGACACAAAAGGGGAGTCCGTATTTCGTGTCGTTGATGATTTTTTCAAAGAGAAAGACATCCCACTTTCTAACATTCTTGCTTGTGCAACAGATGGGGCACCATCAATGGTAGGTCGTCATCGTGGCTTCATTAGTTTCTTGAAAAAAGCTGTACCTGGAGTACTTACAGTGCACTGTGTAATCCACAGGCAGCATCTGGTCGCAAAAAACCTGAGTGGTAGACTACACAAATCAATGAGTACTGTTATCACAGCAATAAATAAAATCAAGGCACATGCCCTCAATTCCCGACTGTTTCGACAGCTGTGCACTGATAATGATGAAGAGTTTGAACGTTTAGTGTTGCACACAGAAGTTAGATGGCTGTCAAAGGGAAACTGCCTGAGACGTTTCTATTCACTGTTTGATACAGTTGTTGAATTCTTCCAAGACTCCAATTCTGTTCTGTGTGATGAACTAAGAAACATGAAGCATGACATTGCTTATTTTGCAGATATATTCGCAAAGTTCAATGAAGTTAATTTGCAGCTGCAGGGAAATTAGGCTAACCTAATTAAAGTCAAATCAGCTATCTCCACCTTCCTGGCCAAGTTACAGTTATTCAAACGAAACATCGCTCGCCATGCACTCTACCAGTTCCCAAGCCTCTCTGAATTGGATGAGGAAAAAGGCATACCAGACGATGACCTTCAAGTGTATTGTACACACCTGGATGAACTGCACAGAGACATGTCTGAGAGATTTGAGGACATTTTATTGCTTGAAATACCAGACTGGGTGATCAATCCATTCCTAAATGTCGACGGTGAAGAAACTGGAGTGGCAGAGGAAGAACTGATTTCAATTCAAAATGACATTGAGCTAAGGCCAAAGTTCAAAAAGTCATATCAAGATTTATGGTTACAAAAAAAAATCTCTGACTGCTATCAAGTGCTGTGGAACAAGGTCAAGATGTACTTCATTGCCTTCCCAACATCATATTTAGTAGAACGGGGCTTCAGTGCAGTCACCTTGCTTCTTTCCAAGCAAAGAAACCGACTGAAAATTACTGACCGCGGGGATCTACGACTTCTTAGTGAGTTCCAGCCTGATGTTGAGAAGCTTATGTCCCTGCACCAAGCACATCCATCCCATTAATATTACGTGTGAGACAATGAAGGTTACTGGTGGAATGTTTATTTACGGTTCTATGTTGCTGAAACAGTTAAAACTGCTAAAAAATAAATTGGTTTACTAAATACTAAATTGGGTTTTATTTGTGAAATACACATTTGTGTTTAACCTTTCTCTTTTCAAATTGCAGCAAACCAAATATCAAGAAAGAGGTGTTTGTTTCCATATGTGCCTTGGGGGGCGCTAGGAATTCACTGGGGAGCCAAAGGGGGCGCCAGCCTGCAAAAGTTTGGGAACCACTGATGTAGCGGAATAGGAGGATGACATAAAAAATATAGGCCAGCGGCAATTTTCACTATTTTTGCTTGGCGCTTCAGACAAGAGGCAATGAAAATCAAAAGCTTTGCGGCGTATCAGTACCTACACAATAATAAAAGTTGGTCACATTTTGTTAATATAAGCCTTATTTGGCCTAAAGCTGACATAGGAGCCAGCCAAACATACTACTTCCCACTGCATGTTAACTGGGACAAACTAATGCTGAACTTCACTTGATGCCATAAACGTACAATCTGGTTGGACAAGCTGAAAATGGTAACAAAGACAGTTGATCATATTTGCTTCTAAGAATATACAAATGTTGAGAGTTCCACAATAATTTGCAAAATTGCAGTCAGCTACCCATTTTTATGCCATCACAGCAGCAAAATAAACAGATTAGTCATTAATGTCAGACCTGTTCTCCAAGTCTGGCATGGTTAGGTTCCGACTGATGAAGCACATCTTCAAACTCATGACCTTCCTGTCTTTGGAGGAGCTGTGTTCAGGAGATCCAGCTTCCTCACTGCCATTGTAGCTCTGAGACTGCGGCCAAAGCTCATTCCATGTCAAGTCAGCCACCAAGGAAAGCTTCTTGAATAGTGGTGAAACCTCACGAATGTACTTTACTGTGGAGGCAAAACAGAGATTGAAAGCATGAACATTAGTCTGGCTGCCTCATTAAAGTAAATAATTGATTTTAGCAACCCCTCACAATTTAAAGTCTAGACTCTATGAAACCCAAGGTCTGTGGGCCAAGTGTGGCCTGCCATGCTACTGTACATTAATTTTTGTTTTAATTGACTGTTTTCACTGTTTTGTAGTTGTATCATTGTTATGTGTAAATCGCTTTGTTACAGCTGCAGCTGTTGTGAAATGTGCTAGATAGATTGTTAGGGTTGATAGATTATTTTGATTGTATGTTTATGTTAGAATGTAGACTATAATGATTAACCAAACTTTTCCTGCTCTCACAACGCAGTAAAATAAAGTGGTTGCATCCTCTGCTTGATTGACCAGCTGCAGAGGAAGCAATCTAAGTTGTTCTGTTTCCCCCAACGTCGTAAAACACCCCTTGCTCTGATTTGACCAGAGGCCAGGGGTTCACCAAACCTGTCCACTCTCACCCCCACCCTGTTTTCTCTCAATAAATACTCTCTTGCAAGAATCCAAAGTCAGACTTCGTTCGAACATCGCTGTATGCACAGTGACGAACGATTTCTCCACTTGCAAGTGCTCAAAGGGCATACTGTCTCCCGTGTGATTCTTGCAAATAAGTAAGAGTGAGCACCACTCTAACATCGATAAAGTTGTATTTTATTGTATTTAATGTTGCAGGCAAAAGCTTAAAACGCCTCATAATGCTTAAAACAATGAAACTTATTAACTCTTTGTATGCCAGCGCCGAGAATACTTAATGACGCAGGATCCCGTCGATGAGTATTCTCATCAACTTATTTTTTATTTTATTAATGGGTAGATAAGACTCCTGGTCACCTCTCCACTTAAAATCAAGTCTATAGAGCATTGTAGTAGTTAATTCTGACCACTTGATGGCAGAGTTGCTGGCTCATAAAGACCTGCGTGAAGCACGCAAAATTTAAGGAAAATGGTTTGTTTCGTTTGTGCTTCGTTTGTGCTGGTTTGTGCCGTAAAAAAATTTGTTTGTGCTGAAACGTTTTTATAATTATGAGAGATTAATTTATAGGTCATCCAGAGTTCACCCAGCCCCCCATCTGCTCCAAATGAACCCAAAACGGTACCGTTCGTTTGTGCTGCAAAAACTTTCGTTTGTGCTGCTACCGTTTCGTAGATATTACACATGTGATTTCTAGCGATGAGGTCACCCAGCCCCCCTTTTTTTGCCAGATGTACCCAAAATGGTACCGTTCATTTGTGCTTTGTTTGTGCTGGTTTGTGCCGTAAAAATTTTCATTCAGCTCAAAATTGGCTGGAATTTTAGGGGTTGTCTTCTCCAAAATCGCTTCACATTTAAAGCGTTACCAGTGTTGGGAAAGTTCATTTCCTACACAAACTACTTCAAAGTTCAGTTCACAAATTTTAAAATTAATCGTCCCAAAAAGGTTTATAGTTCTTTTCTTACCCCAATCAAAAAAAAAGTTGCTTCGAGCTATTACCCTCTGGCATTTTGGCATTTTCTCATTGTTTCCACCCATTCCATTCACACCAGTATCCATCCAGCTGCTATCACCGTACAATATTGAATGTAAGAGAAACATCATGCCGAGCGGAACCAAAGTGAGTCACGGTTGCGCATGAATCTCCTGTTCATGGTGGTCCTATACCAGGGGTGGGCAAACTACGGCCCGCGGGCCACATCCGGCCCACGGGACCGTTTAATCCGGCCCGCCAACCCTGAATTAATTGTATTATTAAACTTTTTTTTTTGTCATTTTGCCTGCAATGACTGCGTTTCCCCAGTAGATGGGGAACCGCTCGCCTGCGCATTTACTACCGGAAGCCGTGTCAGAAAGCTCGGTGCACACTCACAAGTGCGTGTACGTACGTACTCAGTAGTACGGACATGGCGCACTCGCGCTCTATTTGTATCAGTCCCGAATTTAGAGCGTGGGCTGTGACGACAGCATTCTTGTAATTCGCCCGCTGAGCTTTCAGATACAGTTTTACGCTAAAGCCACCCACAAACCTTCCCCTGGAATCCTTCCATTAAAATGAGTGGCCCGAAGAAAAGAAGTGAGTGCCGAATGTTAAAAGAGTGGCCAATTTGGCTCGACGTCCGCGACGTGACGTTCAGCCACATCAACCCGTCACAGATCGAGGTAAACGGATCTCTCCTAAGAATTGCCACAACAAATTTTACTCCAGACTATGATGCACTAGCAAAAAAGGGAGACCAACAACACTGTTCCCACTGAAAATGAAGGGGAGGCTCTCAAGTTTGTTGTAAAAAAATGCATTTTGAATATGATTTGTACACATAGCAGGGATTGAAACTAGCGACCATTCTCATTTTCAAACAATGCAGGATGCTCAAGGACATTGATGCACCACCTGTTTGCGACTAATCTTAACCTGTAAAGTTCTTAAGGCTTACTTTAAGGAAGTGTTTCCCGTTTCCTCACCTCTGTTACCAGGTGTTTGTGAGTTAAAACTCTGCTCTGATGTTCGGATACCCCTCACCGTGTTGCCGTTTTAATTACTTTATTTGGATGTATGCTTTCACCGATTCTTCAAGATGATATATTTGGTCAGAATGTTTGCTGTTTGATGTGATCTCATAAGATAAACATTTTTCATTAATCTGACCTGCAGGCACTGAAGTGATGGAGACTGTTATTCATAATAATAGTGTCGTATTTTATGAGAATTACTGATAGCAGTTTTTTTGTGATTTTTTATTTTTAATGCTGTTAATAAATGCATTTGTTTTCAAAAAACTTGTTTGGAATATCCATGCTTTACTACCTACTAAAGGCCAAAATCTTTTATGCAATGACCTTTACAGGTCGCTTATATTACTTCACACAAACACTACGTCCATCTGCTCCTGGTTCGGCCCTCCGGTCCAAATTTAGAACCCAGTTCGGCCCGCGAGTCAAAAAGTTTGCCCACCCCTGTCCTATACACTATATTAAAGCTTTATAAACGCTCCCCCATACTTTTATGCGACATAAACCTTTCTCATTCCTTTAATAACCATTCCCACACTGTTCTGTGCATGTATTGTAACTTTACAGTAAATAAAAGAACAAACACATAATATTGTTACGTGTCCCGACTCCTGCACTGGTTGGTGTCACGAGTGGGCGCCACCGGCCGCTTGGCCACGCCCCCCTATCACCGTAATCACCGTCACCTGGCACTGGCTCATCAGGAGCGCTATATTAGCGCAGCCAGCGCAACACCCTTTGTCAGCTTGTCTCGCTATGTCCTTGTACGCATCGGTCCCAGAAAGCTTGACTCCCCGTTTCCCTGTGATTTGGTTCATGATCTGTCGGTCCTGTCCTACTTTAGGAGCAGCAGTCGTCCGATTCAGAAGCCTCCTGTCAGCAGCCCGTCCACGATCACGAGAAGCCCAGTCGAGTGCTCCTTCCCCTGGCTCGCCATCCGGCCACCCACGCCCGACGAGTACAGCCTCGTTCGTCCACCGCTCCAGCGTTCCCTTCCCCTTTCACAATAAAGTCCAGTCGCTCTGCACTTGGCTGTACTGTCCGATCATTACAGTACAAGCTGACCAACACCATGCAGCCAGCGAGTGATCAGAGAGCATTGTCCCGCCTGGAGCGAGCGGAGACCGTGGTCAGCAGCCTGTCGGCCGATCTCCGAGCCCTGATTGAAATGGGCCAACAACTGCAGCAACAACAGCAGCAAATAGAGTAGCAACAAGAAATGTCTCAGGTCCTGGGCAGCCTCTGAGCGCTGTCAACCCATAATCCACCCGTACACGCTGCTCCGGTTGCGCCCGCACCCGTCTCTACTCCTACGCCCCGCCCGATCCCAGAAGCCAGACGACTCGTTGATGTTCTGGAGCCCTGTCTAGGCAACATTGAGAAGTTCAGCGGCGACTCCAAGTCCGGGCTTTCGTGACAAACTGCCGCATCATGTTCAGCCTTCCGCCAGTCACATTCGCTTCCAAACCAGCCAAGGTGGGGTTCGTTTTGAGCCACCTCACAGGCGAGGCACGGCTGTGGGGCCTGGCCGAGTACGAAAGAGGATCCTCGGCATGTGACACGTTCGATGCCTTCGCGGAGGAACTGCTTCGGCTGTTTGACCTGGGTTCCGCCACTGAGAACGCAGCCGAGGAGCTGGCAACGCTGCGCCAGGGTAGTCGCTCGATGGCCGAATACGCCCTAAAATTCCAGACGTTGGCAGGAAGCAGCCGTTGGAACACCCCGGCCCTGGTAAGCACCTTCCTCCAGGGGCTCGCAGACTACATGAAGGACGAGATGGTGGCATACGATCGCTCCCAGACCCTGGCGGAGGCATTCAACACCCAGAGCGTATGAGTATTTGGTGGTCCCGTTCGGACTGACCAACACCCAGGCCGTCTTTTAGGCCCTCATCAACGACGTGCTAAGGGACATGCTAAATCAGTTCGCAATTGTATACTTGGAAGACATTTTCATTTTTTCCCGTTCGCTTCCCGAACACAGCAAGCATGTCACGGCGGTTCTTCGTCACCTTCTCGAGAACTCCCTGTTTGTGAAAGCGGAGAAATGAGAGTTCCACGCCCCTTCAGTCAAATTCCTCAGCTACGTGATCAGAGCGGGGTCCATCGAGATGGATCCCGAGAAGGTGACGGCAGTCACGTCATGGCCCGTGCCGGAGACACGCAAAAGACTGCAGCAATTTTTGGGCTTCGCAAACTTTTATCGCCGCTTCATTCGCGGATACAGCACAGTTGTTGGCCCTCTCACTGCTCTCACCAAACTTGCCTCTCCTTACAAATGGACGGAACCAGCGGAACACGCATTCGTCGAGCTGCGGCGTTTTACGTCTGCCCCGATCCTTCGAGTGCCTGATCCCAGAGGCGATTTCTGGTCGAGGTGGACGCCTTTAACGTGGGCGTCGGGGCGGTGCTGTCCCAGCGCAGCAGCCAGGACAATCGTCTCCATCCGTGCGCTTTCTTCTCTCGCCGCTTGTCATCTGCAGAGCGAAATTACGACATCGGCAATCGGGAACTCCGCACAGTCAAGCTGGTTTTGGAGGAGTGGAAGCATTGGCTAGAGCACAGGTGTCAAACTCAAGGCCCGGGGGCCAGATACGGCCCGCCACATCATTTTATGTGGCCCGCGAAGACAAATTGTGCATCAAATTCGTGTCATTACTAGAATTGCAAACTATCTTCACTTTTAATAATATCTTTTTTTTTTAAATATTTGACCAGTTTTTACTCGCCTGATTTGAGAACGAGTTATTTGTCAGTTTGTTTTGTAGCTTTTACTGTATATAATATGACGTGCTCATACATTTATTTGGGTTGATAGTCATAATGGCCCTCCGAAAGAAGCTATGACTACAATGCGGCCCGCCAAAAAAATGAGTTTGACACCCCTGGGCTAGAGGGCGCCGCCTCACCGTTCATTGGACAGACCACCGTAACTTGGAGCACCTGTGATCGGCTAAAAGACTGAATGCCAGACAAGCTCGGTGGGCTCAGTTTTTTGACCGTTTTAACTTCTCGCTCTCCTACAGGCTGGCTTCCCGCAACACAAAGGCAGACGCCCTGTCTCGTGTGTTTCCTGGAGAGGAGGAGGAGCGGGGGCCGGCTCCCACTATCCTCCCGAGCTCTAATCGAGTCGCGGCCCTTTCATGGGAGATTGAGCGCCGGGTGGAGGCCGCCTCACGCGATCAACCCGGCCCCAGCAATTGCCTGGAGGGCTGCCTGTTCGTCCCAGAAGACGACTCACGTCTTGCCTGTCATTCTGGGGCTGCCCGCACGAGGTATGTGATAGCCCAGCGGTTCTGGTGGCCCACCTGGAAAAAGGACGTCCGCGATTACATTTGGGCCTGCCCCATCTGTAACTGCTGCAAGGCATCTAATCGTCCTGCGGCCAGGTTGCTCCAATCTTTCCCCGGTCCCCAACGCCCCTGGTCTCACCTGTCAATCGACTTTGTCACGGTCCTTCCGCCCTCGGAGGGGAACACGGCGGTTCTTACGGTTGTGGACTGCTTTAGCAAGATGGCACATCTTATTACCCTCCCTAAGCTCCCGTCGGCGAAGCAAACGGCGTCCATTATGCTGCGGGAGATTTTTTGTCACCACGTCTCCTGCAGGACATCGTGTCGGATAGAGTCCCACAATTCACCTCCACCTTCTGGGCAGAATTCTGTTGTCTCCTCGGCGCCACGGCCAGCCTCTCCTCGAGGGTTTCATCCGCAATCCAACGGGCAAACAGAGCGCCTGAACCAGGAGCTGGGTAAGGTGCATGGCCGCTGGAGATCAGCGTGGGTGGGCCAAACAGCTCCCCTGGGTGGAGTTTGCTCATAATGCCCTCCCCAGCTCAGCCATGGGACTTTCGCCTTTCTACTGCGTCTTTGGATATCAACCGCCCTTGTTCGCCCACCAGGAGCGTAGTGCTGTGTGCCCGTCTAACCTGGGTTGTATTCGCCGCTGTCACCGGGCCTGGGCAAGAGCGCGGGTCTCTCTCCTCCGTTCAGTTGCGGATGCCGGCTCCGGTGTACAGATGTGGGACAGCGAGTGTGGCTCTTGACGCGGAACTTATCATTACGCTAGGGATACCGCAAGCTGGCTCCCCGCTTCGTTGGTCCGTTCCCAATACGCAAGGTGATAATCCCGTCTGCCGTCAGCCTGCGCCTTCCAGGTTCTATGAGCGTCCATCCCACGTTCCACGTCTCTCGTGTGAAGCCCGAATTTGAGAGTACCCTGGTCTCGGCGTCCGCTGCGTCCCCACCCCGGCTTGTCGACACTGTGCTCCGGTTGCGACGACGCGGCCGTGGGTTCCAGTACCTCGTGGACTGGGAGCGTTACGACAACGCGCACCGCTCCTGGGACCCGAGCCGCTGGATCCTCGACCCTTCACTCATCACGGAGTTTCACTGCCGGCATCCGGATCAGCCCAGTCCTCGGCGGGGGCGCCCAAGACGGACGGAGGGGGCCGAGAGAGAACCTGCGTGAAGCTGGCCCCCCACCCCACGCAAAATTTGAGGAAAATAGTCTGTTTCGTTTGTGCTGGTTTGGGCCGTAAAAAATTTCGTTTGTGCAGCAACGGTTTTCTAGTTATGAAAGATTATTTTATAGGTCATCCAGAGTTCACCCAGCCCCCCATCTGCTCCAAATGAACCCAAAATGGTACCGTTCGTTTGTGCTTCGTTTGTTCTGGTTTGTGCCGCAAAAACTTTCATTTGTGCTACTACTGTTTCGTAGATATTACACATTTATTTTACAGTGATGACGTCACCCAGCCCCCCATTTTCCTCCAAATGGACCCAAAATGGTAGCGTTCGTTTGTGCTGCAAAAATTTTTGTTTGTGCTGCTACGGTTTCGTAGATATTACACATTTAATTTATAGCGATGACGTCACCCAGCCCGCCATTTTCCTCCAAATGGACCCAAAATGGTACCGTTCGTTTGTGCTTCGTTTGTGCTGGTTTGTGCTGCAAAAACCTTCGTTTGTGCTGCTACGATTTTGCAGATATTACACATTAAATTCATAGCGATGACGTCACCGTATTTCGTCGCGAATTTCAAGCTCCTGGAATGCCCCTGATGCAGGACGAATACAAGGTAAATATGTTCTCAGCCTTTTTTTTTTCTTTTTAGCTTACAGAAAACTTTCACTGCAAGAAGTGGCTTTTAGTACGAGGATATTTCTGTAATTATGTTTTTATCGTGCTCATTGATTAATTTCCTTGTTATAAATAAGCCTATATGATCATTTTTTTAAATTACATCAGATGTGAAAAAGGTTCACCGCAACCTAAATACCTGGTGAGTCTATGTCTGTTCCAAAACATTGATTAATGCAACAATTAACGTTTTTTTAGTTATGAAAGATTATTTTATAGGTCATCCAGAGTTCACCCAGCCCCCCATCTGCTCCAAATGAACCCAAAATGGTACCGTTCGTTTGTGCTTCATTTGTGCTGGTTTGTGCCGCAAAAACATTCGTTTGTGCTACTACGGTTTCGTAGATATTTAACATTTATTTTATAATAATAATATCATAATTCATTAAATTTGTATAGCGCTTTTCAAAAACCCAAAGACGCTTACAGGGAACAAGGCAAAGACATACAGGAGGGGAGGGGGACAGGGAAGAGACAATGGGATAAAATTAAGAAGAGGAAACCAGTTATGGGTAGGGGAGGTCATAGGCTTGAGAGAAGAGGTAAGTTTTTAGACGGGACTTAAATATTGGGAGTGTGGGTAAGTCACAGACAGACTGAGGGAGAGAGTTCCAGAGTCTGGGTGATGTGCAGGAGAAGGCTCTGTCGCCGAAGGATTTGAGCTTAGATTTTGGGACTGTCAGACGTGAAGTATTGGAGGATCGGAGGGGACGGTTGGGGCAGTAGGGGACAAGGAGGTCGGATAGGTAAGTGGGAGCCAGGGCTTTGAAGGTGAGGAGGAGTATCTTGAAGATGATACGCTCCTTAATGGGGAGCCAGTGAAGAGAGTGGACAACAGGAGTGATGTGTTCACGGGACCAGGTGTGGGTAAGAAGGCGGGCAGCAGAGTTTTGGACTAGTTGAAGTCTATGGAGTGAGTGAGCAGTGATTCTAGTGAGAAGGGAGTTGCAGTAGTCAAGCCGGGATGAGATGAAGGCGTGGATGAGGGATTCAGCGGCAGGGAGAGAGAGGCAGTGCCGGATTTTGGCGATGCGTCGGAGGTGGAAGTAGGAGGTCTTAACAACTGAGCTAACATGAGGGTGGAAGGACAGTGTAGGGTCGAAAATAACGCCAAGGTTGCGTGCCAGAGGGGAGGGAGTGATGCTTGAGGAGTCAATGGTGAGTGTAATGGAGCCAGTTTTATCAAGGGAGCATTTAGTGCCTATGAGGAGGAGCTCTGTTTTGTCACTGTTGAGTTTGAGAAAGTTGCGGGTCAGCCATGTTTTTATTGTAGAGATGCAGGTTTCAAAGTGGGTGAGGGGAGGGTTTTGGGTTGGTGTGGTGCATAAATAGATCTGGGTGTCATCAGCGTAGCAGTGGAAGTCCAGATTGAGTTTGCGGATGACATTACCAAGGGGAAAGAGGTAACAGATGAATAGGAGGGGGACAAGAACTAGCGATGACGTCACCCAGCCTCCCATTTTCCTCCAAATGGACCCTAAACGGTACCGTTCGTTTGTGCTTCGTTTGTGCTGGTTTGTGCTGCAAAAATTTTCATTTGTGCTGCTACGGTTTCGTAGATATTACACATTTCATTTATAGCGATGACGTCACTCAGCCCCCATTTAACTCCAAACGGAGACAAAATTGGACCGATTGTTTGTGCCGCAAAAAAATTAGTTTGCGCTCAGTGAATCATTCAATTTGTCATTTATTTAATATTAATTTATTTTCTAGAGATGTCAAATCCTTGCTCCATGGATCGTTAATTAACCATTTGTTTATGCCATAGCAATTTTTCATTATTAAAATCATGCATCTTCATTAACCCCCTGTCATGTATTTTATTCTAACAATTTTTCACTTGACATCCTGATAACTCATCAATTCTTACACATGTATTATCCAACTAATTACCATGCAAAGTGACCTCTGCAGGCCGGTAAGATATATCGCAACAGGGTGGCGAAAAACTAAGACGTGCAACTTTTTCAAGCGACAAGTGCATAACTATCTCCGAAGATTTAATAACAGTGAATGACAGAAAGCGTTTTTTTTCTGTGAAGTGACCATCGACCAATGTAAGTAAAAAAAAAACGAGTTCATACAATATAGAATTAAAAACACCCCAGGTAGTCTGAATAGCTAGTTAGCTAACATTGTCTTATTAGACGTGTGTAATTTGCACAGACCAAGAAAACTACATTTCTAAAGAAAGCATGCTTAATACATTTTGATGTCAAAATATTTTTCCCTTTGCATCATTTTTCCGTCCATGCATGGCAATTATAATGAACACGCATGTGTATTTTTAATTATTCAAGCAATGAATCTTGATTATATTTATTTGTCCTTCAACTAGATGCCCAAACAACCAGCAGTAGACAATGATTTAATTGTTGCAGTTCTCTGCTCATCAAAAGCGGCCATACTTGAAAATGGTAACATAACCACTCCAAGCGCTACTATGTGGACAGATCTGAGTGACCAGTTGGAAAAGAAGATGTCTTAAAACAAATTTTTAAACAGTAATTTTTATGGACAGAATTTCTAGGCGCAGCCGAGGCGTTGAGGGGGTCTGGTTTGGGGACCTCAGCATCGCGTCTCTGCTTTTTACAGACGACGTGGTGCTGTTGGCTTCTTCAGGCCGTGATCTCCAGCTCTCACTGGAGCGGTTCGCAGCTGAGTGTGAAGCGGTCAGAATGAGGGTCAGCACCTCCAAATCCGAGTCCATGGTCCTCGGTCGGAAAAGGGTGGAATGCCTTCTCCGGATCGGGGATGAGATCCTGCCCCAAGTGGAGGGGGTTCAAGTATCTTGGGGTCTTGTTCACGAGTGAGGGGAGGATGGAGCGCGAGATCGACAGGCGGATCGGTGCAGCGTCGGCAGTAATGCGGACTCTGTACCGGTCCGTCATGGTAAAGAGAGAGCTGAGCCAAAAGGCAAAGCTTTCAATTTACCGGTCGATTTACACTCCTACCCTCACCTATGCTATGGGTCGTGACCGAAAGAACGAGGTCCCGGATACAAGCGGCTGAAATGAGTTTTCTCTGCAGGATGTCCGGGCTCTCCCTTAGAGATAGGGTGAGAAGCTCGGTCATCCGGGAGAGACTCGGAGTAGAGTCGCTACTCCTCCACGTTGAGAGGAGCCAGATGAGGTGGCTCGGGCATCTCATCAGGATGCCTCCTGGACGCCTTCCTGGGGAGGTGTTCCGGGCATGTCCCATCGGTAGGAGACCCCGGGGACGACCCAGGACTCGCTGGAGAGACTATGTCGCTCAGCTGGCCTGGGAACGCCTTGGGATCCCCCGGGATGAACTGGATGAAGTGGCTGGGGAGAGGGAAGTCTGGGAGTCCTTCCTAAAGCTGCTGCCCCCACGACCCGACCCCAGATAAGCGGAAGATGGATGGATGGATGGATGGATGGATGGATGGATGGATGGATGGATGGATGGATGGATGGATGGATGGATGGATGGATGGATGGATGGATGGACGGACGATACATATCGAAACAACAATTTGACACAAAGCGATATATCCTTTTTTTGAACGACAGAATTTGATGCGATAAAGGTGATTTTGACACGACATTTTGATATACAGTAGTAGTAACAATGACTTTTGTGTTAATCAATCTATACTAACTAAAGATAACTCCAAATGAACAATGTAATGTTTTGAGCTTTATTTTAAAACTAATTTAGTGTTACCATTTCCAAAATGTCAAAAAAATTGCCGTATTTTTCGGACTAAAAGTCGCTCCGGAATACACGTCGCATTAGCCTTATAATGCACAATAAAGTGAAAAAAAACGTATATAAGTCACTCCGGAGTATAAGTCGCATTTTGGGGGAAATTTATTCGACAAAACCCAACACCAAGAACAGACATGAACGAGCAACAACAGGCTAAACGATACGGTATGCTAACGTGACATACACTCAAATGAAGATCTGAGAACGGGCTTGACGTAACAATGACAGTTATCCAAATAACTATAACATAAATAACACCTTTATCAAACCATCCGTGTCACTCCAAATCATACATAAACACAAACGAAGAACTGAGAACGGCCCTGACGTAACATTGACAGTTATCCAAATAACTATAACATAAATAACACCTTTATCAAACCATCTGTGTCACTCCAAATCATGAAATCAATCGATCGTCCTTTATGTCAACAATGCCGGGTGCGCGCCGCTGACGGCGGTTGCACTTCAAATTATTCCACAGGCCCATATAACGATATATAAATTATATATCAAATAACTATCGTATAAGCAATATTATTATCAAACCATCTGTGTCACTCCAAATCATTAAATCCATCGATCGTCCTCGATGTCAACAATGCCGCATGCACGTCGCTGACGGCGGTTGCACTTCAAATTATTCCACAGGCCCATATAATGATATATAAATTATATATCAAATAACTATCATGTAAGCAATATTATTATCAAACCATCTGTTTCACTCCAAATCATTAAATCCATCGATCGTCCTTTATGTCAACAATGCCGGGTGCGCGCCGCTGACGGCGATTGCACTTCAAAATATTCCACAGGCCCATATAATTATAAACAACAATTTTATCAAACAATCCCTGTCACTCCAAGTTATTAAATCCCATGATCGCATCCTTTGTCCTTTATGTAAAACACCGCCGCATACGCGCCGCAGTTGCAGTTCAGATTACAGTAATCCCTTGCTACATCGCAGTTCGTTTATCGCGGTTTCATTACATCGCGGATTTTTGGAAAATTTGTGAAAGAATTCACATATAGGTCGCTCCTGAGTATAAATCGCCCCCCCACCCAAACTATGAAAAAAAAAACGCAACTTATAGTCAGAAAAATATGGTATATTACACCAGGCTCGTTCTCTTAATATTCTCGCATAAACAAAGTGCAACAGAAATAGCTAGTTCTCGTTTTATTCACAAACGTTCTTATTATATGAATAAGATAGTTCTTATAAATGTTTGTTAGTTCTTTGCATAGCTTAACAATATTCAACATTTTCAATTTTGGAAGAAAGGACAATATACAAGTAGTAAAGTATATTTTCACATTATATTAACCGCTTGCTGTGATTGTTCTGTAGAAAGAACTTTCCATCTCAATCAGCCTAACATGCATGAATTTAAGATGTTGGAGGAAACCAGAGTGCCCGGAGAAAACCCATCCAGGCAGGGAGAACATGCAAACCCCACACAGTAGAGGGCCAGAGGTGGAATCGAACCTGCACCTTCTAACTGTGAGGCGGATGTGCTAACCAGTGCGACACTGTGCCGCTTTAGAAAGAACTACTAAATGTATTAAACAGTAAACAGTGTTGCCAAAAGCTTACATTCTTTAAAATAAAAAAATCAGCTGGTCTACATGTTATCTGGCAGCAAAAACTGTTGTCTCAATGCAGTTAACCCCCCCCCCCCCACCCACACACACACACACACACATTTATTTCTTCTTTTTTTTACCGGTAATCCCATTTCTTCAGTGTTCTGATTTTAGTAGATCAAATACATTATAAAAATACACCTGGTCATGTACTAATCATTGCTGTTTGGTGCATTGAATGAGTATTTTGGTGGACGTTTGAGATGTCCTACTGTGTGAGTGGTCTATGAACGCACCTGGAGTAAACTGCTAAACACGCGTGGACAGTTCTTTTTCCTCTACAGCACGCAGCTATTGATTGTTGAATGAGAGTACTTTTTTTTCCAAGAACCTTGTTGATATAACTGAAAATCAAAACACACAAATGTGTGTTCTTTGTGACGTTTTCTTGCAAAATCCCACAGAAGTGGTCACATTGCATCGTCTTGTCGACTCTTTCCAGTCGCCATTATTATGTTTGCGTGTTTGACGTAATCTCTGCCGGCCAGCGGTGACAGGAGATGACATGTTAGAGCAAAATCAACATGAACTTAAAATAACATTCAGACTTGAACAAAAATAAAAGGGTATTAGGAATTTTGGGTGTGAAATTATCTCATTGATTATATCGATTAAATTGCTCAATGACGCGTCGATGTGCGGCTAGCATTGATTTAAACAAGTGCAGCTCTTGTCGATGTAGCCGGGCAGACACATTGATACATTGGTTTAATAGATGTATAGTTACACCCCTAATATAAGTAGCAGTACTTCACTTTTATTTTGAAGTTGGCCCTTGGAAAAACAATCGCGGGCTGACTTCACTTCGAATTGAAGCAAGTATGACCTAATCTTAATGTGCAAAAGCATATACAGACTTGAGTGCAATATAAAATTTTCAGTGCTCATGCACAACTGTGCACATCAAGCTCCCAACTCTCACCTCTGACCACACGATACGTTACAGTCCAAACAACAAATTATTGTTTGATCGATTTAGACTGGGGGACTACCTGTTATCCTACGTCGTGTCAAACAAATTTTTGCCGCGGGCTGCATCATAATCATAGTTTCTTTCGGAGGGCCAATATGACTGTCAACCCAAAGAAAAGTATGAACGTCTAGTATTATATACAGTATAGGCTACACAACAAACTGAAGTGAAGACGATTTGAAATGTTAGTATTGACACAAAGTCGATGTACAGTTTGTCTTCGCGGTCCAAATATGATTACACTGAAGGCTAAATTTTGAAGTTTAAAGTTTGACACCCCTGCCCTACGAGGTCAAAGGTCCACTGATGAGTGTATTTATCAATGCAATAAGCATGACATCAATTTGAACTTTTAACGCTGCCCTTTTCTAGTGAACCGTGCATTTCACATGTCAATAAGAAAGAATAATTCTCACTGTAAAAGAGACTTAACCTCCTAAACTGAAAGCAACCAGTGCATGGGAGAGCGTGGCGGGAACACGCCACCCTAATCAGGCCTCTATATATCCACGCTCTAACGTGGCCACACTTACCCTCCAGCGTCACTTGTTTTCCTGCCTTCTTCAGGACCTGCACCGCCAGATCATGCGTTGCCTCCCGGAGGTCGTTGCCGTTCACGGACAGGATAGCGTCGCCCACCCGAAGCGCGCGACTTTGGTCTGCAGCGAGCCCCGGGAAAATCTTAGAGATAAGGATCGGCATCCGATTCTCGCGCCCTCCTTTGATACTGATCCCCAGCCCGCCAGACTCCTGTTTCACGACTCGGACTTTTCGCACAGCCTCCGTGCATACGTCCCTACAAACTGGAACTTCGCCTTGCTTCGAGCCGGAACTTGACCCGGGACTCCCATAGCTAGAATCGGGACTTCCAAAGTCGGAGTCTGTGCCGTTATTCGAGTACTTCCCAGGGCTGCTTAATCCGTATGTGCCGTCACATGGACCCCGAATAACATCCACGCGACCAGGGCTGCTGCTGTAACCTTTCCGAAATTGTTTGTGGCCCGAAGACGGACTCGGATCAAGGTGCCCTGACCTGGTTCCCGGTTCGTTTCCATTCGATATGCCATTTCCCATGTCATCCGGAGGACCGTTGTGATCCCAGTGGTTGGTCCCCTGTCCGCTTACCTCCGTCTCGGCCGTTAAAGTCAGCGTTTCTATGGTGAGTTCGGCGGACACACGGATCCAGCGCTCGCGGAGAAGTAGGTCCAGTTGACCGTTTTTATCAGCTCTGGTCCACACCGCCATGCCAGCACCGATGTGACCACTTTCACATTCAGCTCGTCATAAAGTTGCTATTTTCCTTGTGCTTACAAAACACCACCTTCTCCTTCCACTGGGCTTCATCGACACACCCACTCAAATCCACAGGCTCCCAAAGATAGGGTAGGACAAGTGAAGATACGGACCAGCCAGTCAGGTTATTGTGAAGTTCAGCAACTGAAGCTCGCTATTCGTGCCACCTCTGAATTCACAGTTAAACAATTCAATATCCACCACAATCCTTCAAAGTAAAGGTTACGTGTGTTCTGCAGATTCATTTAAGGTCTGAAATCTATCATCACAAGTCAGCAAAGCACCCTTTTAGTGAAAGCTAGCAAATAAATAAATCAATGAATTAATGGATGGATGGATGGATGGATAAATGAATAAATAAATAAATTCTGCAACAATTTGCTTTTATTTAAAAAAACGAAGCGCCTATTTTCCGTGGACGTTGTTTTGGTTGTGTCCAAATTCACAGGCTACGTCTTCGCTAGGCAGGCTCAGACTCATGATTCCGTCACGGTATATAATTGGCTGGAAGGACATTACAGTGACGTTTAAGATTGTGGTTGGTCTGTTTTGCGGAATTGTTTTTGTTTTTGTTTTGTTTTTTCGCAGTCGCCCACTCACATACCGTCATATGTGGGAATTGAACTAGTGATCTGCAGTTCTTTTAGGTGAACTGAATTCGTTCAAACGAATCTTCAATGAACCCCCCCCCCCCCCCCCCACCCACACACACACACACACACACACACACACACACACTGATCCAGCTTTTTAATTTTTATTTTTTTTTTACAACATCCAGTGGAAACAACCCATACACATCAAACAATACAACTACCCAAAATTATTATATATAATAATAATTGGCTCGGGTAATTAACACATTTCTTTCTATAATACAACACCTACACACTGATCCGTTGGCAACAGTCTCTCACCCGGTCGTGAACGGGAAGGTGCGTCACTGACTCGTTCGTGAACGGGAAATTACGACATTGATGTTTTAATTTTGTATTTGTTAGCTTGTAGTTGATGGTGTTATTATATCCAATGTGTTCGTGTTTGAATAAAAGGTTGGAAAAAACCCGTTATGCCGACATTTGTTAATTTTGGGGACACCAACTCATATAACAACGTAAAACACATACATATTGTCATATAAAGCAGTTAACCAAATGTCAGATTTCTATGTTTTGACTGGCGAATATAAAAACAAGGAATATAACACCAGACAAGTTATAACATAAATGTTTATTAAAATAATAATAAAAATAATAATGATAAAAGTACATCTCAAACCAGCAATCTAATGTGAAACTGCAGTCGATATATTGGATAACAATATTTAGGCATATAAATGCATACAAGTTATTTAAAACCTACTATAAGTAAATCGCCAGGAGACCCAACATATTCACTGACTGATCCGTTAATGTACAGGAAGGCAGTTCACTCATTGACTCGTTCGCGAACGGGAAAGCCAGGATTCGTTCCCTCACTGATCCGTTCTCGCGGTGAACTGGAAATGCGAATTCACTCACTGAGTGAGTCGTTCACTCAGAGATTCGTTCGTTGGTGAACGGGAAATGCAATTCCCGACTCGTTCGTGAACGGGAAGTTACCTCATTTTCTTCTTCGTTTTGTTTTACGGCGAGGTGGCACCAGCTTCAATGGGCATTATCGACACCTACTGGTTGAAGTTATATGAACGGAAAAAAGAACGAATCACTTTAGGAAGTTATTCGTTCACTCTCGTGCACACAAGTCAGGGCGAGTGTACCACTACGCTATTCAAGATTCAAGAATTCTTATTCGCCTTGTTTGAGCATGCCAAACAAGGAATTTGACCTCGGTACATCACAGCCTCTGTTCAACATTTAGGTGACTAACAACACTCAGGACGTGTGAAAAATGACAAATATTCTCAAACATCCCCTGATCTTAAAATCCCAGGAGGGCAAGGAAAAACTCAAAACTCCAACTACGGGAAATGAGAAACCTTGAGAACTTCTCAATGAGAAGAGACCACAGATGGGAGGATCCCTCTTCCAGGATGACCAGGCTGCAATGGATGCAGAGAGGACACATAGTACAAATAATGTAGACAATTCAAAAAAGGTGTGGAGAGCAGGATGTTATTGCACAGCAATGACTCTGAGACTCTAAGAATGGTGTGAGTTCACCAGAGCAACAGCCTGGGGGAAGAAGCTGTCTCTGCGTCTTCGAACACACTGCAACCTGGGTGAGAAGGGTCTGTAGAGATGTTACTTGCACGTTTCCTGGTCCTGGACAGGTACAAGTCTTTGATAAATGGGAGGTTGATTCCAATTATCTTTTCTGCAGTCCTGATTGTCTGTTGCAGTCTGTGCTTGTCTTGTTTGGAGGCCGATCCAAACCAGACAGTGATGGAGGTGCAGAGGACAGACTGGATGATGGCAGTATAGAAGGTCTTCAGCAGCTCCCGCGGCAGGTTTAACTTCTTGAGCTGTCTCAGGAAATACGCTATCAGCCATCCCCTGGATTGTAGTTCAAACACGGACGATATTTACGAAGAAAACCTCAGAACAATGTGCACTTTTTAAAAGTCGGATTTGTTTGATTTATTAATGCTATTGACGTTTTAAAAGGGAAATGTAAAACTTGCAGCCACACGTGGTAGAGTCAATTTGTAATGTGGTTCTTTAATGCGGCGCAGGTGTATGTTAGACCGAGACATTTAATGCAGCCCTGCTCCGACAATCCCCCGTCTTCCACTTCTTTAGGTTGGAAATTATAACTTAAATTAAACAAGAATTCCTAACAGGGTACTCGTTTTTTTTTTTTTGTAGGTTTTTTTTGTATTATGTATTTTGTATTTCATCATGATATATGCCATTGGTTCTTAACCTTTTTCCTTGTTCGCACCCCATTCAATTCACCAAACAGTTCTCGCACCCCTAACCCTAAATAATTATTATAATAATAATTGGTTGACTTTACAGCTATAAGGCTTAATTAGCATTATCCCTAATGCCAATTAACACAATGACTTCTTGATTTCCAGAATTTTTCACTTTTTTCGGTTACCCGACCATTATCCCCGAAAAATTGTAAATTTCCCCCAGGGTATCCTCGCACCCCCTAGGAAGCATTCTCGCACGCACCCCCGGTTAAGAACCACTGATATATGCAATTGTCATATATATGTTTGACACAGATGTTCAATTAATAAACAACGTTTTGAGTCGATGGTAGGAGATTGCCTCATTGCCTGATTAAAAATATCACAATACGATGTATTTTTTCAAACATAAATAATGTAACTAATTTGGTCCAATTATTAAACAAGTCCAGACTGTACACCCTAAATACAATTATCTAGAATTATTTCAATTAGTTTTCTTTACAAAAATCTTGACATCCTCAAAAAGCTCAGACCCCCGAGCTGATCAGAACACCCGAGAAGATTGCTTGCTGTGTCCAAATTCACAGGCGGTGCCCTCCGAGGCACGGCCTTCAGAGGACGCAGTCTGTGAATTCGGTCAGCAATTGTGACGTCTTCGACAATGGCGACCAATAATGACAGTCCGTGAATGGTAAATCCTAATTTACATGTTTACAAGATTATAAACATATTTAGCTTTACTTATGTATTATCACATTAGTTTAGGTATTTAAAATAACTTCACATAAACACAGTGTGATTTGTACTGACTGCGTTACGATATTCTGTTATCCGCCTTCATGAAGTTATTTAGTGAAATGAATAAAATGCTTTAAAGATACGATATTTCTTTATATAAATTAACTAAATTATGAAGAAGGCTTTCTGGAGGTCAAACAGTATATCGAAATCAGCAATCTTTGTTGTTGACATTTGACTCGACCGCTTGGAGGTCGGAATGGGAACATCCGAGTGGGATATTTCCAATTTCAGATCTTCCTCGAATGCAGCAGTAGTCTGTGGGTCGAGGGTGGAGTCTTCTGGGCGCTGGAATAGCCGATTTTGTCACGCTATTAGCGATGTTTTTGTGTCCACGTATAGTGTGTATTTCGTCACACATCAACATTCGAAACTACTGAAGAAATAAATCTGGACGAAGAACTTAAGTGTGAGATGAAATGACAACGTCAACATTGCAGGTATATTGTTTTTCACACTGACGTTGTTAGCGCGGTGTTAGCTAAACTAGTTACAGCTGTAGTGCAGCTAATAACTGGCGTCACGGTGAACTGACGTCTTCAATCAACACCTACATAAGAAAAACGCACATAACTGTCTTCGGTAAATATTTACAGCTTGATTAAATGAACGTTGTGTTATGCTCGAGCATATCAAAAACACTGCAGTGCACCCGCTTTTCTTTGGCCCTTGCTAGCGCATCGTGTATTGTACAGTTTTTGCAACAGTATCAGAGCGTATGTACATGTATATGTTTATCTTACAGCTCTTATTTGTCTATGTGTTATTGTCAGAAGGCAATTGATCTTGTGACCAAAGCCACAGAAGAAGACAAGTCTAAGAATTATGAGGAGGCGTTGCGTCTTTACCAACATGCTGTGGAATATTTTCTTCATGCCATTAAATGTGAGCAGTAGTGGTCAACTAACAATCATTGCATTCCACTGTCACATGCATGCAGTTATTTGTGTACCTGAAATGTGTTGCTCTTGCAGATGAGGCCCACAGTGACAAGGCGAAGGAAAGCATTCGAGCTAAGTGTATGCAGTATTTGGACAGAGCAGAGAAACTTAAGGATTACCTGAAGAATAAAGACAGACAGTGCAAGAAGCCTGTGAAGGAGTCACAGAACAATGAGAAGTAAGCAGTCATTTATTTAGTCAATTTAAGTTCAAGATTCAAACTCTGAAGTTGATGTTTGTGTATTTTGGTGTGTTCTGTGCAGGAGTGACAGTGACAGTGAAGGGGAAAACCCAGAGAGGAAGAAGCTTCAGGAGCAGCTAATGGGTGCGTGAGTCTTAGGAGTACAGGACAGAAAGTTAGGGTGTATTCAGACTTGACTGTTTAGTCCACTGTAAACGGACCAGGGTTCTATTGTAACGCTGGTCCGGACCTTTTGTGTAGGTGTGAATACAGGCAAACGAATCCTAGTGCGGATCAAAGAAACGGACCAAGACCCACTTTGCTTCCAAACGAACTCTGGTGCGGTTCTCTTCAGGTGTGAATACAAAAAGCGAAGATCCGAACCAACAGCTCAAATATACAGAGTAGGAATGCAGCGCTTCGGACTCGCATGTTTTCCGCCATTTCCGGGTCTGTGATCTGTGTGCCGCCCTGGTCATTGCTGTCCAATGGGAGCACAGATCGTCACAAGCGTGGGTGTGTTCTCAAATTACCGTAATTTTCGGACTATAAATCGCGGTTTTTTTCATAGTTTGGGTGGGGGGCGACTTATAATGAGGAGCGACTTATATGTGAATTTTTTCAAAAATTTTCCCAAAAAAAAAAAAGTGAAACTGTAATAAACGAACCGCGATGTAGCAAGGGATTACTGTAATTTGAATTTCAAGTGACGTCAGCAGCGCGGCGTGGCGCGGCGTTTGTTTACAAAAAGGACAAAAATTGATCACGGGATGACGAAGATGACGAAGGGCCCCACGTACTACCGGCATCATTGGCGGCTTTGTTTCTAAGTGATACGGAGGACGAAGAGTTTGAAGGATTTAAGGATTTGGAGTGACACAGAAGGTTTGAAAAACTATTATGGCATTTACCCACGCCCGGTCCTACTCTACGGGGGCTGGCGCTCGGCCGGGTGACTGTCCGGGGACGGTGGATGGGGCTCGGTCATGGCTTTTACGCACGCCCGGTCCTATTCTATGGATCTCTCTTCCACCTCCATGGCTGGAAGTCCACGTCGCCACACGCCTGGAAGTTTTTTTGTTAAATAAAGAGCCGTTTACCAAACCCACGTCTTTCCTTGTACTTTGTTAACGCTACAATATAGTTATATACTAGATCTGTGGAATAACGACGAGGCTGACGTCAGGGCGCACGCGCGGCGTTGTTGACAAAGGACGAGGAATTTGATCGATGGATTTAATGATTTAGAGTGCACAGATGGTTTGATAATATTATTGCTTATGTAATAGTTATTTGATATCTAATTTATATATCGTTATATGGGCTTGTGGAATATTTTGAAGTGCAAGCGCCGTCAGCGGCGCGCACGCATTGTTGACAACGGACGATCGATGGATTTAATGAATTGGAGTGACACAGATGGTTTTATAAACGTGTTATTTATGTAATAGTTTTTTTTAGTAACTCTGAATGTTACGTCAGGCCTGTTCTCAGCTCTTCGTTTGTGTTTATGTCACGTTAGCATACCTATCGTTTAGCCTGTTGTTGCTCGTTCATGTCTGTTCTTGGTGTTGGATTTGGTCGAATAAATTTCCCCCCATAATGCGACTTATACTCCGGAGCGACTTATGTTTTTTTTCACGTTACTGTGCATTTTATGGCTCATGCGACCTATATTCCGGAGCGTCTTTTAGTCCGAAAATTACGGTATACACTTTACTTGCAAAATGTATAGTCTGAATAGGAACCGCACCAAACGAAAAAAATTAAGTCCGCTTTTGGTCGGGACCAAACAAGCGAACTAAAGGACTTTTCTGGTCTGAATACACTCTTAGGAGTTATTAGTTATTTATAATACATATATATTTGTTTATAATTAGTTATTGCGTCCAAGCCCCTTATGACGAAAAACACAAATGGACTTCGTTTTCCCTCGCCCGGACGCGGGTCACTGGGGCCCCCCTTTGGAGCCAGGCCTGGTGGCCGGGCCTTCGCCCATGGGGCCCGGCCGGGCATAACCCGAAAAGAAAATGTGGGTCCCCCTTCCCATGGGCTCACCACCTGTAGGAGGGGCCAAAGGGGTCGGGTGCAAAGTGAGCTGGGCGGCGGCCAAAGGCGGGGACCTTGGCGGCCCGATCCCCGGCTGCAGAGGCTGGCTCTTGGGACATGGAATGTCACCTCTCTGGCTGGAAAGGAGCCCGAGCTGGTGTGTGAGGCAGAAAAGTTCCGACTAGACATAATCGGACTTGCCTCCACACATAGTTTGGGCTCTGGTACAAGCCCTCTCGAGAGGAGCTGGACTCTCTTCCACTCTGGAGTTGCCCATGGTGAGAGGCGTCGAGCAGGTGTGGGCATACTTATTGCCCCCCGGCTGGGCGCTTGCACATTGGGGTTCACCCCGGTGAACGAGAGGGTAGCCTCCCTCTGCCTTCGGGTGGGGGGACGGGTCCTGACTGTTGTTTGTGTCTATGCACCAAACGGAAGCTCAGAGTACCCACCCTTCTTGGACTCCCTGGAGGAAATGCTGGAGAGCGCTCCTTCTGGGGACTCCATCGTTCTACTGGGTGACTTCAATGCTCACGTGGGCAATCACAGTAAGACCTGGAAGGGCGTGATTGGGAGGAACGGCCCCCCCGATCTGAACTCGAGCGGTGTTGTATTATTGGACTTCTGTGCTCGACACGGATTTTCTATAATGAACACCATGTTCAAGCATAAGGGTGTCCATGTGTGCACTTGGCACCAGGACACCCTGGGCTGCAGTTCGATGATCGACTTTGTAGTCGTGTCATCGGATTTGCGGCTGCATGTTTTGGACACTCGGGTGAAGAGAGTTGCGGAGCTGTCAACTGATCACCACCTGGTGGTGGGTTAGCTACGCTGGTGGGGGAAGAGGCCGGTCCGACCTGGCAGACCCAAACGCTCTGTGAGGGTCTGCTGGGAACGTCTGGCAGAATCCCCTGTCAAGAAGAGCTTCAACTCCCACTTCTGGCAGAGCTTTTCCCACGTCCCGGGGGAGGCGGGGGACATTGAGTCCGAGTGGACCATGTTCCGTGCCTCCATTGTTGAGGCAGCCGACCGGAGCATTGGCTGTAAGGTCGTTGGTGCCTGTCGTGGCGGCAATCCCCGAACCCGCTGGTGGACACTGGCGGTAAGGGATGCCGTCAAGCTGAAGAAGGAGTCCTATCGGGCCGTTTTGGCCTGCGGGACTCCGGAGGCAGCTGACAGGTACCGGATGGCCAAGCAGAACGCAGCTTCAGCGGTTGCTGAGGCAAATACCCGGGCGTGGGAGGAGTTTGGCGAGGCCATGGAGAATGACCTCCGGACGGCTTCGAGGAAATTCTGGTCCATCATCCGGCGTCTCAGGTGGGGGAAGCAGTGCACCGTCAACACTGTTTACAGTGGCGATGGCGTGCTGCTGACCTCGACTCGGGACGTCGTGAATCGGTGGGGAGAAGACCTCCTCAATTCCACCTACACGCCTTCCATTGTGGAAGCAGGGCCTGGAGACTCTGAGGCGGACTCTCCAATCTCTGGGGTCGAAGTCACTGAGGTAGTTAAAAATCTTCTCGGTGGCAAGGCCCCAGGGGTGGATGAGATCCGCCCGGAGTTCTTAAAGGCTCTGGATGTTGTGGGGCTGTCATGGCTGACACGCCTCTACAACATTGCGTGGACATCGGGGACGGTGCCTCTGGATTGGCAGACTGGGGTGGTGGCTCCCCTCTTTAAGAAGGGGGACCGGAGGGTGTGTTCCAATTACAGGGGAATCACACTCCTCAGCCTCCCTGGTAAGGTCTATTCAGGGGTGCTGGAGAGGAGGGTCCGTCGGGAGGTCGAACCTCTGATTCGGGAGGAGCAGTGTGGCTTTTGTCCTGGCCGTGGAACCGTGGACCAGCTCTACACCCTCGGCAGGATCCTCGAGGGTGCATGGGAGTTCGTCCAACCAGTCCACATGTGTTTTGTGGACTTGGAGAAGGCATTCGACCGTGTCCCTCGGGAGGTTCTGTGGAGGGTGCTTCGGGAATACGGGGTGCCGAGCCAACTGATAAGGGCGGTTCGGTCCCTGTATCACCGAGTCCAGAGTTTGGTCCGCATTTCCGGCAGTAAGTCGGATTCATTCCCAGTGAGGGTTGGACGCCGCCAAGGCTGCCCTTTGTCACCAATTCTGTTCATAATTTTTATGAACAGAATTTCTAGGCGCAGCCGAGGCGTTGAGGGGGTCCGGTTTGGGGACCTCAGCATCGTGTCTCTGCTTTTTGCAGACGACGTAGTGCTGTTGGCTTCTTCAGACCGTGATCTCCAGCTCTCACTGGAGCGGTTCACAGCCGAGTGTGAAGCGGTCGGGATGAGGGTCAGCACCTCCAAATCCGAGTCCATGGTCCTCTGTCGGAAAAGGGTGGAATGCCCTCTCCGGATCGGGGATGAGATCCTGCCCCGTGGAGGAGTTCAAGTAACTTGGGGTCTTGTTCACGAGTGAGGGCAGGATGGAGCGCGAGATCGACAGGCGGATCGGTGTAGCGTCGGCAGTAATGCGGACTCTGTACCGGTCCGTCGTGGTAAAGAGAGAGCTGAGCCAAAATGCAAAGCTCTCGATTTACTGGTCGATCTATGCTCCTACCCTCACCTATGGTCATGAGCTTTGGGTCGTGACCGAAAGAACGAGATCCAGGATACAAGCGGACGAAATGAGTTTCTTCCGCAGGGTGTCCAGGCTCTCCCTTAGAGATAAGGTGAGAAGCTCGGTCATCCGGGAGAGACTCGGAGTAGAGCCGCTGCTCCTCCACGTTGAGAGGAGCCAGATGAGGTGGCTCGGGCATCTCATCAGGATGCCTCCTGGACGCCTCCCTCACCGGTAGGAGACCCCGGGGACGACCCAGGACGTGCTGGAGAGACTGTCTCTCAGCTGGCCTGGGAACTTCTTGGGATGCCCCGGGATGAACTGAATGAAGTGGCTGGGGAGAGGGAAGTCTGGGAGTCCTTCCTAAAGCTGCTGCCCCCACGACCCGACCCCAGATAAGCGGAAGATGGATGGATGGGTTTTGGATGGGATGGATGGATGGTTATTGCGTACATTAGTGTGGCAAAATAGTCCACAGCTGACGAAAAGCTGCCAGCGGCTGCCTGCCTGCATCGTACGTGTTGGTGTTAAGATAATAACTTTAATCTCCATAGTCTCTCGCCATACACTGGCCAACGGCAGATCCCATCCTGGTCTTAAGCATTGATCCACTGGTTATTTCTTTTTCCAAATCAAATGAGTGAACAAATTGCCACGGCTCAGTGGTTTAGTAACCGAAGGGTTGGCTGTTGCCCGAGTCATGTATCGTTTCCTCGGGCTAGACCAGGGGTGGGCAAACTTTTTGACTCGCGGGCCGAACTGGGTTCTAAATTTGGACCGGAGGGCCAAACCAGGAGCAGATGGACGTAGTGTTTGTGTGAAGTAATATAAGCGACCTGTAAATAAAAGATTTTGGCCTTTAGTAGGTAGTAAAGCATGGATATTCCAAACAGGTTTTTTGAAAACAAATGCATTTATTAACAGCATTAAAAAAAAAAAAAAAAAATTCACTAAAAAACTGCTATCAGTGATTCTCATAAAATACGACACTGTTATTATGAATAACAGTCTCCATCACTTCAGTGCCTGCAGGTCAGATTAATGAAAGATGTTTATCTTATGAGATCACATCAAACGGCAAACATTCTGACCAAATATATCATCTTGAAGAATCGGTGAAAGCATACATCCAAATAAAGTAATCAAAACGGCAACACGGTGAGGGGTATCTGAAAATCAGAGCAGAGTTTTAACTCACAAACACCTGGTAACAGAGGTGAGGAAACAGGAAACACTTCCTTAAAGTAAGCCTTAAGAACTTTACAGGTTAAGATTAGTCGCAAAGAGGTGGTGCATCAATGTCCTTGAGCATCCTGCATTGTTTGAAAATGAGAATGGTCACTAGTTTCAATCCCTGCTATGTGTACAAATCATATTCAAAATGCATTTTTTACAACAAACTTGAGAGCCTCCCCTTCATTTTCAGTGGGAACAGTGTTGTTGGTCTCCCTTTTTTGCTAGTGCGTCATAGTCTGGAGTAAAATTTGTTGTGGCAATTCTTAGGAGAGATCCGAGGTGTTGGTCCGTTTACCTCGATCTGTGACGGGTTGATGTTGACGTTCATGTGGCTGAACGTCACGTCGCGTACGTCGAGCCAAATTGGCCACTCTTTTTTTAAACACTCGGCACTGTGTCCACCTTGCTTTTCCTTGGGCGACTCATTTTAATAGAAGGATTCCAGGGGAAGGTTTGTGGGTGGCTTTAGCGTAAAACTGTATCTGAAAGCTCAGCGCGCGAATTACAAGAATGCTGTCGTCACAGCCCACGCTCTAAATTCGGCACTGCCACAAATAGAGCGCGAGTGCGCCATGTCCGTACTACTGAGTACGTACACGCACTTGTGAGTGTGCACCGAGCTTTCTGACACGGCTTCCGTTAGTAAATGCGCAGGCGAGCGGTTCCCCATCTACTGGGGAAACGCAGTCATTGCAGGCAAAATGACCAAAAAAAAATGTTTAATAATACAATTTGTTCAGGGTTGGCGGGCCGGATTAAACGGTCCCGTGGGCCGGATGTGGCCCGCGAGCCGTAGTTTGCCCATCCCTGGGCTAGACACTTCACTCACCTTTCCTTTAGTGCCACTCACACCGGTGCACGAATATTTGGTGGTGGTCAGAAGGTGCATACCGGCAGCCACGCTTCCGTCAGCCTGCTCAAGGGGCAGTGGTGACCACTTAGTTAAAGACCAGCAGAGTATGTATGGCTCAATAATGCATATAATGTGAGCAATTTGAGTATAGACTCCTATAGAAAAACGAGATATAAAATAGGGCTGGGCGACTTGACCCAAAAATATTCCAATTTTGATTCGATTTCCGATGTGTTTATTTAATATTTTACAATAAAGAGAAAGATGACTGCAGACAGGAAAACTTGTAAACAAAGTGCAACTTTATGTATGTATGTATGTATGTATGTATATCTCTTGAGTGAAAAAGAATTAACAGGATAAAAGTATAAACTAAAAGAGGCTCTGTTTGAATAAAAATCAGAAATCGTGCAATTGGAACATCACAATAATGTAATTTTTTTGAATAAATAAAAAGAAATAATAAAAGACAATCACAATAACTGGAACATCACAATAACGTAATTCTTTTGAATAAATAAAAATAAATAATAAAAGATTAAAAAAATCAGAAAAAACGTCTCAACAGCACAGTGCAAATGATAATATAATGATAGAGTAATCCCTCGTTTATCGCGGATAATTAGTTCCAAAAACCAACCGCGATAAGTGAAATCCGCAAAGTAGGGTCACCCTCTCTGTACATTTTTCGTGTGTCAATAAATGTATGTATATGAAATCATTTGAGTGCATATTTTATTATTAGAACATTAAATAATTGTTTCAAACATGTAAATAATTCAGTATTAGTATAAATAACGTACAGAAAATTTTGTATAAATATTGAAAATATAAATATTATACGTGTGTGCGTGTAACATGTTAACAAGAAGTACTGGGCAGGCTAACGAGTTAGGGGAAATATGCTAATTCGCGATCGAGCTAACACACGAAAAGGAACCTCTAAAGCAGGCATGTCAAA